>NW_021703779.1:29154948-29178714 GCF_005190385.1 Monodon monoceros
TCACTTTGTTATAAAGCAGAAACTAACACACCATTGTAAAGCAATTATACCCCAATAAAGATGTTTAAAAAAAAAAAAATGTTACAGCTGATTAAATCACATATTTGGCTTTGGGAAACTGCAGTCATCAGGTCTACATGCTAAAATGTATGATGACTTTAAATAAGATCTATAAATATGTTATCCAACTCATGACAGTTAAAATATATCAGACAAGACCAAAGTAGGCCCTCCAAATATTTTAAGGTTTCATGGTAAAGTTAGAGTACTTGAACAGGAACTAGATTTAGAGGGTTATAGGACAGAATAAAGGCTTTCCAGGCAAAAGGAGCAAGGGTGAATTGCATTAAGCAATTAGTTCTTATCACAAGAAAAAAAATTGTAACTATGTGTGGTGATGGGTGTTAATTAGATTTTACTGCAGTGATCACTTCACAATGTATACAAATATTGAATTACCATGTTGTACACCAAAAATTCTAAAGATTCCTACATTTGGGAAATGGTAAAAAGCCTGCCCTGTGAACACAGCTGAAGAGTAGTAAGAGGTAAGACTAAAAGAAAAGTTACAGGCTAGAAATACTATGAAAAATATTGATAACTACTGAGTTCAGAATTTTTAATATAGGTAATGGGGAGCCACTAAATATTTTTGAATAGAGAGCCACACGATTAAACTAGCATTCCAGTAAAAGTTCGGAAACAATGTTTCGAATAGATATGAATACAGGAAATACTGAAAATTTTCAGCCATGACCAGAAAACGAGTAGGAATAAGGTCCAGCAGTGGGAAAATCAGAAGTCAAACTTTTTGATCAGGAATCTGATATGATGTAACTGAACTTTTAGGAAAATTAAATCATTAGGTAGGAGATTCAGTGAAGGCATCATATGGAGTTGATACTGCTTAAATTGGGCCTAGAGAAGCAAAACCCTGGAGACATTTCAGGAAATTATAATTAAGCCAATTTGATTTGAGCTCAAGCAAAATATGGGCAAAACTGAGAAATAAACCTGATTAAGCCAACACCATAAAAGGTTTTCAACGAATTGGTTAGAAGTTTGAACTTTTTCCAGGTATCTGATTATTTTATTCATACTCATGGGAATAAAGATGAGCTTGGTTTTGGGTGATGGATTTTATCTCAGACAAGCTTTCCTGCCCTTAAAATCATCACTCATTTAGGAAGGGTAAGCATTTATTCAGATGTTCTAAAATAAGAGTTAAAGAGCATTCTGGCTCTGAAACCAAACACTTCCATATTCAAATACAGTCTCCACCTCCTAAGAGTTATCTGTGTGAAATGGGAAAATCCCACAAAGTCTTCAAGACTTCGTTTCTGCATTATAAATGTAGAGGTAACAGTACCCAGTCGTTAAAGTGGTTGTAAGGCTTAAATAAGAAACTGCAGGTATGAGGTATCACCTCACACAAGTTAGAATGGGCATCATCAGAAAACCTACGAACAACAAATGCCGGAGAGGGTGTGGAGAAAAGGGAACCCTCTTGCACCGCTGGTGGGAATCTAAATTGATACAGCCACTATGGAGAACAGTATGGAGGTTCCTTAAAAAAACTAAATATAGAACTACCACATGACCCAGCAATCCCACTACTGGGCATATACCCAGAGAAAACCATAAATTAAAAAGACACTTGAACCCCAATGTTCACTGCAGCACTATTTACAATAGCCAGGTCAAGGAAGCAACCTAAATGTCCATGAACAGATGAATACATAAAGATGTGGTACATATATACAATGGAATATTACTCAGGCATAAAAAAAGACCTGTATGCAGAAAATAAGACACTGATGAAAGAAATTAAAGATGATACAAATAGATGGAGAGATATATACCATGTTCTTGGATTGGAAGAATCAACATTGTGAAAATGACTATACTCCCCAAGGCAATCTACAGATTCAATGCAATCCCTATCAAACTACCACTGGCATTTTTCACAGAACTAGAACAAAAAATTGCACAATTTGTATGGAAACACAAAAGACCCCGAATAGCCAAAGCAATCTTGAGAACGAAAAATGGAGCTGGAGGAATCAGGCTCCCTGACTTCAGACTATACTGGAATGCTACAGTAATCAAGACAGTATGGTACTGGCATAAAAACAGAAATATAGATCAATGGAGCAGGATAGAAAGCCCAGAGAAAAACCCACACACATATGGTCACCTTATCTTTGATAAAGGAGGCAAGAATATACAGTGGAGAAAAGACAGCCTCTTCAATAAGTGGTGCTGGGAAAACTGGACAGGTACATGTAAAAGTATGAAATTAGATCACTCCCTAACACCATACAGAAAATAAACTCAAAATGGATTAAAGACCTAAATGTAAGGCCAGAAACTATCAATCTCTTAGAGGAAAACATAGGCAGAACACTCTATGACATAAATCACAGCAAGATCCTTTTTGACGCACCTCCTAGAGAAATGGAAATAAAAACAAAAATAAACAAATGGCACCTAATGAAACTTAAAAGCTTTTGCACAGCAAAGGAAACCACAAACAAGACCAAAAGACAACACTCAGATTGGGAGAAAATATTTGCAAATGAAGCAACTGACAAAGGATTAATCTCCAAGATTTACAAGCAGCTCATGCAGCTCAATAACAAAAACAAACAACCCAATCCAGAAATGGGCAGAAGACCTAAATAGACATTTCTCCAAAGACGATATACAGATCACCAACAAACACATGAAAGAATGCTCAACATCATTAATCATTAGAGAAAGGCAAATCAAAACTACAATGAGATATCATCTCACACTGCTCAGAACGGCCATCATCAAAAAATCTAGAAACAATAAATGCTGGAGAGGGTGTGGAGAAAAGGGAACACTCCTGCACTGCTGGTGGGAATGTGAATTGCTTCAACCACTATGGACAACAGTACGGAGGTCCTTTCAAAAACTAAAAATAGAATTACCATACAACCCAGCAATCCCACTACTGGGCATATACCCTGAGAATACCATAATTCAAAAAGAGTCATGTACCAAAATGTTCACTGCAGCTCTATTTACAATAGCCAGGACATGGAAGCAATCTAAGTGTCCATCATCAGATGAATGGATAAAGAAGATGTGACACATATATACAATGGAATATTACTCAGCCATAAAAAGAAACGAAATTGAATTATTTGTAGTGAGGTGGATGGACCTAGAGTCTGCAATACAGAGTGAAGTCAGAAAGGGAAAAACAAATACCATATGCTAACACATATATATGGAATCTAAGGAAAAAAAAAAAAGGTTATGAAGAACCATGGGGTAAGACGGGAATAAGGACAAAGACCTATTAGAGAATGGACTTGAGGATATGGGGAGGGGGAAGGGTAAGCTGTGACAAAGTGAGAGAGTGGCATGGACATATACACTACCAAACGTAAAATAGATAGCTAGTGGGAAGCAGCTGCATAGCACAGGGAGATCAGCTAGGTGGTTTGTGACCACCACCTGGAGGGGTGGGATAGGGAGGGTGGAAGGGAGGGAGATGCAAGAGGGAAGAGATATGAGGACATATGTATATGTATAACTGATTCACTTTGTTATAAAGCAGAAACTAAGACACCATTGTAAAGCAATTATACTCCAATAAAGATGTTAAAAACAAAAAAAGATAGACTAAGATATCTATGAAAGAGGTAAGAATCAATAATTATGCACAGACAGAAAATGAACATATATCTTACATGAATATATGAAAGAGAGAAGAGTAAATTATTAATAAAATATTAATATTAAAATATTTATCTCTGGGTATAAGGATTTGAGATGAAGTTTTACTTAGTCTATTGTTATTATTATTGTTATACCTAGAGCATTGTATATTCACAAAAAAGAAACAAATTTCAGAAAAGCATAAAATCAATGGCACAGAATTTGCCTCAAATCTCATCTTCTCCAGGGGATAAAATCTTAGAGGACTTTTTGACTAGAAAATTGCGTGTGTGCCTTCACTACCTCTTGATCTCTTACCATGTACAGGACACTTTTAAGTTCTAACCACACATTATTTCTGATCCTTCTCTTAGTCTTGCTGGTGATACTTATGATCCAAGGTTAGAAATGAATTCCCAAGAGTTTATATAACATGCCTCAGATCACACAGTGAGTAAATAGATGCTGTGAGATTCAAACCAAGTTCTGGTGATTTTGAAACAGGCTTTTTTTAAAAAATTAGATTATGCTGTTGTATGAGGGTTTGTATAAGCATTTGCATGTGTGTGCACATGTGTTTGTGTGTACACGTGTGTGTAGAGCCACCTTAGTATATTTGATAGCCTTAATAAAACAAAAATAAGTGGTTCTTGTATGTGTTGTAAAAGAGACTGGTGCTTTATGTGTAATGCCCTAGTATAATGGCAGAATTGGTAATAATTATAATTAACTAAGAAAAAATTTTGGTTACTCATTCCAACTCACCGTGCTGATATTGCTACTATATGTATTTCCTTTTTTAAGATAAAATGATGCAAGAAAGAATCATAACTCTTTGTAAGGGCAACTGCACTGACATTTCTAGGTCAAAATAAGCCTTTGTGAGATAATAAATGTAGTACCTAAATATCTACAATTGGCCTCCAGGGTTTCAAGTGTTTCACAAATCTCAATGTGTTTTTTCAAATCCTTGTCACCATTCTAAAGATACTAAAGCTTTTTTTTCCCCCTCTTCAAAACAGTAAAGCCAGAAATATTAGGAGCCAGGCTCATTATATACATTGTTTTCAATATTGGGATACCATCACTCAAGTTGATTACCACGAGTCCACAGGGTTGTCAACAACTTTACATGCCAACTGGATTGTAAAACCAGAAAGAAGGGCTTCTTTAATACAGGTAAAGTTTGGCTGACAGGGTAATACTCCTGGGTACATGAATGAGTTTTAAAGGGGTCCATAAATTCTCTGGAACTGTATGTAAACTATTTTATATTTGTATAGATGTGCTTGAAAGCAAGTCCATATATTTTATTATATTTCCAATAGGTAAACACCCACAAAAGATTTGGCTGCATAGTCCTGTGAATATACTAAAAAGCAGTAAATTGTATACTTTAAATAGGTGAATTGTATGGTATGTAAACTGTCTCAATAAAGCTTTAAACAAATGACTAGTCTAGAACTTTCAAAATAAACTTGTCAAGCCAAAGTTGAAATCCCTTCAATTTTATGTGACCATATTTTCAGACCTTGTGTTCCATGTCAAGTAACCCATCTCTTAATCTGACTCAACCTCAACTAATGACCTTGGCTAAACTGAAGCCATTCAGTTCAATGCTCTTGTCTGTGATGCTCTAGCTAAGCCTACCTTGCGTGGCCAATCTCAGGCCAGCAGGATGACCTGGTTGCCTGGCTACCATCTGTTCCCTTTAATAACAAACAGAACTCTCCATTCTGGCATATTCACTACTTCTTCTGGCTCACATCGTACCACAGTTATGACACAATCCAACAATCTAAAATTCTTTGACTTTTTTAGGAGAAAATAACGATATGTTTATTCAGTTACAAGAGAAAGCCAATATTTTATTAAAGATTGTGCCCATAAGAATGTGGACACTAATGGGAAAAACATAGGTCAGAGAAGCCTAAAGATTCCCTTAGAACAAGGAGTCAGACAAGCAATGAGGTGCCACAGGCAAGATTATGGAGGAAGTACAAATATTATTGGTTAACATGTCTCATAGATAAGGAGAAACGCTGGGAGGCAGGGATGACTGGGAGGTAGGTAATAATATAATTTTAAGCAGCAGGCAAGACCAGAGTCTGAAATATTGGAAAAGGATGTGCAGACACCCAAGTGAGAAGCTTGTCAACAAAGTCCCAAGGGTTTAGGAAAAGAATGGGAAGAAGGATTCAGGAATTATACCCAAGCACTGATAAGGTAGGGAGTAAGTTATAAGGCCACCAGCAAGAAAGACATTGAGTAATAGCTATGAGAAACAGGTTGAGGGAAACAAAGCTTGGAGAAAAGTTTGGCTGCTTCCCATATGTGTGACACTGGATAAGTAATTTTTTTTGAGCTTTCATTTTTTCATCTGTAAAACTGATATGTTTAATAATTCATTTAATCCTCATTATTATCCTATGATATAGACAATATTATTATCCTCATTTTACAGATGAAGAACCTGAGGCCCAGAGAAGATAAATAAATTGCCCAAGGTCACACCACTAATAAATGGCAAAATGGAGGTTCAAACCCCATTAGGAAGGTGCTGATGGTACCCTGCCTGCCTTCCTTTGGTCTTTTGCGTTTCAGTGCATGCTAGGCCAACTTCCACCTGCCAGCTCCTGCATTTCTTGGCCCACTGAAGTCTGTTCTTCCTAAGTGCACATGACAGATCAAAGATGCCAAGAACTGAGTGCACCCCCCCTCACAGAATCCCTCAACCAATGACCAGAAAGAATATGTGTATAAATTCCCCAGCTTCCTCATTCCTTTGTAGGATAAACTCTGAGATGTGTGTCCCACACCATTTTCCACTATTCCCAAGTGGGATTGAGTCCCAGTTGCCCACAGTGGTAACTCTTGAAATATACCCTTTATTGGCTTCCTTCCCATCCTTGTGCCATTTCCTCACTCCCCTACTCATGTTTCCTAGGGTTATCTCCCAAATAAACCATGAGCACTAGGTAATCTGAAAATCACAAAGAGGTGTACATTTAAACTACTATTATTTTATTATAATGATTAGTAACATTGATATTTAACCAAAATGCAAAAGCAACCCTTATTATTATTCTTTCTAGTTAGGAGTCTCCTCATGAGGGTTGGAATGCTGTTGGCCCTGAACTCATGGTTATGGGCTCCAATACTCCTAAATGCCAGAGAAGTGTCCATGAGGCAAAAGCAGAGAGTTGTAAAAGATTCCGTTGAATGTGTTTAGTGAGTGAGGAATGGGAGAAAGTTCTATTTCGACCTCAGTAGTAAAGGGAGATGATACACTGAACATCACTTCCTCTGTAAAACTTTCCATGCTTCCCCAAGATGAGGGCAAGTTCTGTGATAAGCTGTCACAGCACTTCATACTTCTCTTTGGTAGTACCAATCACAACTGAATCAAATAATTAGCTAGTGTTTAGGTGGTGAGTCTCTCCACTGCACGTTGTTCAGTGAGAATAAGCACGGTGCTTCCTCCATCGCCTCACACCATGCCTGGTATAGACTAAGCAATAAAATATGTGTCCGGTACTGTGCTTGGCACAGAGCAAAGAGAAGGGAATACGAAAGATGATTCATCCTGCCTTCATGAACATGCAAAATAGATTTAAGTCACATATATCCATCTTGGAACCCTCTCCCAGAGCTTGTAAATGTGCTCAGAGCTATTCAGTTCCCCACTACCTACACCTACAGCCCATTTCTCAAACTTTTTAGCAATAATCTTCGAGAAAAGGACAGTCCATTCTGACAATTTTTCACTGTTATATTGAAGTTACTCTTTGGACTATCACCAAAACTTCAAATTTGCAAAATCCAGTAAATTATTTTAATCTATATCTTACTCAATTTTGGGTGGCATTTAGTACTTAGGTCCTCCTCTCACGATCAACCTCCTGCCTTCCTGTCTCTTCCTTCTTGGTCTCCCTGTGGCTGTATGATCTTCATATCACCTTCTTCTCAAGTGACACATTCTCTCATGGATTCAACTGCTAAATATATACAGTGGCATTTTATCATAGGCATATTAAGTGAACCCCTCCCCTTTACCTGCTCCCCAAACCTTGTCATTCCTAGTGGATTTCCTATTCTCTTGCCTAATACATTAGCATAGAAATTCATCCTAGCATACTTCACCTCCCTACTCTGTCATATCTAAGCATTCATTAAGTTCCATCTATCAATCCTCTATCAATCCTCTCCTTCCCAGTCTTCTCCTTCCCAATCCTCTCCTTCCCAGTTTTCTCTGGTTTAGGATATTATCATCTCTTATCTGGACTAATATTACCAGTCTCCAAATGGATTTTTTTCCCTCAAATATGTCAAAATTTAGAAGATATTCCCATCCAGAGCACTAGCTCAATTTCTGCAAGCGTGATAGTGGGTCAAGTTTTCCAGATTACTGGGGACACAATCCTATGCATGGCTGATTCATGCAGTGATGGAACCTTGCATGCCCCCGTACATCTGCAAGTTTGAGATGTCTAGTGTACATTAACAATCACCCTTTGTTAGCTTTATTTTACAACATATTAGAGGTGGCAATCTCAGTCATCTTTGGTATAAAATGTAGTTGGCAAGAAAGAAAAAGAAGAAGTGTTCATTCAGCCCATGAATGTGTAACCTTACAATGCTTTTTATAACTTTAAACACCCACCCTCATGAAAACTCTTTATAAAACCACTGTCATTATGATCAACCAACATTTTAAGTTGAAACATATATATATATCTCCAAGTTTCTGATCTTGCTCTGTACCAACATAGCACTTATGGAACTAAGGAAATCCCTATAGCCACCCTAGCTTCCATCTTTTTCTTGTCTTTTGAAATGGCTTAAAGTACAAAGAAATGTTTTCAGGCAAAGGTAAAAATAATTGTCAGGATGATGGTTCTGTAGACAGGGAGTGTTCAATGACAGTGCAGTTCCTATGGTGAGATACTATAATGAGTTCAAAGTGTTTACAACTTCAATACTGCTTGTCAAAGTCTCCCTTCAATGAAGTGGATTCTTGGCTACAAGCCACAAATGTGCTTTCAGAAATAAAAAGCATGTGCATATACTGGTGTCTCTATTATTGGCCCAGGTGAGGCAGTTACTTTTTTATTCTCAATAAAAAGTTTTCTCAAGATATTGATAATTTCACAAAAGTGTTCACAGTTATAAATCATATAGTTATTTACAGAAAAATCAGAGTCTCACTGTGATCATGATTTGTATAAGCAATATAGTCATGTAGTCTATGTAATATAGTAAAGATTTTCAAGGTTGTTTTCTGTTTAATAGGCTGTATAATTCTGCAGCCTATTAATTTTATTAATAAAAATATTTTTCCCTCAGGAGAAAGAGACAGCACAGAGTTTGCACTAAAGAGTAAAAATAAGAGACACAACCAGTAGACAACATAAACATGAAATTATAAAATTTTTAAGTTATTAAAAATATTTTTGGAATTAACCATTATTTTCACCAAATCTACAAATTGCATTCTATCAAATTATAAAAATTAATCTCCATTTTTAGATTTAAAAGTATTTCTCTTTATACAGCTACTAACAAGGTTTTGTCCTGGCATATGGAAAATGGGGTAAAAAGTCTTTCACATACTGACATGTTTAGACACAGCTGCAAATAGCTCCAAAGGATTGCATTTCTAACCTGGGCTTCATTACTCAAAGGTGTTCTGTTTGGAAACAAGATTCCACAGAAGGATCATGAATGGGCTTCAGAGGCTACAGGAACACTGGAAAATGTATGCAAACTATGTTCAAGGTTTTTTTGTTTGTTTGTTTGTTTTTAAGACGATCAACAACATTCAGCAGAATCTCAAACAGATCCGATTCAAAAATGAGTTAAGAAGCATTAATCTAGGGCAGGCTATATTTCTCAGGGTGTGGTCCAGAGCAGCATCAAATTTTTCCACAAATTCTGATTCAGAATGTTTGGAAATTTTATAGATATTCAGAAACTTCCCAGGAAGAGTCTGATGATTAGTTAATTTTCCACTGATGCTCTAGGGCAAATTGTGGCTAGAAAACACCTTATCTGCAGCCTTATCTGCATGCTTGTTGAAAAGGCAGAATCTTGACCCCACCCCCAGACCTACCAAATCAAAATCTCTGAGGGCAAGACCCAGGAATCTGTGTTTTAACAACCTCTCCAAATGATTCTAATGCAGGCTGAAGTATGAGAGCAGAGCACTGGCCCAGTGAAAAAAAAAAAGAATAGGTGACTGCTTAGATGACACAAAAGCATACAGCTCTTCCTGCGCTTAAGCCCTGAATAGCTTTTAATAATAGAAAAAGCTATTATTTACCGAGAACTTATTATGTGCCAAGCACAATAGTAAATATAACACTTTTTATTTGTAAAGGAAAATTCTGAGGGTGGCATTGTTATTAATCCTGTTACACAGATAAGCACACTGAGGACCAAAGAGTTGAACTAGTAGTTTACATAAAACAGCAGGACCAGACAGGAATTAAATCCAGGTTCAATGGTTGTGATTTTAACAATTATATCTATACAACCTCAGAAAGTACACATTGAAAGAGTCTTAGGGCTAGGAAAAGCCATGCATTATATGTATTATTTAAGGGAAATTAAGATTGATGAGTCAAACCATGAAAGGTGATATTGAGTAAATCAAGTAGCATACCAATCCATGATTAAAAACAGACTATCAATGGGTGTGGATTGACCAAGTGTAATATGGCGACCAAATTTTTAGTCAAAAATTGTTCCCTTAAAGTAATGGCGCTTATAAATGTGAATACATTTTACATATTCTATGATGCAGAAAGACTACTAAGTCAGACATTACAGAGACCAAGCAGCCAGTCACCTCCTTAAAATCGTTCACAGTGCTCTGATTAGCTACTTTGCCTGAAGCACATCACACAAGAACTTTCTTTATCCTCCTATGGGTGCTAACTAGACTTTTTGATGTAATGAAGTGATTAGCAGAAAATTTTCTCCCATTTGGGGCCTATAAAGCAAATGCCCCACTAGGTCCTAAGTGCCTGTAAGACCCAAACACAAGGGGTCAATGCAGGGAAGGAATATGCTTGTTATTTCATGTACTATGGGCATGACTTATTTTCCAAATTAACTAGGCTGATTAGTAAATGTAAGACGAAGTCTAAGGTGTGACTGAATCACCATGATATCCATCGTTTGAGAACTGTGACTCAGCAGGTGGGAAAAGAGAAAAGAAATGTCCAACATCTTGATTGTCACTGACACTTGTGAAATTATCATTTGACAAACCGTGATGAAATAATTTGGTGGGAATCCAATACAACTAATGAGTCATTTAATTAAATAAAATTCTGTCTCCCCAACTAAATGGTATGCAATGATAAGAGCTCCACTCCAATACTTATCTAGAAAATAGATGTCTAGATTTCTTTCCTTTATGACTGTTTAACAGCCAACCTAGGTATAATATTATCTAGAATTTATATGGTCAACTCTCAATTGTTCACATGGTTCTTAAACAGTTTGTAGAGTATCCTGTTTTTCCCCCCTGCTTTCTGCCTATAATCCAAAGATTACACTTCTTATTAGCATTTCCTTAAAGAAAATGGAAAGAGAATGAAAGGAAATGAAATGCAAATAGCCAATATTTCAAGTTCTTAACACCTTTAGCACAGTATTTGAACATCCTAGCTAAACTGAAGCCTTTGAGTTTCCAGGTGATTTCATCTATCCAAGGCTGTGATAACTGAGGTAGACACTATAAGAAAAATAACTAAAAAATTATTTTGTCTATTAAAAAAACAATGAAATGGCAATTGATTAACAGCAAAAAACCTCATTATTGACTAAATAACAATAATTTATGAATATCCGTGGTTGATCATAAAGACAAATTTGCAATGTTAACTTAAAAATGTGTGTCTAGCAGCACACATACCAAAAAGATTTGACATGAGGAATTAAATGTTATAACTGTTATTTGAATCAACAAATCACAGTTTGCTCAAATTAAAACATAGGTATTTACATACAGTTCACTGATCATTTTATTTATTTATTTATTTATTTATTTATTTATTGTTTTTGCAGTACGTGGGCCTCTCACTGCCGTGGCCTCTCCCGTTGTGCAGTGCAGGCTCCGGACGCGCAGGCTCAGCAGCCATGGCTCACGGGCCCAGCTGCTCCGCGGCATGTGGGATCTTCCCGGACCGGGGCACGAACCCGTGTCCCCTGCATTGGCGGGCGGACTCTCAACCACTGCGCCACCAGGGAAGCCCCACTGATCATTTTTTAATATGACTGTTGGCCCGTTCCATGAGATTAAAGACAGAGGCTCTGCCTTATTTTCCACTTTTGCTGCATGAAACCTATTACAGTTCTACACACACAGAGACACTCATAAATGTTTATTGCTCTAGTTGTGATTTACAACATTAAAAATAGTTACGGATTTTTCTTCCCACCAGAGGAAAAGAAAGTTATGTATATTGCTACTTCATAGACCCGATGAAAAGGAACATGTCATTAGATGCAAGAAGATACTATCAATCCATCGATTTAACCTCTACCCACCCTCGAGATAGTTTCTTCTGATTAAAATAGAAATTTAATTAAATGTAAGAATTAAAATATAATTCTCACTAAAGTGAGAAAAATGGCCCCTATCTTAGTAGGAAGTTTTAGCAGGAAGTTTAGTTAGGAAGTAGCAAAATTTGATTTTTGGAAAGAAGAGAAACCTACTTATTTTAGAAATAAATCAAGAAATGTATGCAATACCTATCTGGTATGGTCTTTAGAAACATGATATTTTATATGATAATTTATAACACAGTACTATAAATCAGATACCTTCATTATGTTTCTTCCATATGTCAGGTTTTGGAAACACAGAGAAGGGTATGGGCATGCTCATATGAAAGTGGGGAAGGGAGGAAAGGAGGAATAGAAGGAGAAAGTGGTTATGAACACAGCATTGAGAAGGGAATGTGAGAAACTAAGGTGCTGTTAATATATACAGAGGTATTCCGGATTAAACGAGGCTAATTCCAAGAGCTCTCCAATTATCACTAATACACTTTGCCTTCTTAAATATATGGCAAACCATTTAATAATTAGAATGCAAATAAATGCATTCATATTAAAAACACTTAAAATATATAATAGAACATTCTCTTCTATTTTGCTTACTAAATCACATCTTGATTTTCCTTATTGTTAAAGCAGACCAAAACTTAGTGTGACTTGCTCTGGACCCCATGGACCTCAGCACCCCAATCCCATGCCATTGCTCCCCTAGCTGTCGGCATTCCAGTCACCCAAGCCTTCCTTTAATTTCCTAACATCCCAGGATCAGGGCCCTCCCCTCAGACTCGGGCTTCTCTCTGCCCGAACACCTTTCCAGCCCCACCTTTCTTCTCTTCCTTTATGGAGCCACGCTCTGCTTCTACACAACAAGCTAGTTCCAACTCATCCTTCAGATCTCTGTTTCAATACCACTTCCTCAGAGAAGACTGTCTTGATATCTTATTCCCGCCAGTAGAATCATGCTCCCTATTTTCTAGTTTTATAGTACCCTGAATTTGCAATCGTATTATACATCAAATTAAACTATTATGCAACCCTAATTTTGCTGGTACTCCTCAAAGGAAAGTAAATACTAACACATAAACCTTTTCTGATTTCTTCATTAAATTCACCAAAGCCCAACAAAGAAATTCTGCTGGTAGCAGGTACTCAGTAAACATTTGTAGAATTTGTACTTCTTCCAGATCTTGTCCCATTTTGCACTGAGCCCACCTTAGAAATTTGGGTTTTATGCTGACATAGTTCTTCTAAATAAAAGCTCACCACGGGGCTTCCCTGGTGGCGCAGTGGTTGAGAATCCACCTGCCGATGCAGGGGACACGGGTTCGTGCCCCGGTCCGGGAAGATCCCACATGCCCCAGAGCGGCTAGGCCCGTGAGCCATGGCCGCTGAGCCTGTGCGTCCAGAGCCTGTGGTCCGCAACGGGAGAGGCCATGGCAGTGAGGGGCCCACGTACCGCAAAAAAAGAAAAAAAAAAGCCCACCACAAACCCTGCTCCTGGCATGTCTTCATCCTAAGGCCAGCATAAAGCATACTCCAATGACACCTTCAATTAAATGTTCAGATTCTTCACTGAGCTGTGAATGTTCTACAGTCTATCAGTGCCTTTCTTAAAATCTGATGCAAGGAACTAAACATAAGACACTTGAATATCCCTGGCCAGTGTAAAGGAGATGGGAAATATTACTTCCTTCAGTCTAGATACAGTACTATACTGCATACACTGTAATACACTACACCACACTATACTACACGGTGCATCATTTCTGTTGATTTGGCATTTTTAGAATATTTGTCACACAGTAGGTTAATTTTGCTTTCTGTTCTTGACTCTGTATGTTAATATATTCTGGAGGGACGGAACAAAGACTTACTCATCTTTATATCACCTAGAATGTTGAGCATACAGACAACATTAAATAACAAACCATTAAAAAAAAGACATATATAAAATAGATAATCAACAAGGACCTACTGTATAGCACAGGGAACTCTACTCAATATTCTGTAATAACCTATATGGGAAAAGAATCTGAAAAAGAATGGATATATGCATAACTGAATCATTTTGCTGTACACCTGAAACTAACCCAACATTGTAAATCAACTATACTCCAATATAAAATAAAAATTAAATTAAAAAAAATTTAAAATAAAAATAATCAGGAAAAAAAACAAAGACAGCAATTAAGAGGGTACAAGCCCTGAAACGTATGGACACCAAGGGGGGAAAGTGGCAGGGGGCGTGTGGTGGTGGTGGGATGAATTGGGAGATTGGGATTGACATATATACACTAATATGTATAAAATGGATAACTAATAAGAACCTGCTGTATAAAAAAAATAATTTTTTTTAAAACAGAGGGTACAAGTCCTGTTAAATTCTATTTTGTGGGTTTTGACCCAGTGATTTACCCTATCGTGAAAATTTCTCATCCTGATTTTATCCTCCCTCTAGATGTGTGTCATATACAGAACTGGAAATCAGTCCTTTGCTGATGTTATTCAAGTTACTGACCAATTATTCAGCAAAACAAAGCCTGTGATAGCTCACTAATGATAATAAAAATAGTTAAGAGTTGCAGAGCACTTAGTATCTACCAGACAGGTACTCTCCTGAATGATTTTATATCTATCACCTCATTTAATCCTCAATATAATCGTAGCAGATGGATACTATAATCATCGCCATTTCACAAGTGAGGAAACTGAAGCACAGTGTAACTTGCTCAAGGTCACAAAGCTTCTTAGTGGTACAGCTAGGATTTAAACCTAGGCAGTATGTCTCAAGAGCCCTTATTACTAAAGAGCTATTCTATCTACGGAGCTCACTGTCACAGCAAATCAGTACGGTATCAATTCTCCTGCCAACTCTGTCATAAAGATGACATTACACCTTCTTATTTCCTGATACCCCAGAGCCCGGGTCACTGTTTTATGCAAACAGAAATAAAGCCTTTCCCAAAGAAGTAGGTCCCACAGTAAAAGAATGCTATCTTGAATCATATGAGACACTCACAACCAGTCACAAATATGCCTTGCTGTTGAACAAGCTGTTAATTTAGGTCAACGGTTCAATAAACAGCTCACTGCAGATACAAACATACAGAAAATTTCAAGGCAAATCTATATGGTAGGTCAATGAGTGTCTAATTTACACTTGGTATCATGTGTACTGTTACTTATTTTTTTAAGTTATAGGAACTACACATTCGATTTAGAAGACAAATAACCAATTATAAGACTGTTGAGTAACCATGAAATCACTGGGTAGATGGTTCCCACTACCACTGTGGCTTCTTCTGTGCATTCTTCCCCATAACTGTTTTCCCAGAAGTAATCTGATATTTTCTTTCCTTCCGGCCTCCATACACTATGTCTTTTCTGCCTGAAACATCCTATTTGTCTGCTCCTTTAAGTGTCAGCTAAGTTACCACTACCGCTGCAAAATTTCTCTGACAGTACAAATCTCGGTTCAATGCATGATCTGCCTGCAAAGCACTCTTGATCTCCCACAGCATATATGTTTTTCTTTACTCATTGCACTGATGAAGCATTGTCTGTGTATCTATTTTTTTTCCCATGAGTATAAGAACAGTGTCTTTTTTCTTTGTATACTAGTTAGTTTGAACAGCTCAATAATAAAAACTCAATTATTATGTCACATCGGTGAATGAATATTTATCTGTAAGTAAATCCCATATCAATTCACAATCTCGTTGTACAGAATACACGTTCACATAGTATTTTACCAACGGCCGATACTATTAGCATCTACCTGGAGCGAAGGACATTTTAGGGTATAGGTCTCCTTATATTTCCTGCAGAAACGTCTTCCCAGATTAACCCACAGGTTTAAATTTAAAACTCATCTAGCTGGTATGACAAAACAGTGGGAAGTATGTAGATAAACAACAATATTATACAGTTCATATTAATTTGGAAATCATCTGGCCAATATCATTTCTTTTAAAGCTGAGAAATCTAGAGTGCAGGGAAGTTTAGCAAATTGTATGATATATAAACAATCAGTGATTTAAAAAAAACTAGGACTAGATCATGGAATTCTGACTCATTCTATGACAGTGACCTCTCAGTACTATACACAAATACAACGTAGGTATCTCAGGAGGTACAATGTCATATTATTTTTGACATGAGTAATCAATCTAATTCTTTCATTATTTTGATATGAGCAACTGAAGGTGTGTTTTTTATATTCTACAGGATTACTATATAAGACCTGTCCTTCTCAGATATTTGTCTTTCTGGGACTCAATAATTTCTAGCTAAAACAAAATCTAGTTGGTATTGACCATGAAATTGTGAGTTGTAGTGAAAAGGGTTCAGTCCCTGTAGGTTCAAGTAGGCAGAACAGCTTTCACAGGAGGAAGGGAACTGGGTAGGAAAGACTTCCTTTATTAAGTAACCAATGGGTATGGTAAACCAAGGGATGAATTAGAGAGCAATGCTCTCTTGTAAAAAATTCGTCTTCAGGGGCTTCCCTGGTGGCGCAGTGGTTGGGAGTCCGACTGACGATGCGGGGGACGCGGGTTTGTGCCCAGGTCCGGGAGGATCCCACGTGCTGTGGAGCGGCTGGGCCCGTGAGCCGTGGCCGCTGGGCTTGCGTGTCCGGGGCCTGTGCTCCGCAGCAGGAGAGGCCGCGGCGGTGAGAGGCCCGCGTACCGGGAAAAAACAAAAAAAGCTTCGTCTTCAGACAATGATTATTAAAGAAGATGAAAAAAATTTTAAATGCAACATGAGTAAAACTTTATTTTAAAGGAGGATTTGGAAGTGAGCACATATTGCTTTAAAATAAAAATGCTTCCATTAATTCACACAGCTGCACTCTAAATCTTTTCAGTTCAGATTCTTTGAAATGTCTTAATTCTAATAGATAGAAGCTCCCAGAGGGCAGATAATATGCTTACTTAAACTAAACCCCATAGCACCTAAGCACAGTAATATATGGATAAGCGATCAATGTTTTATAACACAATGATACTTGCATTCTTCCAGTTAATTCCCTTTTCTCAATTAATCAATTAATTTTTTTTTTTTTTGGTTGCATTGGGTCTTCGTTGCTGTGCAGGCTTTTCTCTAGTTGCAATAAGCGGGGGCTACTCTTTGTTGCAGTGCATGGGTTTCACACTGCGGTGGCTTCATTTGTTGCAGAGCATGGGGTCTAGGCGTGCGGGCTTCAGTAGTTGTGACACACAGGCTCAGTAGTTGTGGCTCACGAGCTCTAGAGCACAGGCTCAGTAGTTGTGGCACACAGGCTTAGTTGCTCTGCAGCATGTGGAATCTTCCTGGACCAGGGCTTGAACCCGTGTCCCCTGCATTGGCAGGCGGATTCTTAACCACTGTGCCACTAGGGAAGTCCCAGTTAATTCTTAATTACAAAAAATTTTAAATAATATGCAATCTTTTGATTAATGAGTATAACATAGGAGTTAAATGTAAATAGCCATAAAAATAACTTCGGTTTGGATTTAATACTGCATTTTTGTCCTTAGCATTATATCTTCAAAGTAGTATTAACTACTTAATAAAACATTTTTCTAAGTTGGGAAGTGACCAAGAAAATGTTGTGTACTTAAAGGCAGAGGGAGTACAAATAAGTTGGATACAGAGGGAAACAGGGTATGGGTTACACTCATGCTACATTAACTGCTCCACTGGAGCAAACTAATTAATTTTTCTTCATGCAATGTAATCAGCAAGCTTAATCTCAGGAAAAGAAGAATGCAATTGTTACTGCAAATATTAAATATCATACTACCTATCATTTAGTTGCAGTAACTAAAGAAACTCCAAAAGTTTATTAATGTTCTATGCATATTGGCTCTTTTTTGCATTGAATATATTTTTTAAGCAGTACTAACTATATAAACTAAATCTTAGTAACATTTTCATATTAAGGAACTTATTAGAATCCATTTGTTCCACAAAAGGAAGAATTATCTCACTATACCAGCTAGACAAGAAATTCAATTCGAGCAGAAAGAAAAGTTTTAAAATATTTCATAAACAGTAAGCTAGACTTCTCAGAGTAGACATAAAGCTGAAAACATCGTATTTCAGCAGCTTCAATGCCTGTTTTCTTATTAAATCATAAATTTCATTACTTTATATTTTCTTCTACAATAACAAAGTACAGAACGCTAACTGTGAATGTCTAGTAGGTCAGAAGGAGAAAAATGTACAGCTAATTATGATTTTTATGACAGTGAAGTCATTAAAAACCAGAAGCATGCAAAACTTATAAACCAACAAAAATCTTCAACTATTCAAATAACACTCTGGGCAAGCTGATGTGATTCCAATATCATATGTTTTATCCATTTAGCTTTAAAAAGTCGTCAGGAGAAGAGCGCCCGGCAGGGGGATGGTGGGGAGCCAGTCGGAAACATTCGCCTCTAGACAATTAAAATGGAGAAATTTAATAATCCATAAGAGGGAGCTTCAAGATGGTGGAAGAGTAAGATGCGGAGATCACCTTCCTCCCCACAGATACACCAGAAATACATCTACATGTGGAACAACTCCTACAGAACCCCTACTGAACGCTGGCAGAAGACCTCAGACCTCCCAAAAGGCAAGAAACTCCCCACATACCTGGGTAGGGCAAGAGAAAAAAGAAAAAACAGAGACAAAAGAATAGGGACGGGACCTGCACCGGTGGGAGGGAGCTGTGAAGGAGGAAAGGTTTCCACACCCAGGAAACCCCTTGGTGGGCAAAGACTGCGGGTGGCAGAGGGGGGAAGCTTCGGAGCCAAGGAGGAGAGCGCAGCCACAGGGGTGCGGAGGGCAAAGCGGAGATATTCCCGCACAGAGAACCGGTGCTGACCAGCACTCATCTGCCCGAGAGGCTCGTGTGCTCCCCTGCCGGGGCGGGTGGAGGCTGGGAGCTGAGGCTCGGGCTTCGGAGGTCGGATCCCAGGGAGAGGACTGGGGTTGGCTGCGTTAACACAGCCTGAAGGGGGCTAGTGCACCACAGCCAGCCAGGAGGGAGTCCGGGAAAAGGTCTGGACCTGCCAAAGAGGCAACAGACTTTTTCTTGCCTCTGTTTCCTGGTACGCGAGGAGAGGGAATTAAGAGCGCTGCTTAAAGGAGCTCCAGAGATGGGCGCGAGCCACGGCTAACAGCACAGACCCCAGAGACGGGCAAGAGACGCTAAGGCTGCTGCTGCCGCCACCAAGAAGCCTGTGTGCAAACACAGGTCACTATCCACGCCTCCCCTCCCAGGAGCCTGTGCAGCCCGCCACTGCCAGGGTCCCATGATCCAGGGACAACTGCCCCAGGAGAACGCATGGCGCGCCTCAGGCTGGTGCAACGTCACACTGGCCTCTGCCACCGCAGGCTCGCCCCGTATCCGCACCCCTCCTTCCCCCGGTCCTGAGTGAGCCAGACCCCCCAAATCAGCTGCTCCTTTAACCCCGTCCTGCCTGAAAGAAGAAGAAACGCCCTCAGGCGACCTACACGCAGAGGTGGGACCAAATCCAAAGCTGAAACCCGGGGTCTGTGCAAACAAAGAAGAGAAAGGGAAATTTCTCCCAGCAGCCTCAGGAACAACAGATTAAATCTCCACAATCAACTTGATATATCCTACATCTGTGGAATACCTGAATAGACAACCGAATCATCCCAAATTGAGGAGGTGGACTTCGGGAGCAAGGATATATATTTTTTTCCCTTTTTCTCTTTTTATGAGTGTGTATGTGTATGCTTATCTGTGTGATTTTGTCTGTATAGTTCTGCTTTTACCGTTTATCCTAGGGTTCTCTCCGTTTTGTTTGTTTGTTTGTTTTAGTATAGTTTTTAGCATTTGTTATCATTGGTTGATTTGATTTTTGGTTTGGTTGCTCTCTCTTTCTTTCCTTTTTTTTCTTATTACTTAAAAAAATCTTTTAATAATTCTTTTTTAATTTAATTATTTTATTTCATTTTATCTTCTTCTTTCTTCCTTTCTTTCTTTTTCTCCCTTTTATTCTGAGCCGTGTGGATGACAGGCTCTTCGTGCTCCAGCCAGGTGTCAGGGCTGTGCCTCTGAGGTGGGAGAGACAAATTCAGGTCATTCGTCCACAAGAGACCTCCCAGCTCTACGTAATTATCAAATGGCGAAAATCTCCCAAAGATCTCCAACTCAATGTCAAGCCCAGCTCCACTCAACGACCAGCAAGCTACAGAGCTGGACACCCTATGCCAAACAATTAGCAAGAGAGGAACACAACCCCATCGATTAGCAGAGAGGCTGCCTAAAATCATAATAAGGCCACAGACACCCCAAAACAAACCACCATGTGGACCTGGCCACCAGAAAGACAAGATCCAGCCTCATCCACCAGAACACAGGCACTAGTTCCCTCCACCAGGAAGCCAACACAATCCACTGAACCAACCTCAGCTACTGGGGACAGACACCAAAAACAACGGGAACTACGAACCTGCAGCCTGTGAAAAGGAGACCCCAAACACAGTAAGATAAGCAAAATGAGAAGACAGAAAAACGCACAGCACGTGAAGGAGCAAGGCAAAAACCCACCAGATCTAACAAAAGAATTGGAAATAGGCAGTCTACCTGAAAAATAATTCAGAATAATGATAGTAAAGATGATCCAAAAACCTGGAAATAGAAGAGTGAAAATACAAGAAACGTTTAACGAGGACCTAGAAGAACTAAAGAGCAAACAAAAAATGATAAACAACAAAATAAATGAAATTAAAAATTCTCTAGAAGGGATCAATAGCAGAATAACTGAGGCAGAAGAACGGATAAGTGACCTGGAAGATAAAACAGGGCAAATAACTACTGCAGAGCAGAATAAAGAAAAAAGAATGAAAAGAATTGAGGACAGTCTCGGAGACCTCTGGGACAACATTAAACACACCAACATTCGAATTATAGGGGTCCCAGAAGAAGAAAAGAAAAAGAAAGGGACTGAGAAAATATTTGAAGCGATTAGAGCTGATAACTTCCCTAATATGGGAAAGGAAATAGTTAATCAAGTCCAGGAAGCACAGAGTCCCATACAGGATAAATCCAAGGAAAAACATGCCATGACATGTATTAAGCAAACTATCAAAAATTAAATACAAAGAAAAAATATTAAAAGCAGTAAGGGAAAAACAACAAATAACACACAAGGGAATCCCCATAAGGTTAAGAGCTGATCTTTCAGCAGAAACTCTGCAAGCCAGAAAGGAGTGGCAGGACATATTTAAAGTGATGAAGGAGTAAAAGCTACAACCAAGATTACTCTACCAGCAAGGATCTCATTCAGATTTGACGGATAAATTAAAACCATTACAGATAAGCAAAAGCTAAGAGAATTCAGCACCACCAAACCAGCTTTACAACAAATGCTAAAGAACTTCTCTAGGCAGCAGACACAAGAGAAGGAAAACACCTACAATAACAAGCCCAAAACAAGTAAGAAAATGGTAAAAGGAACATACATACCGATAATTACCTTGAATGTAAATGGATTAAATGCTCCAACTAAAAGACAAAGACTGGCTGAATGGATACAAAAACAAGACCCATATATGTGCTGTCTACAAGAGACCCACCTCAGACCTAGGGACATATAGAGACTGAAAGTGAGGGGATGGAAAAAGATATCCCATGCAAATGGAAATCTAAAAAAAGCTGGAGTAGCAATTCTCATATCAGACAAAATAGACTTTAAAACAAAGACTATTACAACAGACAAAGAAGGACACTACCATCATCAAGGACACTACATGATGACCAAGGGATCCAAAAAGAAGATATAACAATTGTAAATATTTATGCACTCAACATAGGAGCACCTCAATACATAAGGCAAATACTAACAGCCATAAAAGTGGAAAGCGACAGTAACACAATCATAGTAGGGGACTTTAACACCCCATTTTCACCAATGGACAGATCATCCAAAGTGAAAATAAATAAGGAAAAACAAGCTTTAAACACAAGCTTTAAACAAGATGGACTTAATTGATATTTATAGGACATTCCATCCAAAAACAACAGAATACACATTCTTCTCAAGTGCTCATGGAACATTCTCCAGGATAGATCATATCTTGGGTCACAAATCAAGCCTTGGTAAATTTAAGAAAACTGAAATTGTATCAGGTATCTTTTCCGACCACAATGCTATGAAACTAGATATCAATTACAGGAAAAGATATGTAAAAAATACAAACACATGGAGGCTAAACAATACACTCCTTAATAACAAACAGATCACTGAAGAAATCAAAGAGGAAATAAAAAAATACCTAAAACAAATGACAGTGAAAACACGACGACCCAAAACCTATGGGATGCAGCAAAAGCAGTTCTAAAAGGGAAGTTTACAGCAATACAATCCTACCTTAAGAAAGAAGAAACATATCAAATAAACAACCTAACCCTACACCTAAAGCAATTAGAGAAAGAAGAAGAGAAAACCCCCAAAGTTAGCAGAGGGAAAGACATCATAAAGATCAGATCAGAAATAAATGAAAAAGAAACAAAGGAAACAATAGCAAAGATCAATAAAACTAAAAGCTGGTTCTTTGAGACGATAAACAAAATTGACAAACCATTAGCCAGACTCATTAAGGAAAAAAGGGAGAAGACTCAAATCAATAGATTAGAAATGAAAAAGGAGAAGTAAGAACTGACACTGCAGAAATACAAAGGATCACAAGAGAATACTACAAGCAACTATATGCCAATAAAATGGGCAACCTGGAAGAAACAAGCAAATTCTTAGAAATGCACAACCTTCCAAGACTGAACCAGGAAGAAGTAGAAAATATGAACAGACCAATCACAAGCACTGAAATTGAAACTCTGATTAAAAATCTTCCAAAAAAGAAAGGCCCAGGACCAGATGGCTTCACAGGCGAATTCTATCAAACATTTAGAGAAGAGCTAACACCTACCCTTCTCAAATTCCTCCAAAATATATCAGAGGGAGGAACACTCCCAAACTCATTCTACGAGGCCAACATCACCCTGATACCAAAATCAGACAAAGACGTCACAAAGAAAGAAAACTACAGGCCAATATCACTGATGAACATAGATGCAAAAATCCTCAACAAAATACTAGCAAACAGAATCCAACAGCACATTAAAAGGATCATACACCATGATCAAGTGGGGTTTATCCCAGGAAAGCAAGGATTCTTCAATATACACAAATCAATCAATGTGATACACAATTTTTCACAGAACCAGAACAAAATATTTCACAATTTGTATGGAAATAGAAAAGACCCTGAATAGCCAAAACAATCTTGAGAAAGAAAAATGGAGCTGGAGGAATCAGGCTCCCTGACTTCAGACTATACTACAAAGCTACAGTAATCAAGACACTATGGTACTGGCACAAAAACAGAAAGATACATCAATGGAACAGGATAGAAAGCCCAGAGATAAACACACACACACATATGGTCACCTTATCTTTGATAAAGGAGGCAAGAATATACAGCAGAGAGAAGACAGCCTCTTTAATA
>NW_021703779.1:29179114-29260912 GCF_005190385.1 Monodon monoceros
GTGCTGGGAAAACTGGACAGGTACATATAAAAGAATGAAATTAGAACACTCCGTAACACCATACAGAAAAATAAACTCAAAATGGATTAAAGACCTAAATGTAAGGCCAGAAACTATCAAATTCGTAGAGGAAAACATAGGCAGAACACTCTATGACATAAATCACAGCAAGATCCTTTTTGACCCACCTCCTAGAGAAATGGAAATAAAAACAAAAATAAACAAATGGGACCTAATGAAACTTCAAAGCTTTTACACAGCAAAGGAAACCATAAACAAGACCAAAAGACAACCCTCAGAATGGGAGAAAATATTTGTAAAGAAAGCAACCAACAAATGATTAATCTCCAAAATATACAAGCAGCTCATGCAGCTCAATATTAAGAAAACAAACAATCCAATCCAAAAATGGGCAGAAGACCTAAATAGACACTTCTCCAAAGAAGATATACAGACTGCCAACAAACACATGAAAGAATGCTCAACATCATTAATCATTAGAGAAATGCAAATCAAAACTACAATGAGATATCATCTCACACCAGTCAGAATGGCCATCATCAAAAAATCTAGAAACAATAAATGCTGGAGAGGGTGTGGAGAAAAGGGAACACTCTTGCACTGCTGGTGGGAATGTGAATTGGTACAGCCGCTATGGATAACAGTATGGAGGTTCCTTAAAAAACTAAAAATGGAACTACCATACAACCCAGCAGTGCCACTACTGGACATATACCCTGAGAAATCCATAATTCAAAAAGAGTCCTGCACCAAAATGTTCATTGCATCTTTATTTACAATAGCCAGGACATGGAAGCAACTTAAGTGTCCATCAACAGATGAATGGGTAAACAAGATGTGGCACATATATGCAATGGAATATTACTCAGCCATAAAAAGAAACAAAATTGAGTTATTTGTAGTGAGGTGGATGGACCTAGAGGCAGTCATACAGAGTGAAGTAAGTCTGAAAGAGCAAAACAAATAGCGTATGCTAACACATGTATATGGAATCTAAAAAAAAAAAAAAAATGGTCAGGAAGAACCTAGGGACAAGACGGGAATAAAGATGCAGGCCTACTAGAGAATGGACTTGAGGATATGGGGAGGGGGAAAGGTAAGCTGTGACAAAGTGAGAGAGTGGCATGGACATATATACACTACCAAACATAAAACAGATAGCTAGTAGGAAGCAGCCACATAGCACAGCGAGATCAGCTTGGTGCTTTGTGACCACCTAGAGGGGTGGGATAGGGAGGGTGGGAGGGAGGGAGACACAAGAGGGAAGAGATATGGGAACATATGTATATGTATGACTGATTCACTTTGTTATAAAGCAGAAACTAACACACCATTGTAAAGCAATTATACTCCAATAAAGATGTTTAAAAGAAAACAAAATGATATCATGGAGATAAGCAATAAAAAAAAGTCATCAGGAAAAATATATGTAATAGTAATCCCTTTGTGGATTAAGTTGGGAAATAAATGAATAAATCCATTGAGCTATAGATGAATAGATGTTCAAGGACAATAACTAACTGAGCATTTAATCTTCTGGATAACTGAAGAAAGCCTTGACAGAAAGTACTCTATGGCACCTATAAAAAGACAAAGGCTGTGCCTACAGATACAATCAAGCATGTATCAGAACATGTATTGTTCCCTGCCCCATCTACATTTCTCCAACTTTATAATTATGATTAAGCAACCCAAAGACAGCATGGGAGAGAATCTCATGGAAAGCACCTACCCTATGTCTCTACACAGATGTTCACTGAGTTTGAAATCAGGCAATTAATTCTTGGTTACATGGGGCCGTCTTCAGGACCAAACCAGTTGTTATTAACAGGAAACTCGCTACAATTCACAATTTGTTTTTTGCTTTTGTTGAGGTATAACTTTTGTACAATATTATATTAAGTTACAGGTGTACAATATAGTGATACACAACTTTTAAAGGTTATGCTCTATTCATAAAATATTGGCTATATTCCCTGTGTTATACAATATAGCTTATTTTAAAATAAGCTTGTAGCTTTTTTAATACACAATAGTTTGTATTTCTTAATCCCCTCCCCATAACTGCCCCTCCCCTCTCACCACTGGCAACCACTAGTTTGTTCTCTATATGTGAGAGGTAAACCACATTCTTAACAAGTCATATGATTCAGGAAAGGAAGGAGAAAACACTGAAACATACACATTCCACACCTTTTTAGCCCAGCTTTCAAGGCCTTCCAGAACGTGTTCTATTCCTACTTTCTTATCTTCTGCCTTTTGATTCTTTTTTTATGTTTATTTTGAGTAGCAGATGGTTTGTACCTTGCACCACCTACCCTCAATCCATCTCTAATTCAGCTACACCTCCTGTTTTCTGCTTCAGGGCCAGGAAGCCAAAAGTTTAATGCCCAGGAAATGACGCTCAGCTGATAGGATGAGGAGGGAGAAAGAGGAACTGTCCTTCAGAGACACAGTTTTGAAGGGAATTCTACAAGGTCCCTCAGTGGGTCCCAGGTAGGGCTGAGGTCCAGTTAATGGTAATCAGCTTAAAAATGTTCTCTTTATTCACTTTTCCTCCTTCCTTGTCTCGTTAGCAGCTAGCTCATATTCCTGAGTTTGCTTTCAAATAAATTTCCAGCAATCGAGGCCTTGCATCAGGCTTTGTTTTTGAGGAATCCCAAACAGAGACTCTCAGCAACCTCTATAACCTACACTGTGAGCTTTTACAGGGCAGTGGCTGTAAATCTTTAGCTTTAGGGGCTAGTGCAGTGTCTGATGCAAAAATGAGGTATGTAGGTCCTATAATTAAACCTATATAAGTGATATAAGTTGGGTAGGTCCTCTAATTATATTGCTGATGCAGAAGAGGAAAGTAGTGTGCAGAAAGGTGAGGTGACACGGCTTCCCCATGCTCCAGACAGGAGAGGGAGCATTTAAACTCAGGTCTTCCTGCTCCTTGTAGGTTACTACATACCATTCCCTTCAGGTTCCATTCTACTCTCTAAAGGCTCGTCTTCCATGGCCTTTGAGAATTCATCTTTCTCCCACTCTTCCAAAAGAATAGAGAAGTTATGTTATATCCTGTACTCTTGACAAAATAAATGCTCACATAGTGGCACCTGACTCATTATTATACAATGGCCCAGCACCTTGACTTCCTGTAATTATATAACAAGCTGCTTAAAGGTCAGTGACATAAAGATTGGGATCTCAAACTTGGGAATCAGACAAACTCCCCATTTACTATTCCACATCCTGGCCTCAGACAGGTATTCCGATGATTACAAGAGATAATAAGTAAAAATCTCTGCACAGTGCCTGAAACAAGTAAGGTCTCAATAAAGGGTGGCTTTTATTTTCAGCGGGAGCAAAACTATATCTCCCAGTTTATCAAGTCCAAAGCAATGGACTCAAACAGGTGTCCATAAATAAAACAGACATAAAAGAAAAGCTGAAAAAAATTGCCCTCTTTTACCCAATCTGTGTTTTGCCTCTGCCCATCTCTGTTCCCTACTTCTAAATATGCCCTCACCTTGTTTTGCAGACAGGAATGCTCTCCATCTCCCTTTTTATCTCATCGTATTCTAAACATCTTTAAGTTTCAGCAGCTCAACACCTACCTGTGGATTAGTGTCCTATTTTCCATTGCAGCCTTGATTTCTCTCACAGATTTCAACAGCACTCATACAGGATAAAATAAAATTTACTATTTCATATACAGCTTTCTTTCAGACTAATTGCTCCATCTTGGTTAGTCCTGACTCCCACGTTACACTGAGATGCTTGAAGACAAAGATCATTTCTAATTTTTTTCTGGGTTCCCCTGGCACAATACTAAACAGGCATTGAATACTTAATCTTTTGTACAGAATGTGAAGCTAAGAAAAAAAGAACTTAAGAAGATTCGTTGTTCTCTTTCTTATTCCCCCACAGGTTCCATACGTTTTTTACATTCAGTGTTTATTCTGATTTCATGTAGCACTTCCCCCTTTTCCTCCTCTCTTAATCTTTACACTGGCAACCAGTGCAGGACATACCTGGCAGCATGGGCGAAACGAATTAGTTACTGCAGAACTGCTGGTTCTGTTCGTGCCTTACATTAATTACTTTACAACAAGCAGGCTACCATCTGCATTAGTGGAATTCAACTGAACAGACGCATCATTACACAAACCGATTCTTTAGAAATTTATTTATTTTTTATCCATTTGTAGGTTACATAGCTAATGCTACTTGAGAAATTCAGATTTATAAAGTTTCAAATGCCTTTTCCAAAGTTTCAGAGAGCCACAACTGCAGAAAATATAAGCTTGAGCTTTGATGAGTTTCAGGCTGATTACTGAATCTTATATGCTTAAGTCAGATGCCTGGGTATTTGCAATAAAACAGACTCACGTAGGCCAATGTGACATATTTCTTAAGTATTCTAATAGTTTGCCACTCAGAAAGCAGTCCATGGGAAGCTATAGATTGTCAAATAAGATATAGACTATGAAAAAAATTCTGAAACAGGAAAATATATGTAATTGGCAGTAAAGAAGCTGAGTAACACTGAATTTTAAAAAGGTATATTTGTATTTTCTGTTTGTACTATATTTTTTTACTCTACTGATATTCTTCCTAATTCTTACAAAAATCCCTCAAGGTAACTATTCCCATCCCCTTCATATATTTATATGTGAAGATATAAATACCTAGATATTAGATAACTTACCTAAGATCAATTAGGTAATAAGTAAAAGAAACATTACTGTAACCCAGGATTTCTTGCTCCTAAAAATACCTTCTATTAAAAAGAAGGGACATGCTCTACTTAGTAATGAATGAAATGAAATGAATATACCATATAGTGCTTAACAGGATTAATTAACTGTCAGATTTGTTAATATCACACTACCCTCAGGAAAAATCTGAGATGCAGAAAGCCTTCTCTTCCCGTCTTCACCTCTAAGTGCAAACATTTTCCCTACTGAGTTGCCACAGACAGTAAATATCCCATGACTGCAAGTTGTATGAAAGATAGAAGACAGATGGAAAGGTCCAGATTTTAGAGGAACTGGGTATCTGTCCCATTATCCTACACATTCCTTGAGATGAGTCAGTCTATTTGGTTCCCCAGTACCAATCAGAGACTTCACACATAGTAAATACTCAATAAATACTTGGTGAATGATTTGGTGAAAATAACTTATAAATTATGGTTAGAAGAATAAAGAACAGAGTAGTATGCTGGCAAATATATTCAAGATTATTTGCAAGGGATGGGAACTGGATATTTCATTTACTGATGTAGGGAACAGGAATCATTACAATCATTTTGGAAAATAATTTGGCAGAATCTACTGTACTTTTAAATGCATACTTTTGATCTAGATATTCTCAGTTCCTAGCACGATACCTCATACATAAATGCAACTTGATATTACTGTTTTTTGGACCTCCCCAAATTTGTTTATTGGCTATACTTTGAATATACCTTGTTTTTGTTTCTTCCCTTACTGGTGCTTTGCTCTGCTATTTTACCTGGAATGCCATTCTTCCCTATTTCTGCCCACAAAGCCCTTCTCTAAAATGTAGTGCAAATGTCATGCTCTCTAGGCATTATTTCTGTCACCCAACTGACTGCAATGTCTTTTTCTTTTAACTCTTTGTTTGGACTACACTTATGGCATCAATTTATATCAGGGTTATTTGCAAGTCTCATTTCTCCCTGTGACTTTCACAATGTTGCCTTCATTTTTTGCAGGTCTGTTCAGTTCCGTCTCTTACCATGAATCTACTTGGTCTCTTTGGAGATTTCTTGAGGAAACACAGCTGCTGAATGGCAGACTCTGGGCTAAAACCCTAGTGTGTGTGTGTGTGTGTGTGTGTGTGTGTGTGTATATATATATATAATTTTCTCATCCAGGAATATATCCATTACACTCTTCATAGAAGTTTGAAGAAAAGAGAGACACTCAGAAGTCTCAGAATTGTAGACTTCTAGAATAGAAATAAATTCTACAATCATCTAGTCTGAGGACTTTTAATCTTTACTATTGTCACGGATTCCTTTGAGAAACTGACAGATTCACTTCTCAGAAAAATGCCCAAGGTCATTTACACACAATGTTTAAATGTGGCTGGTTCACCCAGTAGAGTGAAGCGTAGATACATTTCAATTTGGGATCACAAAGTCTGATTCCATATATGAATGGAGTGACAAGGTCTGGAAGTGGAGTTACATAAATTGTGTGAATCATGAGGACGGCTACAAACTGGAGAATGTGTGCCCTCTTACTATTCAGCACTAGCAGGATGACGCCACTGCAGAATGTGGCCACAGGGAAGCCCAATCTACTGAGAAAGGACACAAATCCAGATCTGTAATGAAGTGTGGGCCATATGAAACATATCTCTGGGCTCTTTCCAGACTTCACATCAAAAGTTTGTAATGTTATACTATCTGCTCACATGCCCAATCTGGTTAGCTGTCCTGTAAGAGTTTGTCATTGGCTTAACCAGGCAGGAGGAATGAGACTCTCACCATCAATCTATCATCATGTACTGACAAATAAAATACTTATGTATCTCTACAATTACTCTTCATTGATTTTTCAGTTCCACAAATATTTATAGCTGACCATGTGCCAGGCACTGTCCTAGTTACTGGCTATACACTAGCGAACGAGATAGACAAAGTTCCTGATGAAGTTCTACTGGGAGAAGAAGAAAACAACAAAAAAATTAAACAACAGGATAATTTCAGAAAATACTGATGACTGTGAAGAAAACAAGAAAAGTGAATGGGATTAGAAAATGATTGAGAGGAATAGTCAGGAGAACTGCTTTAGTTAGAGTAATCTGGGAAGGATTCATCTGAAGAAGAGACCTTGCAGCTGAGACTGAATGGCAGGAAGGAGTCAGCGATATATATAGAGAGAAAAAGAATGTTCCAGAAAAAAAGAATAATAAGTGAAGAGGACTGAGGCAGGAACAAGCAACACTGGTATGTAGTAAAGGAGGGGGACTGGCATGAGTGAGGTCAAAAAGTAGGCAGGGACCAGATCACACAGGGCTGTGTTCAATGTTTGGACTTTTTCCTAACTAAAAAGAAGAGTCTTCAGAAGGTGGTAAGTAGGGAAGACATGACCCAATTAATGTGGTAAAAAGATAACTTTATATAATGTGGAGAAATCAGAGATGGGTTAGGCAGCCACTGCAATATTAGGAGACTATGGAATATAATGGAATGTCAGCAGTGCTCCCTTTGAATAAAAGCAGCTTTTATTTTTCCACTAAAATGTAACACCATTGACTTCAGTAAAACTGTCTCTCTCGACCTTATTTCTCTTGCGTTAATGGGGTCATTTATATGATATGCCAGGAGAGCTACCTCTGTATACAATGAACAGCTTTCATTTTTCAATTAAAATGTAGCATAATTGACTTGAACCAGAAATGACCTCTTGATATTATTTCCCTTGTATTAATAGGACCATTTATATAATGATCATGCAAATTAATCTTATTCATTCAAAAAATTGTTTATTTTAAATAAAAACAATGCAATGATAATTTTTATATTTTTGAAATCTTCACTTTAAGATTTAACTTATTAAATATGACCTTAATATCTTGAACATAAAATCCACAGGATTATGACACTGATTTAAAGGGATGCAAAAATATTTACAATTATGTTTTAATTTGAAGCAGTGATTAAATGTAATTTGCCTGTGACCTTGCAGGCCAAAATAATATATCACAATAAACTGCAGAGAGTTGCAGAGATGAAAATAATGTTTGGCTGCTTCAGTGGATACATATGTGAGGATGAATTTTGGCAGCTGTCAGCCTATGATAAATTACTACTAGACTAATACCTGTCAGTACAGTAATAACTGATCATGCTCTAAAAAGCACTAAGGGAGAAAGGTGATGAACAACCTACAAAGTAAAAAAAATTCACAATCACAATAATGACTGTAGTTCAAAGCACAGTAATTATCTACCAACCACCTTATTGTCAAATCTATATTTCAAGTGACTACCTTGATGTCTCTCAGAATCAATTTTTACCTCAAATTCTAATTAACAACACAGAAGACAAGCAATAGTGATAAAAAGCATGTCTCTATTGAGTATCCCTAAATCTTTATTGGAAGAAGAATCTAGGCAGCTATACACTCCCACTTTTTCCATAACATTGGAAATCCTCTCCAACACCCTCCCCCCAACTTTCACTTTTACTAAAGCAAGGCAAAATACTATTATGTGGCATAAGGAAAATAACAGCTGTTGCTGAAATTTTTTAAAAATGACCCAAAGTTCAAAAGACTCCGAACAGTATTGAATACTGCCTATACACAACATCTGTACACTATGTAATTAGAACGTTATCAAATTCATAAACTAATATTTTTAAAATGTTTATCCATTGTTTGTTTGTTACTAGTACATTTTATAGTAAGCAATGAAAAAGCTATATAATGGGGGGGGTAAATTAAGCACTTGCTTTTAACCAAATGGCTAAAAATCTTATAAATATATTAGACGGTAATCTTGGAAATATACACACAATGACAATAAATATACAACTGACAAATGAAAACAACTGCATTAATTTACATTCACATTATAAAACTGCTGTTTCCAACATTCATAACTCCAAACATTTTCTAAAACTTTACATGGAAGCTTCTTGAATTTTTTATTATGGTAAAACACATAAACATAGAATTGACCATTTTAATGATTTTAAGTGTATAATTCACTGGTATCAAGAACATTCACACTGTTGTGCAACCACATCTCCATCAATCGCCAGAAATTTTAATCTTCCCAAATTGAAACTCTGTACCCATAAAACAATAACTTCACACTCCCTTCTCCCCCAGCCCCTGGAAACCACTGTTCTACCTTCTGTCTCTGAGTTCAACTGCTCATATAAGTCATATAAGTCTCTGAGTTCAAGTAACTCATATAAGTGGAATCATACAACATTTGTCCTTTTGTGTCTGGCATATTTCACTTAGCATAATGTCTGCAAGGTTCGTCAATGTGTTAGAATTTCACTCCCTTTTAAGTGTGAATAACAGTCCATTGTATGTATACACTGTATTTTGTTTATCTATTCATCCACAGATGACTATTTGAGTTGCTTCTACCTTTTGCTAGCGTGAATAATGCTGGTATGAACATGAGTGTACTAATATCTGTTGGAGTTCCTTCTTTTAATTCTTTTGGATATATACCAAATGAAATTGCTGGATCAGATGGTAATTCTATGCTTAATATTTTGATGAATTGCCATGCTTTTTCCACAGAGGCTGCACCATTTTACATTCCCACCAACAATGCATAAATATTCCAATTTTTCCACATCCTCGCCAATACTTACATCTTTTTCCTTTTGTTTTGTTTTTTTAAATAATAGCTAACCTAAAGGTGTGAAGTGGTAGCTCATTTGTATTTTATTTGCATTTCCCTAATGATTAATGATATTGAGCATCTTATCATGGGCTTACTGGCCATCTGTATATCTTCTTTGCAGAAATGTCTCTTCAAAGTCTTTTCTGATTTTTGAATTGGGTTGTTTGTTTTTTTGGTGTTGACTTGTTGGAGTTACTCACATATCCTGGATATAAATCCCTTATCTGATGTAAGATTTACAGAGTTTCTCCTATTCTCTGGGTTGTCTTTGTACTCTTTCAGTGTCCTTTCACGCACAGAAGTTTTTTGTTTTGTTTTTTTAAATTTTGATGTAGTCCTACTGACCCAATTTTTCTTTTGCTTACTATGCTTTTGGTGTCATATCTAAGAAATTTCATTGCTAAATCCAACGTCATGAAGTCTTCTATGTTATGAAGAACATATCCCTCTGTTTTCTTCTAAGAGTTTTATAGCTTTGGCTTTTAAGTTTAGCTTTTAATCCATTTTAAGTTAATATTTGCGTATGTTGTAATGTAAGGTCTAACTTGTTTTGCATGTGGATACCCAGTTTCCCCAACACCATTTGTTGAAGACTATCACATCTCCACAGAATGATCTTGGCAGCCTTGTCGAAAATTATTGACCATATATGCTAGAGTTTACTTCCGTGCTCTTTACTGTATTTTGTTTGTTTATATGTCTGTCTTTATGTCAGTGTCACACTGGTTGATCACTATAGCTTTGTAGTAAATTTTGCAATCAGGAAGTGTGATTTCCTCCAATTTTGTTCTTCTTTTTCAAGATTATTTGGGCTATTCTGAGTCCCTTGAGATTTCACAGGAATTTTAGGATGGATTTTTTTTTTTTTACATTTCTTCAAAAAATGTCATCTGGATTTTCATACAGATTGCACTGAATCTGCAGATGACTTTGAGTAGGATTGACATCTTAACAATATTAAGTCTTCCAATTCATGAACAGAGGATGCCTTCCCATTTACTTATGTCTTCTTTAATTTCTTTCAGCAGTGCTTTATATTTTCAGCATACAAATATTTCACTTGTTTTGTTAATTCCCAAGTACTTTATTCTTTTTAATGATATTTGAAATGGAACTTTTCCTTAATTTCCTTTCTATATCGTTCATTGTTAGTGTACAGAAACAAAACTTATTTTTGCATATTGATTTTATATCCTGCAAATTTGCTGAATTTGTTATCTAACAGGGTTTTTTGGTTAAATATTTAGGACTTTCTATACGTAAGACTGTGTCACCTGTGAAGATTATAGGATTTTTGCATACATTCTTTAAATGATTTTCCTGAAGATTATTTGGAATGCTAGTTAAGAAGGCACATAAAAGTTTGAATTCTCTAAGTCTTTAGTGTTTGCCAACAGCCATTTCTCTGACTCCATTCAAGCTGTCCACTGATGCATTAGTACACATCATTAAACAGAACTACTCCTCATTGTAGGCATAGTAATAGGATTAAATTCACCTGGCTCCCAACCAAAAGCAACACCACTAACATTAAAATAAAATATCTTCATTGTGAATTAGTAGTGCCATATTAATGGAAGCTAATGGCTTCTAGTAGTTTTTTGCCTCATTTGCATATATGTACATAATCACAATTCTCTTCCAAAAATATATAGCCATTTAAAGGAAACCCCAGTGCACAATTTAGAAGAGATGTAGAAAAGTAGTAAAATATCCAACTTGCAGCCAGTTGCCAACACATTTTTCCATGCTACCTCATTTATGTTATATTTTCTTTAGTCTACCTAATTTTATGACTTTAATTCTTCACACACACACACAGGATGATTCTCCACGTTATGGAGGATCATATTCTGAACTTTGGTTGATCAAAAACTTTAGTTTATTCAGACTCTAAGCTCTACTACATGTCATTAAACATATTGACTTACTAGGCTCATATTCCCAATTTTGATGTTCATATTCAATTCAGAGTATCAGAGTCTTTCTTATCTCCTATTTTTTTAGACGCAGCCGGATATAGTACAGCAAGAACAGTCTGCAGAAGCTGGGTATGACTCCACAGAAACAAAGTATTTAATTACTTGGAGCCCAAGTTTTCTCATCTGGAATATGAAGCTAATGCTATTTTACCAATAAGATTTTTGTGAGGATACAATAAGTACTTTATAGGGTATTTTGCAAATATTAGTCATTATTGTTACAGGAAGATATGCCATTTAAAAACAAATCAATTCAGACATTGACACATATAATGTACACATACATACATATATATATTATGACATTATATATATGTTATACAATTAAATATATACATATATATGTGTATATGTGTGTGCATGTGTGTGTACATATATATATATAAATAATTCTCATAGACACACACACAGAACTATGTGTCTAGCAATCTTTCAGAGTATGTTTCATGGTGCTTACAAAATGCCATGCTAAAGAATGAATTATTTTTATACATGCTTAAATATTGACAAAAGACATAGATATACTGTTATTTGAGTATCTAATACATACAAAAATAATTTTATTCTATTTCTAACAATGAACCAATAGCTTCTAAAACATTACATTTTTACATACTACCTAAAGAAATCTACAGATATAATGTGCTACCTACCAAAATACCCATGGCATTTTCCATAGAAATAGAACAAATAATCTTCAAATTTATATGGAACCACAAAAGAACATGAACTGCCAAAGCAATCTTGAGAAAAAAGAACAAAGCTAAAGGCATTGCCCTCCCAGACTTTAGACTATACTACAAAGATACAGTAATCAAATTAGCATGGCCCTGGCACAAAAGCAGACACATAGATCAATGGAACAGAACAGAGAGCCCAGAAATAACCCCACCCACCTATGGTCAATTATCTATGACAAAGGAGACAAGAATATACAGTGGAGAAGACAGCCTCTTCAATAAGTGGTGCTGGGAATACTGAACAGCTACATGTAAAAAAACAAAAAAATGAGGTTAACAACATTTTCTCAAACCACATACAAAAATAAACTCAAAATGGATGTAAGACCTAAATGTAAGACCTGAAACCATAAAACTCCAAGATGAGAATATAGGCAGAACACACTTAGCCATAAATCATAGCAATATTTTTTTGGATCTGTCTCCTAAGGCAAAAGAAACAAAAGCAAAAATAAACAAATGGGACCTAATTAACCTTAAAAGCTTTTGCACAGCAAAGGAAACCATCAACAAAAGGAAAAGACAACCTACTGAATGGGAGAAAATATTTGCAAATGATAGGACTGATAAAGGATTAATATCCAAAGTATATAAAGAGCTCACACACTCAATATCAAAAAAAAAAAAACACAATTAAAAAACGGGCAGAAGACGTGAATAGACATTTTTCCAAAGAAGATATACAGATGGGCAACAGGCAAATGAAAAGATGTTCAATATTGCTAATCATCAGAGAAAAGCAAATGAAAACCACAATGAGATAACACCTCAGACCAGTCAGAATCTCTACAATCAAAAACTCTACAAAAGGGGACGAGGGGAAGATGGCGGAAGAGTAAGATGCAGAGATCACCTTCCTCCCCACAGATACACCAGAAATAACATCTACAAGTGGAACAACTACAGAACACCTACTGAACGCTGGCAGAAGACCTCAGACCTCCCAAAAGGCAAGAAAGTCCCCACGTACCTGGGTAGGGCAAAAGAAAAAAGAATAAACAGAGACAAAAGAATAGGGACGGGACCTGCACCAGTGGGAAGGGGCTGTGAAGGAGGAAAGGTTTCCACACACTAGGAAGCCCCTTCTCGGGCAGACACTGCAGGTGGCAGAGGGGGAAAGCTTCGGAGCCGTGGAGGAGAGCACAGCAACAGGGGTGCGGAGGGCAAAGCAGAGAGATTCCCGCACAGAGGATCGGTGCCAGCCGGCACTCACCAGCCCGAGAGGCATGTCTGCTCACCCGCCAGGATGGGAGGGGGCTGGGAGCTGAGGCTCAGGCTTCGGTCAGATCCCAGGGAGAGGACTGGGGTTGGCGGCATGAACACAGCCTGCAGGGGGTTAGTGTGCCACGGCTAGCCAGGAGGGAGTCCAGGGAAAAGTCTGCACCTGCTGAACAGGCAAGAGACTTTTTCTTTCCTCTGTTTCCTGGTGCACAAGGAGAGGGGATTAAGAGCGCCGCTTAAAGGAGCTCCAAAAACGGGCGCTAGCCACGGCTAAAGCGCGGACCCCAGAGATGGGCATGAGACGCTAAGGCTGCTGCTGCTGCCACCAAGGAGCCTGTGTGCAAGCACAGGTCATTTTCCACACCCCGCTTCTGGGGAGGCTGTGCAGCCAGCCACTGCCAGGGTCCCGGTATCTAGGGACAACTTCCCCAGGAGAACGCACGGCGCGCCTCAGGCTGGTGCAACGTCACGCTGGCCTCTGCCGCCGCAGGTTCACCCCGCACTGCGTGACCCTCCCTCCCCCCGACCTGAATGAGCCAGAGTCCCCGAAGCAGCGGCTCCTTTAACCCCGTCATGTCTGAGTGAAGAACACACGCCCTCCGGTGACCTACAGGCAGAGGCGGGGCCAAATCTAAAGTTAAGCTCTGGGAGCTGTGAGAACAAAGAAGAGAAAGGGAAATCCCTCCCAGCAGCCTCAGAAGCAGCGGATTAAATACCGTATGCTAACACATATATATGGAATTTAAGAAAAAAAAATGTCATGAAGAACCTAGGGGTAAGACACAGACCTACTAGAGAATGGACTTGAGGATACGGGGAGGGGGAAGGGTAAGCTGGGACAAAGTGAGAGAGTGGCATGGACATATATACACTACCAAACATAAAACTGATAGCTAGTGGGAAGCAGCCACATAGCACAAGGAGATCAGCTCGGTGCTTTGTGACCGCCTGGAGAGGTGGGATAGGGAGTGTGGGTGGGAGGGAGTGAGACGCAAGAGAGAAGAGATATGGGAACATATGTATATGTATAACTGATTCACTTTGCTATAAAGCAGAAACTAACACACCATTGTAAAGCAATTACACTCCAATAAAGATGTAAAAAAAACACAAAACAAAAAGAGCTCCACAATCAACCTGATGTACCTGGCATCTGTGGAATACATGAATAGACAACATATCATCCCAAATTGAGGAGGTGGACTCTGAGAGCAAGATTTATGATTTTTTCCCCTTTTCCTCTTTTTTGAGTGTGTATGTGTATGCTTCTGTGTGAGATTTTGTCTGTATAGCTTTGCTTCCACCATTTGTCCTAGGGTTCTATTCGAACGTTTTTTTCTTTCTCTTTCTCTTTTTTAAAAAATTTTTTTTTAATAATTATTTTTTATTTAAATAACTTTATTTTATCTTACTTTATTTTCTCTTCTTTCTTGCTTTCTTTCTTTCCTTCCTTCCCTCCTTCCTCCCTCCTTTCTTTCTTGCTTTCTCTCTTTCTTTCTTTGTACTTTTTCTCTCTTTTATTCTGAGCTGCGTGGATGAAAGGCTCTTGCTGCTGCAGTCAGGAGTCACTGCTCTGCCTCTGAGGTGTGAGAGCCAACTTCAGGACACTGGTCCACAAGAGACCTCCCAGCTCCACATAGTATCAAATGGCGAAAATCTCCCAGAGATCTCCATCTCAACACAAGCACCCGGCTTCACTCAACGACCAGCAAGCTACAGTGCTGGACACTCTATGACAAACAACTAGCAAGAGAGGAACACAACCCCACCCATTAGCAGAGAGGCTGCCTAAAATCATAATAAGTCCACAGACACCCCAAAACACACCAGCAGACGTGGACCTGCCCACCAGAAAGACAAGATCCAACCTCATCCAACAGAACACAGGCACTAGTGCCCTGCACCACGAAGCATACACAACACACTGAACCAACTTTAGCCACTGGGGAAAGACACCAAAAACAATGGGAACTACGAACCTGCAGCCTGCAAAAAGGAGACCCCAAACACAGTAAGATAAGCAAAATGAGAAGACAGAAAAACACACAGCAGATGAAGGAGCAAGATAAAAACCCACCAGACCTAACAAATGAAGAGGAAATAGGCAGTCTACCTGGAAAATAATTCAAAATAATGATAGTAAAGATGATCCAAAATCTTGGAAACAGAATAGACAAAACGCAAGAAACATTTAACAAGGACCCAGAAGAACTAAAGATGAAACAAGCAATGATGAACAACACAATAAATGAAATGAAAAAGACTCTAGATGGGATCAATAGCAGATTAACTGAGGCAGAAAAATGGATAAGTGACCTAGAAAATAAAATAGTGGAAATAACTACTGCAGAGCAGAATTTTAAAAAAGGATGAAAAGAACTAAGGACAGTCTCAGAGACCTCTGGGACAATATTAAACGCACCAACATTCTAATTATAGGGGTTCCGTAAGAAGAAGAGAAAAAAAAGTGACTGAGAAAATATTTGAAGAGATTATAGTTGAAAACTTCCCTAATATGGGAAAGGAAATAATCAAGTCCAGGAAGCACAGAGAGTCCCAACAGGATAACTCCAAGGAGAAACATGCCAAGACACATATTAATAAAACTGTCAAAAATTAAATACAAAGAAAACATATTAGAAGCAGCAAGGGAAAAACAACAAATAACACACAAGGGAATCCCCATAAGGTTAACAGCTGATCTTTCAGCAGAAACTCTGCAAGCCAGAAGGGAGTGGCAGGGTATATTTAAAGTGATGAAGGAGAAAAATCTGCAATCCTGATTACTCTACCCAGCAAGGATCTCATTCATATCTGATGGAGAAATTAAAACCTTTACAGACAAGCAAAAGCTGAGAGAGTTCAGCACCACCAAACCAGCTTTACAACAAATGCTAAAGGAACTTCTCTAGGCAAGAAACACAAGAGAAGGAAAAGACCTACAATAACGAACCCAAAACAATTAAGAAAATGGGAATAGGAACATACATATCGATAATTACCTTAAATGTAAATGGACTAAATGCTCCCACCAAAAGACACAGATTGGCTGAATAAATACAAAAACCACACCCATATATATGCTGTCTACAAGAGACCCACTTCAGACCTAGAGACACATACAGACTGAAAATAAAGGGATGGAAAAAGATATTCCATGCAAATGGAAACCAAAAGAAAGCTGGAGTAGCAATTCTCATATCAGACAAAATAGACTTTAAAATAAGGACTATTACAAGAGACAAAGAAGGACACTACATAATGATCAAGGGATCGATCCAAGAAGAAGATATAACAATTGTAAATATTTATGCACCCAACATAGGAGCACCTCAATACATAAGGCAAATACTAACAGCCATAAAAGGGGAGATCGACAGTAACACATTCATTGTAGGGGACTTTAACACCCCACTTTCACCCATGGACAGATCATACAACACGAAAATAAATAAGGAGACACAAGTTTTAAATGATACATTAAACAAGATGGACTTAATTGATATTTATAGGACATTCCATCCAAAAACAACAGAATACACATTTTTCTCAAGTGCTCATGGAACATTCTTCAGGATAGGCCATATCTTGGGTCACAAATCAAGCCTTTGTAAATTGAAGAAAACTGAAATTGTATCAAGTATCTTTACGGACCACAACGCTATGGGACTAGGCATCAATTACAGGAAAAGATCTGTAAAATACGCAAGCACATGGAGGCTAAACAATACACAATTGAAAAATGAAGTGATCACTGAAGAAATCAAAGAGGAAATCAAAAAATACCTAGAAACAAATGACAATGGAGACACGATGACCCAAAACCTATGGGATGTAGCAAAAGCAGTTCTAAGTGGGAAGTTTAGAGCAATACAATGCTACTTTAAGAAACAGGAAACATCTCGAATAAACAACCAAAACTTGCACCTAAAGCAGTTAGAAAAAGAAGAACAAAAAAACCCCAAAGTTAGCACAAGGATAGAAATCATAAAATCAGATCAGAGATAAATGAAAAAGAAATGCAGGAAACAATAGCAAAGATCAATAAAACTAAAAGCTGGTTCTTTGAGAAGATAAACAAAACAGATAAACCATTAGCCAGACTCATCAAGAAAAAAAGGGAGAAGACTCAAATCAATAGAATTAGAAATGAAAAAGGAGAAGTAACAACTGACACTACAGAAATACAAAAGATCATGAGAGATTACTGCAAGCAACTCTACGCCAATAAAATGGACAACCTGGAAGAAATGGACAAATTCTTAGATATGCACAACCTGCTGAGACTGAACCCGGAAGAAATAGAAAATATGAACAGACCAATCAAAAGCAATGAAATTGAAACTGTGATTAAAAATCTTGCAACAAACAAAGGCCCAGGAACAGATGGCTTCACAGGCGAATTCTATCAAACATTTAGAGAAGAGCTAACACCTATCCTTCTCAAACTCTCCCAAAATACAGCAGAGGGAGGAACACTCCCAAACTCATTCTATGAGGCCACCATCACCTTGATACCAAAACCAGACAAGGATGTCACAAAGAAAGAAAACTACAGGCCAATATCACTGATGAACACAGATGCAAAAATCCTCAACAAAATACTAGCAAACAGAATCCAACAGCACATTAAAAGGATCATACAGCATGATCAAGTGGGGTTTATTCCAAGAATGCACAGATTCTTCAATATACGCAAATCAATCGACGTGATACACCACATTAACAAATTGAAGGAGAAAAACCATATGACCATCTCAATAGATGCAGAGAAAGCTTTTGACAAAATTCAACACCCATTTATGATAAAAACCCTGCAGAAAGTAGGCATAGAGGGAACTTTACTCAACATAATAAAGGCCATATATGACAAGCCCACAGCCAACATCATCCTCAATGGTGAAAAATTGAAACCATTTCCACTAAGATCGGGAATAAGACAAGGTTGCCCACTCTCACCACTCGTATTCAAAATAGTTTTGGAAGTTTTAGCCACAGCAATCAGAGGTGAAAAGGAAATAAAAGGAATCCAAATTGGAAAAGAAGAAGTAAAGCTGTCACTGTTTGCAGATGGCATGATACTATACATAGAGAAGCCTAAAGATGCTACCAGAAAACTACTAGAGCTAACCAATGAATTTGGTAAAGTAGCAGAATACAAAATTAATGCACAGAAATCTCTGGCATTCCTATATACTAATGATGAAAAATGTGAAAGAGAAATTAAGGAAACACTCCCATTTACCACTGTAACAAAAAGAATAGAATACCTAGGATTAAACCTACCTAAGGAGACAAAAGACCTGTATGCAGAAAATGATAAGACACTGAAGAAAGAAATTAAAGACAGTACAAACAGATGGAGAGATATACCATGTTCTTGGACTGGAAGAATCAACATTTTGAAAATGACTATACTACCCAAAGCAATCTACAGATTCAATGCAATCCCTATCAAGCTACCACTGGCATTTTTCACAGGACTAGAACAAAAAATTTCACAGTTTGTAGGGAAACACAAAAGACCCCGAAGAGCCAAAGCAATCTTGAGAATGGAAAACGGAGCTGGAGGAATCAGGCTCCCTGACTTCAGACTATACTACAAAGCTACAGTAATCAAGACAGTATGGTACTGGCACAAAACAAAGATAGATCAATGGAACAGGTGAGAAAGCTCAGAGATAAACCCACACACATATGGTCACCTTATCTTTGATAAAGGAGGCAGGAATGTACAGTGGAGAAAGGACAGCCTCTTCAGTAAGTGGTCCTGGGAAAACTGGACAGGTACATGTAAAAGTATGAGATTAGATCACGCCTTAACACCATACACAAAAATAAGCTCAAAATGGATTAAAGACCTAAATGTAAGGCCACCCACTTTCAAACTCTTAGAGGAAAACATAGGCAGAACACTCTACGACATAAATCACAGCAAGATCCTTTTTGACGCACCTCCTAGAGAAATGGAAATAAAAACAAAAATAAACAAATGGGACCTAATGAAACTCAAAAGCTTTTGCACAGCAAAGGAAACCATAAACAAGACCAAAAGACAACCCTCAGAATGGGAGAAAATATTTGCAAATGAAGAAACTGACAAAGGATTAACCTCCGAAATTTATAAGCAGCTCATGCAGCTCAATACCAAAAAAACAAACAACCCAATCCAAAAATGGCCCGAAGACCTAAACAGACATTTCTCCAAAGAAGATATACAGACTGCCAACAAACACATGAAAGAATGCTCAACATCATTAATCATTAGAGAAATGCAAATCAAAACTACAATGAGATATCCTCTCACACCAGTCAGAATGGCCATCCTCAAAAAATCTAGAAACAATAAATGCTGGAGAGGGTGTGAAGAAAAGGGAACACTCTTGCACTGCTGGTAGGAATGTGAATTGGTACAGCCACTATGGAGAACAGTACGGAGGTTCCTTAAAAAACTACAAATAGAACTACCATATGACCCAGCAATCCCACTACTGGGCATATACCCTGAGAAAACCATAATTCAAAAAGAGTCATGTAACAAAATGTTCATTGCAGCTCTATTTACAATAGCCCGGAGATGAAAACAACCTAAGTGTCTATCATCGGATGAATGGATAAAGAAGATGTGGCACATATATACAATGGAATATTACTCAGCCGTAAAAAGAAACGAAATTGAGCTATTTGTAGTGAGGTGGATGGACCTAGAGTCTGTCATACAGAGGGAAGTAAGACAGAAAGAGAAAGCCAAATACCATATGCTAACACATATATATGGAATCTAAGGAAAAAAGAGAAAAATGTCATGAAGAAACTGGGGGTAGGTGGGGAATGGAACACGGACCTGCTGGGGAATGGACTTGGGGATATGGGGAGCGGGAGGGGGAAGCTGTGACAGGGCAGGAGGGTGGCATGGATATATATACACTACCAAGCGTGGAAGGGATAGCTAGTGGGAAGCAGCCGCATAGCACAGGGAGATCAGCTTGGTGCTTTGTGACCACCTAGAGGGGTGGGATGGTGGGGGTGGGGGGGGGGAGGGAGATGCAAAAGGGAAGAGATATGGGAACATATGTATATGTATAACTGATTCACTTTGTTGTGAAGCAGAAACTGGCACACCACTGTAAAGCAATTATACTCCAATAAAGATATAAAAAAAATACATACACAAAAAAGTTCAAAAAATAAATAAAAATATATAAAAAAATACATACACAAAATAAATAAGTTCAAAAAATAAATAAATAAAAATAAATTTATAAAAAAGAAAAATGTAAAGCTGGTGTCAGTGTTTGCTTTGGATATTTTCACCTATATATGTTTTTCTGTCTTTAATATAGTAGTATGCATATTTTATTTTAAAAAGAAAAAGTCTACAAAAAACAAATGTTGGAGAGGATGTGGAAAAAAGAGAACCCTAGTATATTGTTGGTGGGAATGTAATTTGGTGCAGTCACTATGGAAAACACCATGGAGGTTCCTAAAAAACTAAAAATAAAACTACCATATGACCCAGCAATTCCACTCCTGGATACATATCCAAAGAAAACAAAAACACCAATTCTAAAAGATAGACGTACCCCAGTGTTCACAGCAGCATTATTTACAATATCCAAGATATGGAAGCAACTCAAGTGTCCATCAACGGATGAACGGATAAAGAAGATGTGGTCTGTATACACAATGTAATATTACTCGGCCATAAAGAAATGAAATTTTGCCATTTGCAAAAACATGGATGGACTTAGAGGGTATTATGCTTAGTGTAATAAGTTATACAGAAAAGGAAAAGTACTCTATGTTATCACTTATATGTGGAATCAAAAAAATAAAACGAATGAATATAACAAAACGGAAACAGACTCCCAGATATAGAGAACAAACTAGTGGTTACCAGTGAGGAGAGGGAGGGCGGGGGGGGAGCAAGACAGGAGTAGGGGATTAAGAGATACAAACTACTATGTATAGAGTAAATAAGCAACAAGGATATACTATATAGCACAGAGAAATGTAGGTATTATTTCATAATAACTTTAAATGAGGCATAATCTATAAAAATAATGAATCACTATGTTGTACACCTGAAACTAACATAATATTGTAAATCAACTATACTTCAATTTTAAAATATTAAGAATAATAAAGTATAGTGAAAATATCGTATTAATGTAGTGGTGATGTTAAAATAAAACTAAGAGGAAAGTCAAAACACACTAATAGAACATTTTTTCATGACTATATTAATTTTATTTGTAGCATACAAAAGAAAAATAAGTTTTAAAAATGAATATTCTACCTTGTAAATAATTCCTATTATGGCAGGCATTCAGAAAACTCGTTCAATAACAAGAATACTGGTTAGATTTCCTGCAAGTTCTGCCTTTAGAAGTTTGGAAATAGAGCTAGTCATCCCTGGAGGTGTTTTGGGACAAGTATCAATATCATGAAAATGAATAACAAAGTTGACTTATACCACTACATATTTTTGATCTGATCTTTGATTACTCTTGGGCTGCATTAAGTTTTATGCTTATCTTGTCACCAAGACAAGTATATTTTATCTCTCTGACTCAAACTGAACACTTGTCAGCAAAACATTATTAGCATTTAATTCCGCATTCATATGTTGTGAAAGGAACCAGCATGGCTATCACAATAATTTAAAAATGAATAAAAATCAACATAAGAATTTATTCCATTTTGTACTTAAGGCTCAATGAAATTTACTGGCCTTGATTCATTTCTGGAATTAGAACCCCATTATGACCAAAGTTTTCTTAATATAGAATTGACATTGATACACATTTTCCTCATATGTATTCAGGTAATTAAGCTTTATCTCCCTATTTGTAAGACCGCTAGACAGTTTTCCCTTTTAAGCTGATAATTGCAAACTATGGCAAAAACAGGAAGTCAGACAACCAAACTCACTCTATACCTTTCAGAATGTGGAGTTTTTACTGAGAATCAGCCACTCAGCCAGGCACTACATTTTCCTTGGAGTTAGGTGCGGCCATATACCTGTTTTATCCAGTGAAAAGTGCAGAGAACTGACAGGCATCACTTCTATAACGTGACTTTTCAGAAGCTACTGTGGCTTTTCTATCTTCTCTTCCCCTATTCAGTGGCTAGATGCAGAAGAAAATGATGACCTGGACTTTAGAGAAGGCGGAACCACAATAAAAGGAGCTATGCCCTTTGATGATCCCTGGAAAATTAATAGTTGCCAACAAGGAACACCTGCATTGGACTTATACCTGGACTACAAATAAATTAGTTGTTTTAAGTCATTGATATATCCCCACATGTGTTTACATGGTACAGCAGCCGTATTGCCCTAGCTTATAAAATAACATGCAATCACGCTTTGTGTCTGTTGAGCTAAATAAAATTATTAAAATCTGGTTGTATCAGGTCATCCAGTATAAAGTATGTTCTTTGGGAGAGAAAGAACAGATGAATAGTTAAACAGTTTGTGTCACCTCAAAGTCTGTGGGACTATAGCATGTCAGCCAAGTGATATATTCTCATTTTACTAATAAACTGAGAAAATATTACTACCCAATCAAAACTAGAAAACAAATTAGGAGGTTTATGATAAATGTGGCATTTTGCATTTGAAATATAATCCAGTTTCATGGAGAGGTCATCTTTAAAGTCTAGAACAGTGGCAAAACTGAAAAAAAAATAGCTAAACATACAGTTACTACCAATAAACTCTTAGTACAAACTAGGTATAAAGTACCAAGCTAAGTGAATTTTGTGGTATACAAAAATGGAGTAAAACCTTTTGTGATTCAGAAATATGTGCTCCAAAGGTTGGTATAACTGGAAGTTAGATTGATAATGTGTAGAGAACACATTTTGGAAAGCAGTAAAGGCTAGGCATAGAAAGCTAGATTTTATTTAGTAGGAAAATGGGATATTATGAGAAGAATAACATGCTAAGATCTGTCATTTTCAAACACGAATTATGGTAGCATATGGACAATGGTTTGAAGCAGAAGGAAATTACAGACTGAGAGACTAGCTAACACACTACTGCTATAGTCCAGGCAGCAATTTTCCTGGGTTATCTAGCAGAGAGTGTAGAATTTAAAGCCACGTGCTCTAATACTGCTATTTGGAATGGGAAACTTTATATTTACAATGATCTAACACTCATAAAATTAATATCAAAAGTATAATAAATTCTTAGGTATAAAAAGGAGTTTTACTTCTTGGAATGTGTTCTCTCTGCTTGTATTATTTTTACTTTTTCTAATCTAACTATATTCAAGGTAGCCAGTTTCTAAAGCAATATAAAGATATCAATTAGATAATGAATTGCATGAAATTGAATGTGTTTGCACAATACAAAATATACATTTGAGAGAGTACACTAACTCTAATATTAATTCATTTATGCACTTATTTACTGTTCATTAAATATTTATTGATCTCCTACTGTTTTAGGCCCTGGAAATACAACAGTGAAGAAAATGTACAATATTCTTGCCTTATGAAGCTTAAATTTGGGGACTAGGGGTAAAAATAAGGATAGATAAATAAATAAACAAAATCAGGTTACAGCAAGTGCTATGAAGAAAAACAGAACAGGCTAAAGAGACAGAGAATGAAAGGGATGGAGGAGTTATTTCGGTTTAGAGAGGATCTACAGGGAAGGTCTTTCAAAAGAAGTGACATTTAAAAATAAAGTTGGATGAAAACAACAGTTGAGTCCAGTGATGACTGTCTGAAGAAAAGTCATTTCCATACTAAAGGATCAGCAAGTGCAAAGGCCCCAAGGCAGGACCTCTTCTGGCACATGGCTCCCAGTGAGGCTGGATCTGAGTGTGAAGTAAAGTCACAGAGAGCGTATCATTAGCTCATGCAATACTCATTTGGATTAAAAATCACTTTAATGTAAACTGAATTAGGTTTATCTCCAGTGAAATGCTTTTCAGAGACCACAAATCCTTTGGCCTACATCTAAGCATTCTTTGGAGGGATTCATATTCCTGTAATTGTGAAGCCATGTGCAAAGGCAGATGGAGCCATTCCTATTTAGTGACTGTGCCAGCCTTAGAAAGGCTAAAACAGATTAGGTAAATGAGAGTTTGTCACACATAAGGTCTGACTGCTACAGATGGGGAAAAAAAAAAATAGCCACTACAAACCCACCAATTTAAGTAGATTTCTAAAGGTTTTAGCTAATGACACCATAAATGTCATCTCGTCTATGAAGAATTCCCTAATTCTCATCCCCCAACACACAGACACACACAGATATTCACACACTCACATACATACAGCCCTAAACCAACACCCTCGCTTGCATTCTCACAGGGCTTTGTTCATATTACCATCATATCAAGGGTTGCAGTCGTGTCTTCCTAATATTTTCAAAATATCTGGATCCTAGAAGATGCATAATAGCTTGTTAAATGGAACCAAATAAGATTCCCTGTGATGACCATGTAATTGCTATGGGTCTCTGTGTTACATTTGTTATTCTAGTGGTTGACTATTTTAGCACTACAGAGAGATAAAATAATCCAAGCAACCAACTCATATTAAAAGCACTAGTTAGGTTATCAAGAATGAGAGGGTTTCATTTCATCTCTAAGGTACATTATTCTTAAGGATTAGTTCAAGACCTAAAAATAGCCTAGAAGTTAAATGAAACAATTCCAGGTCTAATGGATAAGAGGACACCAATGTATTTATCAAAAGTCCTAGTAAACCCTAGCTAAGTCAGCAATTCTCTGATACTCACACTGACTATATCATACCCAGTGTTGGGGTTAATAGGAGAAAAAACTCTGAAACCAGCCTAGAAGAAGACAGACCTCGAAGAGAGGTATAGAAGAGCAGACTGTCAGAGTCTAAATGATGAGGGCTTTGGTTTGCCACTCATAATTTACTATGGTAAATCACCAGCTCTTCCCCAAAGGAGATACTGCTGCAAAACATTTCTGATTCCTCCCTGAGGTCATTTAAATAGGTCTTTGCTTCATTTTTTAATGCCATTATTAATTGATGGCATATTCTACTACATGCACTTCTTACATCCCACAAGACAGATTTCCTTTTTATGGCCTATTGGCCCAACTACTAATTTAATATGTCATTAATAATAGAAATAAATTATACACCTCCATTTCCTAACCTTTTCTCTCTGCTTTTACAAGGGGGAAAACAGCAATTTAATTAAAAGAAATATAAACATCATGTTACAAATCAGTAATAGCATGAATGATAACAGCCCTTACTGAGCACCATACTACTTTAAGTACTTCACATACATTAGCCCATTTATTATTACTGGCCATATTTGCAAATGAGGAAACCAAGGCACAAATTGATTATGTAAATTGTTCAAGGTCACACAGCTGGTAACTAGCAGAGCCAGGATACAAAGGAAGACAATATGGCTTTACAGCTCATGCTCTTAACTCCTACGTGTACAGTGCTCCTATAATAGGTGTTTGAAATAAATATGAATTGTCTGAGAAGTGAGGAGAAATTTTCACTGTATGTGAACTAAGTTATCACTCTCTAATCCACCTCTGTATCCTAAAGAGCTAATACAGAATGATCTAAGAACTCAGACCCAATCAAGTCCCCTATGTCAACGGTACTGGGGCCTAGCATAATCTCCCATGATGGCAAGCATAACCACCTTGGGAAGGGACCCTTCACACTTGGAACACAACCTAATTGTTCAAGTTCAAATGGCTTCATGGCAACTCATTTAGACCCACATGTTCCAAGACAACACCACAGAGTGCCACAACAACTCATCTAGTTAACCAATTCTGACCAACCCTGGTTCAAAATAGTCCTAGAACCATTCAGTGCAGCCCATAAAATTCTGTAAGTACCCTTCCCTGCTGTTCCTCTCTTGAGGCTATGAAGAGTCTGTGGAAGTCCTGCTTTCCCTTGTGCAATAAGTTTAACAAGATCAGCTTTCTTGATAATAACATTTCCCTGGAGGATTCGGTGGCTGTTTCTACACTACTCATTCATAAACCAATACCAGAATTGAAAGTTTGGAGTTTGCCCTAAGCAAGAGAAATGTCCAGTTACTAGATGTGGCCCATTTTCTTATTCCATCTAACCTATCCCATAACACAGGAAATATATGATTCTCAGTAGGAAAACACATGAAGCGGTGAACAACATAACAAGGTCAACTTAAGATGAAGTGGCTGGGGGGACCTTCAAGATGGCAGAGGAGTAAGACGTGGAGATCACCTTCCTCTCCACAAATACATGAAAAATACATCTACATGTGGAACAACTCCTACAGAACACCTACTGAATGCTAGCAAAAGACCTCAGACTTCCCAAAAGGCAAGAAAATCCCCAAGTAACTGGGTGGGGCAAAAGAAAAAGGAAAAAACAGAGACAGAAGAATAGGGATGGGACCTGCACCTCTGGGAGGGAGCTGTGAAGGAGGAAAGGTTTCCACACACTAGGAAGCCCCTTCATGGGTGGAGACCAGAGGTGGGCAGGGGGAAAGCTTCAGAGCTATGGAATGGAGCGCAGCAACAGGGGTGCAGAGGGCGAAGTGCAGGGATTCCCTCACAGAGGATCGGTGCCAACCAGCACTCACCAGCCTGAGTGGCTTATCTGCTCACCCCCCGGTGGGGGGGTGCTGGGAGCTGAGGCTCGGGCTTCGGAGGTCAGACCCCAGGGAGAGGACTGGGGTTGGCTGTGTGAACACAGCCTGAAGGGGGCTAGTGCACCACAGCTAGCCAGGAGGGACTCCAGGAAAAAGTCTGGACCTGCCTAAGAGGCAAGAGACCATTGTTTCGGGGTGCGAGAGGAGAGGGGAATCTTTCCCCATGTGCCCAGAGAAGGCAGAGCACCGCCTAAGTGAGCTCCAAACATGGGCGCAAGCGCTGCTATCAGCTCAGACCCCAGAGATGGGCATGAGACACTAACGCTCCAGCTGCAGCCACCAAGAAGCCTGTGTGCAAGCGCAGGTCACTATCCACACACCACCCCCACCTGGGAGCCTGTGCAGGCTGCCACTGCCAGGGTCCCGTGATCTAGGGACAACTTACCCAGGAGAACACACGGTGTGCCTCACGCTGTTGCAATGCCATGCTGGCCTCTGCCATGGCAGGCTCTCCTTGCATTCCAATTATGACTACCTTACCACTGCCTCCCCACGGCCTGAGTGAGCCAGAGCCCCCTAATCAACTGCTGCTTTAACCCCCTCCTGTCTGGGCAGGGAACAGATGCCTGAGGGCGACCTACATGCAGAGGCGGGTCCAAATCCAAAGCTGAACCCCAGGAGCTGTGCGAACAAAGAAGAGAAAGGGAAATCTCTCCCAGCAGCTCCAGGAGCAGCAGATTAAATCCCTACAATCAACTTGATGTACCCAGCATCTATGGAATACCTGCATAGACAACAAATCATCCCAAAATTGAGGTGGTGGACTTTGGGAGCAACTACAGAGCTGGGGTTTGCTGTCTGCAACTGATTTGTTTCTGATTTTTATGTTTATCTTAGTTTAGTTTTTAGCACTTATTATCACTGGTGGATTTGTTTATTGGTTTGCTTGCTCTCTTCTTTTGTTTTTTAATTTGTTTTATTTTTTTTTCTTTCATTTTTTTCTCCCTTTTCTGCTGAGCCGTGTGGCTGACAGGATACAGGTGCTCCGGCCTGGGGCCAGGCCTGAGCCTCCAAGGTGGGAGAGCTGAATTCAGGACACTGGAACACCAGAGACCTCCCAGCCCCACGAAATAACAATCGACGAGAGCTCTCCCAGGGATCTCCGTCTCAACACTAAGACCCAGCTCCACCCAATGGCCAGCAAGCTCCAGTGCTGGACACTCCATGCCAAATAACTAGCAAGACAGGAACACAACCACACCCATTAGCAGAGAGGCTGCCTAAAATCACAATAAGTTCACAGACACCACTAAACACCCAACCAGACGCAGCCCTGACCACCAGAAGGACAAAATCCAACCAGAGCCACCAGAACAAGGGCACTAGTCCCCTCCACCGGGAAGCCTACCCAACCCACTGAACCAACCTCACCCACTGGGGCAGACACCAAAAACAATGGGAACTACAAACGTGCAGCCTGCAAAAAGGAGACCCCAAGCACAGTAAGTTAAGCAAAATGAGAAGACAGAGAAACACAGCACATGAAGGAGCAAGGAAAAAACCCACCAGACTAAACAAATGAAGAGGAAACAGGCAGTCTATCTGAAAAAGAATTCAGAGTGATGATAGTAAAGATGATCCAAAGTCCGGGAAATAGAATGGAGAAAATACAAGAAACGTTTAACAAGGACCTAGAAGAACTAAAGAGCAAACAACAATGATGAACAACACAATAAATGAAATTAAAAATTCTCTAGAAGGAATCAATAACAGAATAACTGAGGCAGAAAAACAGATAACTGGAAGATAAAACAGTGGAAATAACTACTTCAGTGCAGAATAAAGAAAAAAGAAATGAAAAGAATTGAACAGAGTCTCAGAGACCTCTCAGACAACATTAAACACACCAACGTTCGAATTATAGGGGTCCAAGAAGAAGAAGAGAAAAAGAAATGGTCTGAGAAAATATTTGGAGATACTAGAGTTGAAAACTTCCCTAACATGGGAAAGGAAATAGTCAATCAAGTACAGGAAGCGCAGAGAGTCCCATTCAGGATAAATCCAAAGAAACACATGCCAAGACACATATTAATCAAACTATCAAAAATTAAATACAAACTGGGAGACTGGGATTGACATATATATACTACTATGTATTAAAAAAATTAAATACAAAGAAAAAATATTAAAATCAGCAAGGGAAAAGCAACAAATAACATACAAGGGAATCCCCATAAGATTAACAGCTGATCTTTCAGCAGGAACTCTGCAGGCCAGAAGGGAGTGGCGGGACATATTTAAAGTGATGAAAGGGAAGAACCTACAATCAAGATTACTCTACCCAGCAAGGATCTCATTCAGAATCCACGGAGAAATTAAAACATTTACAGACTAACAAAGTTAAGAGAATTCAGCACCACCAAACCAGCTTTACAATGAATGCTAAAGAACTTCTCTAGACAGGAAACACAAGAGAAGGAAAGACCTACAATAACAAACCCAAAACAGTAAAGAAAATGGTAATAGGAATACACACATCGATAATTACCTTAAATGTAAATGGATTAAATGCTCCAACCAAAAGACACAGACTGGCTGAATGGATCCAAAAACAATACCCATATATATGCTGTCGACAAGAAACTCACTTCAGACCTATGGACACATACAGACTGAAAGTGAGGGGATGGAAAAAGATATTCCATGCAAATAGAAATCAAAAGAAAACTGGAGTAGCAATTCTCATATCAGACAAAATGGATGTGAAAATAAAGACTATTACAAGAGGCAAAGAAGGACACTACATAATGATCAAGGGATCAATCCAAGAAAAAGATATAACAACTGTAAATATCCACCCAACATAGGAGCACCTCAATGCATAAAGCAAATGCTAACAGCCATAAAAAGGGAACTCGACAGTAACACAATCATAATAAGGGACTTTAACACTCCACTTTCACCACTGGACAGATCATCCAAAATGAAAATGAATAAGGAGACACAAGCTTTAAATGCCACATGAGAAAAGATGGACTTAATTGATATTTATAGGACATTCCACCCCAAAACAACAGAATACACTTTCTTCTCAAGTGCTCATGGAACATTCTCCAGGACAGATCATGTCTTGGGTCACAAATCAAGCCTCGGGAAATTTAAGAAAACTGAAATCATATCAAGTATCTTTTCTGATCACAGCGCTATGAGACTAGATAGCAACTCCAGTAAAAAATTATAAAAAATAAAAACACATGGAGGCTAAACAATACGCTACTAAATAACCAAGAGATCACTGAAGAAATCAAAGAGGAAATAAAAAAATACCTAGAAACAAATGACAATGAAAACACGATGACCCAAAACCTATGGGATGCAGCAAAAGCAGTTCTAAGAGGGGAGTTCATAGCAATACAATCCTACCTCAAGAAACAAGAAAAATCTCAAATAAACAACCTAATCCTACACATAAAGCAATTAGAGAAAGAATAAAAGACACAAAGTTAGCAGAAGAAAAGACATCAATAAGATCAGATCAGAAATAAATGAAAAAGAAATGAAGGTAACAAAAGCAAAGATCAATAAAACCAAAGAATGGTTCTATGAGAAGATTTAAAAAATTGATAAACCATTAGCCAGACTCATAAAGAAAAAAAGTGAGAAGACTCAAATCAACAGAATTAGAAATGAAAAAGAAGAAGTAACAAATGACACTGCAGAAATACAAAGATCATGAGAGATTACTACAAGCAACTCTATGCCAATAAAATGGACAACCTGCAAGAAACGGACACATTCTTAGAAAAGCACAACCTTCCAAGACTGAACAAGCAAGAAATAGAAAATATAAACAGACCAATCACAAGCACTGAAATTGAAAGTGTGATTGAAAATATTCCAACAAACAAAAGCCCAGTTCCAGATGGCTTCACAGCAGAATTCTATCAAACATTTACAGAACAGCTATCACCTATTCTTCTCACACACTTCCAAAATATAGCAGAGGGAGGAACAGTCCCAAACTCATTCTATGAGGCCACAATCACCCTGATACCAAAACCAGACAAAGATGTCACAAAGAATGAAAACTACAGGCCAATATCACTGATGAACATAGATGCAAAAATCCTCAACAAAATACTAGCAAACAGAATCCAACAGCACACTGAAAGAATCATACACCATGATCAAGTGGGGTTTATCCCAGGAATGCAAGGATTCTTCAATACATGCAAATCAATCAATGTGCTACACCATATTAACAACCTGAAGGATAAAAACCATATGATCATCTCAATAGATGCAGAAAAAGCTTTCAACAAAATTCAACACCCATTTATGATAAGAACTCTCCAGAAAGTAGGCATAGAAGGAAACTACCTCAACATAATAAAAGCCATATATGACAAACCCACAGCCAATCATTCTCAATGGTGAAAAACTGAAACCATTTCCACTAAGATCAGGAACAAGACAAGGTTGTCCACTGTCACCACTATTATTCAACATAGTTTTGGAAGTTTTAGCCACACCAGAGAAGAAACAGAAATAAAAGGAATCCAAATTTGAAAAGAAGAAGTAAAACTGTCACTGTTAGCAGATGACATGATACTATACATAGATAATCCTAAAGATGCCACCAGAAAACTACTAGAGCTAATCAATGAATTTGGGAAAGTTGCAGAATACAAAATTAATGCACAGAAATCTCTTGCATTCCTATACACTAATGATGAAAAATCTGAAAGAGAAATTAAGGAAACACTCCCATTTACCACTGTAACAAAAAGAATAGAATACCTAGGATTAAACCTACCTAAGGAGACAAAAGACCTGTATGCAGAAAACGATAAGACACTGAAGAAAGAAATTAAAGACAGTACAAACAGATGGAGAGATATACCATGTTCTTGGATTGGAAGAATCAACATTTTGAAAATGACTATACTACCCAAAGCAATCTACAGATTCAATGCAATCCCTATCAAACTACCACTGGCATTTTTCACAGAACTAGAACAAAAAATTTCACAATCTGTATGGAAACACAAAAGACCCCGAAGAGCCAAAGCGATCTTGAGAATGAAACACTGAGCTGGAGGATTCAGGCTCCCTGACTTCAGACTAGACTACAAAGCTACAGTAATCAAGACAGTATGGTACTGGCACAAAAACAGAAATACAGATCAATGGAACAGGATAGAAAGCCCAGAGATAAATCCATGCACATATGGTCACCTGATCCTTGACAAAGGAGGCAAGAATGTACAATGGAGAAATGACAGCCTCTTCAATAAGTGGTGCTGGGAAACCTGGACAGCTATATGTAAAAGAATAAAATTAGATCATGCCCTAACACCATACACAAAAATAAACTCAAAATGGATTAAAGACCTGAATGTAAGGCCAGACACTAACAAACTCTTAGAGGACAACAGGCAGAAAACTTTATGACATAAATCACAGCAAGGTCCTTTTTGACCCACCTCCTAGACAACTGGAAATAAAAATAAACAAATGGGAACTAATGAAACTTAAAAGCTTTTGCACAGCAAACTACTAAACCATAAACAAGACCAAAAGACAACCCTCAGAATGGCAGAAAATATTTGTAAAGAAAGCAACTGACAAAGAATTAAACTCCAAAAATACAAGCAGCTCATGCATCTCAATATCAAGACAACAAACAACCCAATGCAAAAATGGGCAGAAGACCAAAGCAGACATTTCTCCGAAGAAGATATACAGACTGCCAACAAACACATGAAAGGATGCTCAACATCACTAATCATTAGAGAAATGCAATTCAAAACTACAACGAGGTATCACCTAACACCAGTCAGAATGGCCATCATCAAAAACTCTACAAACAATAAATGCTGGAGAGGGTGTGGAGAAAAGGGCACCCTCTTGCACTGTTGGTGTGAATGTAAATTGATACAGCCAGTATGGAGAACAGTTTGGAGGTTCCTTAAAAAATTAAAATAGAACTACCATATGACCCAGCAATGCCACTACTGGGCATATACCCTGAGAAAACCATAATTCAAAAAGAGTCATGGACCACAATGTTCACTGCAGCACTATTTACAATAGCCAGGGCATGGAAGCAACCTAAGTGTCCCTCGACAGATGAATGGATAAAGAAGATGTGGCACATATATACAATGGAATATTACTCAGCCATAAGATAAACGAAATTGAGTTACTTGTAGTGAGGTGGATGGACCTAGAGTCTGTCATACAGAGTGAAGTAAGTCAGAAAGAGAAAAACAAATACCGTATGCTAACACACATATATATATAATGTAAAAATAGAAAAGAAAAAAACTTGTTCTGAAGAACCTAGGGGCAGGACAGGAATAAAGACGCAGACGTAGAGAATGGATTTGAAGATACAGGGAAGGGGAAGGGGAAGCTGGGACAAAGTGAGAGAGTGGCATTGACATTTATACACTACCAAATGTAAAATAGATAGCTAGTGGGAAGCAGCTGCATCGCACAGGGAGATCAGCTCGGTGTTTTGTGACCATCTAGAGGGGTGGAATAGGGAGGGTGGGAGGGAGACACACGAGGGAGGGGCTTGGGGATATATATATACGTATAGCTGATTCACTTTGTTATACAGCAGAAACTAACACAACATTGTAAAGCAATTATACCCCAATAAAGATGTTAAAAAAAAAGAAAAAAAAAAGATAAAGTGGCCATCAGAAATAGGTATGTAAAGATTAAGGATGTTTGAAATTCCAGAGCAGGAGACATGGCCTGCTAGTAGGCAAGGGCTCCAGAACTGTGACAGAAAAATAGTTTTCTACTCCATTTTGCTAAAATAAGTTATTAAAATAACTTAATAATATAATCAACATGTACTGAGTACCCCTTCAGGCCAGTCATGGGACTATGCCCCAAGAGAAATTCATAAGACACAACTTCTCCTTTCAAGCTGTTTAAGTCTACAGTAATTTACACTAAAACACTAATTCCAAGCACGTTTTAAATTAATCTGGATTTATTCTTTCAGAGGAGTTCTTTGAGGTAGTGTACTGATTAATGCAGAATAAATTGTTTCAAGTACAGTGAGGGACTGTTCCCCAAGCTTTCCTATTTATGAAACCTCAAAGCTACACCACTGATCTTCTGAAATGCTTAATTATCTAAACAAAGTAAATAAACTCGTCCAGCCAAAAGTATGCTTGTGCATGAAGCCAATGTTTTACGGTTATAAAAAGTCAGACAAAAATAGTATGAAGTCAGAAACACATTATATTGCATTTTATTCACTGATAAAGTGAATGAAGCTAAATGGGTCATAAAAATGTATATCCAGTTTTATAGGGCATGAGGCATATACAGCAGCAAAAATTTCTTTTTTTATTTTTACAGTAATTAAAAGTAAGCAACAAGCCCCACAATTATCTGAGTAATTAGACTTTCTCAATTAAAAATGAATGCCGATAAGATTAGCTAGATTTCTAGGTCACTTTTATTTTGCACCACCATTAATTTATCCAGGTCAGAATCTTACAGCCAGCACTGGGGACTAAACAGGGAGTTCCTAGCTGTTAACACTGATTTTTTTTTTTCTTTTTAGGGAAAAAAATCCTACCAAGCTGAGGAATCAATGGGAAGATGCATTTAAAATAATTAGGACAGTGACTAATGTGTTGTAAACACTCAATATTAATGGTTATTATTTTATCAAAACACACTTTAAGTAAATGTGGAAATCTGAGAAAACTTACTCTCAAATAAAGAGGACCCTTTAAGATTGTTTATGGTAAGAATTAAATATACTTTTTCATCTGTTCTTATTCTTCTTGTTAATCTCATTACTCTTTCATTCATTTGGGGGAAATGATGTTTCCTTTAGATGAGGAGATTACAATAAGTAATAAGAACTCTGAATTGAGGACTTGAGCAAAGCAGCTATCCAAAAGAAATGCATATATTTTATTTTAAACTTTAGGACAGATTATCCTTTTCATTGGGTAAAGCTTCACCTTCCTTTCCAATCAGGATTTGGATATGCAAGTGCAAAGCAAAGACACTTTTTTGCAAAGGGGAAATTTCAGATGCTTCCCCAAAGAGCCAAACTGTTTCACATACTCATGTAAAGATCTATTATAAGGATGGGAGCAGCTACTTTCTGAAGATTAGCTTTATTTTAGAAAGGCTTTTTTTCCAGTATGGAATTAGACATCCTTATGCCCTGTGTCTACTGTTGGTCAAATTTGGGTGTTGAGGGTGTGTGTGTGTGTGTGTGTGTGTGTGTGTGTGTTCATGCACATAACTACACACACATGTATATGTACACACCTGTGTACAAGCATGCCTCGGCAATATTGTGTGTTTGGTTCCAGACTACCGCAATAAAGTGAATATCACTATAAAGTGAGCCACATGAATGTTTTGGTTTCCCAGTACATATAAAAGTTATGTTTACACTATACTGTAGTCTGTTAAGTGTGCAATAGCATTATGTTTAAAAAATGTACATACCTTAATTAAAAAATACTTTATACCTAAAAAAAGTCAAAACAATTACAATAGTAACCTCAAAGATCATCGATCACAGATCAACCTAACAAATGAAATAAAGAAGTTCAAAATATTGCAAGAATTACCAAAATGTGACAGAGAGATACAAAGTGAGCAAATGCTGTTGGAAAAATGGAGACAATAGACTTGCTTGAAGCTGAGTTGCCACAGACCATCAATCTGTAAAAAATGCAATTACCTGCGAAGCACAATGAAGCGAAAAGCAAGGTATGCCCGTACAAGAAGCCCAGTGAGAATTCTGGAAGGAGGTATGCATCCAATCATTACTGGAAAAGAGACTATGAAGGAGACCTAGGCTTGATGTAGTGCAGCAAAGACTTTGTAGCTGATACTGTGAATAAAAATTGAATAATCCAGAGTATAAGGGATACAGTGATTATTGTGTGATGATATGATTATCATGTGACACTGCCAGCTCAGAGTTGCAGAATAGTTTCCCCCAAAGACAGTAAGAATTCCCACGGTCAATCATCCTTCAAAATAATAAGTTCTGGCAAAAAAGATAAGGATTTTGATCTAGGGTGAGAGGAGAAGTTTCTTGGTACCTCCTGTGATTTAAATCCTGCAGAGATGAGCACTGCTGGACTACTCCCACTGAGGGGGGTTCAGCGGGCCCCAAAGCTACGGTTCAACAGACCAGTTAAACTAAGATTTGGATAGCAGAAAACCCTATGGAAGCTTTATTAATTTTCAACTGCTGCTGTAACAAATTCCCCCAAACTTAGTGGATTAAAACAACACAAATTATCTTACAGTTAAGTAGGTCAGTCTCACATGGGTTTCATTAGGCTAAAGTCAAGTGTCAGCTGGGCTATGTTCCTCTTTGCAGGCTCTAGGGGACAATCAGTTTCCTTGCTTTTTCCAGTTTTTAGAGGCCTGCTTCCTGTAACCTGTGGCTCAAGGTCCTCTTCCTCCATCTCCAAAGCTAGCAACAGAGGGTACTGTCTTTCTCAAATCGCATCACTCTGACCTACTCCTCTGTCTCTCTTTTTTAGTATCCATGTGGCTATAGGATCCCCTCAGGTAACCCAGGAAAATCTGCCTATTTTAAAGTCAGCTAATTAACAACTTTAATTCCATATGCAATCTTAATTCTTTGTTGCCATGTAACATACATATTTATAGTTTCCAGGGATTATGATGTGGATATCTTTGGGGAGCCATTATTCTACCTAACAGAGGAGGTTTAAACCTACAGACCTAAAAATAGAAGTCATAGTACCCAGTTTTCACTTGGTCCATGATATAATTCTGTTCTGGCATCCCCAAACATTCAATATCTTTATAGACACTAATTATTTTTGTGAAATGGCTAATGTAGTACATTTTACTGAATGAAAATGGCTATTTTAAGCCAATTGGTTATATGTGAATTCTTTTATTATTCCACTGATAGGTGGCACAGTAGCTCACAAAATAACAAGAAATTGAGTTTCAAATGAAAGTCATCCTATTCCTCCTCTTTTATTACTGATTTAACTACATACAAGAGAATCACTACTGGCTGGGAACCATGAAAAATACTGCTCAGACACAGTGACACATAATGCTTATATTCACCTGCTCTCACTTTTTTTCATGAAGATTTTTTGATAACTGCATCAAAGAATTCTTTGTTGAACACTTCCTTTTCAAGGGATTTTTAAAAAGCTTAACAAATTATCTGCATGTTCAAGTACTTTTTCTAGCACGAGAGTTCAGATATTTTTTAAATTTACTGTTTGAAATAAAATTCTTCACATATTTTATAGATTATTTTTCTCCCATTCAAAAATAGTTTTGAGAAAACATTTAAATTATAATTATACCTCCCAATTTGTATTTCAGTTTAAATATGTCATCACTTTTATTTTTACCTAAGAAATCACTTGTAATATACCTTCTCCTTTATAAGCACCACATAATTTTCCATATAAATCGTGATAAGTCCTCATAGTGCATGCATTAACCTAAAAAGCAAAGCAGTATGTATTGTTTACGTATATACAGTAATAACAAAACCCACTGAGACAAAATGTGTTTCATGTTTCCAATTGGAACAGTCAATCTGTACCATGGAAAGTGTCAAAATGATTTTTTATAAAATATGATCCACATAGAGAGTACTATAGCCACATATTCTGCCTCTCTTCTCTATCTCTATCTCTATCAATTCTTCTACCATATATGGAAATCCCAACTACCATCTAACACTCTTCTGCCCAACAGAACCATTCAATCCCTTTGATATGATGTGCTATTATTTATTTTTAGATAAAGTTTGATACTTTAAAATAGCCTGTTGCACCATAATGTGTATGATTATCACTTAGCTTGGGGATAAATTATTTTACACATTTCTTATAAACCTAAGGTCTACAATCAAACATAAGGTCTACAATCAAACCTAAGGTCTACAATTTAACATACTTCATAATTTTAAAAATCACCTTCACCAGTATTCTTTTCTTTAAATGAAGATAATCAGGAAGACCTTTTCCAGCCTAAACAACAATAAAATAGCCAATAAGAAGGAAAATATGAGGTGGAACCCAAACAACAATTCCAACATGGGATGCTGACCATTTAGTTGCTTCTTAATATTATTAGTTCCTTGTATTAATTAGTAATAAAGTGAATTTAACCTATTAGCCTGATGATAGCTTATAAGATTAATCCTACTTAGAACTTTAAAATCCTGACATGAGGGACTTCCCTGGTGGTCCAGTGGTTAAGACTTCACGCTCCCACTGCAGGGGGCACCGGTTCGATACCTGGTCCTGCATGGCACGGCCAAAAAAAAAAAAAAAAAAAAATCCTGACTTGATCTTTGGATATATTACTAGCCTTCCATCTATCACTAATCTACTAATCTAAAACCCATGGCTTCAACATTTACTGTGCACTTACTAAAAAGCAGGCACTCTTTTAGGCCCTTAAGAGTTCAGCTGTGAACAAGAATGAGTCCTAAGTCACCATCTATTAGATGACTGGACAAGCCTAGAACCACCAACCGTATTGTGATAAGCCAGCAGTACTACAGTAAGAACAATCTCCCCTGGAATATAAGTCAAAATTAATTCTTCTTGGAGAGTTGAGGTGTTTTCTATTGCATTGTACATCACTGATACAATTAAAGTTAAATATGAGAAAGGCCAATAGTACTGTTTACTCTGTTAATATTGTACTAAACAATATTAAACTTAAAAAAACATCAACTGAACATATTTTGAAGACAAATCATTGGACCTTGCATATCATACTCTAATGCAGTGATGTCTTATTCTTACATCCTTTTATCTAACTCAAATATAAATGGACCATTGTAGGCACTAAATAAGTATTCATTATGTGAGTAAATGAATAAAGTAAATTGCATTACCAACTTGCTCCTATCCCAGTAGTCTCCTTGCCTTCCTAGTGCTTTGGACTGTGTCAGTCCTCTATTGCGTAATCAAATTTCTGGCCCGTACCTGCCTTGTTTCTCTTATTCTCTCTCCCTGTGCATCGAGAAGATCTCCCCATGAATGCATATAAACACACACACTCACACATACACACAGAAAATAAGGCAGTACAGCTCCCTTTACATCTCTTACCTCAGAGATCAAACTAGCTTAAGTAGAGGGAGGAGCATCCAGCTAAAACTTTTAAGGTATGGGTAAAGTTAATCTAAACCACACTTGAGAGAAATAAAATTAGATATGTTTGCTCTGTTTTGTCTTTATTCCACAAATATATGACATTCTCCTCAGAGGATAGCAGATACCTTAATTAATATCTTAATACTCTCAATATTCATCTGGGCTCCCAGATAAGAAAGGAAGTTATTATGTCGTTTCCCTAATCCTGGCTTCAGTTAAATATTAAATAGCAACATGGTAATTTGTGAAGAATAAAAACCAATTTTGAACATATTCCAATAAAAATTATGAAAACGACCATTTTCTAAGGTAGATGAAATACAAGACAGATAATTTCACAGGCTATGCTCTCCATTAACAGTTATTAATGGAAAATATTTTTCTTCACATAACCATTAGATATTATGATTAGAAACCACTAGAATATCAAAGAAAACAGCTGATCTCAAATGCAGTGTGCATAATAGGAAATAACATAAGGACAGATTTAAAACAAGAGACTAAGAACAATTTAACACGTACCTAAGACCACAGAAACATGCTATCCTGATGCTGGTTAAACAAAGCACATAATCTTTCTGGGGCTCAGTTTACTCAGGTGTGAAATGCAGTGTGAAAGACGAGCATCCAAACAGTTGGGAGAGCAAATGCTAAGGCCTTGAACTGTGTAATATCATTCTGGATGCTGTGCATAAAAGGTATTGAAGGTAGAGCCAGAATGGAAGCAGAGCCTGCAGTTAGCAAGCTCTTCCTGTGGTCGAGGAAAGAGATGAAAACTTTTTGACCTGGGGTGGTGACTGTAAAGAGGGAGAGGTACCAAAGACTTAGTGATCTATTCTGAAAGTATAACCCATGAGGCATCATGATGGATTGAAATTTAGGGATAACAGGGATTGGTGAAAGGATGATTTGCAGGTTTTGCTCTGAGCAACTGAGCGAATAGATGATGGCACCATTTACTGGTCTAGGGGAAACTGGAAGAGGCTATCGCTATGAAGATATTTGTTCAAATGATCATTTTCATGAAGAAGATAATGATATAGATATGGCATAAAAATTGCAGATACAGTTTATACTCAAATACAGTTCACATTAAAATTACATATGAAACAACCTTTAATTTTGAGGCAACAAGTTGATGGAATATTTTACTACAAATACTTATAATACTTAATTTTATCCATGTTTAAAGCTGTTTAAATTACCAACCTCAAGTAATTTAAAAGACTGATTTATTATTACAAAGATTCCTGATCCATGCCTTTAATGTCAATGCAGACATGGTCAGTTCAAGGGGAAAAAAAGAAACACCCTGAACTCATCCATGTGTTTAGAAGACAAATTAAATCATCTTTTAAATAGCCCCAGGATGGTCTCCGTCATTAAAGAGCAGAAGGCTAATAAAACAACTGTTCCTACTACATCGTTTGCTAAGTTTTATAAGTAGATGTCCTCCCTTATATATTTTATTGTCAATATATGTTATCTTTATTGAGAAGTAGTTCTTCCATAGCTCCCAAAAAGGTTAAGAACCCGAGGTGTATTACAGGCCAATTTCTCTTGTCCGTGTTGACTTAAAATAGTTTAAAGAGCTTTTTCTCATGTTGGAGGTGATTCACTGCACTAGGTTTAGCTTTTAAAAACACCCTGCTCAAACCTATGAGTGTCTATGTGTGTGTACATGCGTGTGCACACATGTGGATTTACGACTTTTGCCAACGTGAGCTGATGCATCAGTCCTAAAGAACAGCTTTAAACATGCGAGAAAAAATCCAGTATTAGAAATCACACATATTCAAGAGAAAACAATATCTACCAAACCTTATTCAAAATGGTAAAGGACTTTATTATTTAATAAATCAATGGACTTTGAAAGAAATAAGGAAATAGAACAGAAGGTTAGGTTCCTGCTCTAAAATCACCTTCACTATTTACAGACTGATGCATTTAAGTCCAGTGAATAAAATTAAGGAAGCCGAGCAAGGACAACTGTAAAGATCCAGTGGATTTTACTTTAATACTCCACCTGAAAGATTATAACGCATCCACATTTTCACTGGACATAAACATTTATTAGAAGGGGATGCTGTTTCCAAACATGTTTCATACTTTTAAAAATATTCTACTACATGTTACTTAATTTGTGTGGATGAGGTCACATTCTGTCATGTATAATAGTTACCCATGTACTTGCTTGTTGGCTCATACTGAATTGTCAGTACCTTGGAAGATTCTATACCTTTTGTTTTTTTATGCATCTGGGGTATATAGAACTCTTTCTTACATAAAGTTGTTAATCAATAAGTGATGAATTAAAATGAATTTCTACTTGATAAAATAATGACCCTGAGGCAAATAAATTTTAAAAGGGTTTTTAGTGTCTAAGACAAACCACAAGGTCAGAAATAGAAGGAGAAGCTCCAAAATTTCTAGTTTATTAGTGGTGCGGGTATATCCACTCACTGGAGAAAAAAAAATCCAAGTCTATCTAGCTACCTGCCCAACACTGAGCGTTACAAAATCATTCTTTTTTATTTTTAGGTTAATCTATATGCATTCAACACAGTAAAAGACACATATTAGGCAAAATAATATTGCTCTGTAATAATGCTGGAATTGGCTTATATAAGTAGCAAGTGTTTAAGTTCTGACAGTAAATTCTAATTTCAAAAGTTTCCATTTCTTCTGTAAGATTAAAGTTCTCAGAATTATTATGGTTATTCGGTGCCTCCTGATCAATTTCAGAAAAGATTACTTTAAACAAACGAAAGCATTCCTTCAAGCGCTGGCTACCTTTGACTGCCATTTGACTCACCAGTACATATTAAGATTAAGGTGAAGAAGAATGGAGGAGTTATCAGTTTTTCCTTTTGCAATTTTTTTTTGCTTAAAATATATGTTTCCACTTACTACAAATACACAGATAATATCATTTAATAGAAAACTTATGTCATATATTACTGAAATCTCACTGCAACTAATATTTTTTTTTTGTTTTTTTTGTTTTGAGATCAATATGTAAAGGAGATCGTTTAATTTTACTGGAGGATGTACACACAAATCCTTTCTAAATGGAAAGACACAACATATTGTTATGTACAAAGATTTTATATCAACCTTTCCAGATAAATATACATTTTAATGAAACTCCAACCAGCTTTCCGATGGGAACTTTGTTTATTGTGTTGGTTGACTGTTTTGTTTGAAACTCATTTTCCTTCATCACCCAACCTGAAGTGTCCGTCTCACACTGGTCACTGTACATCCTACCTCCATGTTCTATTTTGCTAGAACACTGTCTCTTCCCTCAGCTTTACAGAATTATAATTGACATAAAGCACTGTGTAAGTCTAAGATGTACAACACAGTGATTTTATATGTGTATATATTACAAAATGATTGCCATGATAAGTTTAGTTAACACATCCATTACTTCACATAGTTTCAATATTTTCTTTTTTTCTGTAGTGAGAAATTTTAAAAATCTACTCTCTTGGCAACTTTCAAATACACAATGCAGTACTGTTAACTATAGGCACCATGATTTACACTACATCCCCAGAACTTATTCATCTTATAACTGCAAGTTTGTACCCTTTGACTACTTTCACCTATTTCCCCACCTCCAACCCTATGCCCCACCTCTGGCAACCACTTCTGTTGCCTGTTCTCTGCTTCTATGAGCTTAAGTATTTTTTAGATTCCACAAAGAGAGATCATACAGTATCTGTCCTTCTCTGTCTGACTTACTTCACTTAGCATAATGCCCTCAAGTTCCATCCATGTTGTTGCAAATGGCAAAATTTTCTTCTTTTTTATGACTAACATTCCGGTGCATACATATACCACATTTTCTTTAACCATTCATCCGTCAAGGGACACTTAGGTTGTTTCCATATCTTGGCTATTGTAAATAATGCTGCAATGAACGTAGGGGTGCAGAAATCTCTTTAGTTTCCTTCAGATATATACCCAGATATAGAATTGCTGGATCATGCAGTAGTTCTGTTTTCAATTTTTTGAGAAACCTCCATACTCTTTTCCATAGTGGCTGTACCAATTTACATTCCCACCAGCAGTGCCCAAGGGTTCCCGTTTCTCCACATTCTCACAAGCACTTGTTATCTCATCCTTTCAATAACAGCCATTCTAACAGGTGAGGTGGTATCTTATTTTTTTTTAATTTTATCTTATTTTTTATACAGCAGCTTATTAGTTACCTATTTTATACATATTAGTGTATTATAAGTCGATCTCAATCTCCCAATTCATCCCACCACCACCACACACACCACCCCCTGCTGCTTTCCCCCTTGCTGTGCATATGTTTGTTCTCTACATCTGTGTCTCTATTTCTGCCTTGCAAACTGATCCATCTGTACCATTTTTCTAGGTTCCACATACATGGGTTAATATACAATATTTGTTTTTCTCTTTCTGACTGACTTCACTCTGTATGACAGTCTCTAGGTCCATCCACGTCTCTACAAATGACCCAATTTTGTTCCTTTTATGGTTGAATAATATTCCATTGCATATATGTACCACATCTTCTTTATCCATTCATCTGTCGATGGGCATTTAGGTTGCTTCCATGACCTGGCTATTGTAAATAGTGCTGCAATGAACACTGGGGTGCATGTCTCTTTTTGAATTATGGTTTTATCTGGGTATATGCCCAGTTGTGGGACTGCTGGATCTTATGGTAATTCTATTTTTAGATTTTTAAGGAACCTCCATACTGTTCTCCAACGTGGCTGTATCAATTTACATTCCCACCAACAGTGCAAGAGGGTTCCCTTTTCTCAACACCCTCTCCAGCATTTGCTGTTTGCAGATTTTCTGATGAGGCCCCTTCTAACCAGTGTGAGGTGATACCTCATTGTAGTTTTGATTTGCATTCCTCTAATAATTAGTGATGTTGAGCAGCTTTTCATTGCAACTAATATTTCAAACCATCAGATTTACTTGTGTTATGAAAATGTAAAGATTAATTTATCTCCTACTTCCTTAATACTCTATATTTTATACTTTTTTTTCTTATTTTTCACATGCAGTTCTTTTATGTTTTGGTGGAGGAAAAATAGGAGCTACAACAGTGCAGAGAAAATTACATATAAATTATTTAATTTTTATCCAGGAGCTTACATCTTATTCATTTTTATATTTGTTATATTTTGAACTGGGTGGGATTTGTCCTTATTTTTAGCCTTTTCAAACCTGGTTCCTGCACCAAGGTTCTCCAAATACCCAAGTACTCAATGATTCTTATTGTTCTAGGCTATTCTTTCCCCACTTCCTGCCAATATATGCTCAGACTCCCTTCGGTTAACAACAACTACACCAATATCATGGTCTACTATTATGTTTTAGGTGATATGAGGTACATTTATCAAGGGCTTCACCACGTACTCTTGCCTATTGAATAGTATTAATTTTAAATAAAACAGTTCCCAAGAGATCTCAAAAGAGCCACTCCTCTTCCTCAGGCATATATGTATATTCATTTCACTTTAAATGCTTTAACCTATAGCACCTCTACCAATAGAACATTAATGAAACGATTTTTAAAACACTTTTGCAAGGTGTTCACTTGTCCAGCTGATTCTATACAGACCCAAGTTCTCAACTGGCTCCAATAATAAATCCACACAAAGAACTGCGCCATACAGAGAAACTTAGATATTCAAGCCTAGGTAAAATGTACATTTTTACTTAGTCCTTCTTAGGATTCTCTCTCCCTGTCTCTCTCTGTCTCTCCCTTTTTTTGCCAATCCATATTTTAGAGAGTAGATAAGAGATGTTTACATCACAAGCTGATGAGGAAATATCTGAGACAGACGTTTTGGCATACCTTAAGCGATGCTTTTGCCATCTAGAGTTAACAAGAGAGAGAGTAGAAGGGAATATATTCATAATTGGTTAGTGTTTCGCTTTGATAACTTTAGTGTGCCTTGGATACGACCCCAAACTTGCAAGATGTGTAAACATCCTTCCACTTTGATTAATTATTTAAGTATTCTCTGAGGAAGATATCATAGTATAGAGACAGAATCCAGTATCTCTCTTGGTCTGGACTCCTGTTTGTATGACTTTTACATTTATTTCCAGCACATTTGGAATCAACTGATTGATGTCCCTCCATTTAAAAAGAAAGTCAATTAGCTCTGTAATAAAGAGAGCAACTTCTTAATCAATGCAAAGAAAAAAATCAAGGAGGAGGACAGAAATATTCTGCATTACAATTATTTTCTGTAGTAGTTACAAGCAGGGAATCTCAACTCCAACTCACTAAGCTGAGTGATATAGGCAAGTTACTTACACTCTTCAGTTGTAAATGGCCATAATAATAGTGTCTACTTCCTGGGGTTGTCATGAGAATAAAATAAAATTATGCTTATAAAATGTTGATTACTGTGCCCAGCACTTACAAATGTTCGGACAGTATTACACCAGAGCACATCAACATTCCTGTACAAATGCTACTCCGGGTTTCAGAAAACAAGAGTTTTTCTGAGATTCTTGGGAACCAGTTCAACCACCACACATCGTTAAATAAAAAGTTATGGCTGCACAAGAAAAACTATATTTTCGCAAGTGTGCTCATCAGCATCTTGCAAATACTGTGACAATTACAGGAAAATCGTATTATAATTATGAACTAGTCTTCAGGAGACTTGTTGAACATCTTCAGTGTAACTGAGTCTGTGTGCACGTGTACGTGTGCGTGTGTGCGTATGTGTGTGTGTAACATCGCCACTGATGAATTCAACCTATAGTTCAAGTTTGCTGTGAAGTGTTAGATTATATTCTGGAGCTCAAGGATATCAAGGACTACCACCCAGAAACGCAGCTGTGAACCAGCAAAATCCCTCAGATCTGGAAACTGGAATGGGTGGGAAGGTCACAGGAAAAACAGTAAGATTTTAAATGGGTAATTATTTAATTTGGGGAGAGTTGCCTTTATTCTGGAGGAAGGCAAAATAATTAGGAAGATCAGCTCTCTCTAATTAAGATAATTTATAGGAATAGAAAGGGAAGCAACGTTTAATTTCCGCAATATTCCAGGCACCTGACATATGTTTTGGCTACTATTTCTGAATGCGTATTACAGGCTAAATACTTAACAGGCATTACTTAACTTAATCCTTGCAGTAACTGTATGAGGTAGATATTATTGATTCAACTTTGCACATGAGCAAAACTGAGGCTCAGAAAGTTTCCCAGCGCCATATAACTAATTAATGGCAAAAACTGGATTTCAACCCAAGGCTAGTTGGCTCTATGAATAAAAGGTTAAATCAGGCCTAAGCTTGCCTAGAAGAATGACCAGAGAATTTTGTTTTCCTAGAACTATGGAGTTGAGATAACTGGGAAAGTTGTACCTCTTTTGTTTGCTAACTAGAACTGCTCTTAGGCTAGTGGAGGAGGGGCTGTGAATCGATATGCAGGCCTTTATCTTCTGTTACTAGAATGGTATTAAATATTGGTGGGAAATCGTGGCTAGAACTTCTTTGTGTCAAGTGGCCCACACTGACCCTGGCTCTTTCCCCATGTAGATAAGGGGCAAATGTGTGTATTTTGGGTGTTTCTGGGCCACCCAATGACATAAAGATTCCATGCCAGCATCTCTCATGCTTTGTATCCTTCTATACAGCTAAGTAAATGTAGTATTAGATTATATTCTACTGCATCTGTGAGTATAATTGCCAATTTGATCCCCTTGCAGCTACAGTGATATTGCAGGCTCCAATCATTGTTATATCCTGTCACTAAAAGTCATATATCCAGCTGAAACACAGACTGTTTAGCAAAATAATCCTAGATAAACAGCTTGTGATTAAAGCCAACCTATTTCTGGCATTAATATCAGAGATCATGAAGTTAACTAAAGTAGTTTGCTTCTTTTAAATGGATTTATAGGATCACAAACTTGTACTGTGAAAAAATTATTTTACTGCCATTTTAAATTTTTTTCTTTACTTTTATTATCCCTTTGTTATTATTAAAAATTCCTCTGGAATAAGAGGCTTTATCAGCTACGCCAATGAAAGAGATATTTTTACTGGCTGAAAAACGGATCATCAAACCCGTGATGACAGGGCACAGCGATACTAGTTAGGATCAAAGTGAGAGAGGAAGAGAAAAAAGGAAAAATAAATAAAAGGACAAAGAGCCAGGGACCACCTCTGCACACAGGTTGTCCTGGACAACGCTTTGGTGGAATCACTGTGTGCGTGAGAGCGTCATTCTATCACATGTCCGTGAAGTAATAAACAGAAGAAGGGATGGAGAGAGAGAGAGCTGTGCGGACAGCAGATAAGGCAAGTCCCTTAATCCTAAAAGAGAATGTTTTTGGTAGCCAGTCTTATGTGACAGCTAGTCTATTTCTATTTTATCTGGTGGATAAACCATTTCTCGTTAACGGTAGGACTGTTAGCAATAAGCAATGCTCCAGTAATTGAAGATTTGAACAGCAGGCTTAATCACCTCTTGAGGAAGAAAATGCTAGACGTCTTAAAAAAACATGGGACAACAGATTCTGGGTTTTAACCTCTAAAAAGACATACCTAAGGAAACAAATGTTCTATTGCAGCTACTTTTACCTTGCCTATATGATAGTCTCACCTGATGAGCTTTTAGAAATTGCTGGTGTCAGGGCCGCATCTCAGACCAATAAAATCAGAATATCTGCTCCAACCCCAATGTTTTCATAAATCTCCCCAGGTGATTTTACTGGGCAGTCCAGTTGGAAAGAATATGGACTGAGGAGAGGTGAAGCTGAATTCGATTTCTGCTCATCTTTCTATTGGCCGTGTGATCTTGGTTTTAGTAAAGCTCTCTAAGCCTCAGGTTTTCCATCTATAAAATAGGATAAACTGCCCTAGAATTATTGTGTAAAAGAAATGTGAGGTTCCTAAAACATGGTTGTCCTACTTAAATTTTAGTTACATTTTACCAAAAAGAGCTTTGCATATTTGAATTTATATCACTGGTGATAAATTAGAAAAATATTTTTAGGGGAAAACTGTTTTGATTTGAGGTAAAAGTTTACTCAGCAATATTTTTTAAAATCTCACAAGAACCATACTGCAGAACAACTGATTATTTCTAAAAAGTAAAACAGTGGATTTCAACCATCTTATTAAATTTTAATAATACATAACATCCCCAAGCACTTAATAGCTGTTACAGTTTCCTCATTTCTCAAGTAGATAGCATATGACCCACTAACCCCACAAGTTTGCCATAAGCCAATAAATCTAAGAGTGTACTTTATTATTTTTAAGTATAATCACAAGACTACTGTAAAGTCTCTGGTCCCTTTCGTAAGAATTAAATCCCATTTTTATGAGAATTAAATTATCCTGTATTAAGAAATGGCATCAACCAAGACTCTAGTTCATTACTATTTTATCCAAATACTACTGCAAATTAATGTATTTTCATCTTATACTTCATATTCTAGCTGTTAAACAGCCCATGCATTTTTATAGAGAGAAATGATTTAATTGGAAAACATATGTACCAACCTGATACCTTTTTTCCTAGCACTCAGTTTTAAGGTTTTCAAATATCCATTTGCAAGTTCTGTGATATATCCTATTTTTTTAATCAAACACAGTTAATTCCATTTTGAAGACTGTGAAATGAACAAAAATGTCCCAGCTATAAGCAACATATGCTTTATTTTCAAATACCATCATTGACTTTATTAAAACCTCAAAGAAATTTCCAAACTATGCCATTTTATTTTCATTTTCCATAATTGTTTAAATATTCAAAATGTTTTTTTTAATAAAAAGGTCAATTTATTATACCTTTTGTTTGGTGGGATATCAGTGCCCTTTAAAACCCTACTATTCAAGTACAAATGATTATGTTTACAAAGTATTTACAGTTTCAGTCTTCTTCTTTTATATTTTAAAACACAATAACTATCTGGTTACAATAGTGAACAAAAAATCCTGAAGGTGGCAAAAGGGAAAGCCTCTGCCTTAGGAGGCTCACTGCAGCCTCCTGCTTCCCCTGGATCCTCCAAACACTGCCCAGCCTCCACTGGAACAAATGTCTCTGAATTAAAGAAAAACTGGGTGACTGCTTTCCATGGTGGCCAATTCTAGATTGACAGTGTTTTGGCTGCTGTCTTTATATTTTATGTTCTGAAGATTTCTCTCATTCATTACCATTGCATTACATGGGAACCCTGTTCTACAAGGTAATGTGGGATTCTGCCAACAGTAGCAATCTGAGGAAGCCTGGAAAACAATACACTTAAATTGGAAAGGTTTAGTTTAACCTTTAAAACAGAAGGCCAAGAAAACAATACACTGGAACTTTTACCTAAATGGCACTACTGAAGACTATGAGGTCAGTGGTGACATCAAGATGTTGCTAAATCGAGTGATACCAGTAAAACTATTTTCTGTCCCATATTTTGCAATAGGGAATCGCTGAAGAAAACACACTTCTTTCACTTACACAGTAAGACAGGGCAGGGGTTCCACACTGCAAATATTCAGACCCCAGTTCTGTTGTCTTAGAAAGCTTTTGAGAGATTTTTTCTAAATTCTCTTCTAGTGTTCTAGATTAATAGAGGACTTTTATTCAGGTAGCTATGTCTAGGATATTCTAAACGCTCAACATTTCACCATCATCTACAAAGAGACCTTCAACACTCCATGAAGGATAAGAACAAAACCAATAGGCAGCACAAATTAAAGTAGGCTGAAAAGGAGAATTCCCTTTTAGTTCTGCACATTTGAGGATTAAAAAAAAAAAAAAAAGTAGGAACTCTCCTCAGTACCCAGATACGAAGCACAGAAAGCCTCCTGCATGCCGTACTCTCTCATTACAGCATGTGCTGAACCACAATGAACAAGTGAGAAGGCAAATTATAGTGTTCTGTTTTGGCAAAATGCTCTTAATAAGTCTACACCCTCCCATGATAAACAAGAAACACAAATATCAACTACAAAACACTTTAATTACTTTAATTACTCATAGTTGCTAATATCTCATGTATTACTTAAGATATGAGTTTTATTAAAATCAATAACAGAGGAGCAACACATATTTTTTCTAATATATTTCCTTAACAGTCTAATGGACTCCTAGTGATGATACCTGGGGACACCATCCACAAGATATGTATTATATGTCATTCAGCACTGGAACATGGTGGATGTATTTCCCAACTGTTTAAACAATTTATAGATGGCCTGTCATTCAATATTATTTCTTATGACTGCATAGGCCTAGGATATTATACTTCCCCAACTTAAGTAAAAACCATCCCGGTAAAGTAATTAAAAAGAGATTCCCAGTTACTTAGGCAAGGATTACACTCAAATGCTTCTGAATATATTTGGTACAGAACCTCATCCACTATGCAAATCTTAAATCACATGATTAGACTATATTTCATTATTTAAATTCCACAATCAGGACTTCCCCAGTGGCGCAGTAGTTAAGAATCCGCCTGCGGATGCAGGGGACACAGGTTCAACCCCTGGTCCGGGAAGATCCCACATGCCGCGGAGCAACTAAGCCCGTGCGCCACAACTACTGAGCCTGTGCCCTAGAGCCCGCAAGCCACAACTACTGAGCCCACGTGCTGCAACTACCGAAGCCCTCGTGCTCCATGGCCTGCACGCTGCAACTACTGTGCCCCCGTACTGCAACTACTGAAGCCCACACGCCTACAGCCCATGCTCTGCAACAAGAGAAGCCACAGCAATGAGAAAAACCATACACCGCGACGAAGAGTAGCCCCTGCTCGCTGCAACTAGAGAAAGCCCGCGCACAGCAACGAAGACTCAATGCAGGCAAAAAAATCAAAAATAAAAAAACATTCCACAATCAAGTGAGAAACTATATTACTTAACTGTAACAATGAATAATACTCCTCTTATTTTAACAAATAAACTCCTAACAGAAATAAAAAATATAAATTGGCTGGCTGTTTTCTATAAGAGCAAAATTGGATAAATTATAAAAGAACATAAAGATGAGAAAATACCAAATTATGGTATAAAGGGTAAATTCAGGCCATGTACTACACACGCAGATATCATTTTTAATGTTTGGAGGTCTCTTTATTGTCTAAACAGGTGAATTTGGGACAGTTACATTCAATTATTTCTGTCATCCAAACAACCAAAATGGACCAGCAGAACAAAAATCACTTCAATTCATTAGTGATTGGCTCAAACTGTCCTGAAAATATTCATTTTCCATGTTATCTGAACTAAGAATAAGGTAGAAAATAGGATATCAAAAAGAGATGTGAAAGTCATTCTCTCTTTCTCTTCCCCCTCCTTCTCTCTCTGTCTCATGTGCCTTTGTTACCTTTTCAGGCTACTGGAAACTATATATTAATGTATTAACTTTTTAAATTTCTGTTTCAATAAGCAATCTGAAAATTCTCCATCAGGAAACAGGAGATCACAACAGTAATATCTTAATGTTAGTATAATCATCTCTATCACAATATTGATATAGTATCTTTATTTTATTTTATTTTATTTTTTGCAGTACGCAGGCCTCTCACTGTTGTGGCCACTCCCATTGCGGAGCACAGGCTCTGGACGCGCAGGCTCAGCGGCCATGGCTCACGGGCCCAGCCGCTCCGCGGCATGTGGGATCTTCCCGGACCGGGGCACGAACCCGTGTCCCCTGCATCGGCAGGTGGACTCTCAACCACTGCGCCACCAGGGAAGCTTGATATAGTATCTTTATCCTCATTTTTATGCTAATATTTGTATACTATTATTGGTAACCTTTTTACCCACGTAGAAAGTTTTCATTTATTTATTTTGCTATGTATTACAAAGTACTGCCTCACTGCCCCTTAAAGATTTTTCTCCTATAGTAGCAATGATAAATCTGAGGATGCCTCAAAGTCATCGGCTAAAGTCATCTTTAACTCAAATGCATTCAAGTATGTTAAAGTGGCAGTGGACAGTCAAAGCTAGTTATGCAATGTGTCTGCCCATAGAAAAAAAGGTGTGTAAAAAGAGGAAGGTTCAGGACAAAAACCTAAAAATAGTCAAGGATATTCTAATAAGTACCCTTACTCTAATGATATGCAGACTAGAAATATGTTAATCACATTTCTCTGGACTTCTACATTGGCCATCAGTTTTTCTAAAGCCTCATTATGTATCATTGCTAGTCTCTGTTCTAAGCAATGCTAATAGAAGTATATATTTAAAGTATTTAACACAGTATTTCCCAAATTCCTTTGCTAAAAGGTTGTGTTGAATATACATTAAGCAAATGCGATGGCAACACTAAATCTACTAATGTAGCCCATTCCTTTGCTAATACAATAATGGCATCTCTAATTTGCTCATTTCAACTGCAATCCACTGATGTTCAAAATTAAAGAAATATTTTCATTATTACATTTAACACTATTAAATGATATAATTTGGTTTTAATCATCAAATTTTAATATCTTTTAAAAGAAATGCTGGAAAAAGTGGTCTCCTGCTGACATAATAGGAACATTATTCTGCTATTATCATATCTGTATAAGCAGTTGATGATACTTTCTATTTTCCGTAGTAGAGTAAGTAGACTAAGAACTGTTCTTCCAAGAAACTCAGGATTTAGTTTTAGATAATTACAATGTGTATTATCTCTAAAGACACTCTGTCAGAGATAATGACATACATCAACAAAACAGTACAAAGGAACATATATTTTGTTACTTTGTCATCAAAAAGGCAATGGCCATTTTAATATATGTACTATTAAAATATTTTTTTAATATATGGAAAATAGAATACTCTGCACTGCAGAGAGTTTGGCTCTAAAGAGTGTGAGATATTTACAATAATAACTTCTAGTTGAAATGTTATACACATGAGGAACACCAGTATATTCCAACCTCATTAAATTCTCTGAAAACAAAGATATTCCACAATGGGTTCTAGAAAAAAAAACAATCTAAATGATATGAAATGAGTGTGCCTGTCCATAAAAAGTTCGAGTTATTTATTTTAACAACACCCTTCTGAGTTGGTATGGTTTTACTCTTTCCATTTTAACTTAGTGTAAACTACTTATTACCATTTCTTGTTGTTAATGGTATCAAAATGCGATGAACAGAACAAAGCTGTTAGAAACAAAAACGCCACTTGCTCAAACGATATCAAACCCAAAAAGAGGCCTTAAGGACTTTCTCCTCTTTTATAGTAAAAGCTATATATTTTCTCTTGAATACTTTTTTAAAGACTAATCAGCTGCATGCAGGCAAAGTGAAGTCAGAGACCATTTATTCAGGAGTAAAACTTTCCAAAAGGTAGAGCTAATTCGTGGAAAAGTAGACTCTAAAAGCAACTGAAGGACTTCCCTGGTGGCGCAGTGGTTAAGAATCTGCCTGCCAATGCAGGGGACACAGGTTTGCGCCCTGGTCCGGGAAGGTCCCACATGCCACGGAGCAACTAGGCCCGTGCGCCACAACTACTGAGCCTGCACTCTAGAGCCCATGAGCCACAACTACTGAGCCCGGGTGCTGCAACTACTGAAGCCAATGCGCCTAGAGCCCATGCTCCGCAACAAAGAGAAGCCACCACAATGAGAAGCCAGTGCACCGCAACGAAGGGCAGCCCCGGCTCGCCACAACTAGAGAAAGCCCGTGCACAGCAACGAAGACCCAAGGCAGCCATAAGTTAATTAATTAATTAATTTTAAAAAATAAAATAAAAACAACTGAAGAGTGATGCAGGGATTAGCCAGGCAGAAAATAGAATCTGTGTCACCACCCTCATGCTGTTAAAATGAAGTGGATTAAAACCAAACTAATTGGCTTGTGAATGTCATTTTGAGGTTACAAATATTTCTTGAAAGCCCTAGTGTTCATCAAATTTGACTCTCATCATTCATTTTTCATTCTAAAGTTACCCTGGTAAGCCACAGATGATGTGCACATCATCTTGCCCATCACAAATGGAAATGACTTACTACAGTCAAAAGTCATCTAGAACCGGCACAAATTTTTATCTCCAATTTTTTTAATTACTTTTAGAACATCTACACTTTGTTATTCACAAGGAAAAGCTGACAAAGCATTCTCTTAATGCATAAAGTATTGTGTGGATCTGCAAACAAACCAACTTGTTTGAAACTCAGGGAAGCAAACAATGCACGTGAAACCCACAATGCACTACTGTGCATGTCTTACAGGGAAATCAGGAGAGAAAGTGAATTGAATGATTCACAATAGGATATGTTTTGAAGGAGATAAACCTTTTATATCTATAAGCATAAAGATGCATAAATTATTAAATTTTACCCTACTAGTACTTGTTTTTGCATATGTTAACATTTAAACACACCAGAAACAGCTCCTGAAATTGCTTATGCTAATGCCTATTGCTACTCATTTTAAAAGGCAATTCCACTTAAAACCAAACCTCAGGCCTCAAAACACCAATTAAGGCCAAACAAAGCATACCAAAGTCGATACATGCAAGATATGAAAAGCTCCAAATTATATTTCAATGACTTTTTAATTTATAAATCAACCCAATCAATAAAGCATATGTTTAAAATTCTAAAAACATTTTTGGGCAGGTATTTTTTAAGCCAAATATAACTTCAATGCCCCCAATAATAAAAATCTCCCCAAATATAAAGCTAAATGTTTCATTAGCCTCCTAAGGGGCATATTAGATATGAAACGAAAACTGCTTTGGGGAATAGCTGACATCGTCATGTATAAGCTAAAGAACCAATAATTGGTTAAATAAAAATATGAACTTCTGAAAGGTAATTACTATACAGGACATGCAAGAAGTCCGTTGAGTCTCGCCTGTTAGATACACTGAATAGCCTGTTCTAAGTCTTAGATTCTAAGAGATGCTATTCTGTCTTTTGCGACTAACTAATCAGTAAATAAAAATCCTTATGATTTGGTTAATTTTTTTCTTTCAATTATCATTGATATCGTCTCTTGAAAAATACTGAGCAATAATTTTTGAATGCATATTTGAGTATTTCCCTAACACACTGGCAGGAACTGATAGACACTTAAAAATATAATTTAAGATTTATTCTGAATCCTTATCTTATTGAAAGCCAAAAAACCTTTAATAAACCAGTTTAGGAGACAGAATGCTCTTGGAAGGGAGTCCATAAATAGCAAAAGTTTTCAGATCGAAGAGTTTACTGGCAAAATGAAACCATAAGTGGTAGTTTGAGCTCTATTAATCAGCTTGTATTTCATACTGTACCTGGTTGACTTTGAATTATCAAGTTTGAGATATTATAATGGTGTGCCTATATGACATGCATTTCAACATACACTTTCCATTTAGGAGAACATATGGAATTGGGTGTATCAGGCTATTTTATGCTATAAAATATATTATTTATTTAACTGCCCTTTTCTGATTATAGGCTTATCAATCTATTTTCTGACTGTGATGTGGATGCCTATCTAGGTTCCCTTACTTCATTGATTCAAAGGAGGACTTAGAGATCAAAAGCCATTTTATCACTTAGCAAGGAAAAGATCTATTTTAAACTTACTCTTACTATTTTACGAAAGGATAAGGCACACACAAGAATATCCCAGACAACAGAAACTGACTACCATATGTGGATTTAACGAAAAACAAAAAACCTATTAACAGGCTTATCCTTCAGATTCATACACTATAGCTTTCACTCTCAGGGGCTGGAGTCATATTTTCATTATGTCTGCCCTCTCTACCTCACTAGAGTATGAAAAAACACATATATCAATCGGTACTAAGAGTCAATAGTGAGGTAACCCTCCCCCAATCCTTCAAAACAAGGAAATATGATTGATACAACTGCTCCCAGCTAAACTGGGGCAGGAAGGACACTGACCATCTACTGAAGCAATAATAAGAGGTTACAGGAGTCATGCATTATCTAAAGGAGAAGAAACATTTCTAATGAACTTAATCTGATTCCAACTTCACAAACATTTGTATTGCTATAGTTTTCCCTTCCCAAGTCCATGTGCTTATCAAGAGCAATATAGAGGTCAATTAGATATGAGTATTCTGGTTCTTGTGATTGTTAAATATCTCATTTAAAATAAATGAGCTTCCATTTTGATTGTTATATCATTTTTTTTCATCTGGTTTAAAGTTAACTCCCCCACCACTACCACCACCATATGGATCTTCTATCAATAAGATGTGGTACTCAGGTTTTTGGGTCTATAACACTAGATTAGATTCTGGTTGATGATAAATTCACCAGTAAAAGGCTATCCTCTGAGTTATTTCAGAACTTTTCCAGATGGGACCTATAACCACCACTCAAGGATCTCCTTATTTGGGATTGATTCAATATTCCAAAGAAAAAAGAATTATATAACCCTACCCAAATATCAGCTTGTACTATATTGCACATATCTATTGACACTGCCTCTCCAACTTCTGGGTTTAGAGTGTGGTAAAGCCTCAAGAAAGTTGAGAATATAGTCTGCAATTCCAAAGAAGTTGGCAAATTTAAAAAGTGCCTCATGGGCTAGAAGAAAAGCAGAGGTCAGGAATTATTTTCCCTCTAATCCATGTGTTTGTAAGATATGACTATGCAGCACCAGAGATAAGGATGAAATTTAATTAAGTGTAATATTATAAAAATATAAATACAGTACTGCCTGTGAACTAAAGAAGCAGAAAACAAATAACCATTCAATGGAGGACTTCCCCCAGAGTGACAAATTACAACAAAATCAGCGCCAGGAATAGATTTCCTGATTTAAACAGTAAACCATGTTGCCTTTTATGAAGTGTTTGAATGAAATTGGCAAGAGTAGCTAATTATTTATAGCTGATTAGTCTATCAAATCTCTTGGTAGAATAAGCAAAACATGAACTTTTTATAATTATTTGGAGTCAATATACTCTAAATGCAGTATACTTCATCTGTGAGGCATATACATTCCAAAGGCTTGAATTTTTTTCTAAAGTTTTACATTTTAGTTTTAGATATTGGTATTCTGAGAACTAAAATCATGTATGACAGTTCATTATGTATTTCAGGAAAACAGAACATTTTAAATATACTTGGAATACAGAAAAACACAATGCAGAGTTTCTATTTTGTGCTTACTTTGTGGAAATGTTAAGCCTGAGATGATCAACATTAAACTATGCTAAAAACAGTGGTAGTTTAGAAATGCACCAACCTTCAGGATCCAGTAGTTTCTCTATGCCTAAATGATATTTGGCAATGTTGAATGCATGGTCCAGTCGTTGTGTGGCTGACTGCTGGCAAACCACACTATTCCAATCAAACAGGTCTGGCCTGAAACACACACAAATATAAAGACAAATATAAATCAACTTAAAATGTTTCATGAGATTCACTTCAATTCTTTCGTAGTTCCCAGACCAGGGATCAAACACATGCACCCTGCCGTGGAAGCACAGAGTCTTAAACACTGGACCACCAGGGAAGTCCCCAGTTCTGATATTTGACTGACAACCCATGCCCACATTCCTTAAGAGTTGAGTGTTACTCTTCGGTACTCCTCAATAACATTTCTCATTTAGACAAGTCACAATTTTAACAGAAAATCCTGAAGAAAACAAAGGAGAAATTATTCTATGTTATCCAAGCAACAAAAATATGTTCATCTCATCCAGTCTCATGGATTTGAATACCAGCCATTTGCTGGTATCTTCTAATTCTATAAGCCTAGCCCAGACCTCTTCCCTGAACTTCAGACTCTAGATCCATCTGCTTACTCAGTAGCTCTACTTAGAGTCATCACAAGACTCAAGCATCCAAAACTGACCTTCTGATACTCATCCCCATTGTACCACCACAACTCACCTACCTCTCTTATAGTTCTCCCTCCCTCAATAATCAACGACAAGGTCAAACTTGTAGGTACTCAGCAGAGAAACCTTGGTGTCAACTTTGATGACTCTTTCACTCTCATACAACACTTAGTTGGAAATATATCCAGAATTTGACCACTTCACACTATCCTCACTGCTAGCACCATAATCCAAACCACCATCTTAGCCTGCATACAACACTGCTAAGTTTTCTAACTGCTCCCCTATTCCCACCCTTGCCCTTGTTAATCTATTCTCAGCACAGCTGTCAGAGTGATCTCGTAAAATGTTTCATCATAACCTTCTCAAATCCTTGCTATCGAGGGAGTAAAATTCACTGACTTAACTGCGACCTACAAGGCCCTACATGGTCTGGCTCCCCATTAACTCTCTGATTTTATTTCTTGTCTCCCTCCTCGTATTCCTCAAACAGGCTAGATAGTTTCCCACATCTGCACTTGCTGTTCCCTATGCCTGGAATTCTCCTCCCCCAGACACAGATATGGCTCACTCCTCCACTTCCTTTGGGTCTTTACTCAAAAGTCACATTGATGAGTCCTTCCCTGCCCTTCCCCCATCTAAAACTGCCTGCCCCCAAATCAAACTTACACAGAATCATTTCCTATCCCTCTTAATTGCTTTATATTTTTTATCATTAGCATTTAACTACTATTTAACATATTATACATTTAATTAATCGTATCTATTTACCTATCTCCCGCACTTGAATGTAGAATATAGAATTACTTTTGCCAGGTTTGTTCACTTCTAGAAACCCAACCTGACACACAGGAGGGGCTCAATAAATATTTATTGACTACACCAGAGAATGGATGAGAACATACTATATGAATATCATTTTACTTAATAACGGAGAAAACACAAAGTCGTGTAAGAGGCTGTTCTTATCCTATGAGGATTTTAAATCTAACGAGGAAAAAAAATCCATACATCACAAGTTACATACATTTTAAGTGTGACAAATACAGATAATAATAATATATGGTTTTCTAAAATCTGAAGAGGTCAAGAAAGTTTTTTTTGAGGCTTAAGGGACTCTTAAATGGTGGTTTGGGTTAGATTAAAGAAAAGTGCTTGAGAATAGAATTCTAAATTGCGTGGATATTAGAGAATCAGAGTTCTTAGGGAAGGAAAGAGCAGAATGTGCCCAGTCAGTCAGGACCTCACAAGTCTGGCTCCACTGGGAGATTTCTAGTATCAAGTGGTGGGAGATATGGTTAGGAGGAGGATTGGGATGAGTCTATAAAAGGCCTTGGCTGTTAAGGAATTACAATTTTACCCAGCAACATTGGAAACCATTAGTTAAGTGCTTCTTCATCTTTCCTGGATCACAGATACCTTTGAGAATCCGATGAGCACTATGAAACTTCTACCCAGACAAAATTCCTATCCATAGCTTTAAACAGAATTACATAGAATTTTAGGACATTTGGGCCTGTCACTGGACTCCTGCTTAAGAACTCATGCTCTGCAAGAGATGTTTCAAGGATGGGGTTAGCTGCTGTTTTCTGAAACCAGAATTCAAAATAAAGGTGCAACTTTAATTCTCCTTTGACTCTCATTTCCCTTTCTCTACTTGCTCCTACCCTGTTTAATTCACCAGACTTTTGTGCACTTCTTAGTAAATCTAATCTCCCCTATATACTTCAAGTTACCCAAAGCAGCTAAAAACCCTTTGGAACCTAAAATATGTATAAATTGGGAGCTGTCTCTAGTAGTGGAAAGACTCTTAAGAAACAAAAATTAAATCTTAGACTATTTGGGGGAAGTTTTAATTTCACTATGCAACTTCTGCCCCATCTTCATTTCTCCATCTCTCATTAAGGGGAGTGAAAAAGAATATAGGTGGGAGAGTGTGGGAAACCAGTTTCTCACCTACAGCAAAGTAAACAAGGTTAAATCAGTATGATAAAAAAATAGGATTACTTCCACACTTAAGCCCTTTTCCCTTCATCCCCTTCGCCTTCTCCTTAGCCACTAACTAGTTACCTGGATGACGAGTTATCTAAGTCATGTAATCTATTTGAGCTTCAGTGTTTTCATTTTAAAAAGAAGGAAGTGTACTGAATGGCCTTCGAGGTCTCTTCTAGCATTTAAAATCAATCTAATAAAATGTTTTAAATCATTAAAATTCACCATTAATTAACATTTTAAATAACCATGATTTTCAAATGCGTAAAGAATTGTAAAACTAACCAACTGAAGAGGAAAGCCACATACCTTCCCATGCTAACCTAGAACATAAGTCATAAATAAGAATGTGCCACCAAGGATCCCCACACTTTTGAGGAAACCGACATACTGAATGAGATAACATAGCCTAGTAGGTAAGCAGAGTCCCCTACGAATCCATATCCTGGCTCTACAGCATATTAGCTGTGAAAAGATTTCAGTCAAAAATGTAACCAGAGGATATAAAATGGAGAATTTCCCACACGTGCCCTCAGAAGAACAGAACTTAAGAATTCAGAGGCTGATTTTCTATGAACGCCTGTTTTACAGAAGATCAAGCCTTATCTCCCAATCAATGAATATCCACCAAGAATCTCTCCCCATCCTCAAGTCAATGAACTTACTGCTTGCACTCCGGCTGTACTGCCCCCTCTCTGTGCTCCTTGCCCATACGCACAGCCTGCCCCAAACCCCCAAAAGACTCGCCTGTAAATTGTTACAGCACGTGTTTCCCAAATTGCAATTCCTCTTTTGTTCCTGAATAAACTGAATTTCTGATCATTTGACCTTGCCTCCGTTTATCTCTGTTTAGGTTGACATAATCAAATGATCTTTGGGAAACTGAGGCACAGAGAGGTTATATGATTTGCCTATTTGTGAAATGGGGACAATGATAGTATGTAAGTCATGAGAAACAGATGGGTTATTTTACTTAGAACAGGGCCTACAAAATAATAATTGCTTAAAAACACTAACTTCTATTACTTTAAGGTTAATTATATTTATAAAATAACAGTAATACGTTTTCAATGTACAGATTCAAGCCAAGAACCTATACTTACAGAAGAGATATAAATGTTACAAACATTGTTGATGCAAGAATAACAATATAATGACAGAAGTGGAGAGGAGAGAAGAGGAGGAAGTATGTATGAGGGTGATAATTTCCTCAACCTTCATTTCAGGTGGTCAACAGATCTTGTCTAAACTTGATGAAAATAAGTATACCACTGTCATATAAAGTCACACAGGCAACAATTATAAGAATAAAATGATTATAATATAGTGATGAAATCAGGAAACAGATGGGGATAAGATGTAAATTTGTGGGCTTCATATTAAGGAATAAATCCATCTACTGTCAGAAATGAATTAATCAAGAAATAGATATATATAATTATGAAAACCATCAGAAAGAATAGAAGAAGTTGCTGACAGTAACTACTTCTAGGAAGTGGAGAGTGATGGGATAGGGCTGAGGTCAGGAAGACACATTTTGTTTCTTTTTGTCCTTTGCCTCCCTCTCTAATGTTTGACTTTTTTTTTCTTTTTAAACCACGTGCTATGTTACTTCTATGGTAATAAATTAAAATAAGAAATTAGGAAAAAAATTTAACTGCAACTTTATACTTATTGCAACTTATTTGCATATTTTGAGCATACTTCTAATCAATTATCATTTGGTTTTCCCATGAAAGTAGAATCTGGCTTCCTTTTAACTGCACTGTAGTGAACTCTGTGTTTTAATTTAATACTTTTAATTTCTTACATATTAAGATAAAATTTAGCCTTAAAGAAATATAAAGTCACAAAAAGCCTGATCTTTGGCAAGGCTCTTTGTCAATTCCTATGTTCGTTATCAAGTTCATGCCTTGGTTCTACATAGTCTTTCAATTATTGAAATCAGGACACCTCATGACATTCCTAAGTGTTCCAATGACAATCACCCTGGAACAGACAGTTCAACCATTCTCTTTTTCTTTAGATAAACAATATGTTCATCTGTCAGAGACAAAAACAAGAGGGAGATGATTCATGAAAGAGCATTATCAACTGTGAGAAACCTCTTGAAAAGTAACCATGTGATGTGTAAGAAGGTAGTTACTGATGATTCATTCAGTATGACAGAAGAATATATAAACGTAGATATTTGGAGAGACAAAGAGTAGGTCAGGGACAGATGTGACAGGGCAACCTGGATATGTTTATTGTATTACTTACAAATGCATTCAGAAATCATGAAATGGAATATTAACAAATGTAGTCTGTGAACACGCTTGCAGGACTGAAGTCTTCCACTTGAAAAGAAAATGCTAACAAGCCAACAAGGACCGCATAACCCGATCCTCGATATTTCTGTTCATCTGCAAATGTGTACATGAACAGCAAGATCAATATGTTCCGGCCCTTACTGTGAAGCATGTGGCTGCATAAATGAACACTGACTTATAATGCAGAATGAACGTCTCTATCCCCTCTCATCTGGCTGTACTGAGGCTGTGGAATATTTTTCTTCCTGTCACACTTAGGAAAAACAACATATTAACATCGCTTAACATGCCGACTGAGTGTGAGCCTGCCTCCTTTCCAAAGTCAGGTTGCTGAGTCATTCACCTGGAAACTCAGTCTAGATGGGGTTAATTAAACCCAGCTGGAGCAAGACACCTGACAAAGATGCTTATTTAGAGAGCATTTGCTCCCAGACGGGTAAACCAGGAAGAAAACTTATATTCTGGATGTTTCTAGAAGCAAGATTGGCATAGGAAAATGGTAGACTACACTCGTCGAGAAAAGAAAGATCAAAGTGAGAAAAGATAAGCTGCATTGAAAATCAGGGCAGATGCAGTCCAGTGGCATTTCAAGCACAGTTAATAAGGCAATGTATTTGACCCTGGGGATTGGGCTGGGTAAAAGAGATGGGTAATAGGAAAACCAAAGCACATGTTCGTTAGAGTAAATGTATTATACATACAATATATATGAATGTATTCATTATATATAATGTATGTATTTATCATGTTGTTTTGTTTTTTCTTGAACTGTTACTAATTCACTTACTGAGCTTCTTTATACAAGAAAAAGCAAACAACTATTTTATCTTAGAAAATATAATAGTGTGAATATAGTTAAGGACATTTGGTTCACTATGTCATACTGAGTTCCTTTTACGAAGGTCAAAAGAACAACTCTCACGCTTTATAGCAATTGCTTTGCTGTTCCAGAGCAATTGTTTCTTTTGATATTCTGAGTGCTGAGTCATAGAATTAATTGTGGTCTGCTCTTTACCTTGGTTGCTAAGATGCCCAGAGCCTCTTTTACCCCTGAAATATAAGTATATATACATATATATACACACATACAGGGCCTTATGGTATTTGCTATCTAAGTATCTGACAAGAGAAATGTTTCTTTTTCACATTATTAATCTGATGATGGTAATTAATTGTACTACAGCCACTCACATAAGTTCTACAACCATTTTAACGCTACAGCTGAGGCTCATTACTAACACATTATTTGTATAGAAAGACCAACTCCATTCTTAGCAAAGTTAGAATATAACCTTGATTTTCTGGCAGTCTCAATTTCAAAGATGTTGATACCCCCTCTCCACCATAACCACATTCATGCTCTGATAGTTTTAACATTTCGACAACTAAGTGTAATATCACATAAAAATAGGATATTCTTATTCAGTACCTTCCAATGGATGGTTACATCAATACGGTCAGCATAAATAACATGTTGCATAGTGGGAAATGATCAGGAACCATGCTGGACAAAAAGATATCAGACTCTAAATCAATACTTGTAAAAATTATTCAATGTTTCGATAATCTTACCTATGACTGTGGATGAGAGCGTTCAAAGCCAGACCATCAGACCAGCTGGTGGTGAAGTTAATGACATTAACCTGTGGATAATTACGAGTTGATTGTCGGACCCAGCTCAGGAGTATCTTTTCACTGTTGGTTTGTTGCAATCCAGCCATGATATTTTTCATTACATTTTTGACCTATGTGTGGAAAGATATTTTCATAAGGAAATGCATGAACAAGAAGCACACAAACTTAAACCTGAATGTTCTAATCTTCAGTTAATAAATACTGGCTCAGTGGTGATAACGGATTTGCACTGATCAGGCAACCCTCCCATTATGAATGGGATTCATTTGCGAAATGCTTGGCCAGTTATGAGCACCGAGATTCACTCACTCCTAGATGACAGGGCAAAGGTCAGTTTTCTCCCTGCCTCAAGAAAGAAGAGGCAGCTAGTGCTCCTTGAACAAAAGAATCTTGGAAGGATCATTCTGGACAAAGTGCCTGTCATGAACAGGGGCACCAAATGCAGACAAAAACGACTGGGGCCTGGCAGGTCGGCCCTGTGGTGGTTTCCGTCTTAGCTGTTACTCTGCCCACAGCATGAAATGCTTCTCTTGTGGGGGGGGCGGGGGGGGGGGGGGAGGTAACAAGGCTCTATGCACGTTGTCCCCTTGTACTTGTTTTTGGCAGAGAGGTTAAAGGGCTTCAGGTCCGTGAGCCATACCTGGGGAGAAGGGGTGGAACATTCAAGATGCCCTCACGTGCAGAGCGGCTTGACAGTGCTAAGGCAAGGGGTGCCGTCCTGTGTGCTAGGCTCAGGAACGTCACCTCAGGGCTGTGACGAGGCCCGCTCCGTCAGCAACTCCCACTGCTACTCTGAGAAGTCACAGCCTCCCTCCCAACACACGGCCCCCTGGCCACCTCCGGAGTCACAGTCGGAATTCCCTACTTCCATTTTGTGGGCTGCGGTCACCTCTGCAGAGTCCCCTTGTTTGAGAAATTCGGCCACGTTGTGAAAGATCAGGTGGAACTCAAGTGCAAACAGCATGGTGGCAAAGAAAACGCCTGGGCTTTGGTTCCGAAGCCCCGTCCCATCAAGCGACAGCTGTGGAGATGGCGAAGGAGACTAAGGCCGCTGTGACGCCGCGTAGGAAGTCCATTCAGGGCCTACACAAGCCCTGCCACTTGTTCAGCAGGGTGGCAGCGGCAAGGAGAAAGCCAAGGGCCAGCAGGGACCCCAGCACGGGCGCAGTGTGGAAAACGAAGGCCGAATGAGAGACGCGACTCCGCCAGCAGCTGGCGGCTTCAGGTCGAGCTGAGGAGGGCGCGCAGCCAAGAGTGCCGCGGCGCAGGACTGGGAGGGGCCGCTGGGTCCTGGGGGGTGGGGTCTGGGGGCCACGTAGTAGCGTTGGTTGGTTGGGCCCCACCCACCCTCCCACCCCCGGCTCCCGGAAGGGAAGCGGAAACCCAGACTGTGCAAAAGGGGAAAAAGGGCAGGTTCGGTCTTATTTTCATGAATTGGTTTCTGGCCATTTGATTCTGTCCTAGGCTGTGTGCAGGTGCAAATGCCACTCGGCAGGTTGTTGTATTTCCAACTGTCACTCTTCTAATTCAGCTGCTGCAGAAATCCATTTTCTGGGTTTCGAGAATGCAGTTGACACCTCATTATAGAACAGACGGTCTACATTTTCTATTAAAGGAATCATTACTAGGCTACTTCTTTAATATGTCAGTCCCCTTATCACATACTTAAAGGAAGTATATAAGTAAATGTGAGTGGTTTTGACCACCAAGGGCTTCCCTTTCGGGCAGTATAAGGTCCATATACTACCAACATTTTATCAGATGATGAATATTTATTGGGTATTCCAAATATGACATTTTATTTTCTTCTTCATCCATGCAGAAGTTAACAAATGCCTTCGGGCAAAATACATATTTTAACATCTCCAATGTTAGTAATCCTTTTATGAAAGATTCAATGCAAATTTTAGGATAGACTATTAAATATAACTTTAAAATACTTGAAAAGGATTTGAGATGATGTTTTGTAAACGTGGGATTGATGTGAAAATGTGAAATCTTTGCATACATTTGTCACCATCCCTTGATAGCTAAATCTATTATTTAGGGGTGGATTATCCAGTTTTCTTAATTCCTTCCTGACCTGCTTATTTAGCCACTTACTTACTGAATAAATAGGTCAAATAGTTATGTAAGATATATAATTTTTCTCATCATAGTCTAAAGTTATAAAATATACAGCCTCCATGTACAGGGACTGCAGGATGTGTCCTGCGTGTCCTGTGCTGAACCAGGGTTGGAATCAGCAGACACTGGCTCAGTGGTGTTGATGGATTTGCACTGATCAGGCAACCCTCCAATGATGAATGGGATTCATTTGTGAAATGCTTGGCCAGACTGCCCTCTATGCACATAATGTTAAAGAACAACATGGTATTCGATCCAAAGCTCCTTTAGCATCATTATGTCACTAATTCAGCTTATCAGCCTCAGCCTCATTGCTGTTGCTTCTACCTGGGTGCAAATGTTGCTGAGAAAAAAATAATAATAAAGGGCAATGTGAGATAACAGTTCTTCTTTTCCTACAGAAAAGAGAGTTACCAAGAAATCTTTATTAAGGATCAACCTTCAGTCAAACACTGAGCGGCTCCTATGGGGAGTCTTTAAGCAGAAAAATTCCCCACCCTCAGGGCTCACAGAAAGAATCAATATAAATAAATGTGTGTGTGTGTGTGTGTGTGTGTGTGTGTGAATACAGCTATACATCTATTTTTTAAAGGAAAAAAATGAAATGACTTTGAGCACTGATTTCAAAAAATGACTAGGAGTTAACGGGGCAAAGAAGGTGTAATGGACCTGCAGATGCACTACCAGGATTCTCCTTTAAGGAAGGGCTTGTTTCTCCAGCTGTCCTGAGGCAGACATCACCCATGAGTCCCCTCAGGAACTACTTGAGTGGCACAAGCATGTCACCTATGGTGACATCCCTCCTAGGGCAGCACACCTTATTAACTGATGAAGGGAAATTGTATAAAGACTCAACCATTTCAGCCCCACTCGTGACAACTCTAAAGGCTCATTCGAGCTCCCAGTTCTCCATGGAGTTCAAGAAGGCTTTTGGGTGTGCATCCATGAACAACCTGCCTGCCAAACTCAGAGTCTGCTTCCCAGAATCCATCCTGTAACTATAAGGAGTTACAGCAGAGGGGTAGGACTGAAGAGAGGGAGGAATAGTCTTCTACAAGGGATGGATGGTAGTGTGTGAAAGTCCTTCAGAAGATCGAGACCTGTTTTGCCCAGAAGGCACTAGGTAGGCAGGAGGTTACAGTAAGGGCTTTCAGCAGTGCAAAATCCATCTTTCTCTTATCTGTTGTGCACATAATAAATAACATAAACATTCCAGTGTAAAGGAGCCCTGGAATTGAGTATTTCTTTTGAGGTAGCCAGCAAAGGTGGGGGTCTGACCTTGAGAGCACACCGCTGTTAGTGATACCAAGCAGGACCCTGTGGGACTCCTGGGCACAAAAGCCTTTCTGTGTCCCCCATTTCTTGATTACAGGAAATAGGCTTCCTTCAGCCTCCATGACCTTCCCTGAGTTCCAACGAGCAGATTTAAACAGTTGCTAATTAGGGAAGGGAGGGGATGCAGAGACAAGGGAGGAGCAGTCAAGAGAAACAGTAGTGCAGCCTTGGCACAAGGTCCTGGTTCCCCCTCAAGGGATACACATAACAATATCTTTGAGCTGTTTTGCAGATACTGAAACCTCCACCAGGTGGGAAAAGTTAACAGTGTGCTGCCCACAAGCACCTACACCCCAGATGGGCTGGAACCAGGAGTTTGATGATGCTGACTCCCACTTACCTCACCACCAACTAATCAGAAGAATGTCCACAAGCTGATCACACCCTCTTTGAACAATTACTATAAAACTCCTCACTACCGCCTCCTGGTTGGGATACACAGTTTTGAGGGCATTAGCCCGCTGTGGCCCCCTTTGCCTGGCAAAACAATAAAGATATTCTTTTCTACTTCACCCAAAACTCTGTCTCTGAGAATTAATTTGGTGTCGGGGTACAGAGGCCAGATTCAGCTTCATTAGCAGGATATGTTTTTATCTCCAGCTGGTTCCCAGAACCGAGGTGACCCCCTGCTCCCACTAAAAAGGATGGTTTGCACTTTAAAAGGAAGGAAGAAAGGGACACCTAACACACATTGTCTACTTCACAATTTTGCTCAAAGCTGCTTACTCCTCGATACAGGCATTATTTTTCAGGCAAATCATTTCATTTAAGTAGAAACCAGAAAAACAGGGACAGGGGAAATGGGGTTGGCATTCCTGAGTTTCTGCAAGTTCAGAGAGCAGGCCTCCACAGCAATAGTAATAACATAGTATATGACACTGGAACCAAAGATTCACATCTTTCCATCTCTTCATGTCATTCTTAATCTCGTAGATCTGGAAAGTACTTTAGGTTGGCCAGTGTGTCCTTTAATCTTTACTGAGACTCAAGGGCTTCTTTGACTATTTTATAAGAAGGCAAATACGCACTCTTGGTGAAAATATCTTCTGCGATTCATTGGGTTATGATGAGGAGTATCGAGCAGGAGGAACTTTTAAAAAGTGATTTAGTAGTTTTAGTAGAACAGGGCAGTGTGATAGAAGAGAGATAAGATAAAGAGGCAGAGGCTGGGAACAGTCTACATCCTTGCAATCACAAGGATATGGTGATTTGAGGACATAGATAGAAAACAGAAGACTCTAAGAGAAGTCTCAGACCAGGAAAGACTGCAAAAGCATTCCTTCTGGTATTCCTGATGTGAAAGCCCTTCCACATGCTAATTTTAAAAAATGAGCACACGCACAAGCAAATGAAAATATCAGACAGGGTAGTTTTAAACTCTATCCTGCAGTGAGTTGAGAGGGAATTGGAAAGGGTTTTGAGGAGATAGGAAAGGGTGAGCTCATATGAGAGACAGTTTGGGTGATAAATACAATTAAAATAGCCTTTTGGGGCTCTGAGCACGCCTAAGTCCTCCTGCTGGCTTTGTCATGACTGCCATCTGTGCAACTCAAAGTGTTTCCTGCAAGCTGGGGTCTCTCCATGAACAATTTGTTATGAGGCCATAAGATAAATATCAATACAATAGATGATAGTCCATTAGAAACTTCCATAGCAATTTTACAGAGTCCTATTTATGTCGGTTGAGCTTAATGATAAAAAAGAAGCTTGGGGGCTTCCCTGATGGCGCAGTGGTTGAGAGTCTGCCTGCCGATGAAGGCGACGCGGCTTCGTGCCCCGGTCCGGGAAGATGCCACATGCCGCGGAGCGGTTGGGCCCGTGAGCCATGGCCGCTGAGCCTGCGCTCCGCAACGGGAGAGGCCACAACAGTGAGAGGCCCGCGTACCACCAAAAAAAAAAAAAAAAAAGCTTGGGTTTTATGTGTCTCTTTATTTCATTTTTCTAATGCTTCAGTTTTATTGTAATTTACACACAATGGAAAAGGGGGGAAATACTGCTCCTTCCTCAAGATAGTTTGATAAGTACTGAGCAACAGAAGGAAACCAGTTTGGTGGGGGATGCTATGTTGCCTTGCTGGTTCTATTTGACACCATCACTACATGAAAAACGCCCAGAATTGAGAATCTTGGGCTCATTTGAGGCTCTTATGAGCTATTCTCTGTTGTCAGCCGCTATGGTTGTTCTCTCTCTCTTCCCATATTGCTGTGAAATAGGACTGAGCCAGTTCAGAGTGTTTACAATAAAAGATATGGGAGTCAACTGGGAGAAAAATATGGGTACTGAGTTCAGTAGGTATACCTCTGGTCTACATACTGTCTGACTCCGAGCAGGACCAACCTACAATTCAAGTTAAAAGTCAACCTTACTAAAGGAAGTAGTGATACCTGCTACAATAGGAATGGACCTCAAAGATTATGTTCAGTGAAAGAAGACAGATATAAAAGAATATATATTGTATGAGTGCATTTGGTATGAAATGTCCAAAAAGGCAGGCATATAGAGACAGAAAATAGATGAATGGTTGCCTAGGGTTGGGGGTGGGAGAGGAGAGTGATGGTAAATGGACATGAGATTTATTTTTAGTGTGGTGGAAATGTGCTAAAGTTAGATTGTTGTGATGATTGTACAACTCTGTAAATATCCTAAAATGTTTGACAGATGGGCAGAATTGTTTCTTCCTCAAAATAGTTTGAGAAGTGCTGGGCAACAGAACTAAACCAGTTTGGTATACTTTGCATTTTACACATAGAACAGGTAAACTTATGATATATAAATTATATCTCAAAAAAAGCTGTTATATAAAAAAGTAATCTCTACCAGTAAAAAGAGCCGGCATCTCATTTACCCTCCAAATTCTTAAAATATGAGTGGAAAAAAAAAAGAGTTATTAGTATGATATGCCTCTAAGGAAAATGGTACACTGTACTGAGTGCTTTATGGTAATTCTCTCATTTAATCCTGACAAGAAATATACGTGTTCATTATTTTTTTTTCACTTTTGACAGTGAGGGAATTATGGCCCAGAAAGGGATGACATTATATCCAATGTCACTAAGATGGTAAATGAGGAAGTTAAAACTTAAGCTCCTGTCGGTCTGACTAAGAAAATATATACTCTTCACTAAACCAATGATCTGTGATCCATTTTGCAGAGGACCAGTAAATATAGGCATTCAGAAGACCCTGTGCTGAGGTGGTTCAGAAAAAATGCAATTTCCAAATCAGACTATGAAGTAAGTTTTTCTGTATAACACATATACAGATCATGATATCCCAATAATCTTTTATTGGCATTAGTTTACACTGAGAATACACACGATTCACAAAGTCTTATTCATTTGATAGTGATTAACAGGAAAAATACCCCTCTTCTTACAAAACTATGCAGATGTACTTTTAGGTGAGTTACAAAAGACCTATTTGTGAAAAGTTTTCTTTTTTCTTTTGCCTCATCTGTACCCAGTGAAATAAAATTTAGAAAAATATTCCTGCGAATGTGCTAGAACCTGTTTTATAATCTGCTGATACTTCACATTGCAGATGACAATCATCCCAGTTTAAAAGGCAGCACTATGGAGATGGGCTGTGTTTTGTTAGGGATATACAGGTTTTGCAAATCAATGGTAAAAATGAAAGGAAGGATCAGCAACGTTACCTTCCCCCACCAAAAAAAAAATCATCAGGATTCTTACCTGCCAGTGGAGGATTATATTCCAAATCAAACCAAGAGTCAGTTTATGATTTCCATCTACTATGTCAGTGCTTCCAATATTCACTAAATCAACCTGTTAAAGATAAAGGGGAAACATTTGAAGGAAGGAGACAAAATGTCTGTTTGAAAAGAAAACAAAATGCAAAGGTAATTGCATTTATCTATTTCCAGAGCCTAAGCAGCATTATAGCTTTTTAAAAATAATCTAAAAATGAAACAAACTGCATTTGCAACTGAACTTTCTGTAACAAACAAGTGTCCCCAAACACATTTACAAAGAGATAGGAAATGAGTGTACTTTTAGTGTATAAATAAATTACTGCAGATTAAAGAGTCCAATAAGAGTATCTCCAGGGCTTCCCTGGTGGCGCAGTGGTTGAGAGTCCGCCTGCCGATGCAGGGGACACGGGTTCGTGCCCCAGTCCGGGAAGATCCCGCATGCCGCTGAGCGGCTGGGCCCATGAGCCATGGCCGCTGAGCCTGCAAGTCCGGAGCCTGTGCTCCGCAACGGGAGTAGCCACAACAGTGAGAGGCCCGCGTACTGCAAAAAAAGTATCTCCAAATAAAATATATAATAATGATAACTCATAAAGGATGCCTAAAATTAAAAAGTGCTTCCTAGGACATAATTGAAACTCAAAAATAGAAATTTCATCAATCCTTTTATCTAGCTCAGAGGAGTGCTATTGTAATTAGGGGTGGCTGCATCTGACTAAAATGTCCTTGCTTTAGAAATACATGTTAGAACTCTACTAAACAATGGAGCTAATGGCCAGCTCTCTTTTCTCTATCTAGGACTGGGTTTGGGAATTAAAATTTGGCAGAGTTTTATTTTTTCAAGACAAATCCCATCTCCTGTCCTTCTTGCTCCTAACGTTTTTAGGTGGAGTCAGGTTACACATACACATCAGGCAAATGAGCACATGAAAAGATATTCAACATTACAAGCCATTAGGGCAATGCAAATTATAAACATAAAGAGTTAACACCACACACTTATCATAATGGAAAAAGTTTAAAAAATATAGTGACAATATCAAATGCTGATAAGGATATAGAGAAATTGGGTCACTCATGCTTTGCTGGTGCAAATGTAAATAGTACAGCAACTCTGGAAAACATTTCCAGCAGTTTCTTACAAAATTGAACATGTGCTTACCATACAATCCAGCAATTGGGCTCTCAGGCATTTATTCTAAAGCAATAAAAACTTCTGTTTATACAAAATCCTATACTTAAGTGTTCATACTAGCTTTATTTGTAACAGCCAAGAACTGGGAACAACCCAGATGCCATACAAGGGTGAATGGTTAAACATATTGGTACATCCATACCGCGGACTACCACTCTGCAATGACAAGGAACATCTATTGATACATGCAGCAACTTGCGTGAATCTCATGGGCATTATGCTGAGTGAAAAAAAAACAAAGCCAATCACAGAGGGTTACATACAGTATGATTCTATTTATTTAACAGCTTTGAAAAGACAAAATTACAGAAATGGAGAACAGCGTCGCAGTTGCCAGACGTTAGGAACTGAGGTGGGGTGGGAGGGGCAGGTGGATGTGTTTATAAAAGGGTAGCACAAGGGATACTTGTGATGATGGATCTGTTCTGCACTTGACTCTGATGGTGGATACACAAATGTACACATGTGATAATGTTGTAAAGAACTAAAAACACGCGGCCACACACACACACAAGTACAAGTAAAACTTGGGAAACATAAATACTACTGGTGGATTGTATCAATGTTGATGTCCATGGTAATATTATACTATAATTTTAATGTATGTTACCATTGGGGTAGAGCTGCGTTAAGGGTACACATGATCTTTCTGTATTATTGCTTATAACTACATGTGAATTTACAATTATCTCAAAGAAAAAGGTTAACTTTAAAAATGAGTATCCAGGGATACTTTAAAAAGAGAGAATATCACAATAAAGCAAATATGCAACTTCAGATTAAGGTCTATACAATGGGGGTGAAACTGTCAGAGCAAGGGTTGAGGGCTGAGAATTCAGATTTCTCTCCCTACTTACTATCCCTAGGCTCACTGATACCTTTGGTTGACTTTTCTTTTGGCTGTCTCCAGGACTCTGCCATTTTGTCTTGTCCTGAGGGTATTGATCTGAGAGAGTTTCCCATTTATCCTCCTCTAGGGAGCTTCACTAAATAGCCGAGATTCATTTTGGTTAAACCTTTCATTCTCTCAGGCTCTAAACCTTTACTGAATTAAGTCTCACTTGGATCTGTCTTTCCCTCTTGTCTCTTCCTCCAATAAGATGGGTTTACCATTTTCTCACTCAATGTTAAAATATATTCTTTATCATTCATCTTAATTTTCTAAATCCTATTAATTATAACTTTTAAAACTATGAAGCTATGTGAGAAATCCAGGTGAAAAGAATAAAAAGGCTACTCTTCAGTTTCATTGCCAAATCACTCCCAATTACTCCCCACGTAAATTTATTTGTAGGTTCAATGGATAATCTAATACTTAAATTTATTTTTATATCCCAACTATATACAAAGTATTGGTGGATTGGATTAAAACAAGTAATTGATACAGAAAAATGTAGAATCATTGAAATAAGGATAAAAGATCTAGATACAAGTCCATAGTTTAATTCCACACATAATTTATAGTAGAGGGCATTACTAAGCTATGCAATAGATTACAGGTGAGGATGGTACCACATGGACATTACAGAGAAGTCAGCCTGAAGTAAATGGACAGCATATAAATGGACATTTAAGTAAGGCTGTATTGAAGAGTGGATGAGCAGAAGTCCTGAAAGCTGGTTAAGGTGAAAGACCTTGATTTTCTTGGGTATAGGAAAGTCAAGGTGATACTGCCATTGTAACACATTACACGTCTGCTTATTTCTACAATGCAGATGCTTCTCATTGGACAGCTGAATTTTAGTAGTACCCCATGCAAATTTTTCCTAATTCAGTGCTGAAGTAAATATCAGAATTTCAAATTACTGGGCATTCATATAGATTTTTTTCCTATACATGCAAACAATAATTTGCCATGATACCTTCATTTTAATTATACAAAGTAGATACAACAAGTTTCTAGAATTTAGATCCCAGGGGAGATGAATAACTCCTGAACAAGAAAGCACCATCATCTACATTTCATCTGGGGATTCCTCATGTGGCAGTAGAGGGGAGGGGTTCTCCATGTGGAAAAGATGCTATAACTTTAAGAATTGGTTTACTGATTAATTCATTCAACAAATTCATATGTCAGGCACTGATATACTTAGAACACAAAAGGGAAAAATACTCCTGCTTTCTGGAACTTAATTATAGTGACAGTGAGAATCACACCATATATTTTTGAAGATTCAATTATTTAAATAAAGAACATGTGATTTCTAGAAAATAGATATACTTGGGGAACCACTGCTGGTAGTTAAGTTTAGACTTGCCATAGGGATCATCCTGGGGAGACTAAGAGCAAGCAGCAGGCACTTAGATACCAGCTGCCCCTATCCACTCTCATAAGCTTGTTCTCTGTGTGAGTAGGGAGATGATTCCTCCATTTATTTATCCCCATAAAATCCCTTTTAAAATCCAATCTATATTATATCAGGGACTGTGCTTAGGCCTGATAAAGAAGACTAAGGTAGAACCCCTAATGTCAAAAAGCTCACAGGCTAATAGCAGGTCACAAAATAAAAGTTAATTAAAATTAGGTAGGATCCAAAAATTCCACTTCTAGGTATATATCCAAAAGAATTGAAAGCAGAGACTCAAACAGATATTTATACATCAATGTTCACAGCTATTCACAATAGCCTAAAGGTGGAAATGATCCAAATATCCATTGACAGATGAATAGATAAAGAGAACATGGTGTATATATACAACGGAGTATTCTTCAATATTAAAAAGAAAGGAAATTCTGATACATGCTACAACGTCAGTGAACCTTGAAAACATTATGCTAAGTGAAATTATCCAGCCATAAAATAAAAAATATTATATGATTCTACTTATGTGAGATACCTAGAATAGTCAAATTTATAGAGAAAGAACGTAGAATAGAGGTTACCGGGGGCTAAGGGACAGGTGATTACAGAGTTTTTTTAAACAGGTAAGAGGTTCAGTTTGGGATGGTGAAGACATTCTGGAGATGGATAGTGGTGATGGTTGCATACATAGGGGAATGTATAATACTAATGCCACTCAATTGTACACTTAAAAATGCTACACCAATTTTTAAAAATGTTTAAACTGGTAATGTATATGACATGTACATTTTACCACAATAAAAATAAATAATAAAAAGAAGTCACTGGCACATACACACACCTTAGACAATATTTAAAGGAATGTGCATAGTTGTGTTCCAATAAAACTTATTTATAACCACTGGAAAAAATTAGGTAGGCAACTGTGTCTCATGGACGCCCAGTAGAGAAAAAGAAATTTTTGTGACAGTGTAAGCAAAAGAAAGAGGAAATATTCAGTGTTGACCGAATCTGTAAAGAAGGAATATAAAACTGGAACAAATAAAGGGGGTGTGTGTGGAAGGCATGCCAAGAAGATACATGTGACTAAGGATATGGGGGGCAAGCGTAAAAGATATTACATGGTTGGGAATTAGAAGTGTTGTACTCAGGGACAAGGTGGCATGTGTGAAGTTGTTAAACAATCTGGGGCAGGATTATGAAGAGCCTTAAAAAATCTCAAGGAATGCAAGGAACAAGTTAGGCTACTATGAGGTAGAAAAATAATAATACCAGAATAGTTGAACAGATCTTGGCTAATTCTTATGGGCACTGAGAAAAAACTACCTGAGATTCATTATAAATGTCTCTAACCAGTACAAGGACGCTTACATTTTTGTGAGGGACAACAAACCTTTTCACAATTCTCAACTCTAAGAAATGTGCATTTTATAGTAATATACTGCATCTTTAATTACAACTTTACAAGTGATGCAGTGATAACCATTTGACCATTTCTTTTGTCAACCTTCAATAAACAATAAGAGCATAGTATTAAATCTTAGTTTTACAGGGATATTCTGTAGACAGTTACAATAATGTAATCCAATTTGTGTAACTTTCTGTTGATTTGCAATTATATTTTGTTAGTTCACTTTTTTTATTGCCAATGTTACTCACTATACTATCCTATCCAGTAGGCCAGTTTTGTTGGTGGTGCTTGCCATAGGGTGCAATGAGTAGGTAGCATGGCTTTTAAGTGGTATTTCACTCATATATTCTCAACTGTGTGTGCCTTAGAGGGTAATCTTATCACACTGCAATTATTACCAATCATCATTCCTTTCTAAAGGTCCATATTTGATCAAGTCGTGCTGTCATAGGTAGGTATTTTGTCACCCTGTAGTTGGGTTGTAAGAAACACAACTATCCCCATTTTTTGAGTGGTAAACTATATGTTAATCTTTGTACTGTTTTCTATGTCTGTGTATATGTACATATGTATATGTGTATATATCATTTCATTTTTGTTCTTTTTAGAAATATTGTTTTTCTTTATATATAAGACCACACAAATATTATTTTATACAAATGCATGAATGAGATCTTATACATGCCTCTCCTATTTTTCTTGAGACAAGTTTTCTTTTCCATTTTGCTTGCCCCACTTTCTTCCCAACTTCTTTCCTAATCTGACCTAAAAAACTCCCTATTCATATGATCAGTGTATGTGTGAGTGTGCATGTGTGATATCTTATAAACACAAATTTGTGAGGTTTTATAGTCTACAGATGGCATATTATTCAGGTTCTATTGAATATTGCTTTTACCAAACAATAATCCCTTTTATTTGTTCATTTTCATGGCTAATCCATTTGGCTCTCAATTTTTGTATGCTTGCTGTTGTTAATAATGCCCCATATCTCACCATGTAGCTATGAATTATATTGATTTTTTTAAATCATTACTAGCTCTTCTCAAATAATCATCACCATGCCGCACAATTGCTTCTCTGCTTTTTTTTACGTAGTTTTTTCCTAATACATGCTCTGGAATTACATCTTCCAAGGATTATCAATCTAATTTCCAAATAACTATGAAAAGGGAAAATAAAAATTAAAATATGTTAATATCTATGTTAAATGAATAATTATGTGTCTGTCTAGTAAGCAAAACAAAAACCATTTATATGACATATATGCTAATAAATGGATTCTGTGTGTGTGTGGAGGGGGGGTGTAACAAGCACAAAATAACAGGAAATTCAATCTTGAGGTCACTGAGGAGGCCGAAAGTTATGTTTCCCTGTTTTGCAGAATGAAAGCATCTGACACCAAATGAATAGGTGTGAAAATTGATATTATGTGTGAAAATTAAATAGCATGCATTGAATTTTTGCAGAAAAAGTTCACCTCCACATGAAGATTGGCTTTAGGAGTTCCTGCAAACAGGCCTAAGACTCTACTCAGAAAGTAACATTAGATTCTGGCTCAGAGTTTTGCAGTGTTATCTGTGGAAGATGCTTTACTCAAACATAATTCTGGAATATATAGAAAATTCTCACCATTTGCTTTTTTTTTTGGCCACACCACAGCACACAGGATCTTAGTTCCCGGACCAGGGATCGATCCCGGGCCCCCTGCAGTGGAAGCGTGTGGAGTCCTAACCACTGGACCACCACGGAATTCCCTCACCATTAATGGAACCTTACTGTGGCTCCAGCAGAATATTTAAATGTGAACTCATAGGGAAAAATCCCTTGGGTTAGGATGAGCTGGCTGTAAAAAAATGCACCTAGGAAACTTAAGGAATTGGCTTTTGGAATACAGTAGTCTATTGTTATCCATTTTATAGGTGTGAGAAAACGAATTGAAGGGACTTCCTATTCTGTCCCCACATTAGTAGCTAGACTAAAATATCTGATTTTGTACAAATATTTATATTTAGTAATTCTACGATTAATATATAAGTATTCCAGAGAACACTGCTCCTTCCTGGTGTTCTACCTACTAAATGAGTTTACTAACCACTGGGCATGAGGAACAATTCTTTTCCATTGCTTATTCAAGAGAATAATGTTTGTTTTATCCGAGGTTTTGTTTTATCCCCAGTTCCTTCAAGGCTTGGATGCAATCTAGCATCGTCAGTAATATTTTCTACAAGCTAAATTTAGATAGCCCACGGTGGTTATATTGAAAGGATTTATACATATAATACTGATATATGTAAGATTTAAGAATACTTAGGAAAGCCATAAGATTTAAAATGAACCTGAAATGTAATGGTTTAGTGAAAGGAGATTACTGACCTAGAAAAGTTTATATTATTTTTGATTAGTTTTACAGGAAGAAGAATAGCAGAATGAGTTCATCAGATATAAACTGCACACAGTGACTTTGGAATGAGGAACGTTTGACATTTAAAAACTTGCAATAACCAGGTCAAATAATGAAAATGGAACTTCTCAGGGTAAAACAGAAGGTAAGAGAAAAAAGGTAAATAAATGCAAGGGAGTGATATTCCTGTGATATATCTGACAAGGTTCTAAGGAATAAATCTCTTACAAATATTTCCATGCTTTTGAAATTTTGGGTGGTGGCAGGGAGATGGATAAACTTTTCCAGTTTTAGTTTGTAAATAATTTAAGCATATACATTCCTAACATGGATGTTGTAGAAAGTTATGTCTCATTCAATAAAGGAACCATCATCTTTCCAATAAATGATATTCTTGCCTTTTTAGACAACCACTGAGAAGGACATTTTATAACTACAGGGACTAATGAAAACACATCTTGTATCATTCAGCCAGTTGATATTAGGTTAGGGCTAGGAGGTTCCTCATATGTTTCAAAGGATGTGGTTCTTCCAGATCACTTCAGATTTCAACATTTATCCTAAGGAGGAGTCACTTTTGTTCCTTAATATGCAGAATACAATCTGAGATTTTATTTTCATTACGCATGGGGTAAGGGATAAGGGTAAGCAGTCTTTGTACTTATCAGCCTTGGTATGTGCATTTAAATAACCGAAAAACGCTGCTGATTAAATCTTATAAAATAACTTCACATAGAATGTAAGATTATAAAAGGAACCGTGAAATATCATCTTTAAAAGTTTGAGTGGATTTCCTTAACCAGAATCTTAAACAATAACTAACATTTAGGGAAAAACCATGCATTGGGATTTATCAAATAAACAGCCCTCCTGATAGACCTCATGCAGATGCTTCTACCTTCTATATATTTGGTTCTTTCAGATCCATACATTTTTTTCCCATAAACTGTTTATAATAGAGAATCTCTTTCCAACACTCAAGACAAATAGGATTTGCTTTTTAAATGTGCTGAGTGCCTTTTATAAAACATCTGCCATCATGTAGTCAAGCTAAAGAGACTTCTCCATGTTCAAGAGAAATTCCTCAAGTATTTATATAATCCTTCCAAACGTAATGCATTTAAAAGATCAAAAATTTAGAAAAAGCAAAGGAGTTTCACTGCCCTGCAGCATGTGCTTTTATACGTTTAAGGTTCATATAAAATTTTAAGACTTATGGGCATAAATCATACCCACTTTTGCCATTGAAAGATGCATGTATTGAATCTTTTATTATTAAATGATGAATAGTTCAATATATACAACATCAAGGATGGGCTGCATTGGCCATTGTGGCCTTGGGTCTCTACTGGCAGGTTTTTTCTCTTCCCTCTCATATCTGTACATTCAAAATGTTATTTTTTATTTTAAACAAATATAGAAATTTGCATTGAAAAATACCTTTCAAAAGCACATTTTGACATAGAATACATCATAAGACTTAGTACTGGGAACACACTATAAAGATACTACCCCCTAACTTTAGTGACTAAGCTCTACATAATTCATTAAATATTTTTCACCATCCAACATATACCACATATTAACTGTTGAGGACAAAGACTAAAAAATGAACTGTTTTATCAAATTGCTTAAAGACTAGTGAAATGAGTTAAAATTTCTCTCTATTTTGGATGCATTTATGATAATCATACATCACAAGGTAACTCTTAACAGAACTGTGTTTTTGTTTGTTTATACATTTCCTCTTTGACACTAAAGATTTTAAGCAGTTAATTTAAAAAATCTCATAATGTTAAGGAAATATAAACATTAAAATGGTGAAAGAATATTGAAACAAACATAGCAAAATAGAAATTTCAATGCAGGTAGTCTTATTGAACATAAGGTACAGAACTAAACTTTTTGGCAAAGTAGCTCTTATAACTAAACTAAGCAAAATTTCCTAGATGGAATATTGTATACTAGAGGGCTTCATTTGCTTCCCTCTATAAACCTGCCCTCAAAAATGATTTCACAAGATAGTAAGATAAAAGACATACACACTTTCAATATAATATTATTTAACTTGAATTTTTATAAATACCGTGTATCTTATACCTGGCAATATAGAACGCCACTTTAACAACAGCAAGAACCCTATGTAACCCATGCAACTATGGTCAACTAATCTATGACAAAGGAAGCAAGGATATACAATGGAGAAAAGACAGTCTCTTCAATAAGTGGTGCTGGGAAAACTGGACAGCTACATGTAAAAGAATGAAATTAGAACACTCCCTAACACCATACACAAAAATAAACTCAAAATGGATTAAAGACCTAAATGTAAGGCCAGACACTATCAAACTCTTAGAGGAAAACATAGGCAGAACACTCTATGACATAAATCACAGCAAGATCCTTTTTGACCTACCTCCTAGAGTAATGGAAATAAAAACAAAAATAAACAAATGGGACTTAATGAAACTTAAAAGCTGCAAAGCAAAGGAAACTACAAACAAGACGAAAAGACAACTCTCAGAATGGGAGAAAATATTTGCAAATGAAACAATGGACAAAGGATTAATCTCCAAAATATATAAAGAGCCCATGCAGCTCAAAATTAAAAAAACAAACAACACAATCAAAAAATGGGCAGAAGACCTAAATAGACGTTTCTCCAAAGAAGACACACAGATGGCCAAGAGGCACATGAAAAGTTACTCAACATCACTAATTATTAGAGAAATGTAAATCAAAACTACAATGAGGTATCACCTCACACCTGTTAGAACGGGCATCATCAGAAAATCTACAAACGATGAATGCTGGAGAGGGTGTGGAGAAAAGGGAACCCTCTTGCACTGTTGGTGGGAATGTAAATTGATACAGCCACTATGGAGAACACTATGGAGATTCCTGGAAAAACTAAAAGTAGAATTACCATATGACCCAGCAATCCCACTACTGGGCATATACCCAGAGAAAACCGTAATTCAAAAAGACACATGCACCCCAATGTTCACTGCAGCACTATTTACAATAACCAGGTCATGGAAGCAACCTAAAGGCCCATCGACAGACAAACGGATAAAGAAGATGTGGTACATATGTACAATGGAATATTACTCAGCCATAAGAAGGAACAAAATTGGGTCATTTGTAGAGAGGTGGATGGAGCTGGAGACTGTCATACAGAGTGAAGTAAGTCAGGAAGAGAAAAACAAACATCGTATATTAACACATATATGTGGAACGTAGAAAAATGGTACAAATGAACCAGTTTGCAGGGCAAAAATGAGACAAAGATGTAGAGAACAAACATATGGACACCAAGGGGGTAAAGCGGGGGGTGGGGGTGGGGGTGGTGTGATGAATTGGGAGATTGGAATTGACATATACACACTAATATGTATAAAATAGATAACTAATAAGAAGCTGCTGTATAAAAAATAAA
>NW_021703779.1:29261312-29294312 GCF_005190385.1 Monodon monoceros
TGTAGCCAGAGCTATCCAGTTTTCAGCCATGTATACTGATTTCAAGAAAAAAAAAAAAAAAAAAAACACTTGGCAACAGCAATGGGAAAAAATTTTAAGATACATGACTAACATTCATTATAATGAGAAAAATTTTCAATTATAATATAATTTGTAGCCATATTATTATTATCCCAAAAGATCTCCATGTGTACAAATCAAAGTAAATGATTACCTCAATTTTAAGTTGAATATGTAAGGAAAAACATAATATTTTTTCCTTGATGCAAGAAATGTACGGGGTTGGGGGAAGGTAAACAATTCACCTTATGAAATTATTTTCAGTGATAACTACCTTCATTTTAAGAGGAATAATTTCATATTGCATCAGAATATGAATTTAAAGATTATAAGATATGCTTGTATATATTTTTATGTTCCATAGAAGAATATTTTGAAATAAGTGCAACTATTTCTATTAGTACATTTCACAGATGACAAAGTGGAACCAAAGTCATGAAATTATTTGACAAAGATCCTGTAGTTAGTGAGTGACAGGGTTAAATGGATACACTTCTTCTGGCTCCTTGGAATCAATATATATAAGGTGCAGACGTATCACAGGCCTATTGTGTGGACTGAAATTTTAATATAAAAAATAATGCTTGTCTAACATAAATTAAAAATTTGGAATTTATAACTGAACACTGGATTTTATAAGTAATAAATGGAAGCAGTTTATGTTTGGTCAAAGATATTATGTTCTGACATACCCCAAAATACATTAAATGGCTATTTAAGTTTCTGAATACTTAAAGGACACATAAAATACTACTTTTAAAGAACACTTTAGAATCCTCTTTATCTAAGATCATATGCCAGGAAGAGTGAACACTATATCATTTTTCAGATCAGTGACATTTGACAACCATTCAATCTAATTCAGTGACAATTTTCAATGATGTGATTAATTGAATATTTGAACATAGCTGACATTTGAATTTTCACCCTAGGCTTTTTAAGTCCTCATTTTGGATTTGTGGCTTAATAATGTACAACAACAATCTTATTTTCTTTGTGCTATCTCACCTTGTATAGTTGAAATTACTTGGTAAAATTGTGCCACTCTGTCATAGACAATTGATGAGAGTAGTGAACATAATTATGAGATTTACAACTGTGTCAGTTAACATTAAATCACGTTAAATCAGTAAAGTCTCAGTATATGCCAGGGTATAATGCAACACTCTATTTTTTGTCAGTTTCTTTAAAATAATGATGGAGTGCATTCTATGACTTCAAAAAGGCACTGGGATTCATAAAGTATACAGTTGGAAATCTTGGGATGGAAGAAGAGGAAACAAACTGGGATCAACCAATGAATGGAAGACAGGTATCATAATGCATCTGGAGGACAGTTTAAAACACCACAGACAGTTAAATCTCCCTACCAGTTTTTTAACGGCTAAATTCCTTTACCGGTGAAAAAAATCAATCATTATTCAACTTTACATAAAATGATTAAAAATGCAAATTTGTATTAGAGGAAACTCATTGACTGGAATTTAATTATATCTAAGGGAAAAAATCTACCAATAAACAAGTTCAAATGACCCATTAAATATTTCTTTACATCTGAGAGAAGATGGGGTTAAAGACCTGTAGAACTGTATTCAGAATGTCTGGTGAAGGGGACTACCCACAAACAAGAGTGGAGAAGGATAAAGGAATGATAGAATGGCAGTATGAGAGATGTTTCCCTATTATCTGAGATTTGCTCTATCTACCTTCAGTAAGTTACAAATAAATGGAAGCTGTGGATACATTTTATCTTGAGCTAGTATGTAGACAAACACAATCATTTGGTAGAGTCATCCCCTGTTTCACAGAATTTTGTATTGTCTTTTGTTTGCTTTTTTAAACCACGGCCAACTTTATTTCAAAAACCACTTCCACTCCCTCTCAGCAAATATTGTGATAAAGGCATCACTGCACTTGGAAGTACTTCTTTCTCAATAAGTGGTTTTCACAAATAAATTATTGATAGCAGGGATAACTTCATGTTAAAACAGCCACCAGAGAGAATGCAAATCAGAACATAAATGTGGTGTCTGAGCTCTACAAAGCTAAGTTGTGAGTGACATTTGAGTGAGGAGAGTAAGTGAGAAGTCAGGAGAGAAAAGAAAGGAAACTGAAGCACAGGCTCACATTGAGTTGCTAGTTTAGAATTAAGGAATATGCTAAAACTAGTCATTTATGGCAGAGGAAGAGGCCAAATTGGAGGAGGGGAGGACGGGTGGGGAGGGGAGGAGGAGAGGAGGGGAGGGAGGAAGGAAGGAGACAAAATGAACTTAACCTAAGAAGATCTTGAAACTACCACAAATATCTTTTCAAAAGGAAGTTTCTAATATCCCTTTAACAACAAGGGAGTGCCAATTTTTTCCAAGTGATTTTAAAAATTAGGTTTGTGAACAGATTTGTAGAATTAGAAGGCCCCCTCATGATTTTCTATTAGCAATTATCAATTTCTTAAAACTTTGAATGAACTTACCACTAGTACCATTGGACCCAGAAGTCTTTGTAAAAAGTTTGCTTGGTTTTGTTTTATGATTTCTTAAGTTCCTTTGGTTATTGATGTAGGTACTCTATATTCCACTGTGTTAATTCTTGTAATTTATGATTTTAAATAGAATATAATCCAATTTCATTGCTTTTTTATAATCAACATATAGTTCTGTGTAGATTACATTTTGGGTTTCTACTCTTGTACTTATTTTTAATATTTTCTATGTTTAAATTGCATACATTTGATTCATTTCCCTCTTTTTTCTGATTAAATTTATAAGAGATTAGTCTATTTTATGATTTTATTACAAGGAACTAATATCTTAAATTTATCTAGTGTTTCTTTTTTCTAACTCATTTCTTCATTTACCTTTTATTTCCTACTTAGAGCATTTTTTTCTTTTTTGTAACATTTATGGTTGAAAGCTAGAATTAATTTATTTTATCTTTTTTTTTTTAATGAAGATAAAAGCAAAGACAAAAATTGAACCTCTGGGTAGAACTGAGGCCATTTCTCATGGGTTTTCTCATGGAATGCTTTTTCCGATAAAAACATGGATTTGTACTCTTGGTTTCTTATACACTTTAAATTAATCATATTGAATTTTTTTAAGTATTATTAATTTCTACTGTTATATTATTATCATCAAAGATTATGCACTTTAAAAGTTCTTTTTATGTGTTTAATGACATTTTCACTACATTCTAATATATTATCCATTTTTTATTTGTACATATGCCAAGGATGTTTTTTATATGTTTATCTTCGCCTACGCCTATAGTAAGTTTTATAGCAGGGTAGAAGTTAGAGATAACTCTTAGTCTATCTTCCTTTTCTTACTCTGGTGTTCCCCAGAAGCATGGGAGAGTAATGTCAGCTGGTTCCAAAACTAGCCAGAAACCACCTCCACTCCCTGTCAGCAAATGGGGGAGGTGTTATGTCCTTAAAAGTGAATGGCTTCCGAGACTTCCCTAGTGGTCCAGTGGTTGGGACTCCGCACTCCCAATGTGAGGGGCCCCGGGTCGATCCCTGGTCAGGGAACTAGATCCCGCGTGCTGCAGCTGGGACCCAGCACAGCCAGAATAGATAGATAAATAAATAAATATTTAAAAAAAGAAAAAAAAAGTGAATGGCTTCCTGCTACACCCAGCAAGGCTGGGCCCTGGCCAACATTAGGGCTCTTAACGTAGAGGTTCCCACGTCTTCTTTTGACCAGAAAAAAAAAAAAAAATAGAGCTATCTGAAGGGCTGGATTTTCTCTGATTGCTCCCCCTCCCACATTCTTCACACCTTCTTTGTTTGAGATGACCCACCTAGTATGAGATGGCTCCATCGTCCAGGATCTCTTATCCTCTGGCTTCTAGTTAGGTTCAACCAATGAGCAGCACTGGCAGACTATTAGAGGACTGAATAGAGAGACTAAGGTATCAATCTCCCACCTCCTCCAGCAGGCCATGATTTGAGAGTAACTGCATTCTTTAGGTACCTATGGTTGCACTTGCTATCCAGTGGACCCATTCCCAAGGTTAGAGCTTTCATTGGTTTAAGGTAACAGCTCTCTCCTTTTGTCTCTTTAGGTTTAGGGGTAGTAAAGCCTATTAACTGAGGCTAGTCTCTGGTGCTTCACCATTCATCGTTGGTTCCTTTAATCCTGCCCATATTTCTGTATATATTCCTTTTATTACAGTCTTTTCAACTTTGTCTTTGCATAGGCTTTCTGATTCATTTCAGGACTGTTAATGATACACATGGCTTCATGAGATGACTTGGGCTTGGATAGTGACTATATCAGTGGATAATTCAATGGACTAAAAATGAAAGGCTTTTCCCCTGCCTATAAAAGGCACCACATAGGTCTACTGATGTCTGGCCATTCCCTAGGGATAGGGGAAATCATTCTTAATAATGACAAAGTTAGAATTTTCTGAATGCCTGTTTGTCAGATTTGGATTTGGTTCATTTAAATGAAATTATAAACTACTATTTTCCTTGCAAATCTAACCTTATGGGAGAGAAGGTTTATATATAATTCACACAGATTTTATAGAATCATCTATGCTTGGGAGTGTCGATAGGTAGAAAATCACTATTAAATCTACAGTTTATGTTATTTTTATTCTCAACTTTTTTCTTTGCTGCTAACTGTGTTGTAATCTGACAATGGTGAATTAAAGGCTCTGAATAAAAATATATTTCCATCATTTATTCTTTATGGTTTTAGCAGTATTTCTATTATGCAGTAAGTTGTATTATGTTTTAATTATTGATTTCAACTTTCTTGGATAAAAATGATATTTTCAAATACTTATAAGTTTTTCTTTGTCATTAATATTCTTATCTCTGACTTTTAAAAGAACTTGTTTTATTACCCATTTAATTTATAATAGCCCTTTTATGTTTAGTCATTTTCATCTCACTTAGAACTAAATTCAAACCCTAACCATGGCTCCCCATGTTCTCCTCTTCCCAGCACCACCCTGCTACCTCTCTGATCCCCTACTCTACTACATTTTTTTCCACACTCAGTCCTCTCCACCTATTGAGTCCTATTTCCAAATGCTTTTTCTCCTCTAGGTCTTTTTATCCCACTGCCTGGACCATTTTCCTATAGATAATCCCATGGTTCACTCCTTCACTTCCTTCCAGTCTCCACCTATGAGACAACCTAACCAAAGGCCTTCCCAAACCTCCTAGTCTATTTGTCTCTTCTTCATTCACTTAGCTATCACTACATACATTATACATATTTAACATCCTCTGGTATTTGACTCTAAACTCCATGACATAAACGATTGCATTTGTTTTGATCACTGACTGCAGTGTTCCTACCATTTGGAATACAACCTGACATATAGTAGACACTCAATAAATAATGCGCTGAATCTAAAAATACTAACATTATTCTGTTTAAGGTATGACTACTCAAAATCTCTAATCAATGCCTCCTCTAGTTCATCCTGAGAATTTGTGATCTTTAAAAGGAAAATAGTTCTATCTACTATTTTACTTAATATGCTTATTTATTTATATCCCATCCCAGGATCATTTAGTCACCTGCTGTAGAATACCCAAGGCCATTTTTAGGAAAATATCCTGCTCTTGAACGTTCTCTTTCTGTGTTTATCCTTTATGCTAATAATCAGAGAGTAAAAAACATGTCCCTTGGAATACTTTCCATTTCTTTTCTGCTTTCTTTTATTACAAAATAATGGGAAGTATAAAATGATAATACATTTACTTTTGAGCATTTGTATTCTGTGTCTTTTGGCCTGGGGCTAGCTCAGGTAAAGGTTATTTCACTCAAGGTTTTGGTTTACACTGGAGAATGTTCTACTTGAGATTCTGTCCTTTAATACAGAGACCTCAATTATATGCCATTCCCCATTAGGGCCCTGGCTCAAATGAGAGCTTTGTGGAAATTTTCTTTTGAAGGACTCCTTGTCCAATTTAACCCTCATTCAGGAGTCTTCGCCTGCTAAAACATTGGAATTTTATCAAGATTTTCTATTTTCAGTAAGAAATATAACCTCCTGAGAAAAGATCCATATATTGCATTAATCACATTCTAATTTTGTATATTCACTTATCACATTTTATTAAACAATTTCATAATAAAATACACAGTCTATGTTCAGATAGATAAATATGGCCATAATTTGGAGTTTGGCAGGTTGCAAGATCAGTTTTACTTTCCCTTCCTACATTCCTCTTATTAAACTTTTTTTAAAAAAATTGATAGCCTACATACAGAAAATATACTTAAATGTACAGCTTGATAAATTTTCTCAAAGCAAATGCACCTGTATAACGACCACCAGGTCAAAACATGGAAATCTTCAACATCTCTGAAGATTTCATCCTGCATTTTAAAATCTAACCATTTTTCTGACTTTTAAACTCATGGAAGCATTCTGCCTATTCTTGAAATTTAATTAAACGAAATTACAGTAGATGTACTTTTGTGTCTCACTTTTTTCTCTTTCCGGAAATTGATCTATCTTATGTACTGTGTGTCACTATCATTTGCTTACTTTCATTCTAATTTTGGCTATTACAAATGAAGCTACTATGAACACTCTTTCATATATATAAAATAATATTATATATATATGAATTTTTTGGCAAACATAGAAATGTATGTCTATTATATGCTAAGGAATGAAATTGTTGGGTCACAAGAAATGCACATTTTTATCACATTTAGTATATAATGCCAAACTATTTTCAATGGCTGTCTGAATTACATTTCTACCAGTTAGTTGTGAGAGTTCAAGTTACTCCATACCCTCATCTACACTTAGCATTATCAGTCTAATTTCAACCATTTTTGTGAATTTGTATTGGTATCTCATTGTAATTGTAATTTCCCCAATTATTGCTGAGGTTAAACACACTTTCATATTATTCTTGAACTTCTGAACATCCTCTTTTGTGAAGTTCCCGTTCAAGTTCATTGTCCATTTTTTCCATTGGATTTCTTTTTCTCATTTTATAAAACCTAAAATTAAATAAAGTATAGAGGAAAATCATGGGAGACACCTAATATACTCAATAGTGTAAAGATTTCAATTCTTCCCAAACTGATCTATAGATTTAACTCAATGTTGATCATATTCCAAAGAAGGTTTATGTGGAAATTAAAAAGATGATTGTAAAATGAACCTAGAAATACAAAGGGCTAATATAGCCAAGAAAATACTGAATAAGAAAAAAGTGGTAAACATTCACCAGATAACAAGATGCATTATAAAACGGCAGTATTCCACATGGCATGGTATTCATGATGTATAGACAAACAGAACAATGGAAGTGAATTTAAGTCCAGAAATAAAACTACAAATGTACTGAAAATTTTTTATGACACACTTAGTACTAGAGAACAATGGGCAAGCAACATTCTTTTTAATAAGTGATGTTGTCGTTCAGATTCCAAGTGAAAAAAATAAGCTGAATCTTAACCCATTCCTCATATCATATATAATAATCATTTCCAGGTGAGATATAGATCCAAATTCAAATGGTAATATAATAAAGCTTATACGGATAAAAGCAAAATGTAATACCATAATGGCTTTCAGCAGGCAACTATTTCTTAAACAGGACACATAATTATAAAGTGAAAGTTTATAAAAATGAACTACATCACAATGAAGAACTTCTCTTTATCAAAAGATAAAGTGAGTTAAAATTTTAATCCACAGAGAAGGAAAATATATTTGCAATACATAAAATAAACAAAGGACTCATATCCAGAACATAAGAACAACTCATAATTTTGATGAAGTTCAAGTTAATTTTTTCTGTTTTTGCATCATGCCTTTGTTTTCACATCTAAGAAATATATGGTTATTCCCAAAGTCACAGGGATTTTATTTTATGGTTTTTCTTTTTATTGCCAGAATTTCTTCTGGTCCTATATTGAAAATTATAAAATTAATAATTATAATATATACAAAAAAACCCAAAATTCATAATCTATAATCAGTATGTGAAAAAACAAAACTCTTATCAAAAAAAAATCTACAGTTTCATTAATCCACTACTTTAGAGGAGATCCAACAGTCTATGTTTTGACATTTTCTTGCTTGGAAGAGATCAATTTCTTCAACTAGATTAAATCTAATAATTCTTTGAGTTTTCTGCTGTTTTCCTTGCTCTTATATTTTGTAATGGAATACGAGGAATTGATATTTAAACAGACATTTTCTTTGTCTAAGTTCCTAATATTGTTAAAATGTTTTCTTAATTTATATGCTACTGATCTTTCAAAATGTTCTATAGGATGAAATAATGCCATTTGCAGCAACATGGGTGGACCTAGAGATTATCATTCTAAGCGAAGTCAGAAAGAGAAAGACAAATACCATATGATATCACGTATATGTGGAATCTAAGATACGTATGACACAAACGAACACATCTACGAAAGAGAAACAAACTCACAGATATAGAGAACAGACTTGTTGCCAAGGGGATGGGGCTGGAGGAGGGAAAGATTGGGAGTTTGGGATTAGCAGGTGCAAACTAGTATATACAGGATGGATAAACAACAAGATCCTACTGTATAGCACAGGGAACTATATTCAATATTCTGTGATAAACCATAACGGAAAAGAATGTGAAAACGAATATATATATTTATAAGTGAAACACTTTGCTGTACAGCAGAAGTTAACATGACACTGGAAATCAACTATACTTCAAAAAAAAAATTTATAAAAAGGTTCTATAAGACTGCTAATAAGGCAAACATTCCATAGATTATCTTATTCTGCTGCAGAAAATTTGCCAATATAGAGTTAATCACTGCAGGAAAATAATAAAAATATATAACACTTCTGTAAAATAATTTTTATAGGTTAAATATGATAGTAACCTTTCATAAAACTGACCGATTACTACACAACTTTCACTTCCATTTCCAGAATGATGTCCTCTCCCTGCTAGATGAGTTGAGCAATATTTGGGGGAGTATACATCATTACTAATCTATCACTAATTATGGTTATTTTAATAGTATATGATCAATTATTTGAATTTATCCTTGAAAGAGAGATGTAATGTAATTAGGAAGTTACAAAAAAGCCAGTAAATGTATTGGTTAATTAGAAAGATTGTAGGAAGTTAATAAGAAAGGAGGGCTGCCTCCAATATCATGAGAGAGGGGAGGAATCTCAAAGTCACCCTGAGGAGACAAGAACTCCTTTCATCTACACACTTGTTTACGTACGATTGTTGACTTTTTCTAATACCACACATATATTTTCTTCTAGTTAAACTTAATCAAACATAAGAATAGAAAACAAATTTGCAACTCTTATGCTGAGTTGAAATACTGAGTTTTCTGTGTAATTTTCATACTTGGATGTGTTATCTAATAAATGTTGGCTTAATTCAAACAAACTTTATCATCATGTGTGAACCCACTTTATACAAAAAAAATAATAGTCAGCCTATTAAAAGCCATTTGTTTCACGAACACTGCTGTAAGGAGCTGAGTTTACCACAGGACTTAATTTGGCCACCAAATATAACTGCATTATGTAAAATCTAAAAACAACACAAAGTGGCCAATCAGGTCTGGTTCACACCTTTCCCTGCCCCCCTGTGGATGCATGCATTTACTTCCTGAATCACATTAGCAGATGCACATGAACTAGAACATGTGCTCTCAATGATAACTGCTTTGACTTATGAGAGAACCTGAAACGCTTTCTCTGTTTTTAGGGCCAAAGCCCTCACTCAAACATTAAGCATGCTGTCTCATGGTATCCAGACTCTGTCCAGGGCTCCACTTACATTATTTTTCTGCAAGACCTGTAGTGCCTTGTTGACATTGTTCAGGGCATGAACTCTTGTGGATCCTTTTTCTTTTGGCTGAAAACAAAATGAAACAATGTTGACTGCCCAGGGGAGAGAAGGACAATCTACCAGAAATGGAATAATTGATATATTTCACTTCTAAATTGGAATCTTTTAAATGATCATAGGTTGTGAGGCATTAATATAATGAATTTAAGTGCTTCAGGTTAATTATCCTTGTTATAGGAGTTTCTTATAGCATGGAGAAACTCCTTATAGCATGAATCAGTTTCTTATAGCATGAAGAAACTCCTTATAGCATGAATCAGCCACTCCTCAAGAAAACTGATAGAATTTTTTTTTCTTCACAAAAGAGTTTGGTTACCATCTCTCCTTCATTCTACACCTCAGTTGCATGACCACGAAGAGAAACATCAGCATGCATAAGGACATTTGCTAGTAAGATAAATAAGTGAGTCAATTCCCACACCTTTTAGGAAAGTTTAAAAGAGATTTGAGCCTAGCAAAATTCTATAATGCCAAATAGGCTTAACGGAAACTATTTCTGGCAATATTACCTTAATTGTCTTAGTCACTGAAGCTCAAAACCTCAATCATCTTTGGTTCTCTAACCCTCACCTTCAATCCCCAAAGTCTTATCTTGTCCTGTAATTTTTAAACTAACATTTGCATAGTGTATTACAATATATGGATTAACTCATTCAGTTGTGGAGTTTTAGAAAGTCTACCATTATGATGCCTGAAGTATTTACTCCTAAAATGAGATCTACCCTCCGAAAACAATTTTAACTACACAATACAATGCTGTTAAGTATAGGCACAATATTGTACAGCAGGCCTCTGGAATTTATTCATCTTGCAGGACTGAAACTTTATACCTGTTGAACAGCAACTCCCCATTTTCCATATCTCATATTAAGTGTTCTTAAATCCTAAGAGTTCTCATCACAAGAAAAAATAGATTTTTTCTATTTCTTTAATGTTATATGAGATGATGGGTGTTCACTAAACTTATTGTGATAATCATTTCATGATGTTTATAAGTCACATCATTATGGTGTACACCTTAAACTTGTACAGTGCTGTATGTCAATTATATCTCAATAAAACTGGAAGAAAAAAAGACAAAAGACTAAATAAAGTTAAAAGTTAAACTTAAAAGGTCATTATGTATAAAAGCCTTATAAAGACAGCCACTAACAAAGATACCAAATAATAATAGAGAATAATATCTATTAAATAATATAAATTATATTACTGAAAATTTCACCTTCTTGTTCTGCATATGATAGAAGATGCCAAAACAAAAATAATATTGCAAGGCTGTTTTTTTCAGGAATAGGTCCTGTACTGCTACTTAAATCAGTAATTAGTAAATTAATTAATTTTACTGGATCTCATAAAACTATGCTGAGCTTGTTTCTGGTCTGGAATTCTTCTGAGGTTAATGTGAAGTTCCTTATAAATACTGTAAGTCACATACCAGTCTTTGCCCTGTCAGGCCTTCAAGAAGGTCTAGGAGGCGTCTCCCATCCTGCAGGTCACTGAAGAGGTTTTCTATGTGCTGCTTCCCAAACTGAAATAAGAAACATACCCGATTAAAGAAAGCATGATTCCAGTGATCCATTTCTACGAATACGCCTTTTAAAATTTAAAGCTATGTTTAAGAATATTTAATGTATCTAATTCTTAATCTGCCAAGGGTGATGGATGAAAAGAGAACCTCCAAGTAAAAAACAAAAACCAGTAAATCATCATTCGGCCAAATCTATTTAAATATTTTTCTCAATAACAAGAGTTGGAGATCTATAGTCTAATGGATCTAATTAACTCAACTTTTTGAATGCTGATTCTATAAAGGAGAGAAAAATTGTTTAAATTATCAGGCAGTTGGGCACTGTTTGGGAAGAAGTAAACACACAAAGAAACAAAGACCACAAACAATTTGCCCTGGGTGGGTACATAAGATTTAACCATTTTGTGTACTTGGAAATAGAATGAATAATCATAGAGGGTTCACCATCCTTCACTCATAAAACATGCTTTCTGCGCATATACATTTTACATGCTGCCTCAGAATGATCCAGTCTCATATTGGATGGTTCAAATTTTAGAAAGGTATGATTTAAATTAAGTTGAAATATGTCAGTGAAAGCTTTTCATCTATTTTTCTCACTTCTTTACTTGAGAATTATACTGAGGGAAAACAATAGCCACTAATAACATCTAACATTTTTGGAGTGACTATTCATGAGAAACACTCCACTGAATGAATTGATCTTGTAATTTTTGTGACGTTAGCATTAGTATACTCATCCTACAGATGAAACAGAGACAAAGAGACAAAACAAGAAGACGATAAAACCAAGATTTTGGCCCAGATCTGTCTAACTCCTGGGGCTCTTGTTCTTTCTATTTTATCAAGCTGCTTCCTTGGCCTTTTCCTCCTTCCATTTGATCATCTTTCAAATATTTTACTTCTTCTGTCATACCCCCAAATATCTTCTTTTTCTGGTTCAAAGCCTACAATCCCTTCGTATGAAATCATTCACAACTCTTTCATCACCCAAGTTATCAAGAAAGCCCTACTTTATCAATGACAGATGCTTATTGAGCACCAATAAACCTGGGCTAGGTGCTAGAGCATGCACTAGTAAATGAGATGGATATGACCCCAGCCCTTGTGGAACTTTGAGTCGAGCAGGGAACACAAGTATTCCTAAAAGGTAATGCTACAGAGAGGCAGTAAAAGGAACCCAGGAGCACATAACCATGGGAATTCCCATAGTCTGGGGATCAGGAAATACTTCCCTCAAAATGTCGGGTGATGGGTCTAACATTAGCCTTGGGTGATTGGGCTCTTCTCATCTACTCCTTTGATCACACACAAACTTTATATTTCACACAGCTCAAGAAGAGCCCTCGTTTCCAGGCAAAAGACATCTCTGAAGCTTCTAAGATTGAAGACAGAGGATTCAGGCTCTCCCTACAGCCAGGTAGCCATGTCCAAGACAAGTCCGGATAGAGCCTAGGTGCTTCAATTAACGATAACACTGACCCCTGCAAGAAGTCCACCAGTCCCTCCGTGCCAGGCTTTGGAAATCAAACCACATATGTGCTTTGACAAAGATAACTATAAGTTATTCTTTTGAAATTCTACTTGAATAGTTCTAATTAAAAATTTCAGGGGAAAAGAAATGACAAAACACTAAGATACTAGAACTTTTAAAAAGCACTTTTAGTATACATAATGTACAGGTAGATCTTAAAACAACAGTGCCATTCTTATGAAATAAGGAAAGCTTTCTATTAATAAGTAAGAAAATGAATGTGGGCTTTATAATAATTCTGTCAAGAATCTCATATATAACCCGGAATAACTTGGCATTTGGGGGATAATATTAAGATTTCATTTTCAAATTGGTTGAAGGTCAACAATGCCTTGAAAATGCTATTTTGTTTTGTTTTGTTTTGTTTTCCAGGAGCAAAATTTTACAGATGCATTTGAGAAGTGAGTAGCTTCTAAACTTATGGACAAAAACAATATTGCCCACTGAAATGTGTCAGGTTTTGAAGAAAATAAAATATAGTTAGTTGACAGAAATACTTGCTGTTATTAAAAATATATATCTAGATAGGCGGATAGATAGACAGATAATAAAGTCTGGCAAACCAGGAGGGATGTGGGCGGTAAAATGTTCATTCAAGGAGAAGTGCTGGGACTTGGAAAGGAGTAAGTCTAGAGGCAAAGAATAAAGCATGAACCCCAAGGCCATAAGGATCATCTAGCATCCAAGATATGAGGACTAGAAAGCTTATGCTTTTGGGCAAGGAGCTTAAACAAAGGTCAAGAAGGCACACAGGATCTTGCTTTGATACAAACTTATACACACAGACGAGGTATTGATATTTTATAATTCTCCCGTTTAAACTGGAATCAAACAAAATAGAGAGGGAGGGAAGGACTGCAGACTAATCAGAGCGCACATCTAGTTGGGGCACCTAGAAAGCAGTGAGGTGATAGAGAAAAAGACGGTTTTCGGTATCATATATAACTTGCAAACTCATGCAATCAATGATATATTAAAGTATCACAACTGAAATCCAACTTATATTTGTTATATCCACCACAATCTCTAACAGGGTGCTTCTCAAAATGTTCCAGTAAAGCAACTTTCAACAGACGAGACTGAATTTATTTACCCCGGAGCCTGGCAGTGTAAAGTACATAGTGACTGCAGGTTCAAAATTTCTATGAAAGCATATGTTTTATGTTAAGAATTCATGGAGATTTTGTCTTCCTCTCTTAATGCATGTTTAACTTAAAAGTAATTTCAAGCACTTTGACTGAAAATTCCCCTCCTATGGTCTAATTAAATTGATGCTCAATGAAATGTACAATATTTAGCCTGTAACTTCATGGATGTTCAGGTGTTTAGTCTTATACCTCCTGGACTATGAATATCCTAGAGAAAGCAAAACCTCTCTTTTCTCTGGAATGGTTTTCATTTCTTTCCTAGATTCAACTCCTCATTCCATAGCACTATAGGTATGACGTAGGAAAAGTAGCACACGTTTCTGAGGCAGAAATAGCTGATTTTTCGAACCCGAGTCTCCTATTCACTAGCTGCATTGTCTCCGGCAAGTGACTTAGTCTTTCTGAGGGACAATTTATTCATTAGTATCAACAGAATGGGGACTGAAATAATAGCACATCAGTCTTAAGCCTCTGAAACAGTGTAGGTATGCTGTACAGACTTGGCAAATAGTAGGTACTCATTAAATATAGAAAGCTTTTTTCTGTTTTATTCTACTATTCCTTGGCTTCTTTTTCTTTGGCCAAATACTAGACATAAATACAATTATGCTTAATTATTGAATCTACCAGAAAATACAGAGCTCAGATACAATGTGTTCTGTTTTCTCTTAGTTTGGTACCCCTGTAAGAGTGAAAGTCAAGAAGGGAAAGTGTCCTTCCATATTCAATTACTAATACTAGTACATGTGGATGGCAAAGGGGAAACACTCGGAGCCTTCAAGCTCTTTATCTTTTTGTTGTTCTTTTGCTTACTTTTCATTAAATCTTCTTCTGTTTTCCTCTCTTTTTATCTCCTATGAAAGGCATCTACTATGCCTTTTTGCTGCAAGTGACACTTACTTCATGAAAACAGTATTATTTCTTTAAAAATTCCCCATCTTTAATGGCTTTCTTTTCAAGTGTATGAAAATTATTTTATAAGACACATAAAACATTAAATGTGCCTTGGGTCATGTGACTCTGTGGCTCTCTATCTTCAACCCCTTTCATGACTAATATTTTCTTTAAAAAGTGAACTTTTGGTATTACTTAGCAGTTTCTTACATTCACTTACATATTGAATTCTTCCTTGCTAACCTAAATATCAAGATGAAAGGACCATAAAATGAGATAGCAATCCTTCCAGATCATTGTCAGGATGACATAAAGAAATTCTACATTTATATCAATGTCTTTATTTTTTTTTACAGACAGTGTTCAAAAAGAAACTCAGACAGGTTGATCGGTAACTGGCATAAACAAAGTGAAAAAATCAAAGTAAAAAAATTGAGAAGGGGACAGAAATGAATTGAAAAATATTTAAATAGTTTCTGACTCTTCAGAGTTGTGTCAATCTTTTAACCCGTAAATACACAAAGATCAATACCATGTTGCACTAAAAGAAACTTGAAGAGCACAGGAATAATTTAACATGGCCTTCTGGTGGTAGAAAAGTCAGCCTCTGGACATCCGTGTTGCTGAGAAAATCAAGATACTTCTCTGTGATTCTGAATCTTTAGCTATTAGAAACACCAAGAGCAAGAAAAACACCAAAGAGGAGAGCAAATTTGACTCCAAACTTATTGCTGACCAGCTCCCATAAAAATAATGCAACCCACTGTAATATAAATAGGCAGTTTTCATAGATGATTGTTTTCTTAAGCATGGGTTGTAAAAAGTATTTCATAAGATAATTTTATTGAGGTTAGCTCAGTGCATGTTCACAGACTGAAGACATTCATATTATCATCACCCCCATGGTGAAAAAGAATATGATCAGCATCCTCAGAGCTTCCTCACACCCCCTTCTGTGTACTAGCCCTTTCAAGGATGACTACTCTACTGACTTTTAACACCATAGATTAGTTTTGCCTTGAAAGGAATCTCTTAAAAACAGAAGAATAAGGCTGGTTTAGTGTCTCATTTTAGGAAACTAATAATTGAAAGACATATGGTTTAGGAAGAGAGAATTTGGAAAGAAAAAAAAAGTTGCAGTGATGAAATATGTTTTACAAAGCACAGGGAAGTACTGCAATACAATGAGTAAGAATATTCTCTCTGCCCCAGAATTCCTTGGTTCAAATCCCAGCTCTGCCATATTTCATGTGTGTGATATGAGCAAGTAACTTAATCTCTCTGGGTCTTACCTTTTATCAACTGTAAAACAAGGATGTAGTATTACCTAACTTGTGGTGATGCTGTGAAGATTTAAATGCATTTGGAATAGTACTTTGCTCTAAGATATACTCAATAAATGTTAGCCATCATGAATTTATTCCAAACGATTAACCCTAATAATCCATATTTTCCAAAATTTCCTTGGAATTTTTGGCTCAAAGTAACAGAAGGGGTCAACTTCAAAGTATTGGTATGGGAATTAAATGAGTTAATAAATATAAGGTGTCCAGCATGTTTCCTGGCATAAACCCTAATCACATTTCCCATTTCCCCCTTTCGTTAAATGTCATCACCTGGAAATAGAGAGTAGGACTCTCCTTTGAGGGTGCCAGGATCCTAGCAGGACTTGGCTAACTTGAGGAGAGTTAATAGGGAACAATTTAAAAAGGTGAGGGCAGGGTATAAAGAAACCACCAAAACTGGTAATAGAGAACTGCAATTATCACTCCTAGACACATAGGAAAAAAGAGAAAGAGAGTGGTTATTGGTCCATGAACAAAGAGAGAGTCGAGAGAGTCACCTGACATGAGCTTTGATATTTTGGTGATGAATGCAGCTATCTTGTGGTAAATAACTGCCCTGATATTTCTTTCCTCCCTTCCTCTGATCTCCTGTAAATGCTCCCAAGAGCCAAAACCAACTGGAAGCCAGAGAGCAAGGGAGTCTGCTGATATCATCCACAGAGGTCAGCCTCCGAGGGAAGAGAAGGGCAGAGAGTGGTCCCAGAGGGATAAACCAAAGACATTCAACACCCTAGACAGGGAAAACAATTCCCTTGATCCACAGGATCAATGTCAGGGATGCCCATGTCAGAAAATAAATGAAGGCCCCAGTGCTTCTCCCCAAACTGCCTATATTATTTTTATCTCTGGTAATGTTGTTTTAAAGACCCAAATGTATCACTGGGACACTTTCTCTCCTCTAATAGGGGTATCACAGTACTGGAATGTTTAGCAGGCTTTAACAGATGAAAATTAACATATATTATTCATTGTTCCTGAGCATCAAATATTTTAAAACTTCTATGTACCAGAAATAGCACTAAAATCTGGGCTGCAAAGATAATGTTTTAAAAAAATCCAAGTTATTCCTTGGAGCTAAGAAGTGCTCAAGAGCTAAGTTAGATAATATAATAGTTTTACAGTCTCTCCAGATATGAAGTGTTATTTGGCAGTAACTCTTTATAAAACATAGTCACTAGGACCCAATGTGTATGTTACACTATTACGTATACAAGAAGAGATTCAACCAGATTGCACATTAGAACTTTCAACAGCAGCCACAACAATGGTTAATGGAAATCAAGTCATTATCTGTAAATGGTCTATTATAAAACCCCAAGTAATGTGTGCTTAACCAAGAGTCAGCACGGTTTGTTGTCTGATCAGGTCTACATTTAATATGGTTTGTAATAAAACTGAATTCTTAACCCAGGCCTGTGTTTTCTCATCTGTAAATTAGATAGATCAGTACTAATTCAATTACCAGTTATCCTGAAACAAAAATTGGTAAACTTATATGTAATTTTAATCTTGTATTTCTAGTTATAATGTTAACATAATTCACAAATAGCTATTTTAAAACATGTAGAAACCTTATAAACCATGATTGTAGCTAATTCTGTTATATCACCTTTAAATACCCCCTATAAATTTAAAATTATGAAAGTTAAATTCAGTTTTTATTGAATCACAAAGGTATAAGATTTAAGCTTGAGATAGCCAGGGAGGGAAATGGAGATTGGTTATATTCTACCCCAGTAAAGGCTTCTGCAACAGAAGAAGTACAGTATAAGGTTTGCAAGATGAAGCACTTCATTTCAAAGCATCTAAATAACACTCTGATTCTTCAGAAAGAAAGAAAATATTGTGACACAATGGGCACACTCACTAGAGAAATGCCAACCATTAGCACTTAGCTTCCCGCAAAATGCAGAGGGAGAAAGAACTATTCAGACTTGTTCAGATCCTATGGAATGAGACTTTATGGTCAAAAGACATCTGTAGATGCCTTTAGTTAATAAATGTAAATTTTATTTATAAAATTAATATTCTTAAAATTTCTCAAATACATTGCAGTGCAATTGCGTGTGGACAATTATGTGACAAGACAGCCTCTTCCTAATCGTTCCCTGCCCCCTACATACTAGAAAGTCAGCCTTGGGCTATTCATTCTCTCTTCTCCCATGCTTATGAGGTGGGTCTGCCAATAAACAGTGTGAAATCAAGGGAACAGGAAACACACAGAAAGGAAAAAAGTCACATAGGCTGGAATATTTAAATAAGAGCTTCTGTCCCCATTATACCTTTATTCCCTTCTGATAGGTTGAAACATATGAAATTTTAAATTCTGCAGTCAAATATGATTGAAAACTAGCAATTTCACATGATTCAACCTCATATATTTTGTAATGACATGCGTAATAAACATTCAGTGTTTAGTTTAAGTCAGCCACATTTCTGTGCACTGTACATGGACTATTTTAATTAATTCTTATAACAATCAATTAAAATCAATCCCATTTTACAGATGACACAACTTGAGACATAGAGAACTAAGTAACAGCAAATAAGTGGTAGATATGAATCCAAACATAGGTGGTATATTTCCAGATTTATTAACCATTCTCTACTTTGTAACTGCTGTTTGAGCTGGCATTCTTTGATGACAATGCCTTTCAGGGTCAGTATTAGGTAAGTTTTACTTGTGTATTTTCATAATGTCTTTCAATAAAATAAGGATAATTTAACTAATTTATTCTTTTCTTTCCCCTGAGGTTTCTGAAGGTCAGATACAGTTATATAACCTACAAACAAAATTGCTTCTAATTTTAGGTTGAATTAGTAACTGAAGGGTGATAACAGTGATAATTCTACATATGTACATTAGAAAAATTCTTCAATGTCTTAAATTTCTATTGTTATATCACTCTTTAGGGGGATGCCTCGATGAATCCAGTAAATATTGTTCTAGAGACTAAAACAAATTTTTAACATGCAGAACTCACTCAAAGTTATATGGAAAATCTGGCTTTTTAATGTAATTAAATTAAAACACAAAAGCAATTGCCCCCCACACTAAAAACCTAGGAGGCTATAAATCAACATATAATAAATATAATTCTTAAAACTGAATAGGATTGAAAAATAGTAAATAGAAGGAAAAGCTTTACTCATGTTTTTAGTGCAGTTATTTCTTGAGAGATCCACTCATACATGCCAAGTACTTATTGAAAGTCTTCCATGTGAGATTCATGCAGTTACATGTTAAAGAATATAGCACTTGGGGTCAAATAGGCCTTCATTTAATTGCAATTCTAACTTTTCCCAACTGTGTGAATTTGTATAAATGATTTAGTAATTTGTTTGTTTTCCTCGTGTGTCAAAGGAGGGAGAGTAAGTTATTCAATTAAATGTAACAGCTATTATTCAACTACTTTTTATTGTGCCCAGTACTGGGAATAACTGGGAAGATAAAAGATAAAAAAGATACTGCCATTGTTTTTTCAGCTTTAGTCACAATCTATGAAGGATGTATGCAGTTAAGCAAAGATATGTATAGCACTGTATTATTACCCTATCAATAGTGGTGTTGTAAGCATGGTGCCAACACAAATAAGAGATGTCGTCTTCACTTGAGAAGATAAGAGAAGCAGGAAATCCTAGAACTGAATTTACAACATTGAATAGGCAATTAACAAGGAGATGTGAAAAGAGGAGAAGAATGCCAAGCAGAGGGACATTTCAGATGCTAAGATTTGGATAAATTAAATTGCATTAAACCATGAAAAATCAGGTCTTAGAACACAGGGTATATGGAGGGATGGGAGATGACGAGACTTGAGATGTATGAGACACCACAACAAAGGGGACTTGGTCTGCCAACCTAAAGGAGCTTGAGAAAATATTTAATGGTCATTTGTTTTCATTCTTTTGAACAAGGTATGTAATTTTGAAGTGTTTACCGTATTTTTCACATTAATATTTAGAGTGATGTCTTAAGGTAGTTAACCTTATTTAGGAAAGGCCAATATAGACATTGTTCAGAGGTGAATTTTGGAGTCCTAATAACTCAAGAGAACTATTATTGTGTGGAAATATTACTTGACAAGGGAGTCATTTAGTTCAGGAGCAACTGCTCTAAATTATAAATATGAGCTCCTTAAAACTCTAAGCAGTTATCTACCTTTCCACTGGAACTTTTTGCAGAAGCAAAGGTCACAATCTGTGGTAGATTAAACACAAAACTGGGCCAACTATTTCATCCTTTCCTGAATGCATGCCCTTTGCAGCAGGACTTTGCTGCTCCTCTCATGAGGAGGTGGTTTCTATTTCTCTACCTCTGGAATCTGGACTGGCCATTGCCTTGGTCTGGCCAATAGAGTGCAGTGGAAGTTATGTTGTTCTACTTCCAAATGTAGGCCTCACAAAGGCTTGAACACTTTTGCTCTCTTGGTCATGCCTCCCCCTTCATCATAAGAACATGCCTTAGCCAGATAACTGGAAGGTGAGACATGTGAAGCAGAACCAAGTTACACCAGTAGTCCCAGATAAGGTCACCCCAGACTGGCTGACAACCAGACATGTGGGAGAGCTTAGCCAAGATCAGCACAGCCACCTGGTCGAACCACAGCTAGCTAGAGACACATGAATAAACCCAGCAGAGAGCTGAAGAACTTCCTGGCTGATCGAAGAGCTGAAAGAATAATAAATACTTGTTGTTTTAACCTACTGAGTTTCAAGGTAGCTTGTTACATAGCAATAGTGAATTGATACATGTTCATATATGAATGTTTGTTTCTATACAGGAGAAGAAGTCTGAAAAATTAAACTGTATTATAAAGACTGATAAATTATTTATGGAATATTCTTAAAGGAGCCCTTTGTGCAGAAGAACTCCAAGCTAGAAAACATTTCACTGCTGAAGTTGAAAATGGGCAAAAAGCCATTATCTGTAGAGATTTCACTCAATGAATGATCTGGAAAAGAGAACAGTCAATACACTCTAGAGAGCTCCTTCAATTCCATCTTGCAAAAAAAATAAAAAATAAAAAGTTCAACAAAGCCCTATTTTTAAAAATTCTCAGCTTCATGGAGCAATTTAAAAAGAAAACAGTGTCAATCTTAAGATTTACAATACCACCTTTAATAAAATGTAGGTTTTTTTTAAACTCTTTTGTGGTAGCTATATGTTGTAAAAAAAACAAAGATTGTGTTTCTTGCTCAACATGCTCATTTGAAGTTCACTTGAATCTTATGAGAAGTTAAGAAAAGGAAGACTGTTTCGTTCTCCTGTTTGATAGATTTTTTACTCTGCTGTCACTTTAGATAAAAATTCCTGTTTATCTAATTTTCTTCATTATAAGTTCTAATTTGTATCAGTTTATCATTCAGATGTTTTCAAAATAAAAATAGTGAATCCAAAAGAATTCTCTCTGAATTAAACTGTCACCATTGGTTAGTGTCTCTAGAATAATACACTTTTAAATAAGTTAAGCTGAATAACAGCCAAGGCAAGTAGTTAGGTTTGGCACTTTTTCCTCCCAAAGCTCATGAGAAAAATTTTAAATTGTCTTGTACATTAACTAGAAAATCTTAATAGGCACCTGTTTATTTTAAAAATCGAAAAAACAGTTTAATAGCTCTTTAAATAGAAGTTTTATACCAGGAATTTTCTACTAATACATGACTTCACTGTAAAAGGTGCCTAATTTAGTAATTCATTTTTATCAATACCAAACATTTCCTCATTATAAAATACTGCTGTGCAAAATGTTTTATTTTATGAACACAGCAACTGTCCAAAAATACTATTGAGCAAAAAGGAAACAAACTATCTTGGCTTAAAAATATAAGAATTACCAGATTTTAAAAATAAAGAATACCCAAGAGGCACGTAAAAAGATGCTCAACATCACTAATTATTAGAGAAATGCAAATCCACACTACAATGTGGTATCACCTCACACCGGACAGAATGGCCATTATCAAAAAATCTAGAAACAATAAATGCTGGAAAGGGTGTGGTGAATAGGGAACCCTCCTGCACTGTTGGTGGGAATGTAAATCGATACAACCACTATGGAGAACAGTATGGAGGTTCCTTAGAAAACTAAAAATAGAACTACCATATGACCCAGCAATCCCACTACTGGGCATATACCCTGAGAAAACCATAATTCAAAAAGAGACATGTACCACAATGTTCACTGCAGAACTATTTACAATATCCACGACATGGACGCAACCTAAGTGTCCATCGACAGATGAATGGATAAAGAAGATGTGGCACATATATACAATGGAATATTACTCAGCCATAAAAAAAACAACGAAATTGAGTTATTTGTAGTGTGGTGGATGGACCTAGAGTCTGTCACACAGAGTGAAGTAAGTCAGAAAGAGAAAAACAAATACCGTATGCTAACGCATATATATGGAATCTAAAAAAAAGAAAAAAAATGGTACTGATGAACCTAGCTGGAGGGCAGGAATAAAGATGTAGACATAGAGAATGGACTTGAGGACACGGGGTGGGAGGGGGAAGCTGCGGCAAAGTGAAAGTAGCATCGACATATATACACTACCGAATGTAAGATAGTTAGCTAGTAGGAAGCAGCAGCATAGCACAGGGAGATCAGCTCGGTGCTTTGCGATGATCTACAGGGATGGGATAGGGAGGATGGTAGGGAGGCTCAAGAGGGAGGGGATATGGGGACATATGTATGCATATGGCTGATTCACTTTGGCGTACAACAGAAAGTAACACAGTATTGTGAAGCAATTATACTCCAATAAAGATCTATTTGAAAAAAAAAAGAATACCAAAACTTATCAACATATGTCACCTGGTTGAATGAACTTTCTCAGTCTCTTAAATTTAAATACTACTGGGAATGCATTAGCAATCTATTATTGAACTTGTACTGTAAGATTCGAGATGGAGGTTTAAACATAAACTTAAATTTAAAATAGAAAAAAATAATTTTAATTGGTTTTAAAAATGGCTCCTTCTGATTTTAAAACCAGTGAATGTACTTTATAAAAAAATGATATACAGAAAAATATTACAAAGAAATAAAAGGTATAATCTCACCACTCAACCAGTGTCAACTATATTTTTGCACAGTTATTTTTCTATTCATATATAAGCACATTTTTTTCAAACTTGAATTATCTTATATTTCTAGTCTTTCTCTTCTTCTTTGTCTTCCTCTTATTCTTCTCATCTTCCTCCTTCATTCCCTGTTCTCCTTCATCAACCAAGGTGCCATTTTTGAGTGTTTCTTAATTAAACCAAGTTGTTCTAAGAATTTTATGATCAGTGTCAAACTTATTCTGTTTGATATTAGAAGAAATTAGTGAGAAGGGTATTGTTTCTACCTTTTTAGACATGAGGATATTAAGATTCAGTAGTCTTAAGTAAATTCACCAAGGTGTTTAAACTCAGATTCAAATCTATTTCCTCTAACTCTGAAGGCTATATCTTCATCCCTACCCCACTTTCTTGTTTTTTGTTTGTTGATTTTTTTAAACCTCATATGATAAACATTTCCCTGCATAACAAAATCTAAAAAAAAAATTTTTGAAAAAAAAGAAGGCATCATGGTGAAGCCTGCATGCATATTCTATTAAAAACAGATTCTTGTACTGGCATCCTTCCAACTATGGTTCCATTAAGGGCTCACAGTCATGTTTATCTTAGACTGTATTATAAGGACCAGAAACTAAAATGTGCCTGTATCTAAGATGAAACGATGACTCTTCAAATCTAGCCAATTTGGGAGTTTGCAAATCATAGTCGACCCTCTAGGTATTTATCATCATGTAGCACTGGGAATTATCCTGACTTCCTCATTTTATGGAATATACTGAGCATGGTATGATTGTTTTCAGAAGGATTTAGAAGCTAATTTATCAAAAGCCTATTCTTTGATATTTATGTTCATCAACTTTTGATAATTCTTCCCATTTCTTATTTTATCCCTAATATAATTGTGTGGGCAATCCATGAGGAAATAAATCAACAGGAATTGATTCATTAATGAATCTTCTAACTCTTTCCTCAGTGTCTTCTGAAACCCTAAAGTATTTTGAAGAGTTGCCTTTATGCCCTCAGTCTCAGTTATCCCACCACAAGCTCTTCTTACTTAGAATTTAATCTTCATTTTAATTTACCTGCAATCATAACAGGTTAAAGGCTTACCTCCATTTTCCCCTTGCTATGATTTAAATTTTTCTGTGCCATCCAAATTCATATGTTGAAATACTAATACCCAGTGTGATGGTATTAGGAGGTAGGGCCTTTGGGAGGTGCTTTAAAAGTCATGAGGCTGGAGCCCTCATAAATGAGATTAGTGCCCTTATGAAGGAGGCCCCACAGAGCTCCCTAGCCCCTTCCACCATATGAGGATACAACAAGAAGACCTTCACCAGAACCTAATCATGCTGGCACCCTGATCTTGGACTTCCAGAACTCTCCAGAACTATCAGGAAAATTTTTCTGTTGTTCATAAGCCACCCAGTCTCTAGTATTTTTTTATAGCAGCTTGGAGAGACCAAGACATACCTCATATTTAAGATCATGTGGCAGGTTGATATTTTGACATATTAACTGGTGCTTTGCCCCAACTCTTGGAATCTATACATGTGTACTTCCCCAAGTATAAGTTTGTTACCATGAAAAGAAAAAGACACAAAGGCTTAAATATTATGTTTCTACATAACATCTGAAATCTATGGCAAAAATCAGAGCTGTGCATTGCAAAATCCTCAGAATGTTGAGTACAATGACATATTATCTATCCCATAAATAAAAGAGTTGGGAAAACTGTATATAGAAGCAAGTGTGCCTCATCCCAAAGGAGATAAAGTTTAACAGCTGGAAAAAGGACAGGATTGAAATGGATTATGGTGAATAAGACAGATAGCCTTTATTGTGAGTTTCTGAGAAGGACTCCATTATCCCTCTCCTGCTCTGAGTTCAAGTCCCAGAAAACCTACATATGTTGGGGACAATCCCAGATCTGAGAAGACCTGTGCCTGGCTTGTTAGCATATGCACTGGGAGAGCAGAGAGTCCTCCCTCCACCCCCCATCTCTATAGCACCAGTGCAGTAGAAAAGGCAACAGCAACAATGAGTCAAGTGTCAAAGCAGGTAAGGCTGAAGGGATGCCCTGGGACACTTGAGGCATGCCTAAATTGGTAAGAAGGGGACAAAGAAAAGGACATGATAGCTGAGGGCTTGACAGGACTTCAATCATCTCTGGTGGTGATCTGGGCATAGAGGCTAACAGGCAAGAACAGACAGCATAAACTAATTGTATCAGCAGAAGACTCCAAGTAAGGATGACTATGGACCTATGACCCCTGATAACTGGATATGATATAAGCCCCTTGAAACTTAGAGGTTGACATGCTATCATGACCAACATGCTGTTGACCATAATAATATTTAATGGCTTTACCTCATAACTCTTTGACCTGCTAAGTTCCAATGCTTTGATCATCACTTTGCATCCAAACACATGGCCAATTCATGCCTCCTCATCCACCTTGAATTATTCTACCTCATGGATAACAAACAACTCCCGTTAATCACAATCTATTATTCTTGAACCTTCTCTTCTCGCTTTAAAATTCAACAAATATTTATTGAGTATCTACAGTATGATATCACATGAGGTTTGGGTGGACAATGATCTAGTTTCTACATTTCTGGAGCTTACTGTCTCCCCAGGGAGAGGAATAAGAAATGAGTATATAAGTAAGTAAATAAATAAATATAAGATTATAGATTATAAGATTTCAAGTGCTAAGACAAAAATAGGGTTATCAGAAAGAGAATTATAGGTCCAAGCTACATAGATAAGAACTTCTTTCTGAGAGGGTGACATTCAAGGTAAGATCTAAAAGATGAGATAGAGCCAGACTCTTGAAGAAGGGAGGTGGAAAGAGAATTATAGAGGGGGAACAATATGCACAAAGGGAAATAGGGAGAGTGGTGCTAAATGAAGTTAGTAGCCAAAGAGGGATAAGGGGTCAGCCGTGGTACAGATGTTATTCAAAATGCAAGGGATATCACTTATATGTGGAATCTAAAAAATAACTGGTGAACATAACAAAAAAGAAACAGACTCACGGATATATATCGAGAACAAACTAGTGGTTATCAGTGGGGAGAGGAAAGGGGGAAAGGGTAATTTAGGGGTAGGGAATTGAGAGGTACAAACTACTAAGTATAAAATAATCTACAAGGATATATTGTATGACAGAGGGAATAGAGCCAATATTTTATAACAACTATAAATGGAGTATAAACTTTAAAAACTGTGAATCACTACATTGTACACCTGTAACATATAATATTGTGCATCATCTATACTTCAATTAAAAAGTAAATAAAAATAGATAAATGTAATGGAAAGGCTTTGATGGGGAGAGGAGGGATATGATCTAATTTGCATTTTATAAAGATCTCTCTGGTAGTTGTGAGAAGATGTGAAGGAGGGTAAGACAGGCATTGGGGAGACCCCAGTGCCTAAATCCATACCTCTTTAACTCAACTTGTCTTAGTGGTAACTATGACCTCAGCATCAGTCCAATCTCTCTCCCTCCTTCCCTCAACTGTCCATCATACTTGCCTTATCAATTATCAGTCTTGATTTCATCCAGTCTTCCATTCTTTTTTTTTTTTTTTTTGCGGTACGCGGGCCTCTCACTGTTGTGGCCTCTCCTGTTGCGGAGCACAGGCTCAGGACACGCAGGCTCAGAGGCCATGGCTCACGGGCCCAGCCGCTCCGCGGCATGTGGGATCTTCCCAGACCGGGGCACGAAACCGTGTCCCCTGCATCGGCAGGCGGACTTGCAACCACTGCCCCACCAGGGAAGCCCTGGTCTTCCATTCTTTTAGTTTCCTTTTCAAGTCCTGTGTAACTGCTGAAGTGCTCATATAACCCTGCCCTCTGGGTCCTCAGGACGCATGACATTCCATTATGCAATCCTTCCTCCTTCCTTCCAGTTGCACGGGAATGAGTACTTCTTCTTCTCTTAAAAACTGATCCCTAAATGTGGGCACCTGAGATTACTGGCTACCAGTTTTTGTGTGATTTTGATTCATCTTCTCTCCTCCTCATTTATACATATCAAGCAGGCAGCATGCTTTAGTTGCAAAGAACCAACTTCCAAAACCAGGCATTCTTAACTCAGGCCTCTGTTTCTCAGACTTTAGTATATATCAGAATCACCTAGATGAGCCTGTTAAAAAATACAGATTTCCAGGTGATTCTGATGCAAGTGTAACATGGATTACATTTTGGACAACTGTTCTAGGTGCAGCTCTTTCACTGATTGTGTAACCTTGAGTACATCAAGGCACCTGTCTGAGCATTCATTCTTCCTATGAAAATGAAGTGGGTTAAACTGGTTATTCTCTCAGGACATTCTCAGCACTCATATTCTCCTATTCTTTGCCTAGAGTCTAAAGAAGGCTAGGAGAAAAGATGGAAATATAATAAAACTGTATAAGCTAAGGATAGCTACTACCAATTAGCAAAAACTTATCCTTGGGCTTCCCAAACGTAGAAATAGAAATGGAATCATAATAGGTTATATAGCTGCTACGAAATAAAAGGAAAGGACTAAACTCAGGGAGGCTCTCAGCCTGATCCCCACAGGGACAAGGGAAGGAGGTTCATGATTTCATGGGGTCCCTGAAGTTAGATAGGAAAAAAATTACATCTTTATTTTCTGTTATATCTAAAATAAATCTGTCATTTTCTTTCTTTATGATTTTAGGCAATTAAACATTATTAGCAGTACTTGAGATTTTGTCACAAATAACAATCAGAGTTTTACATCACATGATACCTGCTGCAAATACCTCCATACCTGGCTTATACTCATCACTATTTGGAAATGACAATGACCATTAAACCCTCTTCTACATCATGTTAATCAGTGCATTAAAAAAGGGTCATACCTATTAGTATGCCACAAATTTATTTAATATTTTGATCATTGTATTTCAATACAGTTGGTTTTCTTTGCAACTTCATGTACATTTTATTACATATTTACAAAGACTATTCTAAGAAGGGGCCCATAGCATTCATTAGACTGCTTAAGGGATCCATGACACAAGAAGGACTTAGAAATCACCTCAGATTCTACCCATCTTTGTGAATTTTCCAGTTTTTAAGTGATGGAGAACTAACAGGCTTTGTATTAAGCATGCTAATAAGGATTTTATAGGATAACTCTGTTCCATGTAATTTTTTTCAACTTCTTAACATTGCTTAACATGCCATACAAAATACTTAAGGTAGTATATTAGTTTGTAAATCGAAAACAAGTGTTATTCAAAGCCTTAAAAGGGATTGCTTTCTGTTGGTGGGAATGTAAATTGATACAGTTATTATGGAGAACAGTATAGAGTTTCCTTAAAAAAACTAAAAATAGAACTACCATACGACCCAGCAATCCCACTACTGGGCATATACCCTGAGAAAACCATAATTCAAAAAGAGTCATGTACCAAAATGTTCACTGCAGCCCTATTTACAATAGCCAGGACATGGAAGCAACCTAAGTGTCCATCGACAGATGAATGGATAAAGAAGATGTGGCACATATATACAATGGAATATTACTCCACCGTAAAAAGAAATGAAATTGAGTTATTTGTAGAGAGGTAGATGGACCTACAGTCTGTCATACAGAGTGAAGTAAGTCAGAAAAAGAAAAACAAATACTGCATGCTAACAGATATATATGGAATCTAAAAATAATAATAAAAAAAAAGGGTTCTGAAGAAACTAGGGGAAGGACAGGAATAAAGACGCAGAAGTAGAGAATGGACTTGAGGACACGGGGAGGCGGAAGGGTAAGCTGGGACAAAGTGAGAGAGTGGCATGGACATACATACACTACCAAATGTAAAATAGATAGCTAGGGGGAAGCAGCTGCATAGCACAGGGAGATTAGCTCTGTGCTTTGTGACTTCCTAGAGGGGTGGGATAGGGAGGGGGGGAGGGAGGGAGATGCAAAAGGGAAGAGATATGGGAACATATGTATATGCATAACTGATTCACTTTGTTATACAGCTGAAACTAACACACCTTTGTAAAGAAATTATACTCCAATAAAGATGTTTAAAAAAAAAGTGATTGCTTTAAAATTTGGTATGTATATAAATACCAGGTACTGTAATCAAAACTTGAAAGCACAAGAAGAACTTTAATAAGGTAAAAAAATAATCCTTTTCTAGAGTCTTCTTTTAGTGATACTGTATAACGAGTGCTAACTGTACAGAGTATTCCCTTATAGCAGGCCAAATAGAATAAGATGTGCTGCAAATTCTAGGCTTTCTTTGAGAATCCCTGGTGTAAAGACTTTTAACTAGTAAAGCCAAAACAACGGTATTTCCAAACAGATGTGACCATGAAATCCTTTTTTATATAGTACCTATTAATATCTCAGAGATTTAATATTTTCAACATGACTTAGGAAATATTATTGGTAGAAACATAATTATTATTAGTAAGAGAAAATATCAAACTTTTTTTTACTAGTCTTACCTATGAAATAAAGGTATCATTGAGGTACTTGCCAAAAGACAATTAATTAATATACATGATATTACCTATGGCAGTTTTTATAATAAAGACAAAAGTATCTAAAGTGCAATATGCCAAATAAATCCAGAGGAAAATAGCCTGAGTCCACTGTGATTATCTGAATAATCAAATATCCCTTGGCCACTGAACAGAGCAAAAAGTCTTCGTGCTCTGGCCAGGTGTCAGGCCTGTGCCTCTGAGGTGGGAGAGCCGAGTTCAGGACATTGGTCCACCAGAGACCTCCCAGCTCCATGTAATATCAAATGGCAAAAACTCTCCCAGAGATCTCCATCTCAACGCCAAGACCCAGCTCCACTCAAAAACCAGCAAGCTGCAGCGAGGGACACCCTATGCCAAACAACTAGCAAGACAGGAACACAACCCCACCCATTAGCAAAGAGGCTGCCTAAAATCACAATAGGATCACAGACTCCCCAAAACACACCACCAGAAGCGGTCCTGCCCACCAGAAAGACAAGATCCAGCCTCATCCACCAGAACACAGGCATCAGTCCCCTCCACTAGGAAGCCTACACAACCCACTAAACCAACCTTAGCCACTGGGAGCAGACACCAAAAACAACGGGAACCACGAACCTGCAGCCTGCAAAAAGGAGACCCCCCAAAACAGTAAGTTAAGCAAAAGGAGAAGACAGAGAAACACCCAGCATATGAAAGAGCAAGGTAAAAACCCACCAAACCAAACAAATGAAGAGGAAAGAGGCAGTCTACCTGAAAAAGAATTCAGAGTAATGATAGTAAAGATGATCCAAAATCTTAGAAATAGAATGGAGAAAATACTAGAAAAGAGCAAACAAACAATGATGAACAACACAAAAAATGAAATGAAAAATTCTCAAGAAGGAATCAATAGCAGAATACATGAGACAGAAGAATGGGTAAGTGACGTGGAAGATAAAATAGTGGCAATAACTACTGCAGAGCTCAATAAAGAAAAAAGAATGAAAAGAATTGAGGAGAGTCTTAGAGACCTCTGGGACAACAGTAAATGAACCAAAATTCGAATTATAGGGGTCCCAGAAGAAGACAAAAAGAAAGGCACTGAGAAAAGATTGGAAGAGATTATAGTTGAAAACTTCCCTGATATGGGAAAAGAAATAGTCAATCAAGTCCAGGAAGTGCAGAGAGTTCCATACAGGATAAATCCAAGGAGAAACATGCCAAGACACATATTAATCAAACTACCAAAAATTAAATACAAACAAAAAATATTAAAAGCAGCATGGGAAAAACAACAAATAACATACAAGGGAATCTCCATAAAGTTAAAAACTGATCTTTCAGCAGAAACTCTGCAAGCCAGAAGGGAGTGACAAGACACATTTAAAGCAATGAAAGGGAAAACCTAAAACCAAGATTACTCTACCAGCAAGGATCTCATTCAGATTCGACGGAGAAATTAAAAACTTTGCAGACAAGCAAAAGCTAAGAGAATTCAGCACCATGAAACTAGCTTTACAACAAACACTAAAGGAACTTCTCTAGGCAGGAAACACAAGAGAAGGAAAAGACCTACAATAACAAACCCAAAACAATTAAGAAAATGGTAATAGGAACATACATATTAATAATTACCTTAAATGTAAATGGATTAAATGCTCCCACCAAAAGACATAGACTGGCTGAATGGACACAAAAACAAGACCCGTATATACGCTGTCTAAAAGAGACCCACTTCAGACCTAGGGACACATACAGACTGAAAGTGAGGCGCTGGAAAAAGATATTCCATACAAATGGAAATCAAAAGAAAGCTGGGGGCTGCCCTGCTGGCACAGTGGTTGAGAGTCCGCCTGCCGATGCAGGGGACACAGGTTCGTGCCCTGGTGTGAGAAGATCCCACATGCCGTGGAGCGGCTGGACCTGTGAGCCACAGCCGTTGAGCCTGTGCATCTGGAGCCTGTGCTCCACAACGGGAGAGGCCACAACAGTGAGAGGCCAGTGTACAGCAAAAAAACCAAACAAACAAAAAAACAAAGCTGGAGTAGCAATTCTCATATCAGACAAAATGGACTTTAAAATAAAGACTATTACAAGAGACAAAGAAGGACACTACATAATGATCAAGGGATCGATCCAAGAAGAAGATATAACAATTGTAAATATTTATGCACCCAACATAGGAGCACCTCAATACATAAGGTAAATGCTAACAGCCATAAAAGGGGAAATCAACAGTGACACAATCATAGTAGGGGACTTTAGTACCCCACTTTCACCAATGGATAGATCATCCAAAGTGAAAATAAATAAGGAAATACAAGCTTTAAATGATACGTTAAACAAGGAGGACTTAAGTGATATTTACAGGACATTCTATCCAAAAACAACAGAATACACTTTCTTCTCAAGTGTTCATGGAACATTCTCCAGGATAGATCATATCTTGGGTCACAAATCAAGCCTTGGTAAGTTTAAGAATATTAAAATTGTATCAAGTATCTTTGCCAACCACAATGCTATTAAGACTACATACCAATTACAGGAAAAAAAAAACTGTAAAAAATACAAACACATGGAGGCTAAACAATACACTACTTAATAACCAAGAGATCACTGAAGACATCAAAGAGGAAATCAAAAAATACCTGGAGACAAATGACAATGAAAACACGACGACCCAAAACCTATGGGATGCAGCAAAAGCAGTGCTAAGAGGGAAGTTTATAGCAATAAAATCCAACCTCAAGAAACAAGAAACATCTCAAATAAACAACCTAACCTTACACCTAAAGCAATTAGAGACAGAGGAACAAAAAAACCCCAAAGTGAGCAGAAGGAAAGAAATCATGAAGATCAGATCAGAAATAAATGAAAAAGAAATGAAGTAAACAATAGCAAAGATCAATAAAACTAAAAGGTGGTTCTTTGAGAAGATAAACAAAATTGTTGATCCATTAGCCAGACTCATCAAGAAAAAAAGGGAGAAGACTCAAATCAATAGAATTAGAAATGAAAAAGGAGAAGTAACAACTGACACTGCAGAAATACAAAGGATCATGAGAGATTACTACAAACAAC
>NW_021703779.1:29294712-29497204 GCF_005190385.1 Monodon monoceros
AACACCCAGGACCAGATGGCTTCACAGGAGAATTCTATCAAACATTTAGAGAAGAGCTAACACCTATCCTTCTCAAACTCTTCCAAAGTATAGCAGAGGGAGGAACACTCCCAAACTCATTCTACGAGGCCACCATCACCCTGATACCAAAACCAGACAAAGATGTCACAAAGAAAGAAAACTACAGGCCAATATCACTGATGCACATAGATGCAAAAATCTTCAACAAAATACTAGCAAACAGAATCCAACAGCGCATCAAAAGGATCATACACCATGATCAAGGGGGGTTTCTCCCAGGAATGCAAGGATTCTTCAATATACACATATCAATCAATGTGATATACCATATTAACAAATTGAAGGAGGAAAACCATATGATCATCTCAATAGATGCAGAGAAAGCTTTCGACAAAATTCAACACCCATTTATGATAAAAACCCTCCAGAAAGTAGGCATAGAGGGAACCTACCTCAACATAATAAAGGCCACATATGACAAACCCACAGCCAACATCGTTCTCAATGGTGAAAAACTGAAACCATCTCCTCTCAGGTCAGGAACAAGACAAGGTTGTCCACTCTCACCACTATTATTCATCATAGTTTTGGAAGTTTTAGCCACAGCAATCAGAGAAGAAAAATAAATAAAAGGAATCCAAATTGGAAAAGAAGAAGTAAAGCTGTCACTGTTTGCAGATGGCATGATACTATACATAGAGAAGCCTAAAGATGCTACCAGAAAACTACTAGAGCTAATGAATGAATTTGGTAAAGTAGCAGGATACAAAATTAATGCACAGAAATCTCTTGCATTCCTATTCGCTAATGATGAAAAATCTGAAAGAGAAATTAAGGAAACACTCCCATTTACCAATGCAACAAAAAGAATAAAATACCTAGGAATAAAGGTACCTAAGGAGACAAAAGACCTGTATGCAGAAAACTATAAGACACTGATGAAAGAAATTAAAGATGATACAAATAGACGGAGGGAAATACCATGTTCTTGGATTGGAAGAATCAACATTGTTAAAATGACTCTACTACCCAAAGCAATCTACAGATTCAATGCAATCCCTATCAAACTACCAATGGCATTTTTCACAGAACTACAATGAAAAATTGCACAGTCTGTATGGAAACACAAAAGACCCCAGATACTGAAAGCAATCTTGAGAAAGAAAAACAGAGCTGGAGGAATCAGGCTCCCTGACCTCAGACTATACTACAAAGCTACAGTAATCAGGACAGTATGGTACTGGCACAAAAACAGATATATAGATAAATGGAACAGGATAGAAAGCCCAAACATAAACCCACGCACATATAGTCACCTTATCTTTGATAAAGGAGGCAAGAATATGCAATGGAGAAAAGACAGCCTCTTCAATAAGTGGTGTTGGGAAAACTGGACAGCTACATGCAAAAGAATGAAATTAGAACACTCCCTAACACCATACACAAAAATAAACTCAAATGGATTAAAGACCTAAATGTAAGGCCGGACATTATAAAATGCTTAGAGGAAAACACAGGCAGAACACTCTATTACATAAATCACAGCAAGATTTTTTTTGACCCACCTCTTAGAGAAATGGAAATAAAAACAAAAATAAACAAATGGGACCTAATGAAACTTAGAAGCATTTTCACAGCAAAGTAAACCATAAACAAGACGAAAAGACAATCCTCAGGATGGGAGAAAATATTTGCAAATGAAGCAGCTGACAAAGGATTACTCTCCAAAATTTACAAGCAGCTCATGCAGCTCAATATCAAGAAAACAAACAACCCTATCCAAAAATGAGCAAGAGATCTAAAGAGACATTTATCCAAATAAGACATACAGATGGTGAGAAGCACATGAAAAGATGCTCAACATCACTAATTATCAGCAAAGTGCAAATGAAAACTACAATGAGGTATCACCTCACACTGGTCAGAATGGCCATCATCAAAAAATCTACAAATGATAAATGCTGCAGAGGGCGTGGAGAAAAGGGAACACTCTTGCACCATTGGTGGGAATGTAAATTGATACAGCCACTATGGAGAGCAGTATGGAATTTCCTTAAAAAACTAAAAGTAGAACTACCATATCACCCAGCAATCCCACTACTGAGCATATACCCTGAGCAAACCATAATTCAAAAAGACTCATGTACCACAAAGTTCACTGCAGCCCTATTTATAATAGCCAGGACATGGAAGCAACCTAAATGCCCATTGACAGACAAATGGATAAAGAAGCTATGGTCCGTATATACAATGGAATATTACTCAGCCATAAAAAGAAACGAAAGTGAGTTATTTGTAGTGAGGTGGATGGACCTAGAGTCTTTCCTACAGAGTGAAGTAAGTCAGAAAGAGAAAAACAAATACCGTATGCTAGCACATATATATGGAATCTAAAAAAATGGTTCTGACGAACCTAGGGGCAGGACAGGTATAAAGACGTAGACGTAGAGAATGGACTTGAGGACACGGGGAGGGGGAAGAGTAAGCTGGGACGAAGTGAGAGAGTGGCATGGACATATATGCACTACCAAATGTATAACAGATGGCTAGTGGGAAGCAGCTGCATAGCACAGGGAGATCAGTTCGGTGCTTTGTGACCACCTAGAGGGGTGGGATAGGGAGGGTGGGAGGGAGACGCAAGAGGGAGGGGATATGGGGATATATGTATATGTACAGCTGATTCACTTTGTTATACAGCAGAAACTAACACACCAATGTAAAGCACCTATACTCCAATAAAGATGTTAAAAAAAATAGAATAGAGTTGCTTTCTCAACATAAGTTTGCATAGGAAACATCTGAGAATGTTATTGAAATGCAGAATCTGAGGGAGTCTAGCTCTGGAGTGGGGTCTGATATGCTTCATTTTTAACAGAATTTCACTTACTGCTGATGCTGCTGGACTGAAGACCACAGGTGGTGTTGCAAGGCCTTAGTCTATTCTCCACTTATAACAGCTTTCATATCCAATTTTCAAATTAATAACAAAGAAAACTTAATAGAAAGTATCTTGAGACACTGTTTCACAAAAGAGCAGGTAAGCTCTTCATGTGTCTTCTTCTTAAATCATCCTTCACCCACTGCTCTGTGCAGAACATTACAGAAGAGTTCATTTTTACAGGGAGCTAAACTAAGATACACCAAGTAAGCTGTTTTCAGATGTTTTCTCTTGATACAAATATTGGACTTAGGAAACAGAGAGGAATAAATGGTCAGCATGAGCCTTGAACTTTCTACCATCAAGTGTATCCTCCCAAGTTGTATTTCTTTCCTTCCTGAAACTGCAACTCTTCCATCTCTCCAGGCTTATTTGTGTCAGATCCTTCCTTCTTCTGTTCCTCACAGCTAGAGTCACTGATACTTTCTCCACCTGCAAGATTCTGGTTTCTTAATACTGACTGAACTTTAATCAGAGGAGGAAATTATGCACAGCAGCTGTGATGGACTAGAAATGGCCACAAAGCTCTCTGACACATCTTCCATCAAGAGATAGCATCTACCATGCACCCCTATGTTCATAGCAGCACTTTCCACAATAGACGAAACATGGAAACAACCTAAATGTCCATCGACAGATGAATGGATAAAGAAGATGTGAGATATATATATATACACAATGGAATACTACTCAGCCATAAAAAAGAATGAAATAATGCCATTTGCAGCAACATGGATGCAACTAGAGATTATCACATTAAATGAAGTGAGTCAGAAAGAGAAAGACAATACCATATGATATCACTTATATGCAGAATCTAAAGTATGGCACAAATGAACCTATCTACAAAACAGAGACAGACTCATAGACATAGAGAACAGACTGGTGGTTGCCAAGGGGGCGGGGGGGGGAAGGAGAGGAATGGACTGGTAGTTTGGGGTTAGTAGATGCAAAATGTTATATATACAATGGACAAACAACAAGGTCCTAATGTATAGCACAGGGAACTATACTCAATATCCTGTGATAAACATAATGGAAAAGAAAATTAAAAAAAGAATGCATATACGTGTATAACTGAGCCATTTTGCTGTGCAGCAGAGATGGGCACAACATTGTAAATCAACTATACTTCAATTAAAAAAAAAAAAAAAAAAAGAGGTAGCATCTAACCCTCCTCCCCTTGAAACTTGTCTGGTGTTAGCAGCTGGCCTGACTAGTAGAATGCAAAAAGTGCGATGTCATGGGTCTTCCAAGGTTAAGTCATTAATACAGTCCTTTAGCTTCTTTCTGGGTTTCTTGGAATACTCTCTCTGGGTGGTCTAAGCTGCCATGCAATGAAAAGTGATCTCTGAAACCATCATGCTAGAAAAGCCATGTGTTAGGGCTCTGGTTGTCAGTCCCTGTTGAATTCAGCTTTCAGCTATCCTCACAAAGGTACTATATGTACATGTGAGTGAAGCTGTCTTGGACCCTCCAGACCAGCTGTCCACTAGCTGAATACAACCAATTGATGTCAACTGACAGCACACAGAGTAGAAGAATCAATGGGCCAAACTCTGCCAAATTTATTTTTCTTTTTTTTTTTCTAACATCTTTATTGGAGTATAATTGCTTTACAATGGTGTGTTAGTTTCTGCTTTATAACAAAGTGAATCAGTTATACATATACATATATCCCCATATCTTCCCTCTTGCGTCTCCCTCCCTCCCACCCTCCCTATCCCACCCCTCTAGGTGGTCACAAAACACAGAGGTGATCTCCCTGTGCTATGCGGCTGCTTCCCACTAGCTATGTATTTTATGTTTCATAGTGTATGTAGGTCCATGCCACTCTCTCACTTTGTCACAGCTTATCCTTCCCCCTGCCCATATCCTCAAGTCCATTCTCTAGTAGGTCTGCGTCTTTATTCCCATCTAACCCCTAGGTTCTTCATGACCTTTTTTTTTTTCTTAGATTCCATATATATGTGTTAGCACACGGTATTTGTTTTTCTCTTTCTGACTTACTTCACCCTATATGACAGACTCTAGGTCCATCCACCTCACTACCAATAACTCAATTTCGTTTCTTTTTATGGCTGAGTAATATTCCATTGTATATATGTGCCACATCTTCTTTATCCATTCATCTGTTGATATACACTTAGGTTGCTTCCATGTCCTGGCTATTGTAAATAGAGCTGCAATGAACATTTTGGTACATGATTCTTTTTGAATTATGGTTTTCTCAGGGTATATGCCCAGTAGTGGGATTGCTGGGTTGTATGGTAGTTCTATTTTTAGTTTTTTTAAGGAACCTCCATACTGTTCTCCATATTGGTTGTATCAATTTACATTCCCACCAACAGTGCAAGAGTGTTCCCTTTTCTCCACATCCTCTCCAGCATTTATTGTTTCTAGATTTTTTGATGATGGCCATTCTGACCGGTGTGAGATGATATCTCATTGTAGTTTTGATTTGCATTTCTCTATTGATTAATGATGTTGAGCATTCTTTCATGTGTTTGTTGGCCAAATTTCTGATCCACAGAATCTTGAGACAAAATAATTGTTATTCTAAGCCACTAAATTTGAAGTATTTTGTTACAGAGCAATGGAAAACCAGAAAAGTACTCTAGGATCCCTCTGGAGTGAAGACATTGCCCTGAGTCCTCTTGATTGAGACCCTGATATTTGCCTCTTTTTTATGGGTTCTTCTCCTGGTTCCCCAGCTGACTGTTGCCTATGTTTGGCTTATTGGATTACCCTGTCTCCCAGCACTCAATCTCCTCTTAGCCATGCTTGAATTTCCCCAGGTCTTATCTTGCCTAGTCTGCTTTTCCTCCCTTTCCTCCAGTCTATACTGCTGAAATCTTTCAACCTGCCTATAAGAAACTCTCTGCTTTCATGGCATGTTTCTGGGCTCTCTTCTCTTCTTTTTATGGGAGAGAAGTTTTTGGTTATCTCTACCAGTTTACCTACTTCTAATCTCATTTTAATTCAGTGTCAGGTGTAGGTGTACATACCAAAGAATGACTGGATTTATAGGTTATGATTTATCACTCCACTGAAATTCTTTTACGACTACTGAACACAATCAGAAAACCCAATGATCTTTTCTCAGCCCTTAATTAATTTCTATTAATGACTTCTTTTGGTGAATGGAGTCACCAACTTCTTGAAAACCATGATCTTTTTGCTGTTTTAGAGACCACATACTCTTTAAAATTTTCTGATCCTTTCCTGAATACTCCGTTGTGGGCTTCTCTTTATCTGCCCATAATTTTTTTTTAACATCTTTATTGGAGAATAATTGCTTTACAATGGTGTGTTAGTTTCTGCTGTATAACAAAGTGAATCAGCTATATGTATACATATATCCCCATATCCCCTCCCTCTTGCGTCTCTCTCCCACCCTCCCTATCCCACCCCTCTAGGTGGTTACAAAGCACTGAGCTGATCTCCCTGTGCTATGTGGCTGCTTCCCACTAGCTATCTATTTTACATTTGGTAGTATATATAAGTCCATGCCACTGTCTCAGTTCGTCCCAGCTTACCCTTCCCCCTCCCCATGTCCTCAAGTCCATTATCTAGTCTACGTCTTTATTCGTGTCCTGCCCCTAGGTTCGTCAGAACCATTTTTTTTTTTTTTTTTTTTAGATTCCATATATATCTGTTAGCATGCAGTATTTGTTTTTTCTTTTTCTGACTTACTTCACTCTGTAGGACAGACTCTAGGTCCATCCACCTCACTACAAATAACTCAATTTCATTTATTTTTGTGGCTGAGTAATATTCCATTTTATGTATATGTGCCACATCTTCTTTATCCATTCATCTGTTGATGGACACTTAGTTGCTTCCATGTCCTGGGTATTGTAAATAGTGCTGCAATGAACATTGTGGTACATGACTCTTTGTATTACGGTTTTCTCAGGGTATATGCCCAGTAGTGGGATTGCTGGGTCATATGGTAGTTCTATTTTTAGTTTTTTTATCCGCCCATAATTTAAACATAAACTCTTCTGAAGATTTAGCTTTAGACCCCTTTTGTTTTTAACCGTGTGCCATATGATTTTGCCATCTCATCAGGCCAAATGGCTTAAACTCCATATGGATGACTCCAAATTCATTATCTTTAATTCTGGCATCTTGCCTGTGTTACCCTCTCAATGCCACATCTATCAAATTCACACAATGATCTCCCTCCTCAGACCTAGACCCGTGTTTGAGGAGATTGTTGGAAATCTGTACTTGGACATCCCATCAACAAATCAAATCCAGTATATCCCAAATACAGCTCATCACCTCTCCTTTATAAGCCTTCTCCTCATCCATATTTCCTATCTTATCTAATGACACCACCATCCTCTTTTTTCAGTTAAGAAAAATGTTATTTTTGACTCATTCTCTCACATCCCTGAATTGCATCAATCCTAAGCCTTATTGACTCTAGATTCAAAATGTCAAATATAATAAACTCTAACATGGTCTTCCAACCTATAATTCTCAAACCCTGACTACTACCCAATTCAGTTTATACAGTACAACCAGAGTCATATTCCTAAATCATGCTTGTAATTACTCTAAGCACAGTTGCCTACTGGTTCATACTCTTTCTTACCCTGCAGATTCCATTTTCATGCTCTGTCTTTAGTCTCCTTCTTCTCCTCCAACATCCTTTTTCAAGGCTCTGTTTCAATTAATTATTTCTTGATGCCCACTTGCCTTATCCTTCCTTTACCATCAACTCCAGAAAAAATCTTGCTCTTGTTTTCCCTCAGTCATTTGTTTATATCTTGATTTAGCAATGATCATTAAATGACTAATATTAAAGTGTGTGTGTGTGTGTGTGTACGTGTGTGTGTGTGTGTGTGTGTGTCCCCACTGTATAATGAACTCATAGCTGGCGGAAATTGGTTTTTATTTTAATTTTTTATCCTCTACTACAGCTACCACTGTATATTGCACTTAGTGAAAGCTCAGTACACATTTGTTGAATTTGAAGCTGATGAACAGTTCGTCAATTTTCAGCTACATTTATTTTTTTGACTGAGTTGTACCGTGAGGAAAACTAATTTGTACCAAATCGGACACATTTCAACTACTTACACTATTACTTTAATGTTTGCATTGAACACCGGCGTCTGTGAATAGCCTCTAGGTACATTTAAACTTTAAGATAAAAGGTAGTTTTTGTCAAAATGATTTATAATCAATAACATCGCCAATTAAAATCGAATAATTAAGATACACACAAATACCACAAAGCTTCAACTAAGAGAATTACAAGAGGATGCCAGTGGATAATGGCGATATTTGGTGATCACAGCTTCCCTTTCCCCTCTAGCAAGTGTTCCGCTGCAGAATCAGTCTTAGGAGAGTCTTGCAGCCAGATGTAAGCAGAGAAATATCATCAAAACTACACTCAACTGAACTACACTTCCGACATGCCTGGTTTGTGAAATTCAAATGGATTAATATGACTGAGAGGAACTCAAGATTTAAAAGAGCACTTCCCTGAGAGCACTGTAGTTACCATTTAAAACTCATCAGCACATGTGATGAAATATCGCCTTTAGAAAACTATTTTGTCATATAAAAATGTAAAATTAAGAAATACACTAACATTTGAACAAATATCATCTTTAATAACATTGTAATTCTGAATCTGTTCTGTTTGTATTAAGATTTTTTTGTTCTCTTTTAACTGTAGCTGTAGTACAATTGAAGATATTTTAAAATTAATTATTCAGGGCTTCCCTCGTGGCGCAGTGGTTAAGAATCCTCCTGCCGATGCAGGGGACACGGGTTCGAGCCCTGGTCTCGGAAGATCCCACATGCCTTGGAGCAACTAAGCCCGTGCACCACAACTACTGAGCCTGTGCTCTAGAGCCCGTGCGCCACAACTACTGAGCTTGTGCTCTAGATCCCGTGCGCCACAACTACTGAGCTTGTGCTCTAGATCCCGTGAGCCATAACTACTGAAGCCCGCACGCCTAGAGCCCATGCTCCACAGCAAGAGAAGCCACCGCAATGAGAAGCCCGCACACCGCAACAAAGAGTAGCCCCGTTCACCACAACTAGAGAAAGCCCACGCGCAGCAACGAAGACCCAATGCAGCCAAAACAAGTAAATAAAAATAAATAAATTTATAAAAAATTAAAAAAATAAAATAAAATATTCAGATAATGGCCTCAGCTCTGTTTGGGTCGATGTAATCTTGTGAAAGTTAACAGTTTGAAAGTTATAGAAAAAAAACTGTAGGTGCTCCACCCACGTCCACTAAGATTACATTAACATCTGTGTGTGCCTATCCCCTGGCTTTTGTGGGCTTTGCTTTTCCAAAATCTGCACCTGCATCTCTTTGGATGACTATCCTCAGGCTTTAAAAGCTGCTTTGCCCAAAAGACCAGAGAACTGGCAGTACCTTGGTGTCTGTGTTACCTCAGGGTAGTCTTAAGCCAATGATTGAGCAGTACAGGAATACAAAAGAACAGCTCCTGCGCTTTAAGCTGGAACACACTCTGAAGGGTGATTTAGACCCAGAGTATTCCTGTAGGATTAGCCTGAGGCTGGGACTTTGCCTGCAATTGCCCCTTGTATAACTCCTTCCCTATTCCTGTTTGACTTCCCTTGCTCCCTTATTTGTCATCCCTGGAAACATTTCCTTAATAAATCACTTGCACGTAAATCCTCATCTCCAGACGGGCTTCAGGAAAACCCAACCTGAAACAGGCATTCTCCCAATTCTAGTAGTAAGGGCATCAGATTTCTATTTGAAGATACTAGATAATGGGGTAAAACACACCAGTAAGTGAGGATGGGAATTTACTAAGGCAACCAGCTTCCCCCCTCTGCTTTCACACTTACAAACATTACATTCCTGTAAGGAGCCTGTCATCCACTTTCCACTGCTCTGCTCCCACATGTACTACCTTCTCCTCCTCGCCTCCTCTTTGAATTCAATTCTCCACTGTCATTTACTATTCTTTATCTTGGTTAATACCTTCTGTGTATTACCTGAGGAAAGTGAAAAAGAATATCTACTGGGGACAAACACCTGAACTCTAAATCATATTGCTTCTGTTTCCTCCCTAAATGGGCTCAGCATCTCTCTGTGGGTTACTATTAGTATTCTGAATGGGATATTCTTGTGCAGGCTTGTACTTTACATGGTAGGATATTTAACATGCCTCACTTTCCCCACTAGACATACATAGGATTTCCTCACAACCAATCATTGTGACAACCAAAAAAATATGACTACACATATTTCCAAATGCCACCAAGGAGATGGTATCCCCCAGCTCCCAACCACCTTTGGGAACCAGTAAATAAGCAATAATGTTCTACCTATTATCCATGATTTGAAGTTACTTTTCAACTCACCTACTTCCGTCTCTGACCTTGCTTTCATCTATGATGATCAGAGATAGGGGCCATTGTGATACAGAAAGAACATTTGACAAGAGGACTAAAAGCTTCCAAAATGACATTTTCCCATGTGAAAAGTATAGAGTTTATTTTATATGATTGGTGAAATTGTGTTTAAAAAAAATCATCACCTGCCCATAATTTAAATAAGGTACTTAATGAGTGTGAGATAAAGTAAGCTTGGGTTCAATTTAATTAGACATTTGAACTTAATAGTACATTTAGTACTACTGTATGAAAAATGATCGAGAAATAAATAATTTTTATAATGGGATTTAATTCTTAGATTTATTGCATTATGTATTTAATGATGCCATGTTAAAAGGATTAAGTGAATCTTTAACTTCAACAAAATGTTAGGGTGCACAACTGTAGCTCTACGGGGATTTTTATTAGTATTATAATCCATTCAGACAATAAATTACTAAAATAGTATTACAGCATATTATGGCTTTCCTGGAGCTGGATCACAAAACAAACATGAGTAACTGTATTGAGTACTGCAGGAAATCTCTAATAAAGTTGTGAGTTGTCACACCGGTGGTTCGATTAGATGATAGAATCTTATTGATTTTTAAATAATTTAATACAAAAAGTTAATTTTCATCTCTAATAATGAAGGAAAAGTGGTGGGACAGAGGCAGGGTACCTCTACAATATTTGTATTTTATATAAGCTCTTGAATCTATTCCTTATGTTATGTTACCACATATATCAAGTCTCTTAATGCCTACATATCTCACAGCTATTCTCTCTAAACCTCTTGCAGCCAAAGGGATAACTGAAAGTTTGCTACCTTCCTCACGGGAAAAATTTTAAAAGCAAAGGGGCATTCAGGTAGAAATAATATACATTAATGCCAGTGACTGTGGCAAACTCATCTTGGGCCTGGGGAAACTATGGTAATAAAGGAAGAATATTGCAGGAGAAAGGGTTGCCATTTACATATGGGCACATGACCTTCAACTTAGTTTGTATTTATAATTCACTAGTTTAACTCTGAGCTTCCTAAAAAGTGAGACTTCTGCTGCCTCTCCTCCAAATTATTTTCTCCTTCTTTGCTTCTTCATATTTGAAACTCCTGTATAATACCACCATTAATAATTTCCTTTGTTGATGCCAGCTAGTAACAACTGATAGGGATTCATTCAACAAATATTGATTGAATGAATGAATGAATAGCAGTTAATTTCAAGAACCTCTAACATATTTTAATTTGCTATAAATTGATGTTTTCCATATTTGAAAGAAAATTATGATTTGATAAAGTTCAGTGTTTTCTTTTTTGCTTTACTTTTTGGTAGGTTAATTCCTGATATAAATGATCCTTTCCAGTTCAACCGGCTAGACAAGAGGTATGGTACCATAAAAAGAATGCTTAGCTAGAAATCAAGACCTTTAGTTCCTACTTTCATTTACTCTATCAAATAGCCATGACATCTTGTCATTTAATTCGCAGACGGCTTCATTTCCACAGAAAGACAGAAAGAATGTCAAGATGTTCTTGAATGTATCCTAACAGTCATGACCTTTGTTTAGGAATTCCTCTTCTCTCTTATGAACAGATACTAGCTTCCTAGGTAACCTCCCCACCTGTATTCTCCCCATCCACATTCTACTCCACATACTGCCACTACATATACCTTCCCAAGATGCAAAAAGTAAATCTGAAAATATCATTCTACTTTTTTAAAAACACATTCATCTCAATTGAGCAGCATATTTTCCATCCACATTCTATCCCTAGTCCATCTTTCCTACTTCCTCTTCAACTGCTTGCCAACCTCCGCTCCCCAAATCTACCCTACCATCATACCAAACTACCCACTGGTTCCTGACCACAACTGGTTCATGACTTTACACTACCCAACATTTTCCTTATTAGCTAAGAGGCTGAAAGCTCCAACAGGCAAAAACATATCTTTTTCAGCTGGTGTATTTTCAGCATCTAACAGACTGTCTGCATAGAGCAGGTGTCTAATACATGTTTGGAGAGAGTTGGACTTGAACACTCTGTCAAACCCATGCTGGCATGCAAAATCTTTTTATTTTCAAGGCCAAAGTCAATATCAATTCCAACTCCAGCTCATCCCCAGCCAAGTAAAGGTGGTCTCTGCCTCTTTCTGTCTCCATAGCACATTGTACAGACCCCTGTGATAGTACATATTACATAGTCTTGTAATTATTTTTTCCATAACTATTTTTCCCATTCAAATGTCATCTCCTTCTAACTCAAGAATGCTAGGTACATGGTAGAATCCCAGTCAAATTTGGTTGAGTTAAAAAGAGTAAGATTCCTTTCAACTCTGAAATCTGATGGTTCTAAGTAATTATTTTTTTAAAAAAAGCTAAAGATCTTACAGTGAATTACTTATGAATACAAACTGGTATAAAGCTGAAATCATGAAGGAAATTGGCAAAAAGTATTACAATAAGTACAGTTAGGAATGGTAGATGCCACTGTCAGTCTACTTCTTTGAACTGTATGAGCTAAAAAAGCCAATTAGACACTGAGCATTTACTAAAACTCTTCTTTGAAGCTAGTTCTAAATAATAGAGTTGAAGCAAATGAAACTTCAGCTCACTGCCTTTACCTTGGCTCTAGAATATTTTGAAGTTAACATTCCAAATATTTCTTAAAGCATTCTGAACCGGGTTTTTGTTTTTGATGGTTTTATTTTTTTAATTTTTTTATTTTTTTGATGGTTTTATTTTTGTAGAGAGAACACAGCCACTATTTCTGAGTCCATATCTGAATGTTAAATACTTAATGTTAGGACAATACTGCCTTTAAATGAATTTAATATTCAATATTTATATAACTGCTCTTGTGAAAATAATAAATAAATATCCTTTATCATCACTAGAGAGGACATCTTTAGCACTTCTAGTTAGAAATGTTAAACATTGTATACTGTCATTTCTACAATGTCCAAATGTTCATAGTAGGCAGAAATTATTATTTGTTAGGTCATAATTCACGTCTTTGAAAAATACTTTCTCCAGAGGGCAAGGTAATTTTGCAAAGGTGATGGAGTTACAAGGAAAATCACACTTTAATGTAAATATGAGATGTTCACATATTGCCTTATCTTAAACATTGTGCTTGTTCATTTTTTAATCCTTAAAACTCCATGAAAATATTTTAGTTAACAAAATATTTTAGTTAATTATTTAACAATTACTAATTTATTAATACCTTAATTACTTTCTTTTCCAAATTTCTTGGAAATACTGCCATCTGTGCCGGTTAGTTATTTTATTTTTCTTACATTCACATGCACTCACCATTTCATACTCTGCTTTGTGATGCTGAGGCTCAGACTCTGTAAGCCACATTTCCATTTTGCTGGCTCACTCCTTGTTAGGACCTGGCAATAGGGAGCACTGCAGGGAGACTGCAGGACTAGAAGCCAGAGAAAGGACTTACTCATTCCTATCTGCTTCCTGCGGACTTACTGCTCCTATTAGCAGTGTCCCCAGACTTGCTTTTTCATGCCTACAGTAGCACTTGTTTTTAGTAACAGCTGTTGAATCCAGCTTGCTTCTTTTCCCCCCCAACACTTACAGAATCAGCTTCATTGCACCCCTGTTGTAGAAATAATACCAGCACCAACTGCCTGGCAGAGGTCTGGGACTCAGTCTTATCGGGCCCCTTCTGCTGTCTCAGAGATACCAGCACCAGCCAGTCGGTACCCCCTCCTTGGAGGTCTAAGATCCAGCTCAGTAATGTCCAGGTCCCCCAAGCTTCTTCTTTTTTTTTTTTTTTTTTTTTTGCTTTTATTTTGAATTTTATTTTATTTCATTTTTATACAGAAGGTTCTTATTAGTTATCTATTCTATATATATTAGTGTATATATGTCAATCCCACTCTCCCAATTCCCCAAGCTTCTAAGTTTTAGAAATTCTGATTGATCCTTTCTCTTTGATTTCTCATTGTCAGGAGTGATGGCTATTGTACTTTGGCAGTTGCCACCTCTATTCTCTTCTTCCTCTTTCAGTTTTCCAATATTTAAATCACAATTCTTTATATTAAATTCTCTTCTGTTAAAATAACTGAAGTGGTTTCTGTCTGTTAATTGGACCCTGAATGACACATTATTCCAGACCCAAACTCGTGAATATCACAATGGAAACAGAACATAAGTTTTGCTTGGTTGAGCACTGAGTAAGAAGAATTTCTCATATTCCTTCAAATGCCACCTAATTTTATATTACTTTTCAGTATCATTTTCTACTACTTTCATAATATAAATAAATTAATGATTCTATTATTAGCACTGAGGTATTTAAGCATCTGGACAGCCATATGTATAAATGTATACTCTCTGTAGATAAGACTTAGTTGTGTTAGAATCAAACATTGTAATTCAACCATAGACAGTTGAATGGAATCTTGCTCTACAGCTACTTTTCAAAGTCAGCATGAATAGTAAAAATAAAATATGATAAAAATGAGCCTGGAAAATCCCTATATCATCCATATTATATACATGGTTAGATTTTAAATCCTGTACAGTCATCTCTCACACACCGAAGTTTAGGAATCACTGAGCTAAACTCAAAGAACAAAAAGCAAGTGTATGCAGCTTTCTTAACATGCAAAGCTTCCTGATTCTAAGGAAACCTAAAAAATGTTTTGCTTACCTGCTGGGTTTTCTGCATTATGTCTTAAAATTAAACATACCCTATCATAATACTTTTAATAAACATACTTGTTGTAAAGAATAGACAGGGCGGTGGAACCTTAAAGTTAGCACATAAATTAACTGAGTGTCCTGCAATATGAACCTATCCACACTGTCTCAGTCATACAAATTAAAAAACTGAAGGGATCTGAGCAAATCCAAGAGGATAATTCTGCTTAGAAAGTTGTCATTACATTACATATACCATGCTTGAAACTTGATGCCAAAAATCAATTTTAGTCAGTGAATGGCAATTTTATAGCTTATTTATTAAATTTACAATACACTGAAATCTGAATTTTCTATTACTATCATTTCTTATTTGGAAACCGGTAATTGCTTCTTTCTTGTGCATTTCTAAAGCATAATACCTGATATTAGCTGACACTGTTCCAATAATTTTTACTTTAACTATGGAAATTTCCTTTTAAAAATCACCATTCTAGAGTTAATATTCTACCAGCTTTTCACAAATTAAATTTGTTACTAGAAAATGGCCTCTGTTGTATCTTAAATTGATACTCCTAAAAAGTTATCCCTTTTCATAATATTTCTCATTGTACTTTTCTGTAGATGTTCTATAGAGGGACTTGAGAGAAATTCAGCATATCTAATAAAGAAGGAAATAAAAGAGAAGTAAATAGTTTTTTGGACGTGGTTTACGCTACTTCTTGTCTTTGTTTTTCCTTGACCATTACATACAAAGTTACTTAAACATGCTACCTCCACTATCTCCACTATCCTCTACTCCAGGACGAGCCTTGGTCCTAGACTGAAGGAATTTAAAGTTCTCTACTCCTTTACATTTATAAGTTAAGGTCAAGGCCTAAATTCCTATTGGTCCAGCAGCCCATTGCTTAAACTAGACTTTTGCTCTCATCTTTATGATCCAGCTTCTCTTCCTGTACTTGCACTTCTGAGACTGAGAACCTTGACCAAAGTCTTCAGAATTAAATTCCACCAAGAAGGCAGAGACACTTCACTGCTTTAATGCCAGTACTCTGTGGTTCTTCAGTGCCCGGCCACCTCTGTGGAGGTGACTGATGACAAAGTGCAATTATAATGGAATAATCACAGTTCAAGCATACAGAAACGGAATTGGGAAGCCATCGAAGATCTAGTCTCAGACACGTCTCTGCACCACTGAGAACCTGAACTTTCCTTGAACTGTACCAGACCCAAGGACACCACCGGCCGTAGTCAGAACAACACCTGCCAGCTGCTACCTTGTGGCCTCAAGGTCTCCCCTTGTAACTATGCAACCATTTCAAACTCTTTCAAACCAATTCTTACTTAACAAGCACCCTACTTCTTGCCAGCTCCAATTATAATTCTTGATAAACAACTCATGTAACTAACTGTAACCTTGACGTTTTCGCTTTTATAAGCCTCCCCCATTTTGTAGTCCAGTGGAACACAATTCAAATGCTCTTTGCATCTGTGTCTCCTAGGTTACAGTCCTAACAAACCCCAAATAAACACCTTTTTATTTCAATCAGGTCTCTGTTTCTGAAATTCTGGTTAATATGATCAACAGAGGTTGTTTGAATGACTGGAAGGATGAATGAAACTCATCTTGATACCTTAAATGTAACCACTGCATCTGTTCCAAAGCGCTTTGTTGCTTCATAAATGCCTTTCAAAGTCTAGAATAAAATCCTGAATTCAATGCGCATAGCTGGTTCTCCCATTACCTGCTACTGGAACCCCTGGCATAGAGTACTTTACTCTGACCAATTTGCTCCTTATTTCACCCATGATTTTGTATTTCCTCACTTGCTAGAGGCTGTACTTACCTCCTTCTGAGTGTCTGCTTCAGCAACTGCTCATCTGCCTAGATTTCTTCCTTCTCTTGGAATCCCCCAATCTGCATTTGTATCCTCTGGGTGCTGACCATCTCTTTTTCATATGCACCCTGACTATTCCAATTCTCTCATGTGAAACCTGGCAGTTAGGAATTTAAGACAGTGCTGCATTCTTGGTGATTCATGCACAGAGAGAGAGACAGGCCTAGGACAAGGTATGAGAGTCCAGAGAATGTAGCAGACCCAATGACAATTCTAGACTTATTCAATTTGATGATTTCCAATCCGGTAGACAGAAAACAAGAGGGAGATGTCAAGGGACAGCTGAGTGGCAGGAAAATATATAATTAATTAATCAGTTTAACAACTAATAATAAATAAATTGAATAATTAAAGCTACATCAGCAGCTACCTCTATTGAGTTCTTACTATACGTCAGACACTTTACATACATTATCTCATTTAAAATTCACCAAAAAAATTCATGAAGACGATGATATTCATCAACATTCATTTTAAAGATAAGCAATCTAAAGGAAAATTTGAGTAATTTGCTCTAAGTCCTAAAACTGACAGATGATATTGCCAGAATTTGAACCTCATTCATGTGGTACCATAGCTTAGTCAAATATCTCCTGAGCTAGATTCCACTCTAACAACTCTAAACTCCACCAAAATACCTTAAAACCCATATTTTATATACTTTTTCTCCTCAGTCTACCACTATGGAATACACTAGCTTTAAAACTGCAATAAGACACCATTCTTTTAAGTGACCCACCACCTCAAAATTGCAAGTCCAGAAAAGTACGAAAATGATCACTAAACTCACCAAACAGGGGTAATGTAGCTATCACTATCAGCTTTGCATCTTTTCAGGATGTTGAATAACTTTATCTCCAACCGAGTGGCAAGAATGAATTCTTTATGTTGTCCCTAAATTTCAGGTTGTCCTTTAGTTTTGTAGGACATATTTAACTGTACCTACACACATGCTTGAGCAGCTGCTGTGTTTTGGAAACTCATAAGCTGAAGGTTAAGGAATATGCTCTTGTGACTAGATTTGTAGGGATCCTAGCCTAGTGCCACTCATATCGTTCCTTTACTAAATATTATTTCTTGATAATGATGCTAATCTGCTCGGAGTCATGGGGCCATAAAAAGGCAATATCTTCTATGGGTTAAGATGTGCTATTCTCATTAACTGAACAACTAGAATGAATTTAATCACAGCAGTCAAGGGAAGCTACTGCATCATTACAAGACAAATTAGAGACATTGCACCCCTGTGGTGTAACCTTTGATTTCGATTAGAGGTTTCAGACTGCTTCCCACGGCTGGATGCAAAATATTCAGACTCCTAAAGAGGATGGAAGGTAAGTTTATGACTTTGCATCGTGGAACTGTACGGCTGACAACTGCAAAGCCTCAGGTTTTTAAGAGAAACTAGAAAAACCAACAGTCAATGATTATTATTTCCATAAAAATTAAACTCCCCAATTGTGTATAAATATAAAGAATATATACAAATTACTTTTTCATATGATTCAGTAGATAAACTACTGGTATAGCTAACCCTGTTATTACCAAAACTCATGCAAGCAATATTAAGATAAAACAATTAGACTGCTTTTAAAAATTTATTTAAAAGTCAAAATTATTAATTAATTTGTTGTTAAATGAAAGGAACCTACAAAAGAAATGGAAATGTGTTGAGATTCTTCTATTGAGGACTTGTAAAACAAAAACATAATACTGTCTTTCTGATGCATCACACAAAGTGTGGAAATAAAAGTTAAGGGTTTAGAATAAAATATTCTAATATTTCCAGGGAAAATGTAAATATCTATGCATTATCCATAATTGTTTCACTTGAGGAAAACAAATTTCATTCCAGGTAGTATATAATCTCTCTCTCCCTCTCTCTCTCTCTCTCTCTCTCTCAGAATCTAGACTCCAAGAATATATTATTTGCAATAGAACTCAAATTCTTATTGTATATGTGTTAGTTTGCAATCAAACTGAATGTAATTCAGTGGAAAGTGAATGTAAAAAATTAATACAGTAAAAATACACAAATGAATGTATATCGATATATTATATATAGATCTATATTATAGATAGATATATATTGCATTGCATATGTATATATAAAATATGTATTATATATTTATATGTAACCCCCATAAACTATGAATTTAACCCAGACAGCAGATTTTCTGGAATATAAAAACATTTGCTTATCATTATGTGAGTTAACTTGTGATATCAGCATTATTTTTAAAACATGCTAAGCTTGTTATCAAATTCTAATATCTCTAAAGCAAAATTTTGGTTACACAAAGTAGTTTATAAGACAGAGGTATTTATCCACACTCAGTTTTATGTGCCAAATTATGCTGGGGGGAGTGTAAATTGGTAAAACAATTTTCCTGAGTATTTACATGATACATATGAAGAGCCTTTTTAAAAAGTTAGTATCATTTGATCTAATAATTTCAAGGCCTGGAAGGTGTCCAAAAGAAACACACAAAAAATGGTCAGCTGAGTTATTTAGGATGCTAAAGAAATAAAAATAACCTAAGTCCACATAATGGGATATTATGGAACCATTTAGAGTAAGTCTATAATAACATAAAAGTACATGCATGACAGTAAATAAAAGGGATAAGAAGTTACAAGTATAGCAGTATCTAGCTAAATAAACAAATATGAAAATAAAGAGAGAAAAACCTAATCTCAGATAGAAATATACCTGACCAAATATGCCAAAATAGCAATGACAGCTTGCCTTAGGAAGTGAGAACAGGTTGATTTTTTTGTTTGTTTTATATTCTTGTACTTCCTCCAACCCAATTTTGAATAATAAAAATGTCTTACTTCTATTACTTAAAAGTTTATCAAAAATAAACCACAAAATTACCCAAAAACTACATATTATGAAGTGTAAGAATCCCGGTTGTTTATTGCTTTTTCTTGCATCCATTTAACTTCTACAGGTCAACAGCCCTGCTCCTACATATTCCTAGAATGTTGGTTACATTTTCTCATCCAATGGGCACTGAGAAATCACCAAATGAAAACAGTTGAATGGGTAAGAAATCAAAACATTACTGGAGAAATTAATAATTTCACCTTTACAACAAGTAATATATAGCACTTCAAAAATTTTAAATATTGAACTTTTGCATTTTTCCTGAAATCCATGTAAACGTGATTGGATGTTGAGGAAAATGATCAATGTCACAGACTGTTATTTTTCACATGTGGTTATTAGCCTACTTTTCCAACTTCTCACTGAATCCACAAATTTGAGTGCTTTGTCCATCTCCATATAACCATTTCAGCTAAAAACGCAGGAACACATTCCTCATTATCACCAAATGAAAGTTTTATATCTAGCTTAAAAATCAGTATTACTAAATCAATTATAGCATGCAGGTGCTTACAAAGAATAGTGTATTTAAAATATATTAAGTATCATAATATCGAATGTAATTACAAAATTACTCTGTTTTGTGGCACCTTACAAGAACTTAAAATAAAACCTTAGCTAAGTGCCAAATTTAAATGAAAAACTCAAATAACAAAATAAAGGGAACTATCCCTTTCTGAAAACACAGATATGCTAGCATTGCATGTATCTGTTTACACTGACCTTTTTTGATAACTTACCTAGACCAAAATAAATGGCCAGCTATATAAACTATATAGCTACAAGCTAACAAGCTAACAAGCTATATAGCTACAAATCACTTTCCAAAAAGCTTTTGAAATTTTACATCAAAAACCTCACTCATTGTCACACTCTTGCTGGAAAATCTCAATGTTGGACAATAACCCAAGAAAAACAGAATGAGAAAAGTCTTGTGTATTTTCTGTTTACTTTGAATATGTTTTTTTGGAATTTCAGAAGTGTTTTAATTTGATATGTTGCTTAATCTAGTGCCTACACTTTCCCAACAATTTCTAAGATCAGGGAAAAATACATTCTACACACTAATATCCAATTACCATCTAAATTTCAAGTTACTTTTAAAAATTTTAATCTTGTTCATGTTACCCCAGAATCTTTTCTGTTTGTTTCCATTTGGCTAACTGTGGAAATAAAAATGCTAAATGAAGTAAAATAATTTTAACTTCCAATCACTTGGGAGAATTTTTTGGGTGAAAATCATCATTTCTAAGGAGACACCAAAATTCTCTCTCAATTGCCCCTCTTCCCTCTCCCCCCAGCCTTGATGTTTCATCTACTTTTACAGTGAATAACATGTGAAAAAACAGAGCATTTTTCTTAACAGAAGAGAGCTTAACGATGTAGTCAGGCTAGACATTAACCAACCAGCATTTCAATTTCAATCTGAACACAAAGTGTTTTCAAATGGGTCCCTTGGGCTCTTGAAAATAATTCAATTCTTAATTTCTGCATGGTGGGACAATATTTTGAGATACTAACCAGTGTTTTTCCCTAAAATATTTTTTGTTACAATGAAACTCTGCCCCACTTTCCTTAATCAGACAACAGGGAGGGTGTCCCATGCTTATAACCTTATAGAAATAGTCAACATCCTGATTTTTGATTTTTCAAAATCTAAGTCCAGGCATTGAAAATATATTTGTAAAATAAAGTAAAATGTCTAGGCCATTTTCTCCATCTCTTAGTCTAGATAGTATTCTTCCTGGACTGGATGGAGGAGGCAAGGTGAAGGAGAAGCAAGAATGTTAGACAAGAGTATGTTCCTGAAAGAAATAGTGGAAGAAACATCACCACCCTCCCCCTCATCACCGCCATCACCACCAGATACATTTAGGGGAATCCAAGTGCAGAAGTAACTGGGTCTCACTCTCTAGTGCAGCTCACCAGGAATGTGACAGGGCTCCAAAGTTATCCTAAACCCAGGATAGAGGTATGTGCAATGTATTTGAGCAGATGGGCATGAGATGGCCACCTAGTACCCACGAACTTCAGCAGTGCAGAGGGTGCAGTAGAATCGTTTCCCATATGCCTCCAGAGAATGCTGTGCTCAGTAGGTTTTTGGAGGACCCAGAATAAGGTAACAGTCACACGTTTCTTGTCTGTACAGATATATGAAAAAGCGTAGGGCTTGGAAACAACGAACAAGGTCCCTATGGGACCAACGTGCATAGAATCTGCTAACCCATGCCCGCCGGCAAATCTTGGCACTGTATCAGTCTGCCTCCAAAAATTTAAGACGAAACCCCAGAGAAAAGTGGAGCATATCAGTCCTTAATTGGCTGATTAAATGTGTGGAATCTGACAGAAAGGAGGCTTAATATATAAAGTAAGTTCAGATACAGAAAAATGCAATTACTGAGATTCACTGCCACTGCATGTAGGGGCTTATCTGGGGATTTCTAAGAACCATACAGCATCTGAACCACAACACAAACTGGTAACAAAGCACGTACAAGAATTAGAGCCAATTGATCTTGAGGCAAAAGTCTGTGACCCTGAGAGAGAAACAACAAGGAGACATGAAGGGGACACTCAGAAGTCACAGTGAATTTCTGAAATAATGGTCTACTGGGATGAGACTGTTGGAAAGTTCTATGGACTGCTTTAAACGTCCTGGGTATTTTCATAGGTTCTGGCAGAAGAAGAAAATAGTGAACTCCTTGTAAGATTTTGGAGGCGAACTTAACATCAGACTCTGAGTTTCTAAAAGGACTGAAACTTTTCTAGATATGTTATAAACATATCTATATTGTTAATTTTGTCTTATACAGTATAGTCAATTAGCATCTTAAAATTATAACAAAATAATTATTTAATACTTATGTAAATATAAATGAGTAAAAGCACATACATACATACATACATACATACATAAATGGGACAAAACTTTTCCTAGAGCAGGAAGTCAATCGGCACCAGGTGCAGATACATAGGCAAGAGAACCCACTACGGGGGAAAAGTACACCCTTAATCTGTTCTGAATGTGGTTCCTGGGGCATGGGTGAGAAACTGTGTCTTGGAGGAATTTTCTAGGTATTTTCAACCCAATTCCAAGAGAAAAACTTTTCAAAGGCAACAGGTGAAAAAAAAAAAAAGCCAATACCTTCCTTTGGCTTTGATACTAAGAAGGTTGAACAGTCTCAGATGCTTTGGGAAATCCACGAAGAGAATGTTTCTCATAATCTGGAGCTGTGTTATCCAACACAGTAGCCAACTGTGGCTATTGAGTGGTTAGTGAGCGTTTGAGATGTGGCTGGTGCGACGGAGGAAGTAAAATTTTAAATCTGCTTAATTTTGCTTCATTTTCGTTTTAACTTAAAACTGAAGCAGTGTCAACTATTTTCCCATTAAACATAACTTCATTCATTTCGTAGGACAGCAGTTCAATTTAACCCATGAAAACTGGGCACCTGAATTCAGATGTGCCGTGAGTGTAAAACACCCACCGGAATTTGAAGGCTTAGTACATTCTTATTAAGAATGTAAAATGTCTCACTAGTATTTTGTTATTGATTGCACACAAATAATAATAGTTTAGATATACTGAGATGAATTAATTATTAAATTAATTTTTCTTGTTCCTTTTTACTTCTTTTTAAAGTGACTACTAGAAAACTTGAAATTACAAATGTAGCTCATGTCACATTTCTATCAGACGGTGCTGATCGGGAGTACAGCTCCAAAACATAGCAAGAAACCAGACTTACATTTCTTCCACATCTGAGTTTTGACACCAACATTCATTCCTGCTACATACACACTGGTATGTGTATCTAGCACATAAATAATGAAAACCAGACACTTTCTTCTCACCAAACCCCTCAAATATCTATCAAGTAAAAACGAGAGAAGGAGGGTTTAGAAAAGAGAGAAAGAGAAATAAGTGGGTCATATAAATTAAGATACAGTAACAACATTAGAATCATGAGTATTTAAACCTACATCTTCTGAGAAAAGCACAAGATTCAAAGTAAATTTAAAAATTGATTGAAATTTAATTTAATTTCCTTGTTCATCCATGTTTTTTTTTTTCTCTTTACTAGTTTTCATGGGAACCAGCACTTACGGTCATAACTTTCAGTCTCCCTGCACTTCTGTTTTCTTATCAGTAAAATTGGAACTAAACCTACTGGACTCACCAGGCCATCCCTTGAATCAGATCCTAGTTTGGGGGATACTGGCTACATGTGCCCATGGTTAGTACAGCCATGTGACACAGAAATGCAAGCCACAGAACCCTGATTCTCCAGGTATTAAATTTGCTAGTTTACAACTTGGAAAACATTAAGCATGAGATTTCAAGCAACTTCCTGAACAGCAGGGAGATTCTCCAGTGGGGCCCTCGCAGAACACACAGCTGTAAACTTTGTCTACAGTTTGCACCTGACCTGGCCTCTGGCTACCACTCAACCCCTCACACTCTGATCCAGTTTCTAGTCTTCCATCAATCTCTAGAACTCAGCAAACTCTTATGCCACTCAAATACTTCCCTGTAGTACTGACAACAGTACTGCACATTAACATCACTTGAGGAGCTTTTAATTTTTATTTCTTTTTGGACCGCACTTTGTGGCTTGTGGGATCTTAGTTCCCCAACCAGGTATTGAACCTAGGCCCTCGGCAGTGAGAGCGCAGAGTCCTAACCACTAGACCACCAGCGAATTCCTGAGGAGCTTTTAAAAACATACCAATGGAAGCCAAATACACAGAAGACCTGATTCAATTGGTCTGGGATGTGACGTAGAACAAGGTGTTTTTCCAAAGTCCAGCAGGTGATGCTAATTGCAACCAAGGTTAAAAAGGACTAGATTAGATCATTGCTTGCTGTGAGCATGTTCTGTGTTTAGCAGTACAGTTTCTATGCCCCCTTCCTTCGGTAACATTATACAAAACATAATTAGGGAAAACCCTCTTCTGCTGTACTCTGTGTGTTTACTGGTGTTGCTTCCAGATTGGGCCTAGACGATCGGTACATCCCATCCCCCTGGACACAATGAGTGTTTAAGCATGAGCATCAAAGACTAAAATCCACCTAAAAGGCATGGGAAGACTTAGGAACTTAATTCTCCCATACATGATGGTGACTGGCTGCCTTTAACGAACACTTTCTCTTGGGAAGTTTATATTAGAGTGAAAATCATCTATCCCTAGGGAGTAGGGGTAACTGTAGAAGCAGAGACTGAAAGCAGTTAATTCTTAAGAATGGTGCAACACCACCTAAAATGGTAGACCAACTGCTGCACTGTCTACTTCAAGGGTCCAGTTTTTCATGAATCTAGATTCTGTGACTACAGTTCTCCGAAGTGACGTTGCAGTCTCCTTGATGTTTGGTTATTCAGCTGTTGAGACAGTTTCCTGACCTTCCTTCTATCCCCATGCATCCTTTAAACAAGCTGATTTTGTCTCTGTTCCATGTAACATAGAGACTATATTTAGAGCCCCATTATACCACAATTCCGAGCTGTGTCCTCTTGGATATGTTTGTTACCATTAGTTCTTGTCCTCCATTTCCTCCTCTACAGAATTAAGAGAATAATATCACCTATGCCCTATATCTGTGGCTGTGAACATATGTTTACATGATGTGTGTGATGTATGTAAATTATCTTGTATGGTAGACACCCTTTCGGACATTATAGTGATCATCTTCCTCCCCAGTCATCTTTATCACTATTGAAGGCCTTAAAAAAGTATTTAGAGATGATTAAATTTATTGTGGCAAACAGTGGGGTTATTAAGCAAAGTAGTGAGTTGTGGACACCCAAATTTTTTTCTTGAGCCATTATCACAATTAAGTTGGAAAAATGAAACATATCTTAGATTTTTTTTTCCATATCCACAAAAAGAGCATCATATCTACGGAAACTAAATTCTTTGTGCTAATAAATAATCCCCTACTTTTTCTACTGCAGTATATTGATTTACTGGTCCCATTTTTCACTCTGAGATAATAAAATTATGTATCTGGCCTATGGTGGGACAAATGATCTCCTTTGGTCAAAGGGATGTTAACAAACATGACACAAGCAGAGCCTTGACATCTGGGCTTGCTACCTTGTAACCCAGTTAGAAATGTAATGCCCATGAGAAACAACATGTACGGAGTAGCCAGCACCACCTCAGCTTGGGCTTCAGTTTGCAACACATTGAACAAATCTAAACTCAACCTGCAATTTGAAGCCATGCCCACAGACCTGCAACCTGAAGCAGAGCCACCAAGCTGACGATCTTAGGTCAACCAGTCCTGCCTGACCATGAGAATCACTGCTTGTTGGAAGATGCTAAGTTCGGGGAAGGGTTCTTACACAACAGTATTGTGGTAAGAGCTGACTAATACCTTTACCCAGATAAACCTATTTTTTGGTACCATGATTATATGCCTCACTAGGTTTGTCATTGTTGTTTCTCTGTGTGTGTTTCAACAAAGTCAAATATCAACTCTAGGGACAATACTAGTGTCTGAGTCATCTCTGGGTACCGTAACAAAATATCATAGACTGGGTGGCTTGAACAATGGAGATTTTCTCACAGTTATGGAGGGTGGAAGTCTGAGATCAGGGTGCCAGTACTATCAGCTTCTGGTGGGAGCTCTATTCCTGGCTTATAGAGAGCCACCTTCTTGCTGTGTTCTCACATGACAGAGAGGAAGAAAACAAGCTCTCTGGTTTCTCTTCTTATAAGGGCACTGATCCCACCAGACCAGGACCCCATCCTTATAACCTCATCTCCAAATACATTGAGGGCTAGGCTTTTAACATTCAGTCCACAACAATAAATAAAGGACTACAACATTTATTTTATTCAGTAACATTTTGTTTGATGAGTGACATGAAATTGGTGATGCAATTTGCTTAGTTATATAATACCATGACAAAGATTAAGGACTGAACCAGAGCAAACACTTTACAGTCCTGCTTCAATTCATCAGAACTGAGTTCTCTAGGATTATAAAAGGAAAGTTGTAGTTCTAAAAAAAATCCAACCTTCCCTCACATATGAGTGGAATGTGGGGTGCTGTGCTAATCCCCCTGCAGTTGGGAGCTTCATGGTTGATCAGGTCATGACTTTGGCTTGTGGAAGATAGATTTTTGAGAGCATTCTGGGGGCAACAGCCATTCAGATGCTCCCGCTCCAATGGGACACAGTCTCCAACAGTCAAGAGGCAGAATCCAGGCCAGTATAAGGCAATAAAATAAACAATGAGGGTTCCAGGCCACAGCAAGAAGATTCCAAGTGGATGTTTAAAAGCAGAACTGGAAAGATTCTTATGGAGCTATTAAGGGTGCTGAGATGGCTTGGGATATGTGCGTGTGTGTGTGTGTGTGTGTGTGTGTGTGTGTGTGTGTGCATGTGTATGGTATAAATATATGAGATATGTGTGTATCTATCTATCTATCTAACTATATGGTATAAATAAGCAATATTCCTACTCTTCTTATAACTCTTAAAATTATCCATGAGATAAAGTACAGTCTAAAGGAAGGGATCATCTAGTACACTGGGAACTAGTAACACTTTTCTTGCCAAGGTTGAAAAGAATGATAATGACTATAATGACTTATAAGAAAATTAAATCTAAGAGCACAGCCTCCAAGAAGAAACCATGATACAGGGTTTATGTACACAGCTGTGCTATCAAAAGAATTCGATGTGCTGTGCCCTGATGCTTTTCCTCTGAAGAGTTCAAAAATATGTGGAGAATACCCTACTCCTTCATATAACCCTGAGCAACCTGCTATAGCCCGTTTAATTGGTATGCTGCGATCATATCCCTCTTGATGACACCCCTAGGGTATAATAGGAGGCAGGTTTCACCTTGGCACCTTTCATCATACAGGAACTGCTTTATGGATAAAAATAGCTCGGCATAGACTCACTATTGACACCTGCCATCCCTGGTGACTTCAGGGCTCATCAGCAATGCACAACTGTTTTAAAATAAAGCCAAGAGTCGCATATATAATTGAAATCGCAGGGATAATGAGAAGGAAACAGGAAGAGGTCACAATGCTTTGAGGGCTGAGCTATAGATTAGAAAAAATTAGGGCCCTAAAAGAAACCCTATTGAAGGGGTTTAGGGATAGAGCTATTTTTAAAGCGGTGATAACAGAACAATGGTGTCACCTCACATAACACTCCAGTAACTAAGATAATTCACTTGACTGCAAGACTAATGAAACACAGGGTGTGAAATGGAGAGCTATTTTTCAAGGTTATTCAAGTTAAAGTTTCGAGCAACTGAACATCCTCCATTTTCCAATGGGAGATAACCCTTAGTTTTCACTGCATTTAACTGTCTTTGCCATATTAAATGCATTAGCAGAAGGTAGATTTTAAACAGCTGTAAGTGAAAATATTTTTTAGATTCGAGAACATTGTCGTGTACAGAATTTAAATTGTTGTATGATGAAAAGTTAAACTGTGAGCAACTACAACAGCCAATATTCAGGATAAAATGTTTATAGCCTTTACTTTTGACGGCTTTTGCATTGAGGAAGTCTGTTTTTCATCTTCTCCAATGATACTTTAAAACGAGCCTTCAAGCATCTACAACAGTTACAAAAGCAAATTGCTTTTACTCTAACGACTGGGCATTTTATGTGTTTTTATTTTGCATATTAAATATGTCCTTAAAATAGTTCTTGTACTTCAGTTCACTTGTTAGAAGTTCACAACAAGGTTTTCATTAAACTCTAGTTTCTGAGGAAATTTCTTAACTCAGCGTAAAAAGTATTAACGGTGACTACAATTTTATTCTTTTTAGAAAAACATCTCAGATATAACCATAAAATAGGGGATCAAAAAAAATACAGGAAGGAGAAGGGAGAAGGTCAGGGGAGATCATGGGAGGTGAGGGGAAGCAAGAGGTGAAGAGAAAAACAGTGATTTTCATTATTATCAGATAAACTGAAGCATAGGTAGAAAAAGTCAATGACATTATGAAGTCTTTCATAAGAAAACACAGTTTTAGGTTGGAGGGCTCTAATTTCGGGAATCTTTACTATTTGGACAATCACAATTATCCTTTTAATGTTCCATCTGATTTACCAGCTTTCATGTCATAACTACCAGTTAATATCCTCTGGCAACTTTAAATCACTTGCCAACTGCTGTTGTATAATTCAAGTGAAAGAGGTGGATATACCCAAAGGCTTATCTGGGTTTTGTCTTCATTTTTCCTATTTTAAAGTTCAAAACAAGTCATTTTTTCTTTCTTCTCTGCAATCAATATAAAATATGTGTCTGTAATATTAAGGAGAGCAGGGCTGTGTTTGTTAGCAGGTTTAGTTCAATGAAATAGTAGGCAAGCATTTTTTCTTAATTAGTCCTCCGCTCTGAATTTTTCTCCACCTTAAGCAGTAAATGAAAATGCAGTGAGCCCCTCACAGTATTCTTCTTTCAAATTAAAGGAGCTGTCATGCAATAAAGCATATCCATGTTAAATATAATCACAAATCCCATATGTAGAGCTGTCATTTTATTTTTAAGAGATTTTTTTTTCATAAGCCAGGAATGAAATTGCTTTGACAAATAATTGTTGTGTGTTTACACTTTGCTCTAAATGTAAGCTTCCAAGTGGGCTTAAAAAAAATTAATTTGCATTAAGAACCATGTTTTCACAAGATGTTTGTTTTGCTACAGAGATATGCTCTGTTCCCTTACTGCCATCCACAAGAGTAAAAAAAGGTAAGGCACTGGAGTTTGAGAAGTCAGACTGTGTTTCTGGCCTATTTGAGGAAGTTCTGGGGCTGCGCCCATCATGTCACCCAGTAAAAAAGTCAATTCCTGTTTCTCCAATATCAGAAACAAAAGACTTGAACTGGAAGTCACTGAGCTAATTCAGATCCCAAAATACATTTTGCGGGACTTGTACAGAATTTTTAACTGGAGGAAATCTTTTCAAATTAGTCATCAAATAAGGGGTGATCACCTACTGTGTGCCAAGGCACTGTTCCAGGGGCTTAGGATTCATCAATAGACAAAATGAAAAAAAAAAAATCCCACCTTATGAGGTAGTACACTAGGAGATGCCAGTTAAAAATCCAGACTCAAAAAGTGGAACAGCTGGCCAAAATACCTCTAAACTCTTCCATGGCCACCACTGGATTGAACTGAACAGCAGTCACCCATTTTAGACTAGCCATGGGCATTCCATTTGCCAGTTCTGTCTAATTCACACAACATCCAAATGCATTTAGATCCACATGTTTTACTCATTTCCATTACCTCTCAGGTTCATGCATGCATTTTAGTTTTGGACTCTTGATCTAACCCCTGCATTATTTTATTTTATCTTATTTATTTCATTTCATTTTAGGTTCTTATTTTTAATCCAGTATAATATCGTATAAAAGGTTTATACTCAATTCTAAAGCAGAATGTTCTAGATTCTTAAATTGGCTTTGGCATAAATAAGTTGAGTAAATTTGAACAAGTCACTTAAACTCTGTGTGACCCAGTTACATCGTAAATAAAATAAGAGTTTTAACTTGGTGAATCTGAAACTGAATTCTTAGAAATCCCGTGCTTCATTTGAGCAGCTTTAATTTTGGTCTCATGTTTGGGTCTTCCTTAAGTTAGATTTTGTTTAAAGAGAGTTTATTGCTAAAGAAAAAAAAAAAGTTTGGAAACCATTGGGGTATATGATCTCTATGATCCCTTACAATCTTAAGCTTATATGATTGAACATTATACAAACGCAAATTTTGTTTTCTTATTTAACTTTTAATGTATAAATGTCATAGTCCCTCAAGTTGCTTAAAATTCCTTAAGTTGGAATAGGTCTTATAGACTGCTCTTCCACAGTATTCAATTAACTGCATAATAAACTAAAAATATTCACAGAAACTAGTAGACATCTGGCAAAATTATATAGGCAAGAATGGAAATAGTAAACACAGAATGAATATTTGGAGGAAGAAACGGTAGTGTATTTGGGAAGGGTCTCATAGGGAGGGTCTCTGAGTATTGGCAATATTTTGTTTCTTAAGCAAAGTGAACACAAGGAACAGTTCAAGGCATTAGTGTTCTAGATATAAATTGTGTATGTACATATATTATGAGTGAAGAAAAGGAACTTTACATCTATAGTTCCTTTGATTTAAGCCCACATTTCTAGGCAAAACGTCTCATACAAAGAAAGTAAAAACAGCCCAAAGTAAAGGTATTTTATTACAATTGTCAGGTGGTGTTTAAATCATAAATAACATTTTAATTTAAAATATTTTATTATTTATTTACTATCAATTCTTCCAATAAGCCCAAAAAGTGAAAATGCCTGCTGTATAAAAATATCTAAAATGTAAGGTAGTCAGCAGCTGCTCTTCCAATAAGACTAAAAGATGAAAATATGTTTGTTATATATAAAAAAACTAAAGTATAAAGCGATGGTATATTTTGAAAAAATCAAGCTCTAGTTTTTAATTTTATGAAACAATAAATTCTTACTTATAATTTAATATAATTAAGTCAGAATCAAATACTGTTAACACTTAAGTTTTTAAACTCATAGAAAAATACATATTCCAAAAATGTAATAAACAGCATTTATACTGCTAAACATTTATATCAATATCCAAAGATAATCTCTCTCACTGCTACAATATTTTTTTAAAAGAAAAATAATTTTGAAGGCAAACCAGTGTATAGTTTGAAGAGGTTATTTGTCCTCCTTAAAAATCTTGAAACTTTTAAATGATCTACATCAAATTTTGAAAAATATTATCTTCAAATGTATCATTTCTTAAACTACAAGCTCTGCCAGACTGCTAAGAACTCTCAAAAGACTACAATTTGCAAGTGTAGCCACTGTTTTGAAATACTAATTTTAACCTTACTTTTGAAACTACCTAATGACAAATTGCCTAATTTTGAGACAATATTCATAAAAAATCCATATTCCACATAGTCATGAGTTAAATATCAGCATTATGAGTAGCTATTTCAAAAGCTGGTTTCTTGTGTACCCTGTGCCATTTAAATTTTTTTCCATAAATGTTTAACCCCTACTGGTACCACCACTGATGATATTATAGGAAATGCTAAAATCACAATCATATAGAAAAATAAGCTTAGAGATCAGTATAGATGGTCTGAACATGAATATAGTAAAGGGGTTAGGTACAGAGGATGATTAAGTTATTTATCATATCCTTTCATCTACTTTTATCTATTTTATATTTTACTTGTAAATTATACGCAGTTATTCAACTTAATTTTTGACCTCATAAAAAGTATAAGTGAGCTCTTCAGTATTAAATGACAATGTATGAACATTTTGTTTATAGACACGCATGTTGTATTCTGACCAATCTTTATACCGATTTCTGTAATAATATATTAAGTAAGACTTTACAAGAGAATAATATATACCATACAAATTATAAAAATACAATAGCAAAAAAAATGAGTAAAAGAAATTCCTTCTTAGCAAGCTTCATACACACACACACGCACGCACACACACACACACACAGATATTTTCTTTGCTAACATACACTCAATTTTCACATAATATATCTTGCTAATGCTCAAATAGACACAAATGAAAAATTTACAAAAGTGTTTATATAGTTCTGGCAGAAAGTAAGGTGCATTAGAGGAAAAATAACCATGAGATTTTTAGAAAGAGACCAAATTTTAATATAGTGAGTGCTAATTCAGTTTAACTCAGTTAATGTTTACCACATACAAACAATGTCTTAAGCGCTGATAATTAAACATAAGTATTTTCTAAATCAGAAGTGGGCAACACACATTTCTCTGTATATAAATGGCCAGGCATATTACTCTATCCCTGTCTTAGGAGTATCCCAAAGTACTAGTCTGAACTGCTATGAAGCATGCAGCTCAAAGTAACTCATTAAATGGCCCTACAGACAAAATAATAAGCCATCCTTAACATGCACAAGAGAGGGAAATAAAAGCTTTCATTTCTTGGGGGGAAAAACACTGGAATGGCAGAAAGATAAGATTTTTGAAGAAAAAAAGAAAAAGACACTTGTCAGTCCCAAGGGATACATTTCAAGAAGCAGCATATACTGGAGAAAGTGAAAAAAGATAAAACATGACTGATGTAAGAAAACAACTTTAAATTATAAATTGTATAGTATCTATAAACCAGGGAAATATCCAAAATTAAAAACAAGGCAAGAAAATATAACTAAAGAAATCCCATTAACTAGGAGCAATTAAAAGGGTTAAGTGCAAAAAAAAAAAATGTAACTAAGAGCAGATTAACCTTTTAAAATAAGAACATTCATAGCAACATCTAGACCAAAGCAGAATTTATCTGATGAAATTTTATCTGATACAACTACATGAGAGACAAGCATGGATACTGAGCTCCTTGGGTGTATGTTTCTCTGGGCGTTACATAAAGAGGTTAACATACAGCAACTGAGAAACAAATAATGCACGATATTATTTCTTCAGGAGAAAAACATAAAATTACTCCTAGCTAAATACTTACTCATTGACGGTATTATGGCCAAACAAGGAACTTTTCTAATGTGGTCCACCTCTCCTACAAAATAGTCTCAGTTATTCATTCACTCATTCATTCATTTCATTTTCTGAAATCTTGAGGATAAGTAAGAATAAAACAACGCTCTGCTCAGGGAGCTTACAATCAAATAAGGAAGAAGATGTAAATTACTACCATCTATCAGTCTACCCAAGCTGGAAACCTGACCTCATCTCATTTCTTTCTTCCTCTTTACCCCATATTTAGTATCACTCACCTGGTTCTACTGAACCCTACTTCCTAACTCTATTTCCAGTTGTGTCCCTCTGTCTTCATCTGGCTCCTACCAGAATCTCTCAATGCGTATTAAAATCTTCTAATCGCCTATCTATTCTCTCCACCACAGGATTATCTTGTAAAACATATTTCTTTTTGTACTAACACACTGATTAGAGCCACAACGTGGCCCCCACCCCGATGACCACATTATAAAATTCCAACTCTTTAACATGACTTAGAAGACCTTGCTGGCCTGCTTATCTTTCTATTCCCACGTGAGCATCCTTCATCCAACTTTCCATTAAATCACCCACTTTATAACCATACTGAGCACTCTCAGTTTTCAAATGGCATAATGTCCTCTCTTATCATGGAGCTTTGTAGGTGTAGAACATATTGCCTTGACTAACTCTCATGAGCTTAGAAAACACTTCTTATAAGTACCATCCCAATACTCCCTGATAGGATTACATGTCCCTCGCCTACCACCTTCTTTAGTACTGTAATTTTCTGTTTACTTTCTCTATCCCTCACTAGATAACATGTTCTTTGAGTGTTAGGAGCACTTTACATTATTTAATAATTCCATTTCTAGGGCCAAGGGTACAGTACTTATCATATAGAAAATTATTTTTTTTAAATAAATTTATTTATTTTATTTATTTACTTTTGGCTGCGTTGGGTCCCTGCCGCTGCACACGGACCTTCTCTAGTTGCAGTGAGCAGTGGCTACTCTTTGTTGAGGTGTGCGGGCTTCTCATTTCTCATTACGGTGGCCTCCCTTGTTGTGGAGCACAGGCTCTAGGCACGCGGGCTGCAGTAGCTGTGGTTCGCAGGCTCAGTAGTTGTGGCACGCGGGCTCTAGAGCAGTAGTTGTGGCACATGGGTTTAGGTGCTCCATGGCATGTGGGATCTTCCCGGACCAGGGCACGAACCCGTGTCCCCTGCATTGGCAGGTGGACTCTCAACCACTGTGCCACCAGGGAAGCCCACAGAAAATTCTTAATAAATAGTTTTGAAATCGATAAGAGATCTGATAAATGAGTGAATGAATGAATGAATGAATGAATGAAATGTCTGCAGTTTAAAATGATAATTCTACTCTAGTGGTATGCACAGAGAACGGTGTGAATAAAGGGGTAGTGTTCCTAAAACAAATTAATGGGCAGGATGGTTTTGAGAACAATACATCTAATTTTTAAATGTACCTAGTCTCTGACATAGCTCTTCTACTTCTAGAATTGAGTTACTAACACAAAGAAATATAAGTTATCTGTATTGCAATATTCTTTACACTAACGTATCCTTTGTAATAACAAATACAGGAAACAACTTAAATGCCATAGGTTGGCATTTAGTTGAATAAATGGCTGTATATTCATATCACAGAATACTATGCAAATATTAGACTGACAAAGTTCCATATGTTGAGATAAGAAATGATAAACTATATTGTTAAGTAAAAAAGGCAAGGAGCAGAAGAATGTATACAATGTGTCACCATGTGTAGGAAAGTATATACACACATGTCCATGAACACATATATATTTGGATAAGCACAGTATATTTCTGGAATGATACATTTAAAATCTAGAAACGTTGATCGCCTCTGGAAGACTGAATTGAGGAACCCAGAGTATCAGTGAGACTTATATATATATCTATTTTTACTTTATGAATTCTGTACCATGTGCATGCATTAACTCATAAAATAAGAAATAAATCAATAACGAATAGCTAAACAGCTAAACAAATACAACTTAGAGGAATGTCCTCAGAGAAGGTGATGCCAGATCGGCTGTTTGAAAGATGCACAAGAGTTCTATTAAATTGAGAGCCAAGAGAAGAGCATTCAGGGAGGAAGACTGGCCTATATAAAGGCATGGTATATAAAAAAGAAATGATCCCTGCTGGAAAACCCAGATTTTGTATAATTAGAATGAAGTATATATTGCTGGGGGTGGGGGATTAAGTTGGAAAAGAAAGGAGGTATACAGAGGAAGCAAGAGAGAGGGAGGCAGGGACTAGATTATGAAGGGCCTTTTGTGCACTGATGAGATTATTTTTAGCATGAAAGCTGGACAGAGACATTAAAGCAGTGGTTTCCAATGGTGGCTGCACATGACAGTCCCCTAGGAACTTTTTAAAAATGCTCACTCCCAGGTCCCCATCTTCAGAAATTCTGTTTTAATTGATCTTGGGTGGGGCCTTGTGATTCTAATACGTAGCCAAGGTTGCAAACCACTGCATTAACAGATTTTAAATAAAGTACATGTAGAGTTTTCCATTGTAGAAAGACTGCTAACCCTGGCAGTGATTAGACTGAATTTGGGGTACACTAAAGTGTACAAGATTTTTTAAGATATTATCATCACAAGAGTGAAGATCTAAAGACCTTAACTAATGACAGGTAGTGTAACCAAAAGTGGGCTCCAGCTGCTCGTCACTCAAAAGCCAATAAAGAGGCCAGGTTGGTGGAAAGGAAAGTTTGCTTTATTTTGGATGCTGACAACCATGGGGGAGGGAAGATGCCTGTCCAAAGGCCGACTCCCCCACCCCCCAACAATCAGTGGGCAAGAGCTTTTATAGGAGGAGGGAGGGGGCTACATGCAGAAACAGCACAATCAGCTCTGATAGTCCTCTTTTTTTTTTTTTTTTCCCCCGGTACGTGGGCCTCTCACTGTTGTGGCCTCTCCCGTTGCGGAGCACAGGCTCCGGACGCGCAGGCTCAGCGGCCATGGCTCACGGGCCCAGCCGCTCCGCGGCATGTGGGATCTTCCCGGACCGGAGCACGAACCCGTGTCCCCTGCATCGGCAGGCGGACTCGCAACCACTGCGCCACCAGGGAAGCCCCTGATAGTCCTCTTGATATTGGTCATCGGTGGTCTGACCAGCATCTACAGCTTGGTCATCATGTAGTTAACTTATTCCACCCGGTGGGGGTGTCAGTCTCTACAAGACAGCTCACAGGATACGGCTCAGAGTATTATCTGTAGCCCTTAAGGAGGAACAAAATGTCCCTGACTATGCTTACTGCCTAAACTATTATTATTTAGTCTTCTTTGACTGTTTTCCTTTGTTTCTGCATTTTCTCACTTCTCTGATTAAACTTATTCTTCGGCTAAAGGTTTTCCACAGACAAAAGGCAGACGGAGGACATGGGGAGAGGGGCAAGGACTGCAGGGTCCTGCTCCGTTTCAGTAGGAAGGATGGATAAGAAATAGAATATTCCGGGGCTTCCCTGGTGGCGCAGTGGTTGAGAGTCCGCCTGCCAATGCAGGGGACACGGGTTCGTGCCCCGGTCCGGGAAGATCCCACATACCACGGAGCGGCTAGGTCCATGAGCCATGGCTGCCGAGCCTGCGCATCCGGAGCCTCTGCTCCGCTACGGGAGAGGCCACAACGGTGAGAGGCCCGCGTAACGCAAAAACAAAACCAAAACAAAACAAAAAAGAAACAGAATATTCCGTTTTTATGGAGATGGAACACAGGAGAGGTAAGATGCCATGGTGATTACAAACACTGGTTCAGGTTCAAATTCTACTTCTGCCATTTTGTTGCTATGTGACAAGTAATGTAGCTTCTGTAAGTCTCTTTTTCTACACGTGTAAAATGCAAACAATCATAATAATACCTGCACCACAGAAATTCTTGAGTGGCAGATCAGGTAAATAGCTGATTACAATATCAAAGACACAGCAAGCCCTCAACAACTAACAGCCGTTATGAGAAATCTGCTGTCACATTAGATGTGCGGGATGAGTGAGAGGAAAAGGTGAGGCTTGGCTTTTAGCATTTCTATGTAATCTTTTTACTGAAATAAGACATATGTAGAGAAAATTGTACAAGTCATAAGTGCACAGTTCAATGAATTTTCACTGACTTAATGCATCTATTTAACCAGCATTCAGGTCAAGAAGTGAACATTGTCAGGACCTCATGCTCTCTTCAAGACATCACTCCTAGATTTTTTATTTGGCTCACTGAGTATCAATATTTCGAAACACCCTTCACCAACAGAAATACTCTAAGAAGAGGTGCAATAGAGATGATGATAGGTTTAGTTTTGGACAAGTGGGGTCAGGGGCCTGTGGGATATTCAAATGGAAATGTCCAGAAGGTTTTGAGCAGAATACAGGGTAAGGCTATAGACACCAAGTTGATAGATTTTAGCATTTAACTAGTAACTGACATTAAAAACAGTCCTTTTTGTAATTTTTTAAAGATGTATAATTAAAATGATTAGGCACTGTATGTTGTTGGTGACACAGTTCAAAGTAAGAAAGAGAAAGGAAAGGAAGAGATCCCACTCTTTGGCCACGTTTAAAATCATGTCATATATCTCTTGTTATTTAATGTACTTATGTATTTCTGAAAACAGTCCTTACTGGAACCATGGGCCTTTCCACAGAGAAACAATCAGATTTGAAACTGTTTTAAGTAAATATGTAAAATTATTATAGTATCCCATGTTATCTTGCTATAGAATGACAAATTTTGTTACTGACAAATACAGCAACACTTTGCTTTCCAACCAAATTAGGAACCCTGGATACATTTTTTTTTTCAGATAATTTCATAGAAATGAGCAGGAGGCACATAAAGTTGGGGATTCACCAATTTTGTGAGGATTTAATTGCTCACAAGAGACAAATGCTAGACGGGTCCCCTTGGCAAAGAATTTGTGATGAAAAGTTCTAAAAATAATTTGAAGCATCCTCAGTTACAATAAAAGGACATGGTTAAGAAAAATGCAACATTTTACTGTTGATGTTTAATAAATATTTACTATAAGCTGTGGCTGTGTCTGTCTCATTTTTCTGATCTTAGCGTAAACACCACCTCCTCAGATACCACCCGCTCTAAAGTAAATTTCAATGGTCATTCTCTACTGCCCTTTTCCTTGAGAGCGCTCAACATGATTTAAAAGTATATATTTAGTTGTTCGTTAACCAGCTTATTCGCTGTCTTACCGTTAATGTATTAGCTTATGAAAGGTTCAGCCATATTCATTTGGTTCACCACCATATTCCTGCCACCTAGAAGAGGGCATGAATCATTTGCAGGGATTCTCAATCTTGACACTACTGACATTTTTGGTGAGTTACTTCTTTGTTATGATGGGCTCTCCTACATGTTGTAGCATGTTTAGCAGCATTCCTGGCCTCTACCCATTAGATACCAGCAGCACTGCCCCCCTCTTCAGTTGTGACAACTACAAATGTCTCCAGACATTGCCATATGTCCCATGGGGGGCAAAATTGCCCCCAGTTGAGAAACACTGAATTACTGAGTAAATGAATGAACAAATGAATGAGTGAGTAAATAAATAAATGTCTGATTGCTCAGAAAACAGAAGTAGGGGAAAAGAGCATTCTAGCCAATGAATGTACATAAGTAGTACATAAGTAGGTCAAAAGTTTATTACATTCAAGAGCTAAGAAGGAGATAGCTTGTCTAAAGCTGAGCTGAAATTGGCGAGGGAGGCAAGTTTCAGTTACATAGGTCAAGGTAAAAGATTTGGAATTTACTCTTGGTAGAATGAGAAGAGTTTTAATGAAGAGGTGCGATGATTTAATTGACCTTTTCAAAAGGTTGCTCTGAGTGCTACAGTTAGGATGACAGAAGTGAGGCAAGAGTGGATGAGGGAGACCGGTTTGGGTGCTATTTTGTTACTCCAGGAAGATGATGGTGGCACACAAAAGTGTAGAGGTTGAGAGGGACCATACTAATCTGTAGGTTAGACCAAATCAATCTGCCAAGCAAAATGGATTCTATATAAATATTATGATCAGGAAAAATTTATCGGAATGGCATCTGTTATGTAGGATATATGTATGGTTATTTTACATATAGGTAAATGAAGCTAAGACACTGATTTTACGAAAGATTTTAAAAATCACTTACTCTATGCATTTCTTGATTGACTGTGATGTCCTCTAAACTTCAGAATAAAAACATTTTACTTTAAATTCATGAGCAAGTACTCTACTGAGTATTATCGGACCTTATAGTGAAAATTTCACTTAACTTTACCATCACTGGAATAATTTCTTCACTATGATATTCTATTCATTTTTTGAAACATCTTGAGTAAATTCTTATTTGCAAAACCACTTCAAAATGCTTCTTTTAGATTTTAATTTGAAAAACTGTAGTGATATTTATAGAGCTGCTGTGCCAGTGTAAGGTTTCATATGAAATTTGTTTGATTTTCTGGAAACTTTTCATTTTGTTTTTGTGTCAAATCATGACTAACAAGCATTTTTACAATCAAGTTTTCTCCTTCTCTCATAATCTCCTTCCCTCCACTGCCCACTATAAATTGTACTAAATATTGTACCTATTCTTTATGTACATACAGCTCTGCGAAGAAATGAGATATCCAGGTGTTTATTTGACTTAATCATTAATGAGGGAGAATTAATCCAAATTTGCTGTAACATTCCTCCTTCAAAATCATCATCATTCTGATAAAGCTTTTTTAAAAAAAATATTTGGACTGCACACACTGGTGACAATTCAGACACTGATAACTGAACATAAGGAAACTGTTTAACATGATCACTGAGGGAATGTTTAGCCTAGTAAAGAAAGTTTTCAAACAGTAAATAAGAATCCAATTATGCAAAAATTAACATAATAATACTAAATGACAAAATATTTTTGAATACTTATTACTGCACACCCCTCAGAGATCTGAAGTTTGCAACACTATGTAGCTTAATTTGAATTTTCTACTGACTTTAGAGAAATAAACCTATGTTTCATAAAAGCATTGAAACTAAAGAACTGACAAATGCCTCATTCACTCATCTTGGTCATAAATACTGTTAGGCATAAACTCAGACACCCACTGAGAGAGACTCATTGCTCACCTGTCTATATATTATACATCTCTTCACATCTTTCCTGCCTCGCTTTGGCCCAAGGTCCTCTCTATCTCATACAATTCAATATTATCTTACTGTTAAATTTCTGAGAAAGAAAAACAGTCCTATAGTTATGAATCACCCATGATCCTTTGCAAGACTAAACATGCCAATAATTTAAAATGTAGATTTTAAACAATAACAAAGCTTTCTGTTAAGTTATAACATATTACATCCTTTATTTTATTTAATGACATAATATTATCATCAAAAACACTATTACAGCTCCCTGCATTTTAATCTCCTGCAGCAGAGCATAGCTGCACACTTTCCTTCCCGTGAGAAGTATCAACCAATTTCTTTCTCCTTTTTAAAACAAAATATCTGTAATCTTAGTGAACAACACTGAGATAATTTTTTAAAGTACGTTTTGCACAAAAGGTTTTAATAATCAAATTTCTAAAAGTTTGGAATGTACAATGGAAATATAAAAGTCTGAGAGCAAAAACAACCTTTTAGCATTTTATGAGAGAGCTTGTATCTTCACGTACGTGAATTTAAAATCACTTCAAGTTCTTTCTTTCCCCTCGTGAGAGTTTAGATCTAAGCAGTCTGTCTCCAGCACTAACCAGGATCACTTCACTAAGGCAACATTTTCATCAAACACATTTGCTGTCAATCAACAAGATTATAATTACAAAATAATGATGCCTTGTGGACCCATTCTAAAAATACTTTGACATCTGAACCTCTGAGAGTAAGAGCTCAAACATCACAAAGAATCTTCCAGATTCACATGAATAAAGTTCATGAGATAGCTGATATTTTAAAAATTCTGTGTGATGCCAATTATGTGAATCCATGCTAGTTAGATCACATCTGCAAATTTAGGATGCGCTGGCATGGTATGTGAATTGACTACAAAAAGTACCAGGTTGATATCTGGTACATGAGTGAAAGAAGCGCTCGGGAAATCGTTGGTGACAGAAATTTGTGCATCTCATTAGGTTAATGGGTTAATTACATCTGAAATCTTATTTTGATTGGAAGTCTGCTGAGTTTATTTAAGGTGACCCTGATACCATCTAACTGCTCTGTTTTAATTCCAAGTACAGTTTTGACCCTTTCTAAAAAGGACTGTGCAGTTTTGCCTATATGTACAGAAAAGGAACACCCAGAGTATAAATAAAAAAATAAGATCAGTATATGTAGACAGGATTTTTCTGCCATAGAGAACTGTTTACTGCTGTAAGAAGTTCTTACAAGAAACCCTACTGGACAATCAACCTTCTGGTCAAGCTCCAGGAAAGACAATGTAGTTTGAACTCAAAATGTATGAGAGAAACCACAAAACAAATAATATGTGCTCATTACACGGATGAGCTCACAATCCAGGTATCATATCCACAGGGATAATAAGGAGTATTTAGCCACATGACAGTAGAGAATCAAGTTTTTGTAGGACAACAGGTATTTTCCACCATGTGTCAGCTTTGTCTTTTATTCAAGTTTCTCTCATGTTACCCTGCAGTATACTTAATTCATCTAGTTTCTGTAGCGATGTGACCACAAAATATATGCTACTTACGCAACAAGAGAAGCACTACACACACCCAGTAAGAGATTAAATTCAACAACTAGTACAGCTTGGCCAAATACTTGAAGTTCAAAAATTAAATAATTTATTTCAGGACAGTAAAAAAACAGGTAGGGAACTGGAAAATAATGTAAAATATTCCAGTAGATTTTTACTATTTTTAACGAACAAAGCAGAACAGTTTATAGATTCCTGCAAGTCTTTTGTTCTTTCCTCTCTCACTACCTACCCCACCACCACCATGATATCTCTGTCTTTCATTTGGAATTTGGGTTTACAACATTCAGTTCTATCCCCACACATCTAACCCGTGTTTTGGTCTCCTTCTTTGCACAGAGACAGAAACACATACACATTAATCAGAAAAACAGAAGTAATTTGTTTCTAAAAGTTCTAATCACTGCCATGTCTTGAAATTATACAGCAACTTAATAGATCATAGAATTGCACACATGCACACACATACACACACAAGAACCACATTAAAACCCAAGTTAAACCAAACCAGGGCAAGTGTCACTCTGGACAAATAATTTTTCCAGATAGCTGAGGTCTAGTCCTTTGAATGACAGAACACTTTTAATCTTCCGGATGAAAGGTTTAAATGAAAATGTTTGTATACGGTAGCTTCCTGCCTTCTTAAGTACAATGTATTTAATATAATATTTTCTTGCTGATTTAGGGTTAGGATAACGATGGGAAGATGTGACTGTGGATGACTGATCCCATGTACATGAAGATGTACAATGCTAGAATGTGCTTTCTTAGAAAGGTTCAAAATATATTTTTGCTTCTGTAGTTTTTTAGGAGTCTGAACATTGACCAGCAAAATAAAACATAATGTTGCCTCTCTTAAGTAGCTTTTTTCTCCCTTCACAAAGTCATGTTTTTAAAGTTTTCTGAATTATCAGCATTAGCAGTGACCAGCATGACCAGCAGCCGAAGCAATCGACACTGTCATGTCCACACAGAACTCATCTTTAGTCCTGTCCGCACACTTCAGTAACTGACTGTGAAGGAAAAGCCATTTTCGCCATTTCAATATTTTAAGCTAAGATATTTTACGAATTACTTTACATCCTAAAAGTTTTCTATATTTTTGTTCTTAGCTCATACTTTTCAAGGCATGATACAGTCTACAATTGTCTGCAATATCTGTAGTCCAGAATTTTTTAGAACCTTTGATAACAACAACCTTCTATTGATATTGAAAGTCCTGTATGATGCCTACAAACAGGTGAACTTTGACACTCAATTTTATAAATAATCCACACGTTCTTAATGACATCACAGTAATTGATCTTATAGATGATGATGAAAGAAGTAGGGAAGGAGTAAACATGATAAAGTGTATCCTGACACTAATCCATTTTCGAAGGCTGTGCTCCCCAATTATTTTATTTCTAAAACATACTCTAAGTTCATAGTTACACATTGAACTATGCCTAGTATATACTAGAACTTAACTTATATGGGTTACATTAAATGAATGAATAAATAAAATGGAAAAATTGAGTTAAATGTTGTACTATAATAAATCAAAGTATAGTTCAAGATGAGATAAATCTAAAAATGAATTTTATTGAAGGTAAGTCATGTTCAACCTCATTTTAATTAGTGAAATGCAAATTAAAATCACAGTGAGAAACAACTTATACCCATTATAGTAGCCAAAAATTAAAATTTGACATTATCAAGTGTAGGGGGGACAAATATGTCTTTAGTTAAAGACGGTGAGGGCTTCAGCCATTTTGTGGATTTACTTAGTTCTCCTGGGTCTCTCTTATATATCCCCCTTATTAAACTTTTGTTTGATTTCTCCTGTTAATCTGTCTCATGCCAATTTAATTCTTAGACCATCCAGAAGAACATAGAAGGGTAGAGGGAAATGTCTTCCTCCCCAACAATACTCTGATCCTCTTTTGTACCCCTGAAAGCAGGACATAAATCTCCCATGTGAAAAGAGCCTCCCTGTGTCAGGAGAAAGAGAGGCATCCTTATCACCAGTGACAGGGAATTCAGGGCTCAGAAGCCCACAGAAACCTTGTTACTTCTTTACTAATTTACTACCCCAAGCCCAAACTCCTTTGTCCTGTCAATTCTTCACAAATTTGTTTCTTTGCCTGAAAAATATAAAAGCTGCTTGTTCTGGTCACTTCTTTGAGCATCATATTTTTATGAGGTCCCGTACGTATGTAATTAAATTTGTTTTTCTCCTGTTAATCTGTTTTATGTCAGTTAATTATTAGCCCAGCCAAAGAGCCTAGAAGGAAAAAATAAGAAAACATTTTTTTTTTCCTTTACACTGTTTTATTATAGGGGAGTCTCAGCCAAGAACCTAGAAGGGTAGAGACAAAATTAGTTTTCCTCCCTGACAAGGTCATGAGTTCATTCGGTGTAAGCTGGAGCCCTTATGGGCCTATGTGTCTGGAGCTGGAACCCCAAGGCATAGGCAGCCGCTGTCAAAGACACTGCTCGAGGCACAAAGGAAGGAAGAGTAGTACCCTGGGGTCTTCTCTGACTCTCCAATCCTCCGCCGTTTGCCAAGCAGAGCTAGAAGCGAGGTGACATGGAAGCCTGGCACTCAGAGCCTGCAAGTGTCAATGTCCCAGTGGTAGCCAGTAGAGCAGGATAAAGGAGGTACAGAGTATATCTGAGGACACATACATGAACCCTGTGACCTAGCAATCCCACGCCTCGGTGTACACAAGGAGCACTGAGTATAACAGGAGAAGAGATAAAACTGGAAACAACCCAAACATCCATCAACAGCAGAATGTATAAATAAATTGTGGTTTATTCCTATGATGGAATGTGACAGTTTGGAAACGAATGAGCTACAGCTATATTCACTGACGTGGATGAATCTCAGCAACATAATGCTGATTGGAAAAAGCAGTCACCCAAGACTAGATGCAATATGAATCCAATTATATTAAGTTCAAAAGCATGCAGAACAAAACAATTTATTACTTAGGAATACATACATATGTAGCAAGATGATAAAGCAAAGCAAAGTTCAGTAGAGTGATTATCTCTGGAGATAGTGGGGGAAGTGATAAAATTGGGGAGGGGTACACAGGTGTCTTCAAATTACTGAGGATAATCTAAATTGATAAATTATTTTTATTATTTAAACCCTATATATTATAAATATTCCTTTCTCCCTATGTAATAAAAAATATTTTTTAAGGCAAACATATGGTGGAATGACTGACAAGTTAATATAACAACGATCAGCTAAAAGGAAAGCAGCTGTTTCCTCTGGAAATCCTTCCCCTTCCAGTGTGTAGTTTTTTGCACTGAAAAGATGGGAGTTTAATAATCGTAGGAGACAAGAGGCTTCAGTGGGGAAGGGGATGGAGGTAGCTTATCATGAAAAATGATTGTTCCTGTAGTTTAAAAGTAACCCCTGGTAACATTTTCCTTGAAGCTTCTAGCTTTATATATTACTGTCAGTCACTTTGCAACTTTGAGGAAACAATCTGCCTGCTGAAGGCTTTATTACAGTTAAGATCTGTTTCTAGAACACAGAAAGGCATCTTAAAGTATTTATTGAGAGCTTGTTATGTGAATAACCTCAAACTGTGAATTTAAAATGAACTTACACGATTTAATCATCATTTATATCAAGTAAAACAGGCTCTACAGGGCTTTTAGATACTAAAAGAATATCTGAGAAATAAAATAGAACAACCATAAATTACAGGATCCTAGACGTGAAGGATTAACAGCAATGGGCCAGAGCTACACTGGATCTTCTTTGGGACATTTTGTCAAAGTAGATCAAGGCACCAGATAACTGGGAAATCCCGTCTGAACTACATAGCAGACGCCACACACCTCAATCTGTGGGCCCACTGTGATCAGCACAGTGAGCGACAGTCCCCAGGCCCACTAAAGGCTCACCAGGTCAAGCACCCACTACATCTCTCCATGTGTCTGCCTCAAGACTTCCTCCAAAGTCATGGAAACTCAGCCTCCACAGAGCAGGGAATGTGATGTCCCTGGGCAGCCCTCAATCAACGAGGCATAGGAACTACAGACGTAGTCCCCAGCCTCATGTCCTGCAGAGGAACAACTCTAAGTGCATTCCTCAGAGGTCTCCACTGGATTGAGCCGAAGTTTGGTACAGAGGTAGCCAGCAACTCACTCAGTATTGTCTGTCCCCTACTTCCTTGCTTCCCCCGATCTCCCACTTGTGCTTCCTGTGACCTGCTACCAAATGAACTGCTTGCTCTCTAGTCCTTGTCTTGGACTTGGCTTTTAAGGAAACCCAAACAAAGACAGACTATGACTAACTACAAGTAAAGGAGATTCTTTCTTCCCAAGGGGATGTATAAAACCTCATCAAGAGTCATTGTCAAAATGAACACAGACAAGAGAGGACAAGAATATTCATCCTCACTGAGCAAAGTCAGATGCTGGATCCTCAGGTGAGAGAGAGACAAAGAGAGGTGCAACTAATGTTGGGGTGAATAGGTAAGGATTCAGAGTAGAAAGACTTTAAAATAAGCAATCAAGTCCTAGACATAATAAAGTAGTCAGCTGAGCACAGACCAGATTCCAGGAGCAAGAGCGCTGAAGGACTCAAAGAAAAGGATTCAGCAGAGAGACTTGACCCTCATGGTAACCAGTAACGGTTGCGTCTGGCTAAACATGAGACAGGTATTGGAATCGATGGGTATAGACTCTGGATTTCATTGCAAAGCATGGTCAAATCTTGAGATATCTGTTGGTGACATGAAAAACTGAGCAGTATCTGCACCAAGAAACATGTACAAGAATGTTCATGGCAGCACTCTTCAAAATAACAAAATTAGAAAAACCTTCCAGCAGCCCAAAAGCTCTTTGGCAGGAGAATGAATAATTAAACTACACTGTAGTGAAAACAAGGGAAGTACTGCTACACAAAACCATCACGATGAATTTCAGGGATATGATGTTATGTGAAAAAAAGCAAATCTCAACTATCCTTTTAATAACATTCGAAAATGAAAACAAAGTCTTATGTGCCAAGCACCAAATTAAATATTTTCACAATGGCCCTAAGGCATAAGGAATATTATTCACATTTTTTGAATGAGAAAACTGAGGCTCAAAGAACCTAAGCAACTTGCCCAAGGTCAGATATTCAGTCATTAGTATAGACAGAACTCAAATCCAGGTTGTAGTACAAAAAGAAAAAAAAAAAAAGAAGAAAAGAAGAACACTTCAACTAATTCATCTGACAATGCTGTTCATATTCATGACGCCATTTTTTGTCGTTGTTTTGTTTCCTAATAATAAAGGAGGAGACTTAGGGCTGTTGGGGTGATATATATGTGGGGGTCCCCCTCCCCACCTCACCCACACACCACCAGGGTGAACAGGAAGAGGAAAAGGAAAGGCAGGGCCCACAAGAAAGTTTCATAATCTTGAATGCACAGGGGGCAGAGAGGAAAGGAAGAAAAAAAAAAAAGAAAATACAAATCCTATAATACATACAACAGAGTCGGGATGGTATGACATGAAGTGGAGGCATGGAGTGGGGGGCAGCGGAAACCCCCCACATTCCTTTCTCTCTTTGATGCTGCTTCCATAGTTGCCAGACTAAAAAGCCCTCTCAGAAGATGGGACTGGGAGAAGAGGGTCCACTTTTCACTGCTACACTAAAATTCAAAGAAATATTATTGAGGCAGATATATCTGATAAGGTATTTTGAAAAAATCAGAGAAGATACATTCAAGGTATGTTTATTATCCCAGGTTGGGGGCCACTGGAGGATGGGATGAGGGAGGAGCACATAGGTGGACGGAATGGCCAATATTCTAGTCCCTGAGTTGAGCGGTCAAGTGGAGATTAGGGTGAGGCAAGTGCAGTGAGTGATGCAAGTGCAAGGTCAGATCCTGTATTTACTTAAAATGTTGATATTTTGCTCATCATGAACTGGTTGGTGTTAATTATGATGTGCAAAATATTGAAATAAAATGCTACTGATCTTAATTTGTGAATTTTTAGACAGCTCCTTACATTGTGCACTAAAGGCAAGCGTCTCACTTGCCTTATCCTAGTCCAAGCCCTGGTTCACATGTGGCCAATCCTGCTAGGAGAGGAAGAGGGGAGAGAAAACACACAGCACTTGCCTTGAATGTGGGTTTCTCTCTTTTCATAGATTGTATGTTGGCGTGGGTGGCTTGCTGTGGAGGGCTGATCAACATTAAGTGAAAGCTTAATTACCTCCTTTCTCCTTAATACCATCACTGCCGTCCCTTGCCTTTGGTTATTAAATTAAAAAGGGAAATGGAATTATGGATATTGAGAACCCAGCTGTGCCTGGGCTTTAGAAACAGTTCCTCACTTCCAATCAATCAATCACTCCATAAAGTCAGTATTAATATTCCCATTTTTTGAATAAGAAAGTTGAGGCTCAGAGGTATGTTAAGTACATGGTCTAAGGTGACAGACTTCAAGTGTCGTAAGTTCTTAAACTCCATGTGCCACTTGTACTGCTCTTTTCACCCTCTTTTGTGTGGTCTATTCTGAGAGGTGATGCTAGCTATAACAATCAAATCCATTAAAATACACAAATATGATTCATGAATTATAAAGCACCATAGCAACATTAACATAGTTTTATTAATAATGTTAACAATAATTAAGCCATTTACCTCTGCTTCTAATCTTTATAATAGTAGTAAAACTATATTTTGCCTTTTCTAGAGTGCTGTATGAAATGAAATGTTACAGAGATGGAAAAATCCACTCTCCTTACAATGGGAAAATATCAATCAGAGTCAACAATTACTGTCCTCATTCTGTCTGAAATGGAATGTACTGAGCTTTGTAGTATATTTTTGAATTATTCCTATTAACACAATTAAAATGCTGAAATGCATTTGAGCAAATGTTTACTATCTGAGGAAAGGTAACTAGAAATACTATCTACTCTAAATTGAGTCCGGTGTGATACTGTAAATAGGATTTAAAAAAGTAATATACACAATTCCATAATTTACTACTTGATTCCCAAGTCCAAGAGAGAGTGAAAATATAAATCCCACAAAATTCTAGCCAATTTAACCAACCATATATCCTATCAGACCCCATTAAGTTTACTTTATCTCTGACGGTGGCTTAATACCATAAATGAGTAAAAACTATTTCACACGTCAATATTTTGTCTCTCTGGATAATACATTTTAGTGTTTTACATTCCTTATTTAAATTTATAGCAATGTCTTAAGCTCTGATATTAGTATTTATGTGTGTTAAAGATATAATTAGCTGCAAGTTTTTAAAAAGTGAAATATTTGTATCATTTTCAAGCACAGCCCATTAGTACCTGTGATCTTTGTTTATTCTGTCAGAAACATCAAGAAAGAGAGTTCAGCAAGTATTATGATGGGGGATAAAAGGCATGTTTGTTTGTTTGTTTACTACATATCTTAGATACTTTGCAAGCACCTACACCACACATCACACACAAAGATACAAACACAAAACACTATCAAACATTGAAAATCAAATCAGAACATTTCTTAAAGCTGTGCTTTTTCAGTTGCTAGTCAGTAAGGAAACTTCAAATTCCCAAACTCCTCTCTTTACAATTTTTCTCTAACCCTTTACTGTCAGCTATGGGGAGGGGGCGGGGGAAAGAAGGTAAATTGTATCTTCTGGCTGTGTTCACCCTTTATAATATAAAAATTTGGTGGGTGATCCCTGTTATATGGATTTTATCTGTTGGGTTTTATGGCTTACACTTAGATTGCTGAAAAAATTCTCATTTCCAGAAAGGCATCCTGACTTTGTTGAGAGTGCTGGAAGCATCTCCCTTTGTGATTGGCCACTATGGGAGACTCCCAGTGTGTCCTGTCACTCCAGGATTTGCCTGCTAAGAAGAAAAGAAGCTTATAATAGCTTTCTGAATAACTCTGAAAAGTGAAGCTGCTCTACAGATATCATCACCAGACCCCAAATGAAGAGTATATAAAATTCCACTGTCAGTAAAAAGAAAGAAGATTCATTTCTACTTCAGCCCCTGGTAGAGATTAGAGATTTTAGGAGGACTGAATACAATCCAGATCGACATTCTAGGCAATCACAAGTTGCGTTCAAATGCAGGTTCCACCTGTTGTGTTGAAGTCTAATTAAGACATTGATGCTTACTTAGTTTTCTCAGTTCACGGGCAAAACATATAACTTTGGGATATCTCTGGAGGACATACCCACACAGTCACAGACCTTACTATCTGTTGTAAAGGTCTATATAATTGGTATTACTTTATGTTAAAGAATTTTATTATATCCCGACTGTAAAAGTCCATTAAAAATAAAATTGACTCTTGAAATCCAAGGCCTATTTCATCTATGCTTGCATCAAAATATCCCCCAAATTTCAATATGTAGTCTTACAGAGAATGAAAGTACTATCTTCATAGCTTAAGGATGTATCACCAACATTAAGAGTGAACTCTAATGTAAGCTATGGACTCTGGGTGATTACGATGCATTTACGTAGGTTCACTAATTGTTATAAATGTGCCATGCTGGTGGAGGATGCTGATAATCAGGGAAGCTATGCAGGTATTAGAAAAGAGGGTATATGGGAAATTCCTACTTTCCACTCATTTTGCTGTGAACCTAAAACTACTCTAAAAAATAAATTTGATTGAAAACAAAGTAACGTACCACAGTAATTGATTTAAAATCTCTTATGGACGTTTAGTACAGTTCTAACACATGAGATACACAATAATACAAGGCCCTAGTTTTGCAGATATTATTACTGGATTGAGGAGAAAAGCATTTAGAAGAGCATATTATGCAGTAGGACAGCTGTTGCAATACAGGTTAGTACAAAGTGCTACAGGGACATCAAAGCAGAGAGGGAGATTTATTCCACCACAGAGAATTAATGAAATGTATCATTCAAAAGATCAGATTTTATCTGGGTCCCAAAGGATGATCAAAGAACCTTTTCAGGTTGAGAAAGTGGGAAATAGCATTCAAGGTCTTAAGGAGACTGCCATAAAGTGTAAGTAGGACAGACAAGGAGCGAAGGAAATGAGGAGATAAAAGCAGGGAAATGACAAAAGATAGAGAACCTTGGAGACCGGGCTAAGGAGTTGAAACTTTGGACAAGCAGGATCATGAAAGTCATGTTATATGAGTCACTCTGAGAGCAGTGTGTGCAAGGATTGGCCTGGAAAGACCACAGTCAAGGAACCCAGAGAGAATTATGAAGACATGGCAAATAGTCATGGTTGAAGATGAAGCAGCAGTGAGAGCAATAGGAAGGAGTTTCCAGAGATAATGTCCCACAATAAAGTTCTATGTTCAGGACAGCCTCAGGGAATAAACTTTTTCACTGATTTTTTTTTTTTTTTAACTGATTTTCTTCCTCTGGAACAATGAGAAAATTATTTTTCAGAGACAGAGGTTACATTCCAAACCTCGATGAATGGATGTGAAAGGTCTGGCAATAGAAAGTGTGTGTGAAGTTGAAGATTGGCTGGGACATGAATAACAGCCCAAATCCATTACTACACACACTGAAGTATTGAAAAATGCAGGTCACCAGTAAAATCCTCATATCCAAAAAGAAAGAACATTAATGTTGTATGTGTAAACTTTCAGCATCAAAATGTATTTACAAAATGAGATATTAAGACAGAATATTAAAAATAACCTGAATATTTAGGACGGACAAACATGGAGTTAATCTGGAGGGCTAGGGAAATATAGCCATATTTAGGACTTCTAGGAAGACAATTTTCAATGCCATAGCCCCAATTTTTCCAAGTGACTAAGTAGGCTTTTCAAAAATTGTACATATCGTTTTTTTTAAAGAAAATCTATTAACTGACTAAATTTGTAACTTATTTTGGCATGTTAAGCATAACCTATGTAGTTCTAAGAATGTGCCTTGTTGGAATTGGGGTGACCACATCAGCAGATACTAATGTGATATTGGGAATACTTTTAAATTTAAAAGCACAATGTTGCATTCTGGAAGACTGCTATTTTGAGTCTTCGTTCTGATAGTATCCTCCAAGGAACTTTAAGGGATAGAACCCGTGATTTAGCAAGTAAAATCTGAATGCTTTGGATGTACCAGTGGGTAGAAGGGATTCATGCACTTTCAGAAGTTGTTAACTTTTGGACTCCCTGAGTAACTGAACTGTATCTTGAATCCAGTACATGAACTACATGAAACTGTCAGTAATCTAATGCATCTAATGAAAGACAGAGTAACTTGAAAAATAGAGTAGGCATTTCTAGAAAGGCTTTAAGAAGAGCAATTAAACATTTTTGAGAGGGATAATATATAAAAGTATTGTAGATGACAGCAACTAAAATTAGTCAAATTACTTCTAAGGGTTATTTTAATCAGTACATGCCTACATAGCAATCAAAACTGCAAAACATTCTAATCTTTAAGAAACAGCCACAACGATGGAAAAGAGTATAAGAGACTATATTAAGTTTGATGAAAGATCAGTGTAGTGGAAACAAAGAATAGTGTTTCGATAGCTTAGGGTGATTTGATCGCTGCCTAGCTGTTGGATCATGGTTGAGATACTTAAAATATGGTTTTCCTATTTTTAAAATGGATGTGATCATCTTGCCAAATTCAATAGGTTATTGTAAGATTTAAATACAAGATCTCTTGGAAAGGTCTTGGCTTAGTGTCTGACACATATTAATTGCTCAAAAAATCCTAGCTATAACTATTACTGAAATGCACTTACTGACATTTATGCCATAATGCATATCAGTAAATTATTTGGGTCTCTATTCATCCCACTTGTAAGGCTTGCCTCTGTGAGAGAAATCTGCATCTTATTCACCCTTTCTCAAATCCCTTCTTTCCAAATCATTCCAGTCCACTCTGAAACTAACCCCCGTTGAAAAAGAGTACTTATTTCCTTTCCTTGGCAAACAATAGATTCTCAGTATATATTTACTGCATATATGAAGAAAGTTACGAAGGAAATACTAATTTACTGAAGGGTGACAAGTCTTTTATCCTACTATACACAAACAAATAATAGGCCAAAAAAATCTGCTGGCCAAATGAATACAAATTTTTTTAAAGTTTTCAGATATTTAAGTTGATTTCCCAATTAGGTTATAAATTCCCTGAAGCAGATTTAAGGTTTAATCACGTAATTCTTTCAATCCTTAGCTTCTATATTAATCTTCCTAAAGTTTTGCTCTTATGTCCTTCTGAAGCCTTCATGTCCTTAATAAGGAAGCAAAGTCTGATATTCAAGGCAGTGATGGGGTTCAGGGCAGGCTGCCCCAGAATATGCCACTTGGCATGTGTATTATTTTGAGCTGAAGACAATCAAGGATCAACAGACTCAAGAAGAGCTTTTTACTTCCCCCTGAACTGCCTAAAAGAACTTAGATAGGGGGCCTGTACAAGTAGATATTACCTGAGATCAAGTTTTATATCAGAAAGTCTTATGTTCATGGCCTGGCAAACATTTGCTCTTCCCACCTTCCTGTGAATTGTCTTCCTCCCCTTTGAATACCCAGATCCCTACCCCCCTCTCCTTAGCTCAGGATGGCATATGAGCCTCAATTACCTCACTGTCTGGGAGGCTTATCCTTTGGGGTTCCCATATGCATGAAATTAAATGTGTTTTTTTCTCCTGTTAATCTGTCTTTTATCAATTTAATTAGTAGGCCAGTCAAAGAACCTAGAAGGGAAGAAGGGAAACATTTTCCTTCTCTATAGCAGCATGATGCAGAGACGAGAGACATGTTTTCCTGCCCCCTTTAAAATGTATCTTGGGTGCTCAAACATAAAACCAACTCATTTGTGATACTGTGATTTATAATAAGAAATATGTATTTGTTCTTCATCCTCATTTTTGGCACTGAGCTCCTAAAACCTTTGGAATTTCCTATGAGGAGAGCAATAAAGGTATCTTTGTTATGTCAATGAGGTGACTTTGAAAAGCCCCTAGATCACCTAAGGATGGGGGCAGTTGCTAGGGTAACCAACCTGGAGTAGAGGGTTAGAGCTTTCAGTCCCACCCACCCCCTGACTTCCCTTCCAGGGAGGGGAGAGAGGGTGGAGATTGAGTTCCATTACCAATGGCCAATGATTTAATCATGGCTATGTAATGAACGCTCCATAAAAACCCAAAAGGGTAGGGTTCTGAGAGCTTCCAAGTTGGTGAACATGTGGAGATTTGGGGAGAATAGAATGCCTGGAGAGAGTATGGAAGCTCCAAGCTGTTCCCAAACACCTTACCCTATGCATCTCTTCCATCTGGCTGTTCTGGAGTTATATCCTTTTCTAATAAATCTGTGATCTAGTAAGCAAAATGTTTCTCTGAGTCCGTAAGCTGCTCTAGCAAATTGATCAAACCCAAAGCAGGGTTCCTAGGAACCTCTGATTTATAGCCGGTTGGTCAGACATCTAGGTAACAACCTGGATTTAAGATTGGCTCTTGAAGTGGGAGAGGAAGGGGGCAGTCCTGTGGGACTGAACCCTTAACCTGTGCAATCTGATGTGATCTCCTATCTCTGGGTAGAGAGTGTCAGAACTGAGTTGAATTGTAGAATACCCTGCTGGTGTCAGTACAATGCTTACTGTTGTGGGGAACCTCCCCCAAGCCGCCAACCCTGCGTGATACAATTGACTTCAGAACCTTTACCGTGTATTAAGCAGTCTACATTTTCCAAAGAGAAAATAGGTTCCTCACCCCCCAAAAAAGGTTTTAGGCCACCATGGATGTATAAACTTTAAGGGCTATAGATGAAACAACCAAATAAACTTTTATAACATTAACAATGAATTACACCTTATTAATTATATATAATAATAAAATACATGTAAGATAAAATATTAGAAATGCTGGCTTTTTCTTCCCTTCATACTCATGTTTCATTAAACAGTTTTATTCAATCTCTTTGCAGGTAGCTTTGATGTCACTGTTTTCTTTATCCAAAGAACCAATTTTTTGTTTCATCAAGCAGTGTTTTTTTTTTTTTTTTCCAGAACACATCATTTCCATTTACAGCTACACAGTTTAAGATACAATACTTCTTGAATATTTGTATTATTCACTGTGAAAACTTTATCTCACACGGCATTCATTTTTTTTGCCGGTAAGAAAGTTGTGGTGCTTTTCATCTCTCCACTTGTCTTTCAGGTGTATATTTAGATATACAGTACTGTTTTATATATGTGAGTGTGTGTGTACGTGTGATATCTAAAAGACTCATTAACAATGACACCTAGGAAAATAATCTGAAAAAAGAATATATATACACACACACACACACACACATCTGAATCACATGGCTGTACACCAGAAACTAACATAACATTGTAAACCAACTACACTTCAATTAAAAAAAATGACACCGGGATTTCCCTGGTGGCGCAGTGGTCGAGAATCTGCCTGCCAATGCAGGGGACAGGAGTTCAAGCCCTGGTCTGGGAAGATCCCACATGCCGCAGAGCAACTAGGCCCGTGAGCCACAACTACTGAGCCTGCGCGTCTGGAGCCTGTGCCCCGCAACGAGAGGCCGCGATAGTGAAAGGCCCGCGCACCGCGATGGAGTGGCCCCTGCACCGCGATGAAGAGTGGCCCCCGCTTGCCGCAACTAGAGAAAGCCCTCGCACGAAACGAAGACCCAACACAGTCAAAAATAAATAAATAAATAAATAAATAAATAAATAATCCTTCCCTCTACTAAAAAAAAAAAATGACACCTAGCAAGTAAAATGATGAAGTCATATACCTAGAATAACTTAATCCTTATTTGATATTTATCTTCATTTTCAATCAATTTCACCTTGTGGATCTAAAACATGCAACGATGTGTCTTCTACAGAGTATTACCTTATTCAAAGTAAAGCAAGACAGAGTGGCTTTGAATATGAGGCATTTTAATATAATTTAAGAGACTTTCAAAGAATGCACATGTAAGGGGAATCCCTCATCAAAGGATTAATTTATGTGGGGTGGGGGGCAGCTGCTTATACTCAGATACTCTCACACGTCGCAAAGGGTTGTACTATAGATAAAAGGTAATGAGAACAGTGAATATTCATTGATTTATTCATGTATTCATTCTTTTGTTCACTAATTCCTTGATTTGTTCAAATGTATTCCAAAACATTTACCCATAAAGTAAAGGAAGTTATGCATAGAAATGATTTCATAGAATAGTCAATAGCATTCAGTGGCTGATGGAAAAGGAATTTAAAAAAAAAAAAAAAAAGAAAAGAAATGACTCCAGGGGTTTCAGATTTAGGAGCCTGGAAGCAGTGGTGCCTATAATAGAAAGGGGAAACAGTCATGAGGAGCTGGTTTATGTGGGAGTAGATAATGAGTTCCATTTGGGATATTTAATTTTGAGACTGATGGGGGGGACACTTAATTGAAGATGTTCTATAGGTGTAATGATATTACAAAGGGGAAAAAATTCAATTAGAGCTCCACCAAATTATATCAGCTGTGTCCAAACCATACTGATTGCCTGGTGTATAGCTGGTGTGCAGCGTAGCGGAGCTGAATGCCACTGAGCTCTCCTTCAGCTCAACATCCTTTGATTTGATGAAGAATGTGGAGGGCAACACAGCAGATACAACACAAGGCCAGCTGCTTTCGCTCACTGTTCCTCTGACTTCTCCTCTGTTCTTCTACTGCAAATTGATGATACCATGCCAAGTTCAACCAACTCATTGGGATTATCAATGGTGTCAAATCCATCATGTACTTAAAGTAATTGGAAAATCAAAATGTGTTGTAAAAATGTATGATATTGTATTATTATTACGCCTATTACTCTACTCAGAGAAGTAGGAACTTACAATAAGTACGTGGGTTAAGAGGAGATTTTATTACATTATACAACTAAAATTTTGTAGAAGTTATTTCCCAGCCACTTTAGATGATTTAAATGTCTTCACAGACTCATCATTTACTGCTTTTCTAGCCCCATTTTCAGCACTTCCCTCAAGCAGGGAATATTTGAGAAACATAAAACTACTCACTGTTCTTCCAAGACATCAAGAAATAGTATTCCTCTAAGCTTTTGTATTACCAGTCACTCTCTCCTGGAATGCACCCCTAACTCCTCCATACTCCCAATTTTCCATCCTGCAAATCCTTACATTCTTTGAGATGCATTTCAAATATCACCCTTCCCCTAAGCAAAATCATTCACTTCCTTTTATGCTTCTATACCATATAAGATAAATCTTTACTAGTGAATATGCAACCTGCTACATTATATTAATTTATCTACTCTACACTGTACTAGATTGTGAACACTTTAAGGGCTTTATCTGTTTCTCCATTTTTCTATCCTCTACACTTAAACCAACCCTATACATATAATACATGATTAGTATAGGTGACAGGGACAGAGTAAAGGGACAAAGTAGGGAGTTAAATAGTTAATCCCACTAGGGGACTGTAAGTAAAGAAAAAAGTATGAGAGACCCCTGTAAGTTAATGATCACTCAAAAGAGCAGGTTTGCTTAACCACAGAACCAAGCTGGCTTGCTTAGCAACAAAACCATGCAACAGAAACATGAGACATGCTCCCAAACAATAAAACAATGGTGGCAAGAGACCCACACCCTGCCCAGTGACCTCAGTAAGTTAATAACCCCAAGACATGCTCTCTGCACACATAAAAAAACAATAATTTATGGAAAGGTGACATTTCAAAGTGAAAGACCGTCATTGTACTGAAACCTGAAATAATTTTTCCATTGCACCATGACAGTCCCAGCTTGACCATGTAGGGACAAGAAAACCCCCCTGCCCAACCTGGAGGAGGAGCTGATGATGGAAATGTGACGTCTACTCAAGAATGAGGAAGAAGGTGGTCTTTTCCCCCTCCCCTTTTTTCCTTTGATTATAAAACTGTAGCCCACTAAGTCCTTGGCGTGTGACACCCTCTTGCCCACCCTCTTATAAGCCTCACAAGCACCCAATTCTAACAGATCACTTCTTATCTATCATTTTGCCTCTCAATGAATTATTTCTGTACTGAGACATAAAGTACTGGAGCTCTTTGGAGTCCCTCGAAACGCCACCTAGCAGTTTCACAGGTGTGTTCGATGAACTACGAACGCCTAAGTTTTCTAGGGAAATGTATTTCTTGCCTTCCTTAGCAGTCAGTTTTACTGATAGCCTGCTTGAATACAAATGTGCTGAATTAAGAATAGAAGTGGAGTCCTAGTAAGGAAATAATCTAAAATTACTGTAGTTAGTTGAAGCGAAGCAGGATATGTCACTCCAAAATATGCCCCTTTGGCATAAGGATTACTTTGAGCTGGTTACTTTTAAGAAACAACAGGCATATGAAAAGCTCTGAAAACTGAATAGAAGTTACACTTTTTAAATGAGAGACATTTGCGTTTATAGGGGATATCTCAATTTGTAAGGAAGAGGGGAATGACCAAATCTCTAGAAACTCTTAGCAATGGAGATGGCAAGGACTTAAATCTACATAACAATCATACCCTTATTTACTGAGTTTTTCTTAATAACCTCCCGTAACTGGCTCTCTACCACCCTGATCCCCTGCCCACAAAATCTTCTTTTGTCTTTAGCTGGAGATGGTATTTAAGGTGGTAGCTTGGGCCATTTCAGGGAGTTACTCAGTTTTCCTGGGTCTCTCCCTGTATATAAGAGATATACATGTTATTAAACTCCTTATTTTCTCCTCCTAATCTGTCTTTTATTACAGGGGTGTCTCAGCCAAGAACCTAGAAGGGTAGAGGGACAATTCCTCCCCTATACAGTCATGTGGCTCAACAGAGGAACTGTATTCTCTGGTTGCTATGGAGAGAATGCATGCTTATTTTTGATTATTGAATTATTTTTTATTATAGTGCATTGCACAGGTAATGTATGCTTATATCACATGCAGGTTATATAGATAATGCATATTTACTGAGAATAAATCAAAAATATCATAACTGTATTATTCTGATTTGCTGAATCTTTTGCTCAAGTTTAGGCTGAGGTATAAATCAACAGACTAAAAGTACCTTTACTGTTAAGGTCATTGAGAGAATCAAACAAAAGTTTAAGTGTGTAAGTATGTGTGTGTATGTATGTATACATAGGCATACACATATACTCACATGCTAACATAAAGAGTGATTTAAAGTTAATTGTAAAGGGGGTAGATTTGTCATATTACCAAATGATAATGAATGTATGATTATTGAAAAGGTACATGAGTGAAAACCAAATGCCAGGTAACTGAATATAATACAGAACAATTAGTCAGTTGAGAAATTATGTTTTTCACATAGGTAAACTGAACTTATTTCTACCAACTTATATTACATCATAAAGCTTTATTTCATAGTCAGGTTTGAAAGTCAAATACCTATAATATCCAGGAAGATAAAGTATGTAAGGAAAACGGATCCAATGGTAGCTGTGCTAAATTAGACTGTGCTCACTCATCTAAAAGGAGGAAGCCCCCATTAAGGACCAGCCAAATGTTACCAAGTTAAAATGAGGACCTAGAGTTTCTAGACCTCCCAGTTTTTCAGAAAAAAATACAGGAATTCTAACTTTTAAAACTATTTCAATTTTTAAATGTTCTTCACTAATTTGTATTGCTGGATTCAATCAGCAAGCCATGATTGATACAGTATATTTTATCTTAATTACATAGACATATTTCACACACACACATTATGCTAAGGACCAACTATCTGCTAATATACCCGGAGAAAACCAGAATTCAAAAAGACACATGCACCCCAATGTTCACTGCAGCACTGTTTACAATAGCCAGGACATGGAAGCAACCTAAGTGCCCATCGACAGATGAATGGATAAAGAAGATGTGGCACATATATACAATGGAATATTACTCAGCCATAAAAAGAAGCAAAATTGAGTTATTTGTAGTGAGGTGGATGGACCTAGAGTCTGTCATACAGAGTGAAGTAAGTCAGAAAGAGAAAGACAAATATCGTATAATATCGCTTATATGTGGAATCTAGAATAATGGTACAGATGAACTTATCTGCAAAGCAGAAATAGAGACACAGATGTAGAGAACAAACTTATGGATACCAAGGGGGGAAGCGGGGCATGGGATGGATTGGGAGATTGGGATTGACATATATACACTACTATGTATAAAATAGATAACTAACGAGAACCTGCTGTATAGCACGGGGAACTCTACTCAGTGCTCTGTGGTGACCTAAATGGGAAGGAAATCTAAAAAAGAGGGGATATGTGTATACGTATAACTGGTTCACTTTGCTGTACAGCAGAGACTAACACAACATTGTAAAGCAACTATACTCCAATACAAATAAAAAAGAAAAACAAGCAAACTTCTGTGCATGCATGTAATTGACATCATAACAATCGGTTTACTATATCAAGGCTATTTTCTACCTTGGCTAATAGATTAAGTTTCCTTGTTGGTGTAGCTACAATATAATGTTTGAACGACATTCCACTGGAATGAGTAATTTGATTTGGTAAGTTGTAATAACAAAAAAAACCCATGCCTATTTAGCAGTGATTTATTTAACACTGATGCTGCTCTTTTGTGAAAGGTGTGTGTACAGGACTTATATTTGAAAACTTGTACAGTAAATAATAAGCATGCATTAGAAAAGTAGTGATGATGTGCATCACATTATACATATGGTTTCCTGAACTTTTGTATTAGAGTGAATAGATTTCAGTTTTAGGGACAGTGCCAACCTTATATACAATTCATCAATGTATTTCCAGCCTATGAGGTTAAAATGCAACAGGAAGAAGAGCAAGATTGTCTATACCAGGTCTCAAAGGCATTTGGAATATAGGTAGAAATACGGGGACAATATTTAATATTTGAATACATCTCATAGGAGCAAAGAAAGAAGAGTTGTGGGTACACAGTGAAAGAAACGCAAATATACATTGGTATTCCTAGCAGAGAAGGGCAATGAGCTCTGGGGAATGATCCACACAATAGTATAATTTGAATGATGGAAGTAAAAGCGCAAGAACGCTCCAGGCTATCGGGTCTGCTGGGCAGAAGATGTCTCTGGCTCCCCATTCCAGGAAAAGCTGAAAGAAATCAGTGATTCCAGAGAGAGTGCAAATTTACATGCAAATCTTCTGAGCAAAGTGATCTCCACCAGCTGGAGCTGGGGATTCACACCCTCTGTTCTTCCATCCAGAGAATCAGGTTGATTCCAGGAATAAAGAACAACTATAGAAGGGTGAGCTGTGACAGGGTGAGAGAGAGTCATGGACATATACACACTAACAAACGTAAGGTAGATAGCTAGTGGGAAGCAGCCGCGTGGCACAGGGATATCGGCTCGGTGCTTTGTGACCGCCTGGAGGGGTGGGATAGGGAGGGTGGGAAGGAGGGAGATGCAAGAGGGAAGAGATATGGGCACATATGTATATGTATAACTGATTCACTTTGTTATAAAGCAGCAACTAACACATCATTGTAAAGCAATTATACCCCAATAAAGATGTTAAAAGAAAAAAAAAAAAAGGACTGATTGGATAAATAAAGAAATGAGGAGAAAAGACAAATCTTCCATGCAAAAGAACTGCAAGTGATTTAGGTCTATATTCCTTTCTCAAGGAGGGAGAGCGTGACCGCCCCCCCACCCCCACTCCTTAAGTGTGGGCTGATGTAATCATCTCCTTCCAGAGAGGACAGTGTGGAAGGCTGGTGGGTAACCTGACAGGAGAGATGACACACGGCCTCAGCCAGGTGATCAAGGTCAGCACCAGCACTGATGATCCTTGTTGACAGTATGGACCTCTGATACGACATGATGAGGACACTTTATCTCTGTGGTCTTCCCCCCAAAGACCCTTAACCCCAGTCTAGCCATGAGAAAAACATGAGACAAACCCTAATTTGGGGACATCCTATAAAAGAGATAACCCAAACTCCTCAAAACTGTCAAAAAAAGAGAAAAGTATGAGAAACTCACAGCCAAGAGGAACCTAAGGAAGCATGACAACTAAATGTAAAGTGGTGTTCTGGATGGGATCCTGGGACAGGAAAAGAACATTGGGTAAAAACTAAGGAAATCCAACTAAAGTATGGACTTTAGTTGATAATAATGTATCAATATTGGTTCATGAATTGGAACAAACATACCCCACACTAATGTAAGATATGAGCATCAGGGGAAATTGGTTATGGGGTGTATGGGAACTGTCTGTACTAAATCTGCAACTTTTCTGTAAATCTAAAACTGTTCTAAAATAACTGAAAAATTAAGAACTTCTGTTCATCAAAAGACATCTTAAAGGAACTGAGAAAAGCTATAACCTGGGGAAAGATATTTGCAAAACATGGTAAAAATTAAAAAACACTAATGAAATGAATCAAAGATGAACCAAAAAATGAAGAGATAGACCATGTTCATGTATTGGAAGATTCAATATTGTAAAGATGTTAATTCTCCCCAAACTGATCTAGATTCAATGCAATTCCAATAAAAATTACAACAAAATTTTTTTCATAGAAAAAAAAAAAAAAAAGAACAACTATAATGCCTTCTGATGCAGCCTCCTGAGTGTAACCATCTCCAAGGTATGGAAAATTCACTTTATTCAAACTTAGATAGCTAAAATCCCTTTGAAAGGCAATACCTATTCCTCTCATTTAATTAGAGACAACATGTTGAAAAATGAAAATATGTTTTAACAAAACAATAAAAAAGGGCTTCCCTGGTGGTGCAGTGGTTGAGAGTCTGCCTGCCCATGCAGGGGACACGGGTTCGTGCCCCAGTCCGGGAAGATCCCACATGCCGCGGAGCGGCTGGGCCCGTGAGCCATGGCCGCTGAGCCTGCGCGTCCGGAGCCTGTGCTCCGCAACGGGAGAGGCCACAACAGTGAGAGGCCCGGGTACTGCAAAAAACAACAACAACAACAACAACAAAAAAGACTGACCATAGATCTTTTTCAATTTTGATACGAATGTATATTTAAAAAACAAATTAAACCATAAAGGCACTGAAAAATTAAAAGCTGTAAAGGAGATACTGCCCTGAGGAAAGTTCCCAGTACAGACTGGGAACATTATGAAAAACTTTATTGAATTTACATTTTAGCTCAGAGTCTGCCCACTAAGGGAGCAAATAGGCAAAGTCACGGAGGTATATAAGCCTTACACCTACCACTGCTTGGGGTTGGTGAATAGATGTGAGAACATGGTGCTTTATTGATTCTGGGCATAATAAACTGAACTCAAGGATTTAAATGAACTGGAGGAAATTCAATGCAATGGCTCAAATGAATGACTAAGGAGCTCAAAGATCTTAATCTGGGGAAAGCTGAAAGAACAAAATATGTGCAGTTTAGCTCTGTGCTAATGAAAGGAAAGAGATAACACTAAAAATAACTGAATGGTGCAAGCTTCAAGGCAACAGAAGAGTTCTGGAACAAATGGATCTATCCAGAAAAAATGAGATTTAATTACACAAAAGAAAAACTGTTGACTGTGAGGAAAAGTGTCCTGAGATTAAATGACTGCTCTTGAATGGGGAACCGTCTGAGAAGCAGTGACGAGGGTGCTGTCTGGATGCCCGAAGCCTCTAAAATGTGACTTGTTGCCGGAAAACCCATTACAGGATAAATACCCCACTGGTCCTAAGGAGATAGATGCATATCAACTTAGGAAGGAGAACTGCAGAGCGGACCCACCATCAGAACGTGGGGTGGTGAGTCAGGATTTGGGGCTCTGTCCCAGCAGCATGAAGTGTAGTTTCGATAAATAAGGAAATACATTTCACCTTAACAATTTAATGTGATTTGATGCCTAAAGAGTTAAGGACATTACAGAGTATAACAGTGAATCAATGAACGATGGTAGCCATCATCAAAACATTGGGTTGAGAGTGTTAGCTAAACTAACGAGAAGTATTTACAAATACCTTATAAATATGATTTCAACAGATGCATCTCTTAGAAACAAAGCAGTAAACACTGGGTTTCAAGATGCATTCAAGATGTTGAAGAAAGCATGCTGTCTTCTGCCACAAATCCTGTGCTTGCCTCCAATTTTTTCCAATTTTCTTTCATCCTTTCCCTTCTTGTAATATATTTGATGCATAAAATATACACTGAGGCAATGTATAGCTAAGTTATGTGAAGTAAAATTCATATTTTATGGTAAGACAAGAAAAATTTAAACATAAAAAAGTGTTCTCTGCCCTTTGGCCTCCTCTCTCCCCACACTGTGCATTGTGTATCTGCATTATGCATGGATCAGACCTCCCCCATCGGCAGGAATACCTGCTCAACCATAAAGAGCAGCATTCTCCCAGCATCAACAAGACAAATCCTTAAAAGATAACATTCCTTCTTGATCTTGGAAGGGGTCACATGACCCACCACGATGACACTTAGATCTGGATCATGTAAACTGTCCATAATACTTCATTTGATGTACAGCTCTCTGTCTCAAAAAACTGTGCCTTGAATTCTAACGAGTGGAACAGTTCTCACAGCTTTCTGAGATGCTTTTCCTGGGTTATAATCTTCAAATTTGGATCGACTGATTAAATTTTCATCGACAGTTACAAAACATAATAATATAACAAACACATGCTCATGCCAAGAAGTGAAATATCAACTATAACTCACACCTAAATCTAAAACTGTGCACCTCCAATACCCCTTTCCTGTGTTGTACCCTCCTCCTGCCCAGGGTTAACTACCTTTGTTTCTGTGTTTTTTATTGGCTTTTCAGATTTATTACATATGTATGTCAAGGGGAGCAAAATTTGCCACCTCCAAAATATGCTTCTTTGGCATAAAGATTACTTCTGGCCAATTATCTTTGCGAGGCTACAGATATAGGAGAATCTCTGAAACAGAGCAGACAGAAGTCACCCTGTTGTAAGGGACACTTACATTTATAAGAGAAATCTCCATTTGTAAGTGTGTCTCCCTCTCTGTACCAGGAAGAGAAGAATCTCTAAATCCCTAGAAACTTTTATCAAAGGAGAAGACAGGGACTCAAATCTGCATCACAACCTCATCCTTGTTTACTGTGCTTGTCCTGGTAACTTCCCATAACTGGTTCCCCTTCCCCAACATCTTTTGTCTTTAGTTGAAGATGGTAATTAAAGTGGAGGCTTGGGCCACTTCAGGGAGCTGCTCAGTTTTCCTGGGTCTCTCCCATGTATACAGGAGGTATCCAGGTTATTACTCCTCTGTTTTTCTCCTGTTAATCTGTCTTTTTAGCACAGGGAAGGGGGAGTCTCAGCCAAAAATCTAGAAGGGTAAAGAGACAATTATTTTTGCTCCCCTACATATGCATGCCTATGAAACGGAGCAGGACCCTGTGGTGCCCTCCCAGGGACAAATCCTTTCTGTGTCCCCTGTTTCTTGTTTGTAGGAAATAGGCTTCATTCAGCCTCCTTGACCCTCCCGGAGTTCCAAAGGGCAGATTCAGAGTTGCTTATCTGGGAAGGGAAGGAATGCAGAAACAAAGAAGGATCAATCAAGAAATTAAAGCAGGGATTAAAGCAGGGTCCTCGTTCCTCCTCAAGGAAATACAAAACAATACCTTTGAATACTTCTGCAGGAACTAAGGCCCCCAACCAGGTGGAGGATGGTAACTTCAGGCTGAACACAAGATCCCTGGGGCTCTGCCCTATTACCTCACCACCAACCAATCAGAAGAAAGTCTGTACACAGTGGAAGATAAGGAAGACTTTGACCCCCTCCCCCAAATGATTCTCCCTTTAAAAACTTTCATGGTTGAGCCCCTGAATGGGATGAATGGAGGAAATCAGTCACAATACTGTTTTACAGACATACTCTACACAAACCATACCTGAACATGAAGACTCTTTCACTTTTCATTATGGCAGTTAAGAACACTGAGGTAAGCAATACTAGACTGATACCTTGCAGTAAAATAGCTACCCACCACCTCTATGACTATTGGTAATTTGAGTTTCCGGGTTATGATGATTATTCAAACACTCTCAGGAAATTAGTGGAGTTGCCTTTCTGTGACTCCTGAATTCCCTTCATTTTACAGTAGTTCTCAACCTTGGACGCATATTAGAATCAACTGGGGAGCTTTTAAAACGTGGACATTGGGACCACAGACCACTTAAGTCAGAATCTCTGGAAATAGGATCTAGGCATCGTTATTTGTAAAAGCTCCAACGTGTAGCCACATTTGAGAACTACTGATTCTGTGGTTCTCTTTAAGACCTACTCCTATGAATTCCACATGAATTCTGATTTTTCTTAGTAATTTACACTTTTTTTTTAAAGGAAACTATACATTACCTTGCTGATAACTTTATACAGAATAAGGATTATAGAATTTATTGGCTTTGGGATCTGGGAAAATCATACTTACAAAAGGAATAATAAATATCAGAATCTCATAAAATAACCTGTGATAGCCCAGATTACTTGCATATTTTACCTTTAATTTCAGAGCCCTATCAGTATTCAAAGGAGCTTAGAGCTTTTAGAAATGCTTCAGTGAGGAACACTTTATACTCTGTCCCTGATAGATGAAAGTGTTCATTTCCTCTCAGACAAGTCAGTAACAAACAACTATTTTCTAGCAACTGGACTGTATCCACCTATTCATTTCCCATGGCTCATTGGGCATCATTAGGAATGTAACAGGTTTTAGTTACTACCAACCCCAGTTACTGTAGAATTAGTCAATTACACGAGAGTTTAAAAAATCATTAAGGCTGTTTTTATTTTACCCTATATTTGGCTATTTCAAAAGTGGGTAGGCATAATTTATTTTTTGTCTTTATCCATCAATCCAGTGTATTATATTTAAAACTAGAAAATTCTTTCATATGTAAAATAAGGCTTCTGAGTAGTCCATAGATCAAATAATAATACCCTTCCTAAAATGTTTTATTTTTCATACTTAGATAAAAAAAATATAGAAAAACAATTTGAAATGATTGGTTAAGAAATTTACCACAATGGAGAGAATAAGATGTAAACTCTGGCAAAATCTGACAATACAGACAACTTGAAAAACACTCCAAAAAAAGCAAATGGCTACCACAGAGCAGAGAAACGGTGGTCACCATGTGCCCAGCATAAACATGAGTTGGGTTAAAGGTGATATTATGTTTTCCACAATATATAAAATGAGCATATAAGTTTATAATCACAAATAGCTGGTCCACTAGCAGGTGTGTATATATATATATATATATATATATATATATATATCTGTGTTGGACAAAGCTCTGTTGCTTTATTAATATTTCTCTCCCTTTGCTCAAATCCTGCACTCACCAAATAACCTTCCAATTATAATTTAGCTTCCTGTTTAGGTGGCTCAATGTGTGTGTATCTGTGTGTATGTTGTGGTGGGGCAGGGGTGAGGTGGGGAGAGTATCTATTGATACAAAGTACACAAATTTGAACTAGTAGGTCATCGTATTTTTCATTGTCCATTACCACACTGACACTTGGCCATCCATCTATAAATATGGGGGAAATGTGATTAGTATGAAGCAGTCTGTGCTCATCCCTGGAGTACTTATTGGAAAGCCAATAGATTCAGCAGAGAAAAAGATGACCCACCTGAGGTTCTATCCCCAGAAGTTCTGCCCATCTTTTTCACTCCTAAAGATTGTAAGGGATAAATCTTCTATCACTTTTGGAGATTCTGAAACATACAGGCATAGCAATGGTTCCGAGAAGGTCTGAAAAATGTTGTTTCATTTTACTGATCAAGACATTTCACATACAGTTGTGAGACTTCAACATTTTATGGCGTGATGGGTACGTGACCTGTACTGTCCCACGGGCCCCTGATTCAGAAGGGCCCCACTCTTGATTCAGTGCTCTGCTGTTGTCATCCTGAAATTTTTAATAATTTTGTCTTTGAACTTGTGTTTATATGTGAAGTCACATGGGGCAATGGAGCATGCACATGTAGAGGAGAGGCATGCAATATATGTGTCCACCACTCCTTGCTGCTCCACTCATGTTTGGCATTAGCAGTACTGTATGAGCACAAAATTCTCATGGAACCACAATGCATAAGAGTTTGGTGAGACTCTAAGCTAGTACATGGTAAGTGTATAATAAGCAGGGGTATAGACAGTCATGAAAAATCATGCTTTCCCATGTGAATCAAAGCTTGATCTGAATGAAGAAAAAGGCAGTGGCTTTGTAAGAAATACTAACGACCCCCAAATCCTACCATATCCTTTCTGACTTGTGTTCTTTCCTCATATTAGACAGCCAACTTCACTGAAAATGATGACATAAAAGGAAAGAGAAAGATAGGGTAACACAACCTTCCTTTTCTCTTTCTTTCTTTTTAGTCCTTCCTTACTCATCAGTGAGCCAAAAGTAGAAGTGAAATAAAAACAGTTGAGTTAGCTTTGTATAGCATTTCCACGATTTTGGTAAAAACAAAATACATATGCATGGATGAGATATGAAATATGAATTGTGTAATTTCAGTGATTCTGCATACAAGTTAAACACTCTTATTTTTGCATTTAAAATGGCATTGAACCATACAAAGATGAACAGTAAAATTTGTGCTAAACATTTAAATTTCTTTTAGCTTAGAATGACATTAAATAACAAATAATAAAAAGCAGCAGAAGTCCAGAGAGAAGCTGAGGAAGAAAGGGCAAAGCTTTATATTAAGGGATAAAATCGGATTCCATAGGAACAGTTGACCACATGTAGATTCTATTTTAAATTTATAAATGAGCTGTAATTTGGAGCCAATTGCTGGTTTATCTCTCAACTTCAAAGACCGGAAAGTCTCAGCTAGTCTTATTCATTGCTGACTCCTTACGAGTGGTGTTTTTGCTACTGAGACCAAAAATTACACTGATTAGATATATTCTCTTGAGCAGAAGGGGAGGCTAGACAGAAATGTCAATAGAGAAAAATCCAGCGAAAATATCTGACCTCTCCAATGTCCCATTCACACTGATATTCTCTTCTTCAAATACTTCTTTGCTATTATCTTCTTTATGATTCTTAATCTGATTTTCACCAATTTTGTTATAAATGGACTCATATTTGATAGAAGATGGAGGCACATATTCTTCCCCCAAGGTCACTTAGCTTGTAACCAGAAGACTCAAGGCGAGAACCCATATCACCAAAGTTTCCCTTTAGCTTGAAAAGAAAGTTGCACTGACATTTTATTGACTCTGAAAGCATTTACATAAGTGTCATTTTGGGGCAACGCGCATGTATCGTTTTGTCTTTTTCACTCTAATTATGGAGATGTAAACCTCCATCTGACTAAAAAGTTTAGTTTTCACACAGAAAAAAATTTTCATTGGTAGCTTTTCAGACTTTGAAATTCTTCTTTGGCAATTCTATTAACCGTTAGACAAGAAACTAGATAAACCCACTCTCTGCTTAATTCAACTCTTCAAAAGTATTTCACTTAGGAATATGTGTTTCCATCTCAGAATGGTTAATTACAACAGGAGGGAGAATCAACATTTTGAATGAAAGGGTATATAAGGAGAAAGTGTGAAGTGGAAGAAAAATAAAATAGTATTTTGAACAAGAGGAAAAACTGGTCCAGCTATGATGTACTTTACCAATTTCAATCATATATACTTTGGGCTCCTTTTCAGTTCTGGCCATCTTTTGTCTTTCCTCATCTGCTGAATGCTTAAGCTTTACTGTCCAGAGTTTTCCTGGAGTTACACTGCTAAAAATAGAGGTACCTTGTCCAGATAAGCTCCCCGAGAAGGTATGCAGCCAATTCAATGACACAGAAGCGAGACCAAGCTAGTCTCTCCTCCCATTCTCTGTGTTTCTCATTACCGGGCTGAGTGTGGTTTTGGTCTATATAGACATGCTCTTGCTGAGGGTCTTTATGCACAGTCAGAAGGGGTCTTCAGATTCTGTAGCCCTAGAGAGACAGGCAGAATTCCAGCTCAGCCCCTACCCTCAGATCTTGGGAAACAGGTGAGAAATCCTGCAAAGTACTATCAGGAACAGCACCTCACTTCCTCAAAGGCCTATCCATCTTTGACATGCATAACAATAGGAAAAAAGGCTATGAAGTTTGGAACTTATTCTTAAAATGTTGAAGTTACTAATAGAAAGACTAAAAAATGAGGGGCACCTAGGTAAAGCCACACAAGTCATTCAGGTCTAAGGTTTTATTGCTGTATCAATATGAGACATCTTTATGGGATTGGGTCCTGCAAACATAGTTGTCATATATATTGGAAAACTCATACGGACAAAATGCTGGAAGTTGAGTCACCCTTGCTAAAAGGGATGACATTCCATAGTGAACTACCTTGTACACATGCTGTCACCTTGGGATCTGTATATGGAGGGAATGGAAGCTAAGACCCAGCATTCATATCTGTTCAGAAAAACTGGATGAGGGCAAGGGCATAACTGAAATGTAACTGCTATGGAAGGACACTGGCAGACATAAAGCAGAAACAGCCTGTCCCAAACACATTGTGAGTAAACACTCATGATCTTCTGGGGCATCCATCAACAAACAAATTTATTCCCTTGATGACTGATCTGGCTGTTCAAGGCCAGAATGTCCTGACTTGTATGGACCTGGACCCCACAGATCAATGTTCTTTGGTCTGAACTTGTCTGCCCTTGGTCGAAAGGAGGGACTGAGAAAGTGAAAAAACAGCCTTGCTGGAAACTAGGTCATGATGTCCCCAACTGAAGATAAACAGCAAGCACTCATGGAAAATAAATAATGGCCAGGGAAGGCCACTCTGACCATGCTTGAACTAGATAGAGACAAGGCACTCCTCAAACAGGAAAATGATTAACATGCCATCCCCTCCCTTGACTAACAGGACTCATTGAAGATCCACTGCCAATAACAATTCTAGCCCCTTTTTAATTTTCCTAGCTCTCAAAGAAAAATTAAAATACTCGATATGGTATTGTCTCTATCTCTTGACAACACACAATTGAGAACTTGCTTCTGCTTCCAAAAGCCCTCCTTAGAATCCCTCAACCCACATTCTGTGATAACCACCCCTATCCCCATTCCCTCTTACTAAAATGCCCCATGGTGGAATAAATTCTTAAAGGCTGTAGCAAGCTAAATAAAGCTGTGAGGTTTCTTTGTTGTGTGTGTGTTTGTGGGAGCGTGCGTGTGGCCCCAAGTATATTTGGTTAGTAGGCATTGATTTTGGTCCCTTAGCTTGCTGCCAACTATAAGCACCTTTCCTAAGGAAAAGAAAATAAACCTCACCATTTTCAAATGTCTAAATTGTCCTTCCCTTCTCTCTGCTCCTTTTCCTATGTAAATCCTATCTTTGCCTTTGTTAAATGGAATTGATCTATTATTGGTTTCTCCTATATATGCATAAAATAAATGGCTACTAACTAACTTTATATGTCTCTGAGTCAGTCTTTTACACTGTAGTAGATGTTTACTGAGGATTTGGCTGTAATAGCAAGGAGTCTGCTTTGAGGCTCCAGAGAGTTGATATATATATTTTTTAATAGATACCTAAAGAGAGGCATTTTTTTTTAATTAATTAATTTATTTATTTATTTTTGGCTGTGTTGGGTCTTCGTTTCTGTGTGAGGGCTTTCTCTAGTTGCAGCAAGTGGGGGCCACTCTTCATCGCGGTGCGCAGGCCACTCACTATCGTGGCCTCTCTTGTTGCGGAGCACAGGCTCCAGACGCACAGGCTCAGTAGTTGTGGCTCACGGGCCTAGTTGCTCCGTGGCATGTGGGATCCTCCCAGACCAGGGCTTGAACCCGTGTCCCCTGCATTGGCAGGCAGACTCTCAACCACTGTGCCACCAGGGAAGCCGAGAGTTGATATCTTAAATTCAATGTTATACATTCTCTTTTTAAAATGTCGTTCCAGAGACCTTGAAGATGGTACAGTAGGAAGACGTGGAGATCACCTTCCTCCCCACAAATACATCAGAAATACATCTACATGTGGAACAACTCCTACAGAACACCTACTGAATGCTGGCAAAAGACCTCAGACTTCCCAAAAGGCAAGAAAATCCCCACATACCTGGGAAGGGCAAAAGCAAAAAGAAAAAACAGAGACAAAAGAATAGGGACAGGACCTGCACCTCTGGGAGGAAGCTGTGAAGGAGGAAAAGTTTCCACACACTGGGAAGCCCCTTCACTGGTAGAGACGGTGGGTGGGTGGGGGGGAAGCTGCAGAGCCACGGAGGAGAGCGCAACAATAGGGGTGCAGAGGGCAAAGCAGAGAGATTCTCGCACAGAGGATCGGTGCCGACCAGCACTCAGCAGCCCGAGAGGCTTGTCTGCTCACCCGCCAGGGCGAATGGGGGCTGGAGCTGAGGCTCCGGCTTCGGAGGTCAGATCCCAGGGATAGGACTGGGGTTGGCTGTGTGAACACAGCCTGAAGGGGGCTAGTGAGCCACAGCTAGCTGGGAGGGAGTCGCGGAAAAAGTGTGAAACTGCTTAATACACAAGAGACCATTGTTTCGCGGTGTGTGAGGAGACGGGATTCAGAGCACCGCCTAAACGAGCTCCACAGACAGGTGCTAGCCACAGCTATCAGTGTGGACACCAGAGACGGGCATGAGACACTAAGGCTGCTGCTGCAGCCACCAAGAAGCCTGTGTGCAAGCACAGGTCACTATTCACACCTCCCCTCCCAGGAGCCTGTGCAGCCCACCACTGCCAGGGTCCCATGATCCAGGGACACTTACCCGGGAGAACACACGGCGCGCCTCGGGCTGTTGTAACATCACGCTGGCCTCTGCTGCCACAGGCTTGCCCCGCATTCCATACCCCTCCCTCCCCCCAGCCTGAGTGAGCCAGAGCCCCCTAATCAGCTACTCCTTTAACCCCGTCCTGTCTGGGTGGGAACAGACGCCCTCAGGCGACCTACATGCAGAGGCAGGGCCAAATCCAAAGCTGAACCCCAGGAGCTGTGTGAACAAAGAAGAGAAAGGGAAATCTCTCCCAGCAGTCTCAGGAGCAGTGGATTAAATCTCCACAAGCAACTTGATGTACCCTGTATCTGTGGAATACTTGAATAGACAACAAATCATCCCAAAATTGAGGTGGTGGACTTTGGTAGCAACTGTAGACTTGGGGTTTGCTTCTCTGCATCTAATTTGTTTCTGGTTTTATGTTTATCTTAGTTTGGTATTTAGAGTTTATTATCATTGGTAGATTTCTTTATTGATTTGGTTGCTCTCTTCCTTTTCTTTATATACATATATATATTATTTTTTTTCGTTTTTCTCTTTCGGTGAGTGTGTATGTGTATGCTTCTTTGTGTGATTTTGTGTGCATAGTTTTGCTTTTACTATTTGTCCTAGGGTTCTCTCTGTCCCTTTTTTTTTTTTTTAGTACAGTTTTTAGTGCTTGTTATCATTGGTGGATTGTTTTCTGGTTTGGTTTCTCTCTTGTTTCTTTTTTTAAATTACTTTTAATTTTTTTTTTTATTTTTAATATTTTTAAATTTTTTTATTTTATAACTTTATTTTATTCTTTCTTTCTTTCTTTTTTTCTCCCTGACCTTCTCAGCCATGTGGCTGACAGGGTCTTGGTACTCCGGCCGGGTGTCAGGCCTGTGCTTCCGTGGTGGAAGACACGAGTTCAGGACACTGGTCCACCAGAGATCTCCCAACTCCACATAATATCAAACGGCAAAAGGTCTCCCAGAGACCTCCATCTCAATGCTAAGCCGCAGCTCCACTCAATGACCAGCAAGCTACGGTGGGGGACACCCTATGCCAAACAACTAGCAAGACAGGAACACAACCCCACCCATTAGCAGAGAGGCGGCCTAAAATCATAATAAGGATACAGACACCCCAAAACACACCACCAGACGAAGTACTGCCCACCAGAAAGACAAGATTCAGCCTCCTCCACCAGAACACGGTTACCAGTCCCCACCAAGAGGAAGCCTACACAACACACTGAAACAACCTGAGCCACTGGGGACAGGCACCAAAAACAAAAGGAACTACGAACCAGCAACCTGTGAAAAGGAGACCCCAAACATAGCAACTAAATGAAAATGAAAAGACAGAGATACACACTGCAGATGAAGGAGCAAGGGAAAAACCCACCAGACCAAACAAATGAAGAGGAAATATGCAGTCTACCTGAAAGAGAATTCAGAGTAATAATAGTAAAGATGATCCAAAATCTTGAAAATAGAATGGAAACAATACAAGAAACGTTTAACAAGGACCTAGAAAAACTAAACAGCAAACAACAATGATGAACAACACAATAAATGAAATTAAAAATACTCTAGAAGGAATGAGTAGCAGAATAACTGAGGCAGAAGAACAGATAAGTGACCTGGAAGGTAAAATAGTGGAAATAACTACTGCAGAGTAGAATAAAGAAAAAAGAATGGAAAGAATTGAGGACACTCTCAGAGACCTCTGGAACAACATTAAATGCACCAACATTCAAATAATAGGGGTCCCAGAAGAAGAAGAGAAAAAGAAAGGGACTGAGAAAATATTTGAAGATATTATAGTTGAAAACTTCACTAATATGGGAAAAGAAATAGTCAATCAAGTCCAGGAAGTGCAGAGAGTGCCATACAGGATAAATCCAAAGAGAAACACAGCAAGACACATGTTAATCAAACTAACAAAAATTAAATACAAAGAATGAATATTAAAAGCAGCAAGGGAAAAACAACAAATAACACACAAGGAACTCCCATAAGATTAACAGCCGATTGTTCAGCAGAAACTCTGCAGGCCAGAAGGGAGTGGCAGGATATACTTAAAGTGATGAAAGGGAAAAACCTACAACCAAGATTACTCTACCCAGTAAGGATCTCACTGAGCTCTGATGGAGAAATTAAAACCTTTACAGACAAGCAAAAGCTACAAGAATTCAGCACCACCAAACCAGCTTTACAACAAATACTAAAGGAAGTTCTCTAGGCAGGAAACACAAGAGAATGAAAAGACCTACAATAACAAACCCAAAACAATTAAGAAAATGGCAATAGGAAAATACATATCGTTAACTACCTTAAATGTAAATGGATTAAACGCTCCAACCAAAAGACAAAGACTGGCTGAATGGATCCAAAAACAAGACCCATATATATGGTGTGTACAAGAGACCCAATTCAGACCCAGGGACACATACAGACTGAAAGTGAGGGGATGGAAAAAGATATTCCATGCAAATGGAAATCAAAAGAAAGCTGGAGTAGCAATTCTCATATCAGACAAAATAGACTTTAAAATAAAGACTATTAGAAGAGACAAAGAAGGACACTACATAATGATCAAGGGATCGATCCAAGAAGAAGATAGAAAAATTGTAAATGTTTACTCACGAAACATAGGAGCACCGCAATACATAAGGGAAATGCTAACAGCCATAAAAGGGGGAATCAACAGTAACACAATCACAGTAAGGGACTTTAACTCCCCACTTTCACCAATAGACAGAGCATCCAAAATGAAAAGAAATAAGGAAACACAAGCTTTAAATGATGCATTAAACAAGATGCACTTAACTGATATTTATAGGACATTCCATCCAAAAACAATACAATACACGTCCTTCTCAAGTGCTCATGGAACATTCTCCAGAATAGATCATATCTTGGGTCACAAATCAAGCCTTGGTAAATTTAAGAAAACTGAAATTGTTATCAAGTATCTTTGCCGATCACAATGCTATGAGACTAGATATCAATTACAGCAAAAAATACAAAGACATGGAGTGTAAACAATACACTACTAAATAACCAAGAGATCACAGAAGAAATCAAAGAGGGAATCAAAAAACACATAGAAACAAATGACAATGAAAACATGATGACCCAACAAGAGGGAAGTTTATAGCAATACAATCCTACCTCAAGAAACAGGAAACATTTCTAATAAACAACCTAACCTTACACCTAAAGCACTTAGAGAAAGAAGAACAAAAACACCCCAAGGTTAGCAGAAGGAAAGAAATCATAAAGATCAGATCAGAAATAAATGAAAACGAAATGAAGGAAACAACAGCAAGGATCAGTAAAGCTAAAGGTGGTTCTTTGAGAAGATAAACAAAATTGATAATACCATTAGCCACACTCATCAAGAATAAAAGGGAGAAGACTCAAATCAACAGAATTAGAAATGAAAAAGAAGTAACAACTGACACTGCAGAAATACAAAGGATCATGAGAGATTACTACAAGCAACTCTATGCCAATAAAATGGACAACCTGGAAGAAATGGACACATTCTTAGAAAAGCATAAACTTCCAAGACTGAACCGGGAAGAAATAGATAATATAAACAGACCAATCACAAGCACTGAAATTGAGACTGTGATTAAAAATCTTCCAATAAACTAAAGCCCAGGACCAGATGGCTTCATAGGCGAATTCTATCAAACATGTAGAGAAGAGCTAAAACCTATGCTCCTCAAACTCTTCCAAAATATAGCAGAGGGAGGAACACTCCCAAACTCATTCTATGAGGCCACAATCACCCTGATACCAAAACCAGACAAAGATGTCACAAAGAAAGAAAACTACAGGACAATATCACTGATGAACATAGATGTAAAAACCCTCAACAAAATACTAGCAAACAGAATCCCGCAGCACATTAAAAGGATCATACACCTTGATCAAGTGGGGTTTATCGTGGAAATGCAAGGATTCTTCAATATACACAAATCAATCAATGTGATAAACCATATTAACAAATTGAAGGAGAAAAAACATACGATCACCTCAATAGATGCAGGAAAAGCTTTTGACAAACTTCAACACCCATTAATGATTAAAAAAAAAAAAAAAAACCTCCAGAAAGTAGGCATAGAGGGAACTTTTCTGAACATAATAAAGGCCATATATGACAAACCCACAGCCAACATCATTCTCAATGGTGAAAAACTGAAACCATTTCCTCTAAGATCAGGAACAAGACAAGCTTGTCCATTCTCACCACTATTATTCAACATAGTTTGGAAGTTTTAGCCACAGCAATCAGAGAAGAAAAAGAAATAAAATGAATCCAAATTGGAAAAGAAGTAAAATCGTCACTGTTTGCAGATGACATGATACTATGCATAGAAAATCCTAAAGATGCTCCCAGAAAACTACTAGAGCTAATCCATGAATTTGGTAATGTAGCAGGAGACAAAATTAATGCATAGAAATATCTTGCATTCCTATACACTAATCATGAACAATCTGAAAGAGAAATTAAGGAAACACTCTCATTTACCACTGCAACAAAAAGAATAAAATACCTAGGAATAAACCTACCTAGGGAGAAAAAAGACCTGTATGCAAAAAATTATAGGACACTAATGAAAGAAATTAAAGATGATACAAACAGATGGAGAGATATACCATGTTCTTGTATTGGAAGAATCAACATTGTGAAAAGGACTATACGACACAAAGCCATCTACAGATTCAATATCAAACTACCAATGGCATTTTCCACAGAAGTAAAACAAAAAATTTCACAATTTATATGGAAACACAAAAGACCTCGGGTAGTCAAAGCAATCTTGAGAAAGAAAAACGGAGCTGGAGGAATCAGGCTCTCTGACTTCAGACTATACTACAAAGCTACAGTAAATCAAGACAGTCTGGTACTGGCACAAAAACCATAATATAGATCAATGGAACAGGATAGAAAGCCCAGAGATAAACCCAAGCACATATGGTCACCTTATTTTTGATAAAGGAGGCAGGAATATATAATGGAGTAAAGACCGCCTCTTCTATAAGTGGTGCTGGTAAAACTGGACAGCTACATGTAAAAGAATGAAGTTAGAACACTCCCTAACACCATACACAAAAATAAACTCAGAATGGATTAAAGACCTAAATGTAAGGCTAGACACTCTAAAACTCTTAGAGGAAAACATAGGCAGAACACTCTATGACATAAATCACAGCAAGATCCTTTTTGACTCACCTCATAGAGAAATGGAAGTAAAAACAAAAACAAATGGGACCAAATGAAACTTAAAAGTTTTTGCACAGCAAAGGAAACTATAAACAAGACGTGAAGACATCCGTCAGAATGGGAGAAAATATTTGCAAGTGAAGCAACTGACAAAGGATTAATCTCCAAAATTTACAAGCAGCTCATGCAGCTCAGTACCAGAAAAACAAACAACCCAATCCAAAAATGGGCAGAAGACCTAAATAGACATTTCTCCAAAGAACATATACAGATTGAACAAACACATGAAAGTATACTCAACATCACTAATCATTAGAGAAATGCAAATCAAAACTACAATGAGGTATCCCCGCACACGAGACAGAATGGCCATTATCAAAAGATCTACAAACAATAAATGCTGGAGAGGGTGTGGAGAAAAGGGAACCCTCTTGCACTGTTGGTGGGAATGTAAATTGATACAACCACTATGGAGAACAGTATCGAGGTTTCTCTAAAAAACTAAGAACTACCATACGACCCAGCAATTCCACTACTGGGTATATACCCTGAGAAAACCATAATTCAAAAAGAGTCATGTACCACAATATTCATTGTAGGTCTATTTACAATAGCCAGGACATGGAAGCAACCTAAGTGTCCATCAACATATGAATGGATAAAGAAGATGTGGCACATATATACAATGGAATATTAGCAATAAAAAGGAACGAAATTGGGTCATTTGTTGAGACGTGGATGGACCTAGAGTCTTTCCTACAGAGTGAAGTAAGCCAGAAAGAGAAAAACAAATACCGTACGCTAATACATATATATGGAATCTAAAAAAAAAAAAAGGTTCTGAAGAACCTAGCAGCTGGACAGGAATAAAGACGCAGACATAGAGAATGTACTTGAGGACATGGGGAAGGGGAATGGGAAGCTGGGACGAAGTGAGAGAGTGGCATAGACATATATACACTACCAAATGTAAAATAGATAGCTAGTGAGAAGCAGCCACATAGCACAGGGAGGTCATCTTGGTGCTTTGTGACCACCTAGAGGGATGGGATAGGGTGGGAGGGAGGGAGACACAAGAGGGAGGAGATATGTGGATATAAGTATATGTATAGCTGATTCACTTTATTATAAAGCAGAAACTAACACACCATTTGAAAGCAATTATACTCCAATAAAGACGTTAAAAAAAATGTCCTTCCAATATGTCTTCTATCTTAAACTCCAGCTTCTCACAAAGGTGTCTGACCCTTTTTCTTTTTCCCTACTCTGCAGCCCATCAGAGAGAAAAAAAAAAAAAAAAACAACACAATAAAACCAACAAATAAAACCCCAAAAGCAATATGATAAGACATTATTAAAGTATCAGTGTTCCAAAATGTGGAACACTGATAACACCAAATGCTGGTAAGGATGTAGAACAACGGGAACTCTCATTTGTTGGAGGGAATAGAAAATGGTACAGCCACTTTGGAAAACACTATGGCAGTTTCTTACAAAACTAAACATACTCTTACAATAGGATCCAGCAATTGTACCCTTTGGTATTTTCCCCAAAGAGCTGAAAACTCATGTCTACACAAAAACCTACACCAGATGTTTATAGAAGCTGTTTTCATAACTGCCAAAACCTGGAAGCACCAAGATGTCCTTTAGTAGGTAAATGGATAAACAAACACTGGTACAGCCAGACAATGGAATATTATTTAGCAGTAGAAAGAAATGAATTACCAACCCACGAAACAACATGGAGGAAGCTTAAATGCATATTATTACATGAGAGAAGCTAATCTGAAAAGGCTACATGTTGTATGATTTCAACTATATGACAGTCTGGAAAAAACAAAACTAAAGAGAGAGTAAAAAGATCTGTGGTTGCCATGTTTGTGGGGTGTGGTATAGAGGAATGAATAGGCAGAGCACAGAGGATTTTCAGAGCAGTGAAACTACTCTGTATGAAACCATAATAATGGATACACATCATTATACATTTGTCCCAAACCATAAAATATATAACACCAAGAGGGAACCCTAAGGCAGCCGCATGACTTAGTGTGATTATTATATGTCAGTGTAGGTTCATCAATTGTAACAAATGTACCATGTAGTGGGGGATGCTGATAATGGGGGAGGTTAAGCATGTGTAAGGGTAGGAGGTATACAGGAAATCTCTGTACCTTCCCCTTAATTTTGCTGTGAAACTAAAACCGCTCTAAAAAAAAATAAAGTCTTTGAAACATTTTTAAAAGAAGACTGCTTAAAATTAATAAATACCCAAACCCAACATATTAAGTCCCCCAAAAGTAATATGATGAGATAAGACATTATTAAAGTAAGAGAGTTCCCAAAGAAGTTTCCTCTCCTCCCGCCCCTTAGATAGGATCCTCTTCTCCTACCTTCTGAAAGAAGTTCGGTGTGTGTGTGTGTGTGTGTGTGTGTGTGTGTGTGTGTGTGTGTGTGTGAGACAGAAAGAGGGAGGGAGAGGGAGAGAGAAAGATATTTGGGAGATAAAGACTCTGGAGACTCAGTAACCTCTGTCTTTCTATTTGAATTTGAGAGATTAGTGGTTCAAAGAAAAGAGAAACCATTTGAACCTGAAGACAGGAACATTCTCTTTAAATCTGCAGAGGTAACCTGTCATTGAAACTGTAGGAAAGGAAATGTAATCCCAACACCATAGGCGGCTCCACAATGAACTAGATTTACGGTACCATAATAATGTACATGCTCTTTATATGTCTTCAGTTTTTAGAATGACTCTTTGACAAAACACAGAGACAATTATAGTTAGAAGACAAAGAAGAAATGCACTCAACATAAAATTAAAATACAGTTTACAAAATTCAGGGGAAGAAAGTCAATAGAAGTGAAGAAACATGTAGGGTCATTAAAATCTCCATTTAACATGCCAGGAATTTAGAGATACTGTGGACAGTTTAAAGAAGAAAAAACTAAAGATTTCTGGATTGCATTTAAGATGAAAAAGTAATCAACAGAAGAAGTATGGGGAGCATATGAAAATGAATTAATTTTTCCTTATTTTTCACAGGAGAAAGACTATCAACAGTGAAAAAAATGAGAAAAATCACAGATTAGAGATGTGAATATGTTATTAAAGATTTGAAAAAGGTAAGAATTAGAAAAATAAAACAACTCAGAATATATACCTCCGAGGAGTTACAAATGGGAGAGGGACACAGTGTGTTTAAGTAAAAGAACTTGTGAAATGAAAAGTACTTTAATCATGTATAGATAATAATTCAAATAAAATAAAATTATTTCTTCAATTTCACATTTATTAATATTCATTGCATGCATTTTTGAAAATCCTGATAAGCAAAAATGAGAGAATTAAAATTATGTATAAATCCACTTCTCACAGATAACAAATATTTATATTTTGATATATACTCATACATAAATGAGATCATACTGTGACATTATATGTATGCATACTATATATTATAGTCTTTTTTATTAAGTACTTGCATTACCTTTAATATCAATGCAATTAATTCTGAAACTTTAAATTTCTCTTCTTTAGAGATATACCATTATTTTCTAAGCCCCCTACTGATGGGTATTTGTGTTACTTTCATGTTTCATTGTAAAACTAATAAATACTTGTGTAACTCCATATGTGCGTACAGACTTAAATATTCCTTTAGATAATTCCCTAGAAATGCAATTGTTCGGTCAAGTGGATGCACACTGTTAAGGATTCTGATGGATGCTACAGAACTGCTCTATGAAATATACCAATTCAGGCTCTTATCAACATACAAGGTTAAAAAAATGTTATTACATTTTCATGTATTTGATTAGAAGTAAAGTTGAACACTTTTTCATATGTCTTTGGATTTTATATCAATTCTTTCCTCCACATCTTTTAAAAAGTAGGCAGTGTATTTCTTTTTCTTAATTGATCTGTAAGATTCAATTTCAGTCTGTTTTTAATGTACAGAGTTTTAAAAATATCTATGTGTGTTTTCCATTTAAATTTTTGACTCTGTTGTCACTTCTGGAGAAGTATTTTCCAGCACTTCATTGTAGAAATATTTACTTATTGTTCTCCTGTTCCTTGGGCTTCTTAAGCTTATTTATATTTGAGTATTTTATCTAACTCAAATTTAATTTAGTGCATTATGTGAGTGAGGGTTCTGATTTTTTATATGATTACCAAATGATTACCAAAACCACTACTTTCCTAATTGATCTTTACCCACTGATTTGAAATGTCATTTTTATTATATATACTTGAGTATATTTGGGGACTTTCTCTTTCTTTTCACTCACCTACATATTCTTTTAGTAGGAGATTTATTATACATTTTAGTATGGAGATGGACAATGACCTTTAAGGTTTTTAACATTTTCTAATTACGTCTCATCTATGTTGCTGCCTGATGAAGTTTAGAATAATTTTTGTCACATCCAAAGCCCTCCCAGCCTCCCTCCAACTTAATATTTATGTGTTGCTATTATATTTTAGGTAAATTTGGGGAGAAATTATATGTACAAAATATTAAACTTCTCATCAAGAAATACTGGATGTATCTGTCCATGTATTCAAATATTCTTTTATGTTTTTCACTGAAGTTTTGTATATCTTCAAACACCATGCTAAATAAGTACATAATAATTTTGTACTTTGAACCTCTACTGTGCAGAATGAGAGCTTTGATTTCTAATAGGTTGTCTAAATAGTTACTAGCATGTAGGAAAGCTTGCATATAATATATAATTATTCTAATTTTTTCTTTACCAGTTATATGACAGAGTAGATGTCATTGTTGCTGATTCACTTAGGTCCAAGTGGACGATAATAACATGTTCTAATATGAATAATTTGATTTCCTTTTCCAATATGTATACTTCCCATTTCTTTTACTTAGCATATTTCATTGGCTAGAACATCCAGAATAGTATCAAAAAGGGCATTTGATGCGCATTCTAGTTGTGTTTCAGATTTTAATGGAGGTACGTTCAGTATTTCAACATTGATTATGGAGTTTACTGTTATTTTATAGACACTATTTGGCATGCTTATCAACTGTCACCTATTTTTACATTGCTAAAAGTTCCTTTTTTTTGTTTGTTTCTACTCAAATCGGGAACAGACCTTTTATTTTATCAATATTTGTTCATAATTTATAGAAGGATGCAAAGAAGGATGTACAATGAAGGATGTAAATTGAGTCTTTTTTAAATTTAATTTTTAAAAAACATCTTTATTGGAGTATAATGGCTTTACAATGGTGTGTTAGTTTCTGCTTTATAACAAAGTGAATCAGCTGTACATATACCTATATCCTCATATCTCCTCCCTCTTGCGTCTCCCCTTCCACCCTCCCTATCCCACCCCTCTAGGTGGTCACAAAGCACCAAGCTCATCTCCCTGTGCTATGCAGCTGCTTCCCACTAGCTATCTATTTTACATTTGGTAGTGTATATATGTCCATGCCACTCTCTCACTTTGCCCCAGCTTACCCTTCCCCCTCCCCATGTGCTCAAGTCCATTCTCTATGTCTGCATCTTTATTCCTGTCCTGCCCCGAGGTTCTTCAGAACCAATTTTTTTTTTTTTTTAGATTCCATATATATGTGTTAGCATACGGTATTTGTCTTTCTCTTTATGACTCACTTTGCTCTGTATGACAGACTCTAGGTCCATCCACCTCACTACAAATAACTCAGTTTCGTTTCTTTTTATGGCTGAGTAATATCGCATTGTACATATGTGCCGCATCTTCTTTACCCATTCATCTGTCGATGGACCCTTAGGTTGCTTCCACGTCCTGGATATTGTAAATAGAGCTGCAATGAACATTGTGGTACATGACTCTTTTTGAATTATGGTTTTCTCAGGGTGTATGCCCAGTAGTGGGATTGCTGGGTCGTATATTAAGCATATCTGTTTTCCTGAGATAAATCCACTTTAAGTATAGTAATTTAGTCTGTTGTTAGTGTAATTTACTATATTTTATAGGATTTTATCATATGTATTCCTGAGATTGGTCTATAGTTTTCAAAGTCTGTGCTATTTTTTTTTTCAAATTTCATAATCAAGGCTATGTGAGCATTAGAATATGAATATAGAAGTTTCAAAGCTATTGTCATGGTTTGCAAGTTTTCAAATATATGATAAGTCATACTTAGATGTTTGAAAGCATTTGTCTATAAAATATTTTTGAAGATATTTCTTCTACTTTTTTATTTCTTATAAAGTCAAATGTTTAACTCTCTTATTTCCTCTTTTATCTCAAATATAAAAGCATTTAAGGCTATGAATGTTTTTAGTTACAGCTTTGTTCTTATCTCAGAAGTTTAATGTGTGGTTTCCTGATTTCATTAATTTCTAAGTAGACTTCTTTTTAAAATTTAAGAAAATAACACTACTTTTTCTTATTACAAAAGCAATGTATGTTTACTGTAGAAAAATATCAAAATAACTATTAACAAAAGTAGAAGTAACTTGTTTTCTACCATTAAACACTACTAACATCCTGTTCTTTATTTGTAGTGGATATATAATGACAGATAGACGGATACATATTCAGTTTTCTACATTACCTAAAAAAGATGACATGTGATCTATTAACTGACTTTTCTTATTTGTTTTAAATGGCTTGCTGATTTTGCTACATAATAATTATTTTAGGCATTTTGTAACAAAAAAACCTGGTATACCAAGGTATTCAATCATTTTCAGTGATGTGTTATTGCAAACATATACTTATGAGGTGCCTGCTTTATTGACATTGGGTTTTTTGGCTTATTCTTATGTCCACATACTCTTTGAATTTACCAGCTGTTGTATACGAAATGGTATGTTGTTTATAAGTTCACTGGTTTTGCAACATTTACTGCACATTACAATTACCTGGGGAGCTTTAAAGCATCCCAGTGACCAGGTTTCCTCCCAATCCAATTACTTTATTTATTTATTTTATTTTATTTTTTTGGCTGTGTCGGGTCTTAGTTGTGGCTTGCAGGATCTTCGTTGAGGCATTTGGGATCTTTCGTTGTGGTGTGCGGGCTTCTCTCTAGTTGTGTCGTGCGGGTTTTCTCTCTCTAAGTTGTGGTGCATGGGCTCCAGGGTGTGTGGGCTCTGTAGTCATGGTACGTGGGCTTAGTTGCCCCACGGCATGTGGGATCTTAGCTCCCTGACCAGGGATCAAACCTGTATCCCCTGGATGCATTGGAAGGCAGATTCTTTACCACTAGACTACCACAGATGTCCCTCTCCTCCCAATCCAATTAAATCAGAATCTTCTGAGGTGAGACTCAGGCATTTTCAAGTTGTAAAGGTTCTCATGAAATCCCAATTCACAGCAAAGGTAGAAGACCACTGGACTTTGAGAAGATATAGGAAAGAAGTTTCTAAGCTTAAAATGTAAGGTTTATATATTTTGCAAATACAGCTGCTTTAACAAATTAGTAACGAATTGGTAAACAAGCTAATCCTGGTATTTCTGAAAAACACAAGTTTAATTTTGCCTGGAGCTGTGCCTCTCAATATATTGTCCAGCATATCCTCCATGACAGGAGACTATTACACTCACCAATATTTATGAAGAAGGGTAATTTTTCCACTGTAAAACTTTAATTGCCTTTTGGAAAATTCATCCAGATTTCCTTAAGCAAATTTTAGAAAGCATATACATGAGCAATTACAGATCTGGCCTGCAGCCTAACTCAAGAACAACAGCAACAACAAAAATCTCAAAAGCAAAGTTGTATTCATTCATTACTTTCTCCTTCCTTTTCTCCTGTAAAAATAGACATCTCTATTTTAAAATTGGCTTCATGACATCATTTGAAGGCAGTTTCCTTCTTAATGACTCTTAATGACAGTAATTCAAATTGCATTTACTTATTTATGGAATCATAAATTAAAAAACAATAAACAACAAGAAAGGAAAATAGCTTGCACCTGGGTTGCCAAAGAATGGTCTAATTCAGCATTAGACCAAAGGTGTTCTAATTTAGCATTATTTAACCATCTAAGAAAAAGAAAAAACAAAAAAACAGCGCCATGAAGCTCTTCATCAAAAAATAGAAGCAATTGTTAATTAACTTTCCATTGGGGAAAGTCATATATTTTTCATGTTATCGTAACATTTCAGTGTACCCTGGGAAATCAGAAAAAAACATAATGTAAACTATTGAAATATTATAATTCCAGCAGTGCAACATATTGCCCAGGCCTCTAATTAGGTTACTCAGTGTAGGGGAGGAAAATTTTTTCCTCTACCCTTCTAGAGTTTTCTGGCTGGTCTAATAATTAAATTAACGTAAGACAGATTAACAGGAGAAAAACAAATTTAATTTTGTAGGCATGGGAATCCCAAATAGACATGACGTGCTCAAAGACAGCCAGGCATTTGAGGCTTATATGCCATCCTGAGCTAAGGAGAAGGGGGTAGGGGTCTGGAGCTCCAGAGGGAAGGAAGACAATTCAAAGGAAGATGGGAAGAACAAATATATGGTAAATAAATGTCTGCCCTGCCATGCAGAGACAATGGGACACAGAGAGGCCTTGAACAAACAGGCCCTGCCACCGAGCTCCCTCCTGCTTACCACACCTAGCACATACTCTTTGTAGTTATCCCTGGTGATGGCTTTTTTCTTGGACCACGCCCCCTATCTAAATTCTTTTAGGCAGTTAAGTGGGAGTTAAAAAGCTCTTCCAGAGTCTTTTGGGACACAGTTGTCTTCAGCTCAAAATAATCTGCATGCCAAAGTGGCACATTTTGTGGTGGCATATTCTGTTCCCCTTCATCTCTTACAGGGCAGGAGTAGAGGAATGCATAAAGACATAAGGGGAGCAGAAGAGGAAAACCAGCTTTTCCAGAAAGATGCTTTAGAAGAAAAACAGCTGCTTTAGGTGTAACAAACCTAAAGAAATGTGCAATGTAATTTGTCTCCCTCAATTTACCAGTTATGAATCTGTATCCTAAATCTGGTTGTACAAAGACACACAACTAATTAGTTATTGTTTGACTAGTAGCTCTTTCAGAAATTTTTCTATTATAGTTGTCACTGTAATTAAACTACTGTAAAATTGACACGGAGCAAAAGAGCAAGAGAGTGTATTGATAATTAAAATCCCTCTTGACCTTGAGAATAGTCAATGGGAAAAAATTCCCTTTACCTTCATCTAATAGAGAAAGAGTCGCTTCCCATTTGAATGAGTCAAATTGTTTACTCAATGTTGGATTAAGGGCTATAGTCTTCTCCCTGTTCTCTGGATGTCACATAGTCTCACCAGATTTGTTTTGAAACTCCAGAGAAGGGACTGTATAGTCCAAAACATAAGAGGTCATATTTAGATCTACCCTGGTAGGTGGGGCTTTAGCAGCATACTCAATTTGACTTAGAAAAATAAAGGAAACTGACATTTCTTTCACCTGGGCATTAGACAAGAGATTAGCTTGGATCATCCCATTAAGTGAGCATGAAATCTGGAATACAGCAGGTTGCTTCTACATGTTCATTCTCTCTTTCTTTCTACCTGCTTAATTATATCTGTGTTACTTCTGTTAAATGCATCAGCAATGAACATTTTAGTTGCTAAAGAGGTATGTGCTAACTTTATATCCCTAGATTCTAAAGCAGACTGACTAGAGACTTTTATTCTGGAGAAGCAAGTGAGGCAAAAACATTTAAATAATTTGACCAACGTTAATGAGAACTTTGGGACCATGTTACCTATCACTTAATTATTTTCTCAAAAATGTTTGGAATGACAGTAAGCACAACAATAATATTTATGCAGCCAAAACAGCTTTGGTAACTAGTTATAATAATCTTAATTTTAGAGATGACAAAATCCAAACTCAAAGAGGTTGCTCAAAATTTCATTTAAAAATGACTGAACAAAACTTTTACATTAACGCTTAACAAATCACAAACATGTGTCTGAGATAGGAAAGAACAAATCTGACTCCATATTAGATCTGTTTCTTTTACTTTAAACTTTGCATTCTATTGCTTTTGCTACAACTTTATCACTAAAGCGATGTTGCCTATAGCTTAAAGTATTCATAATGGCCCATCTCTGGGAACACTGCCTCCCATGCCTGAAGGTTAAGCTAAAAATACCTTTGTTCAGCTCATAGGAAACGTCCTGACCAGGCCTACCTATGAATGGCTGCAGGAAAGAGGAAATTAACACATCCCCTCTCAAATTAGGCCGAAACCAGGAAATATGTGCAACAACTTAAGGCCTTTTTACTTTACCTTCTCACCTCCCCACCTCTTTGTTCTATTAAAGAAACTAGCATCCAGATCTGGGCAAGATGGTTCTTTAGGACTTTAGACTGCCATCTTCTCAGTCTGCTGGCTTTCTGAATAAAGTTGGTATTCCTTGCCCTAACACCTGTCTCTCCATTTATTGGCCTGTCTTGTGGCAAGCAGTACGAGCTTGGACTCAGTAACATGTCCTTTTCATTAAATGACAACTTTCTGTGTATTCATCAAATGTACTATTTTAAAGAAGTGTTTTAAGTTGAAATATTTTAAATATGTCTATAGTGTCTTGAATCAACACACTGAATAAAACTAAATGAAACTTAAAATGCACCCATCTACACTATTACTTACTATGGAACCTAGGCGTAAAGTGTATATGAAGTAAAACAATAATATTTAAGTTGTGATGCCTCACCAGTGTTTCAATGAAATCCTTAAACACACATATACACACCAATAATTGATAGATAGACAGACAAACAGATGTTTCTGATTCCTACTGAAAATATGGCAGCACCCAAGCCTGCCTCAATACAAAGTGGAGAATTACTGGGAAGCAGTGAACTACCTAAGGACACTTTTTCCTTTCCCTAACAATGCACATAAAAATTAGCAAAGGTATTCCTCTTTGTTCCTGAGGTTCTGACAGGGTTTCAACCCCTATAATGCCATCACTGTGTTCCTGTCTCCCATTCTCCTCTACATTCAAAGTGTTGCCTATTCTGGTTTATGTTTTAATTGGAAGAAAATTCTTGGGATGGGAAACATTGGTCAAGAGTGAAGAAGCATTTGCTAAAAACACTGATGATTATAGTATATTCTTAACAGACTCAGATGAATTTGGATTAGTCTCCATCGCTTTTCAAACAGGCTCCAAAAACAAAAGCAAAAAAATTCGTCCATAACTGCAAATTGGACAGCAATCAAAAACCCACCCTTGTTGAATACGCCCTTGAAAGAAAGGCTCAGCACTATATGCAAAAAGGAGGTCACCTTATCCAATGGTCCCAAGAGCATCTATTAGCGGAAATATGGCTGACGGCAGAAGCTGTGGCGCTGGCCTGCCAGGGACCATCGTGAAGAAATCATTCCTGATGCTTAGAAAGAAAGCCTTCCTGCATTTACCTACTGGCATAAGGTGAAGACTACAGCCATATTATTTGGTGGTCTCAGAGGATAGATAGGAGTTTGTCGGGGCAACAGGAAAGCATTAGCCTAGGCAGACTAAACAGCCTGTGCAAAGGTGTGGAGGTAGAAAACAGGGTGGTCCATAGGAGGAATTACAGGTGGGCTGGTACTGCTAGAGCGTAAGATGTGCAGTCAGGAGCTGTGGTGGATGAAGTCAGAACTATAACCATGGGCTAGATTTTAGGAAACCAATATTTCATTTTGGGGAGTTAGAGTTCATTATGTAGAGAATGGGTTTAAATAAGGTACAAGAACAAATATGAAATAATAATAATAGTAATTAATAATAATCCAACTGCAGAAGTTAGGATTTACTGAACACTTAAGAACAAACCAGACACTGTTCTAGGCAATTTGCATGTATTAGCCATTTAATTCTCATAGAAATAGGTATCACATTAACATCATTTTACAGGCGAGTAATGAAGCAACCATTATGGAGCTAGTAAGCTGCAAAGATGGAATTCAAACAAGAATCCAAGTGCTTATCCACTGCATGAGCCTGTGTGTTTAGGGAGATCACCATGTTTGCTCTGTGCCAGGGGAGGAAGACACAGGAGACTGCAGTCAATTTGGCCATGTGCTGTGTGGTGACTTACATCTTGGACAGCATGCTTTGGGAACGCCGTAAGTAGCGAAAGCAAGTATTATCAGACCCCTCTCCAGGTGAGAACTTAGAAGGTTTAAATGATTTGGGCTTGGTCTTGTGAATTTTCATTCACTGTGCTTTCTATTCATTATAATTATCTGTTCTCGCTTTCTAAGACCAGACATTACAGAAAACAAACAAACAAATAAACTCTCTTTTTTATGAATTCAAAAGGACAGGAGACAGCTACATGGGATGCATGGACACAAAAGCATCTTGAAATCCCAGAGACATATTCATCTGTGCACAATCTCATTTATTCCTTTATTTAGGAGTCTTTTATGAGCCGCGCACTATAAGCCAGGCCCTGGGAGTACAAGGGGATAGACAGACAATTGAGTTTGCTTTTGTCCACTGAATTCTGTCCAGTTTGCAGATGGTACTTGGCTGATTGAACTGCCTAAAGTTACCTTCTAGGATTATGAAGCTCCCATCCCCAACTATTTTCCACTTTACAAAATCATCACACACACCATAAACTGAGAAAATTATCAGTCCAGAGCCGCTCAATCCTTTTGTGCTAAAGAATTCTGATATTGTCAGCAATATTCAGCTGACAGGCCAAAGGATAAAACTATCATAAGGATTTCAACAGCTGTAGCTTCTAATTGTACCCTACCTTTGTCCTGACAAAAATACAGGGGGTAGACAAACCAACAGCCTTCCTTCAAGCCCCATTTCTCTAGCCCCGGAGCTCCTGAAATCTTGGCGAAGCAATCTAACTTCGTATTTGACGCTATTATTTATTTTTTCTGACCCGAACAGACTGCTTCTAAGGACAAGCTTTCCTAGACATGTAATTTTAAGGGGAAAATATCAATATTGAAGAAAACAAGTGCACTTGAATGTCACTCTACCTTATGATTCACTTGTTATTCCTCGGTGTTCTCAGTGGGTTAAGTGGGCTATTGCACACACACACACACACAAAAAACCCCTGGAATTCTGACATCTTCTATTACCTTAAACTGATTGAAAATCAGCTTTTCCTCTGTTAAGATGAATTACTTGAGAGTCAGTAGAAAAATTCTTCCCATGAGTTTCTCCTTTTTGAAATCTTTCCCACCCCCAGTTCTCAGAAACACAATTTGGTGAGTTTCACTCTATCCCAAGGCATTATTCATATAATCCAAGAAAAACTCAGAGAGACTTGATGACTAATTTGCTATGATCTGAGGTACCTGAAATGTTTTATTCATTTTGTTTTTATATTTCTTTAAAATAAATGCACTTACTATCCTAAGGGTAACTTTGATATTAAAAAGAGTCACATTTATTACATATTTACCAGAAGCCCGAGCAGCTGCCTTTTAAGCCTATATCCCCAAATAGAATTATTTATGAGAAACCTTAATGCAAATAAAGATACTAAAGCCTCAGGGCCTCTTGCGCTTTTATATTTGACATCTCCTCTTTTCAAATATTCATGTAGAATAGCCTTAAGTAGAAACTTCAAGATGTGCTATGATCAAACATTTTTCCCAAGCCACTTTACTGTTGATGGGGTGTTTTCTTAGTCTGCATTCTCAATAATAGTCTTTCCCCTAAAAGAAGGGGGTAACTCTCCTACCATTTGTTCTGCTTCTTTAGCTTACTTCAGAGCCATCACAAGGCTGCCACATGTTTCCAGCACCAGAGATAAAGTTCAGATCAATTTTATCACATGTTGATTCTAAGAGTCTCAGTCTCATGGGAGGCTGAAATATCTTTCACAACCTGTAATATATTTTTCCACTACTTGGTACTTTCTACGCATTTTCCAAAATTTAGAAGTTTCAGTTTAAAAATAAAGTTCTCCAAGTGAATTCCCCTACTTTATTTTTCAGGTTGTAAATTCTAGCTTTCATAAGAAGGTAAGACTTAATGTTCTTTATTTTTTACCTTATGTTAAAATTCAGATTGATTAACTTTATAATAATTTTGAAAGTTCACATTACTACATTTTAGTAGGCCTTCCAAGTTCAAACTCAAACTTAAGGTGCCAGAAACTGACTGCAAGGTCATTTCTACATGCAAAAGATAAAATTACATTTTCTTCTATTAAAAGGGGGCATAAATGAACTAATACCTAATGCAAAATGAGCATTATAAAAGATACATAAGATGTGGAAGGGGCAAAACTATCCATTTCTGTATTTTTCATTCATTCAGCAAAGAATTACCAAGTAGGTCACATATGTCTAGACTAGTGCTTAGGGATTTTGCTCATCTCTATACTAGTGATGACAGTACAGGATTTTTTAAAAATTAACATAGACATTTAATATTAGTTAGATATAAAAGATCATTGATATATATATATAACCAGTATTAGAATTGTTAAAATCAAGGATTTTAAATAGTTTGAGACATTAAGAAAGACATTGCTAGACATCACTCACAAAGAGCTTGAGAAAACAAAAAATAAAAAACAAAAGCACGGAGCGGCTAGGCCCGTGAGCCATGGCCGCTGAGCCTGCACGTCCGGAGCCTGTGCTCTGCAACGGGAGAGGCCACAACAGTGAGAGGCCCACGTACCGCAAAAAAAAAAAAAAAAAAAATCAATATAGAAATATCCACCATAGGTCATTAAATGCAACGAACTGGGACAAAATTTAAGAAAAACTATTTTATACTGCCTTGATGGAAGAGTTCATTTTATCAAATTAGATGGAATTTTCAGACTATATGCTAACATGAGAAAAGGCAAATGTGGAAACTAGGAAGAAGCTGTAACCTAAATTTACTGCCAAGGAGAAGTTACAGTGAATGTAATAAAACAACTTTTTTTGTGCTAAGAAATAAGGAAAGACAGTAGCTGTTCCCCTACATTAATCTCCTTCCAGGTTAACAGGTACAGCACCAGTTGGCTGCAGAAACTCTTATCAATGTGTTACTCAGACTGTCCCATCTGCTTCTTACTGTTTGCTGTATACAAAGGCATATTAGTATGCCCACCCATTTATCATCATTTTTTCATTTTCTAATTTGCTAACTCGACTGTGCCAACATGCTAGAAATGGATCAAGCTTAACATAGTTTTATTATATCAATCAAGAAATATATTAATAAAACGTTTCTGGAATTTAAGTTCTGTATGGACTCATGAGAGAGAACCATATTCGGTGCAACAGGATCCCTTCACCCCAACACATTCAACCAGTATTAAAAATACCAGGGAGTTCCCTGGTGGCGCAGTGGTTAAGAATCCGCCTGCCAATGCAGGGGACACAGGTTTGAGCCCTGGTCTGGGAAGATCCCACATGCCGCAGAGCAACGAAGCCCGTGCGCCACAACTACTGAGCCTGTGCTCTAGAGCCCGCGAGCCACAACTACTGAGCCTGTGTGCCACAGCTACTGAAGCCTGTGCACCTAGAGCTCGTGCTCCACAACAAGAGAAGCCACCGCAATGAGAAGCCCGCGCACCGTAACGAAGAGCTTGCCACAACTAGAGAAAGCCCGTGCACAGTAACGAAGACCCAACAAAACCAAAAATAAATAAATAAAATTAAAAATTAAAATAAAAACAACCAATAAAATTGCTCCAAGGACTTATGAGAAGTACATAGGAACCAGGGATCTCAGAGTTGAAAGGAAACTATTTCTTCCAATAGACTGTGACACAGAAGCCCACTACGGAATATAAAGAGCGAGCTTCAGCTTAAGGAATGATGGTGATGGTGCTGGTGGGCATCCAGGCTCTATTCTCACCCTAGAGATGGCCCGTCTAGGAACCAGAAAGGCTCAAGTGACAATACTGGAAAAATCCCTAATAGTCTCCAATTCCTAATGTGTGTCCCAAACCTCTCCATAGCATTCCTTAAATAGACGTTAAGTCCCTATGCCACACCCTAGTGAAAGAGAACTCACTACTTCCAGATGAAGCTTTTTCTATCTTTGGCCATATTTCACTGTTACCACATTTGTTTGTTTATTTATTTATTTTGGCGTCACCCTCCCAGTCCCCCCTTCAATGCAATGGCACCCATGATCCCTGGGCCACTCCCCGCTGTTATCCTCAGGCCTAGTTCTGCTGATGAGGCTTCGCCTGCATCCTATGGCCTCCCCTTTCAAGGAACAACTCACAGGGGGAGGGGGCACAGCAGCTGGAGGGAACAAATGGATTCAACCTAGCTTGTACTAAGGAGGAAACTTTTCTTCCCTCAGGAGCCACTGACCCTTTAGAAAACTGCATAAGTAAAAACCCACTAAATATTTAAACTAGAAAAATAGAAAATTGAATTCATCTTGAACTCAAGTTTAAGAATAGGGAGCATGAAACTATTGTGTAGGTACACCTGGATTCTGTGCTGTAATTTGGAGAGGAAGGCTGCCAAACTCCCAGGAGGGCCCTGTCCTCTCCTGGTCGCTGTAAACTCCTGGAGCCCAGGACTGATTTTTTATTCATTTGCTACCCCCTGACCTAGCACACACGGAGGTCTCAGTTAGTGTTTCCGGGATTATGTTATTAGTTTGTTTAAATCATGAGTGGTTATCTGTCTCCCTTTTCTTTCTGCTCAGCCTAACAATAATACGCATCATCCCTTTTCCACAGAACAGCTCTTTGATTATTTGAAGACAGCTAATATACCTGAAATTATCACTGCTTTCTAGACAGGCTCCAATTTTTCAACATCTCATTTAAATTATGTTTCCCAGAGCTGAACAGCATAGATTTGGTCTGATGAACATACTTTCAGTGTCAACAAAGAGGGTGTTTGTGCATCATTTCCATTACCATACTATATTTCCTTCTTTCTTTTTTTTTGCATCTATGTAATATTACAGTCACCATAAACTCTCCTTTTATTTTTTTAAACCAATGTGTCATATCTCCTCCAGCATATTTAATGCTAAGATAAGCAATTATGTTTTCCCTGTAAATGTTACCTTGATTCATTAAGTAAATATTTCAGGCCCTAATATGTGCCAGGCACTTAATAAGCAGCATTAAATGAAGCAGACATACTCAACACCTTCATGGTGCATTTATACAGGAGAAGAAACATTATACTAGCTAACATGTACTGAAAACTTTTGACAAAGGCAGGTAGGAAAGTGAGGCTTAGCTTATGGTCAAGCTTGTACATATAAGCCTTGGTTTGTTTGATTCCAGAGCCAGCTCTATTAACCACTAGGCTGAAAGGAATACTATCACCTCATGCCTTGACTCAGTCCTGATTCTTTCATCGGGAACTCTAGAAGATACCGTGATTTAAGGGCCTAGGAAGAGGGGAGGAATGAAATGAAAGCAGAGAACCAGTGAGAAACCATTTTTAAAGCCAGAGCACAACCTAAAAGGAAGAACAAATGAAAGATCCACATCAGCAACCAAGGCTAGGAACAAGCAGTTCAAAAAAGGAAGCTTGATTTGCCAGTGGAAAAAATACAGCAGACATAAGGTCTGATGGCACAGGCTCCAGATGGGATAAGAAATAAACAGCTGCAAAGAAAGGCTGTCTTCAGACAGGTAATTGAGAGCAGCCTGATCATCAGAGGGGGTAGCCGACGTCTATAAACACATAATATTGTCAATATGAAATAAATGCCGAAATCATTATTAACCTCTAATTACTGTTTTATAAAAATAACTCAAGAACAGTTATCTTGGAACCATTACATAAAGTAGCATAAACCAAATATGTAATTACATTAATGTCATTAGAAACTTAGATTTTCAGTGGAAGAGGAGATGGCAGTAAAAATCAGATATATTAACTCCTATTTCTTGATCCAAGTAGTGGTTATTTATGGCGTATGCACTTTTCCCATTTATATTATGCTTCGTAACAAAGTTTATTGAAGATAAATAAAACTATAGTATATACTATGAGTTTAAGAAAACCAAAAGGCAAGAATGTAGGTAAATTCTTTCTTCAATATCCTCATGCTTATCAATCACTACTGCAAAGTTTATTTCCTTCAAGTTCTAGGAAAAACCTTACCTACACTAAAAATCTCTGGGTCTCCAGGCAGTGCATGGACTCCTGCCAACTTAATTGTAACTTAAATGTTAATATCTTAACACAAATTCCTCCCACTGCTTGATCTACCTGAGAACTGTCAATTATCTTAATGGGAATCCTTCTGTTTATTTTATCTGCAAATTATCTAGCAATCTGGTCTCCTGAAAAAAGGTATATTTTGATCCCTCAAGTAATGTCAAATAAGATTACAGCCTTTTAAGGAAATGTTCATTCATTCAATTAATATTTATTAAGAACAGAGTTGCAAAAGGTATTTTCTATTTTCCTTATTTTTTTTTTCACCTGTATAACATATGAATTCAACCTGGAGGTGGTTTATTTCCAAACAGAGCTAGAATCTTATTGGTTAATTTTTTACCTAATTCAACTAACTTCTATATGTTACTTTAAGTCTTTTAAAACCAATTTACATTATTATAATTGCAATCTACATTATTACAAATCTGCTATTTAAGATGACTAAACTATTTTTTAAACATTATAAATGCATAAAACTGTTTTAAAGCAGGCATCCAGGAGGGATTTTGGGGGAGATACCAACAGGTTTGTTAGTTTTTTTAACAATTTTTAAAAATATTTATGTAATTATTTGCCTGCTCCGGGTCTTAGTTGTGGCACATAGGATCTTCCTTGTGCCATGTGGGATCTTTACTTGCAGCATGTGGGATCTAGTTCCCTGACCAGGGACTGAACCCATGCCCCACCCCACCACATTGGGAGTGTGGAGTCTTAACCACTGGACCACCAGGGAAGTCCCTGGGTTTGTTTTTAATATGTCAAAAGGCAGCACAGTTAATGAACTATACAGTACTCTTACTAATCTATTCCAAATATTTTTATTTAATGAATTTAATTTTTTTAGTAAATATAAAGTTATTCTTCTTATTGAGGTAATAACTTACAGTAATGTGCCAGACACAGTTCAAAGTAATTTACTCATTCACTTAATCTTCAAAACAATCCTATGAGGTTGATACTCTTAAAAATCCCCTTTTTCTCAGATGAGTAAACTGAGGCACAGAGAAGATGAATGACCCGCCTGGGAGTATGTACTACATAAAGCAGAAGGCACATGATTTGAATCCAGGTAATTTGGCCTCAGAACCCAAGTCTTAACAACCTTCCCGTGCTGCTAGATTAGGGTAATCTCATCCAATCCCAGTTTTGTTTGGTTGATTGGTCGTTTTGGTCACATCAAAGTCAACCAAAGCGTGTCAAGGTCACGCGATTTTCAGAACTGGAATTCTCTCTCCAGGAGAGAAACCATAACCAAATCATCTGTCTTTTCTTTCTGGCACATAGTTGGTTTGAATAAGTACTGTTTTACTGAATAACGGGACCAGTTTTGCAGTCTTAGCTCTTGTAGCAATCTTAGCTCACGGCTGGAAATAATGTTGCAAGAACAGCAGCAAGACATTAGCTTCCCTACTGGTTATTTTATAGAAACGGTATGATGGGCCACATGTCTATTGCTGGCAAGCAGTAATGCCATTTCCTTTTTTTCTTGTGCCGTTATCTTCTAAAAACACTATTCTCCAATGTGTGCTGCATTCAATCAGTGGTTACTCTTAAATACTAACAGAACAGACCATTTCTAGAATGGTAATAAGACTGAGAAACAGACTTTTGTGTATGTCTCTCTTGGTTAGAAGTATAAGGCACTTCGTTTAGGAAACATATTCATAACTTCCAAACTGTTTTGATCTTGTTTCCATTCTAGATGCCTTTCCCACAGACCAAGAGTCAGAGAGTCTTGAATATATAGATCTCACTTAATGGCATTATGACGCTACCTTTTCTCCATTTTGGCGGTCTTCTTTATAAACCTTTTAACCTATCCTTTGGCCCTGTACCTCCATGCAAGTCTTTTACATTTATTTTACTGAATAGGCAGTTTTTCACAGTTTCGCCTTAGGCTACACTAATGCATTTATAGACTCATATTCTGGGTTCATTAGAGATCTCAGTTAGGGGCTAGAAGGTGACCATTAAAGATACGACTGAACCTTTCTTTCTGGTCCACATCTCCCTGTCTGTTGTTTGGTCTCAAAATGTCATGCCATATAGATAAAAACCCTGCATGCCAACCTCAGTGAACATGCCAAGAAGGGAAACATGATCCTTTTATTGCAATGTTCATTAAAAAAATTGCAATGCTTCATACACATCAGACATACTGCATGATTGGACTCAATGTATTCACTGAATAGTATTGTTCAATTTTTTCTCATAAAATTATACATGTTAGTTATAGAAATTTTGGAATCTCTATAACATGGAAAAGGAAAATATATATTGCCTGCCATTCTGAGAAAATTCTGTTGAAGTATAAGCATATTTCATTACAGTTTTTTGGCTTGGTTTGGTTTTTGGGTTTTGTTGCTATGGTTTTTTGTTTTTGTTTTATTTTTGTCTATATAGGCAGATAATCATTGACTTTTACTTTTTTTTTTTCTCACTTAGGGAAATACTTGACTTTATAAATGGTTGAAGAATGGAATAGTGACTGCCATATAATACCCATTTAATAAGGGTGCTTTTATGGTGTGCTTGATTCACTCATTCAACTTAACTTCAGCATGCAACTATTCACACTGCTATTTTTTAAACGTGCATTTTATGTTTTGTTTTAGGTTTAAAATGCAGTCATTATGAATACATTAGAAAATTCTGATCAGGCAAAGACTTTAGGATAATGCTGGTGTCATAAAACTCAGCAAATCTTCATTAAATATTGAATGAAATGGTAAATAATTAATACCACAACTCCATGAGCCAAAATAACTACTTTAAATTAATATTTTGTTTATACAATTTTCCGTATATTTGAATAAACATATTGAAAAGAAAACCTGTTTTTCCCTTTTAACAAAAAAAATACTACTACCTACTGACTTCATCTCTGAGATAATCTAAAACAGTTATTAGGAGCTTATTTAGAATGACTTGAAGGAACATCTCTAAGCAAGTACTTCTGTGCAATTTCCAGGCCCATGTAGGTTTGCATCTAAGATTTCCTTGGCAGTTAAAAAATGCAGTTCCCCATTTGGCCTCTTCTAATGACGAGGTGAGCAAAGTCGTCTCAGTTGTGCACATACTATACTCGCGTTAAATTCTTTTCCAGTTCTAAGGGCACAGCTTCTCTTTCCTAGTGATAGTTTTAATTGAACATGTTCTAGACTGGAACTTCAGTTTCCTAAACTTACTAAGTTGTGCCTTTGATTGTGGGATAATGAAAACAGTCTAGAATACTAGACCTTTTGTAACTGGTGCAGGCAGATGACAAAAGCATAGGACTACGTGATGGCAAAAACATGGTCATATTGTATACACGAGTATTTTGCAAAGGTTTTAACAGAGAAAAGCAGTGAAATAATTGAGCCTTTACAACAACACATATAGAACAAAAAGCATGTTATTTGAAAAAAAAAAAGAACTTGTACCATTACAGCTAGTACTATATTCATGTTACAAAAGGCCATTTAATTTATCCAAAACAATATCAGCAGTTGCATTAAGGTTGTACATTTGAATTTTATTGCTTTTCCGTACTTGTGTTTAATTTGAAAATATTATTTGGTGTTACAGATCTATAAGCCCTTTAACCATAAAATGTGTGCCCTTTGTTTTATATTTGTGCCTATATAAGTAACTTTTAATAAAATTAATTTGTCAGCAGTGGTTGACCATAGGAATTTTTTATTCCTTTTAAGTTGACCTGTTTATTGTTCAAGTTTGAGAAGCATTACACTTTAACAACCATCATGTAGAATGTCTTAACAATGGGGAAATTTGAGATTGGTTCTTTGTAGAAAAACGCTATTAAGGAGAGGTAGAGTAGAACAATATACATTTTAATACACGTCTACTCGTATAGGCGGGTTAAAATTTGCAAAGTCATTGTTTTAATTAAAGAAAAATATGTCTCATAATATTGTTGGGCAGATGTAACTGGCTTAATAATAAGTGAGAATTAACTTCCTGTGCTTGATGTGCTTGAACGCAATATCACTGATGGCCGTACAAGCTGGCCATCACTTGGGCCATTATGGTTGAGTTAGCATGGAAAATAGCAACAGAAGACAAAATGAATTATAGCCAATGAAACTTTTATACAATACCATGATGGATACTAGTTTAAGGCAGGGGACAATTAGAAGGAAACTGTGATGACCTGACATCTGGCTGGTCCTTTATGGGTTTACACCACACCTGAAATTGCCTTCTACCTGCAAGAAGAATCAGGAACCCTAGAACATGTGTTCATATATATAACCTAGAAGGCCAAAGATAGTCACACCACTCCATCGGACCACATTTATATACACATACACACACACATGAAAACACATTCTACATACACATCAATGCATGCATGTGTGTTTATAGTAGTTTTAGTTTCATAATGAAACTGTGTCAAAAGTGAAGAGTTCACACAAAAAAATCAATTACAAGATACAAGAATATAAAATGTGGGACTTCCCTGGTGGTCTACTGGCTAAAACTCCACGCTCCCAATGCAGGGAGCCCAGGGTCGATCCCTGGTCAGGGAACTAGATACCACATGCTGCAACTAAGAGTTTGCATGGCACAACTAAAGACCCCATATGCCACAACCAAACACTGCATGCCGCAACTAAAGATCCCATATGCTGCAACTAAAGATCCTGCATGCCACAACAAAGATCCTGTGTGCCGCACCTAAGACCCCGGGCAGCCAAATAAATAAATAAATAAATATTTTTAAAAAAGAATATAAAATGGGAAGGGGATATAAATAATGAAAAAATATTATGGTTATAGATCGCAAGGGCTATAATTCTGTCCTCTTTATCTTGAAATAAGTTGAATAATGTAACCTAACTTACAAGAGGAGAGGTTGAGGTTCCATATTGTGGTCTTTGTATCTGATCACTCAATAGTTGTGAAAGTGTTAATTGTTGATGATGCCAATTCTAGGCATCCAAGATTTTCAGAAGCCAAGTCTCTGATCAGATTGGAAATTTGTTTCGATATAGGATGAAAGTCTAATCTCCCATCTTTTTTCTCTGTACACAGTATCTTCGAGAGTGCTAACTATGTAATAAATTCTTCATAACTACTGATTTGCTTGATTTTATTAGTCCAAATATAGAAATGAGGAATATTTGCTCCTTCACTGCTGCCTTGTTAACTCCTAGTAAATGTTAGTCACTAAGTAAATGTCTTAAATGACTAAATAATCCAGAAAAAATAGTTATATTCATATCTCAGGGACACCCATTAGTGGTCTACAACCACAGTTCTATGTGGCCTGTCAAAGTTTATTAGTCTCATATCAAAAGGACTCAGGAGCCAATGTGAAGAGGCTTCCATTGGATATAGATGGAAAAATAGGAGGATCAATAAGAGTAACAACAAAAGAAAGGATTGCAATATATCGATTATACTTAGATATATTTAAATCCATACACTCATAGTGATACCAAAAAAACAAGCAAAAATAAATAAACAAAAATCACCACTGGTAACTTTTGAAAGAGACTACTAAGGAACCAATTCATTATTTGGAAAATTGTTCTCTTTTGAAAATTGTTCTCTGAAGCATTTATTCTACTTTTTCTATATGGACTATACTACAAGGTAACCAAATAGGTAATGCAGAGGAGTTATATTTACAGAAATATTCCAGCTAATAAATGAAGAAGGAGTGATACAATATCGCTATTTTGCAAACCATAGTAAAACAATTAAGACAAAAATCATCAATGGTTGCTAATATCACACACCATAAAAGTGAGGCAACCAAACACTACGTACCTTTTGATGAAAATAGACAAAACTATTAATAAAGTTATCTTGAAAAATAAAGAAAGAAGCCTAACTATGAGCAGCCCTCTAGATCAACTGCTAATTTATAGGAACCACCAGGGACAGAGAAACATTTTAAACAATACGATGGGGAGATAATCAACAACATCTAGATAAAAGGTCCTGTTTCTTCAAAACAACAGGAGAAAGAGAAAGAGAGAGGCAGAGGAAACTTTAAGAGTAATCTATAGATTAAAGTAGATTTAACAATTACATTTAAAAATCCCAATGTACAGTCTTGTTGATCTCAAATCAATTATTTAAAAATTAGTGGTGTCCTATCAGATAATCTGGGAAACATAAGCACTGTGTATTTTACGATATTAAGAAAATATTACTTTTTCTGGATGTGACAGTGGCATTGTTATTATGTTTTGAAGGAGGATTCTTTTAGAAATACAAGCTGAGATGTTTAAGGAGGAAGAGATATACTTTCTGGGATTTGCTTCAAAAGAATTAGATATAGGCAGTGTGTCGGTGTAGAGAGGAAACAAGATGGTAATTATATAACTGTTGGAGCTCAATGAAGGGTACGTGGTATTTGTTATACATTTTTTCTACTTTTGTATATGTTTGAAATTGTCCATAATAATATGTTATACAAAATGATCCATGTGCACCTATAATACATTAATGGCAAGATATAAGTTATCATAAGAATAATTATGTCTTAAGTTCTTCCCTTCTCCTCATCATGGCATCAATATAACTATAGTCTTTGATCATTATGGTTTCTCTAGGCCCTGAGAGACAGTTTTTAGATTTCTGTTTGTTTATGAACTTCAGTCAAGTAATCAGGAAATCAATACAACAAAATATTCTAACTGTCTGGAAAACATGCGAGCATAAATAACAATCATTTACACTTCTGTAACAAAACTGACATTGGATCATACTTAAAATATCCAAGATTCAGGGTAGATTTGGATTCTGGTTTGTCTCAAAGGCTTAGCTGCATCTGGTGACTAAGGGAGTTAAATAATATCCTTATCTTTCAGTATCTCTTTACGTTTAATTGACATGGGGGCCTAAGGATTTCCTAATAGAAACAAAATTAATAACTTAAAACTCTCCACTATTAGACAACATATGAACATTCATGTCCATGAAATTTGTGGAGCTACAAAAAAAGCACAATTTCAAGGAGAAAGTCTATTGCTCTAAGATAAAATTCATCCTACACATATGGACATAATAAGCTAATTTAATATCTTGGCCTATGTCTTAGAATAGAGAAGTCCCAAATCCACCCTGATGGCTGTTACCAGAACCCATAACCACTTTGGTGTCCAATGCATGTACTAGGATAAAGATCTACCTACAACCTTGAAGGATCAGTTTTTTGTTTTTTGTTTTTTTTGCAGTACTCGGGCCTCTCACTGCTGTGGCCTCTCCCGTTGCGGAGCACAGGCTCTGGACGCGCGGGCTCAGGGCCATGGCTCTCGAGCCCAGCCTCTCCGCGGCATGTGGGATCTTCCCGGACCGGGGCACGAACCCACGTCCCCTGCATCGGCAGGCGGACTCTCAACCACTGCGCCACCAGGGAAGCCCGAAGGATCAGTTTTATTAAAACAGTCACTCTTTAGGGCCCAGCAACTGTACTGTGACTGTCTTAGAAGAGTACAGGTATCCCTCGCTCTTTGAAAGCTCATTTTCTGTCACTTCACTTTTATGAGAGACCTACATTAGTACTTATTTACACTAACCCAAAGAAATCTGAAGAGGATTTTGCTTTTATAAAAAAGATGAAAAGCGAAAACAGTGTTCAGCATTCGTTTCACAGCAAGTGGTTACAGAGGCAGTGGGCACCCCAAACAGCAAGAGTGGCACGGCCAAGCTCCTTCGCAGGAACTACACTTAGCATCTCAGCATCAAGCCTCCATAGCTTAGAACTGTCTGTGAGCGTCTGTGCTTTATGTCGATTTATTTTGTGCATCGGTTAACAAGATGTGTCCTAAGGTAACTGCGCCTTTGCTCTACACCAGCCATTTTGGCATACAGAAGGTTTTATAGGAACAGTGTACTTTCGGAGAGCAAGGGATGCCTGTCTAACACTGAGCAGGGGAAGTTTCCCCTTGCCATTTTATGGATATGTTTAGTAGCTGTGGCTTCGTGCACACTGAAAGCACCAAGCAAAGCACAAAACAGCAGCACCCAGGTGGTTAACAGTGGCCTAGGGCACAGTGTCGAGCTGCTGCAGCTGTGGAGGCAAGCATCTGCCTGGAGTAGAGGGTCAGCAGTGTTGCTGATAGAGGTGTGAAAGGCCCTGGGAAAAGCGCTCAGCACCAGAACTAAGGGAGGCAAGCAGCAGCCCAAACTTGCAAGTGCCTGAACGACATCCAACAAGGACAGTGATGCACACTGGAATGGGAAACCCTGGAGTGGCCAAGGCATTGCAGATGCACATGGAGAGGTAACAAGCTAGCAGAATTAGGATACTAAAGCCACCGAAACCCATTACCACACAGGCTCATAACCCCCCAGGCAGTTTGGATTATAATAACCTTCATATACTCCTCAGGACTTGGCTAGGCAGGATCTTTACTCAACAAAACACCCCTAGGCAGTGAAAGGCAGTATATATTCACTAACTGGTTCTGCTATCCATCTGTCTCCCAAGCCAGAGACATGGGAGCCTTCCATTTCATCTCTTATCCTTCATAGCCAGTCCATTGCCCAAAGTCTTAAATTGGGTTCCCAAGTGTCAGACCTGGGACAGGAATTTGAATCCATGATGTTCATTATGATGGTGGAGAAATGAGGAAGAAAATAGAAAACTGCCAATACAGGGTGCATAAATTATAAAGCCACTTTATGTCCACTTTCAGAAGATCCTACCAAATTTAAGGAGAAATGTCTTTTAGAAGCCAGTCACAGGGATTTTTTTTTTTTTTTTTTTTTTTTTTTTGCAGCTAAGGGGGCGTTCTTCCCACCCAGGATTACACTGTAGTTTTCAAACAAGTCAGATGGCCCCCTAAACACACTCCCCTCACAGAGGAAACAGATGACTGGAATTTCTCCTAGGTCCTCTTACAAATGATTAGCTAAAGGCCAATGTTCAGGGGCTTTTTCTCTTTAAGGTGAACCAGTCCAAGGTTACATTATGCACTCAGAAAAGACTTTGTTAAAACTTTAAAACACTATACACAGACTTTATAAAGGCATATTGCATTTAACACTGAAGATGGTTGCTGTTGGTCCCAGCTGAAAACTGACAAGATATTTAAAGGAATTGTTTTAATAACTGTTGAAGACTGACCAGATTGGAAGCAGACAGAAAATGTGGGGGGACCTCCTCTCCTAAGCTAAAATGAAACTATGTACCCAGATGTAAAGATAAACGTTCTCAAGCCTTTGTAAAAGTATATACGCAAACAATGGAGAAAGGGAGACGTTTTATAAAAGTACAAACTGCTACATAAAACTTCTTTGCCCAAAATCTACTCAGGTAAACTTATTTTATAAACTACTGAGTTTTACATTATCATACCTATCTCATGGATAAAATTTTAAAACAAAACCTATAAGGTCTCTGTTTATGTATGTCTATATGTTTATGTGTGTCCATATATATGTGTTGTAGATGTGACATTTGCTATCTCTGGACGACATTACTAAAATTAAGTTGTAAAACAGCTCTCTTAAATTGGCCTAAACAACCAGTACTTATATAAATTTAGTATTCATAAAAATTATCAAAAGTATAATAGAACCTAACCCAGAAGCTTTTCAGGATCACATGACCTGGGAAAATACTCGGTGTTAAAGCTAGTTTAAATTTGTTGGCTTAATTAATACAGATACATCCTTAGAATAATCAACACTGAGTATAATTTATTCTTTCTTGGTTTACTAAAAGTCAAATAAGCTCATGTTATCTCTGCTACAAAATTTGTCAACAACAAAAACAAAAACTTAAGATGACGGCTAACTGCTTTAATGTCTCATAAAATTTTCATGAGAAATCTAAATATGATTATAAAGAAGAAATAAATTAAACAAATGTGATATAAAAGTTTTTAGGTGAACTCTTTAGAAATGTTTGTTTTATTGTATGTTAATTTAAAAATAGTTACCCAGATCTCTTTGGTGACTTCCACTGTTAAAAGAGTTTTGCTAAGTTAAATTAAGTGCTAGAATTTTATTGAATATCTACATAATTTCCAAATAAGATGAAATAGTGAAACATTAATTTCTGAACGTAGGTTTATCTACATTTGGCTTCCTATTACAGAGGAGCTAAAGATAAATTTGGGTCTCTAGTAAACATATCTTATGCTTTATTGAAAGACCACACTATGAAGAAGCACATGCTTCTAGAAATTATGAAATGTATCCACAAATTTGTCAATGTAAAGAACGGTGGTGTAACAGACAGTTCAAAATTGCTTATTTCTAAGTTTTCACTAGAAACAAGGTTTCTAAGGTTAAAGAATTCTAATTAATACATGTAGCTAAAACTACTAGAAATAATAAGGGAAACAATTCTGCGTGCAAGGAAAAGTAAGCTGTGTTTTTGGTTAGAAAAGGTATGAAGTATGGAGATGCATTTTTGTTGAGGGAAATGAAACTGATTTTTTCCTAAAATAAAACTGGTTATTTCAGAATGGGAAAAAAAAAGGAGAATGGAGGACAAACTATGGAGAGAGAGACAGAAAGAGAGAAGGGGGGTGGGTTTTGTGTGGTCAACTTGGCTGAAACTTGAATTACCATTATAATGGTTTTTAAATTAAGCTTTAATACCAATAGTGTACTTATGTAAAACTAAAACTCAATTTTCTTTCATCTGCTAAAAAGAAAATCTTTCTTAGATTATTGGTCTACTCTTAATAAGAAATTTAAACAAAGGTTTTTCTTTACCTTTTAAGTAATCTGCTTGGAAAGCCAAGATTTTGCCTTACCAACTGTGCTTTATACTGTCTTCATCAGGTCTTTGATTACTTAAAACCGAGTCCTCTGTATTAAAAGAGCTAAGTTTTGCTCACAACTATGTAACCTTCTGTATTTGCCTTTAAAATATTTTGTTACTTTCGTTAAGTAGATAATTAAGTCTTGTTTCACAATGCCCTGTGATCCTAGCTAGACAAGTGTCTACAACGCTTTGATTTTTTGACAGATTTCACAAAATCAAATTCTAAATAAAGTCTTTTTGACCCAGAATTAACTTTGGGATTTTCTAGAGCACCCCTGGAACATGTCAAGAGATTTGTTCTCTCCCCTTATAAAAGAGAGAGGTTAAACTAATTAGGCTTATGTGATATGCTAAATTACATGGGAAGCATTATCAGATAAGAAGTAATACTAGGCTTTCTTTATATTGTATTTGATAAATACATATTATAAGTATTCCAGAAACTGTGAAATTTCTAAAATTTGGATATATCCTGGTATAATATTATCAGTCATAATTCTAGCCATTATCTTTAAATGTTGTATATCACAGAAATAAACTTTCTTGCCAATTGCATTGTAATGAACTCTAATCAGATCTGTAACCATGGCCATGTTTTAAGTCTTTGTCATTTACAGAGTTACTGTTTTACTTCGATGCTTTTGCAAAAGTGTTTGCAAAAGTGCTTCATCTTCAAGGAGACTAATGGAAGTACCCGAGAATACAGATTTCTGATAACTTTAAGATCATAAAACTGAACTGGGTAAGAATTTCCAGAACTAATGGGAAAAACTGGATTCAAAATCAACAAGAATTAATTACATGCAACTGAATACACTGATGAGGATAATTATAGCTTTTTATGATTGTTTTTGCTTGAAACATTGCTTATTTTTAAATGTTCTGTTTCTCCAAAGTTAAGGAAAACTTTTATCTTTTTGCTTAAACTACCTGTAACTTAGAACAATTTTATGGGATATAACTTTGTAAACGAAGATGAAACATTCATCTTTTTCTCCCTATGTGATCCTGGCAGAATTCAGAAACTCTCAATGAGTATTCTTATTTTAATGGCAATATAGTTATTTGCATAAGTTCAATAAGTATCTGTTCATCTTGTAACAGGACTCAATTGGAACCACTGGTTATGTCACGAAGGCTCTGACTGGCATGTCATATTTGAAAATGAGGTACATAAACTCAGATATGACCAGACAGCTTTAAGGAACTAAGGTTGAGTTTATGGAGCCAATAAAGCCCCTTTGGAAAAACAGCCTGACACCTTGCTTCCCAGCAGCCTTACCAGGTGACTAAGGAAGGTCACTTTGGCAGGCACAGGAACTTCAGGATATTTTGGGGACCACAAGAAGAGAGGAATTCACCCAAATCTATAGGTATTGCACCTGATGGCGAATGCTTGGCTTGGCTTAAGCCTTGAGAAGCTTTTAAGAGTCCAATCTGAGATTCCTTATGAAAAGTTCCAGCAAAGCAAACTTAAGACAGCCTATACAGTCGATAACTCTTCTTGCTACACTTATGTAAATAATCAGACCAAGTTTATTGAAACTAGACTTAATTGCAAACAAATTAGTCTTATTGCGGTTATCCTTGATAAAAATGGGGGTGATTGTATAGAGAAAAATTATGTTTCAGTAATATGCTTTTGTGGATATTAAATTGTCTTTGGGGTATTGTTTTTTTCTACTTGTAAAGTGGACTAAATCCTGATTCTTCTAGTTTCTCCCAATATTTGGCTATAACTATCCAAACTAACATTTCAATTATCTCTCACCCTTTTGACTTGGAATCAATGAGAACTAAAACTGCCTTTTCCCCAAAGCCATACCAGCTAAAGGTGAACAATTTGATATAAACTTCAGAGAAATCACAACAGCTCATGTATAGACAATCTTCATGCCTGTTGCTGTGTGGGCCACTCAGAAAGATCAGCAGAGACATTCAAACTGCAAACTAGGAAAATCTATTAGATTGCCACTGCCTGCCCTCACTTCATCTGAAGATGCTTTGAGCCAGACATTTAGAAATCCTCTCAATGGGATGCCTTGAGAACTCAGAAACTGGGATTATAATCTGCTCCAACATTAACTTTTGTTTTTCTTTGGAGTCTACAGAAATGTATCTTATTAAGTATCTGTTTGCTTGCACTATAGGCTTAACTGTGGGAGCCCCCTGTCTCACCCCCTGAAATGAGACACTCTTAACTGTCTCATCCCCTGAAATGAGACACAATTGTTTAACTGAGCTGACCTATTCTCAGGACTAAGAGATTAGTACAATGAGATAGAACAACCTACCAACTCAACTTCTAGACTATGAAACTTCTTGGGGAAGTTTCAAAGGTGGAACTGAACAGGTTCAGAATGAGACTCCCCAGAAAGTGCCATTTTGGCATGTGGATTATTCTAAGCTAAAGAGATGGAGGCCCCAAACTTAGCAAGAGTGTTTTACCTTCCCTTCAACTACATAAAATAATTTAGATAGAGGGCCTGGTCCATGAAGAGAGCTGTCACTAGATATAACTACAAAGACTATGGGCTAAGTATGGTAAGCTTAGGGGAGCCTGGCAGGGTCGGTTTGTTCAAAGTCCTCTTTGTGTCCCATTGCCTCTGCATGGCATAGCAAACATTTGTTTACCAAATATTTGCTCTTCCTATCTTTCTGTGAATTGTCTTCCTCCCCACTGTAGCCCCAGATCCCTACCCTCTTCTTAGCTCAGAATGGCATATAAGCCTCAACTACCTGACTGTTGGGGAGTCTCTCATTGTCTTTGTGGGGCTCCCATACATACATAATTAAATTTGTTTTTCCCCTGTTAATCTGTACTATGTCAATTTTATTAATACGCCAGACAAAAGAACCTAGCTGGGTAGAGAAAAATTTTTATTCCATGCTAAAGGAAAGAAGTCAGGCACTAAAGGCCACATATAGTATGATTACATTTATATTAAATGTCCATGATAGGCAAATTCATAGAGACAGAACATAGACTAGTCGTCGCCAGAGGCTATGGGGAGGGAGGAACGGGGAATGACTGTTAATGGGCATGGAGTTTCTTTTGGGGATGATGAAAATATACTAAAATTAGGCAGTGGTGATAGTTGCACAGCTATATGAGTATACTAAAACCCCTCGAATTGTACGTTTAAAAAGGGTGGATTTTATGGTATGTGAATTATATCTCCATAAAACTGTTATAACGGGCTTCCCTGGTGGCGCAGTGGTTGAGAGTCCGCCTGCCGATGCAGGGGACGTGGGTTTGTGCCCCGGTCCGGGAAGATCCCACATGCCGTGGAGCGGCTGGGCCCGTGAGCCATGGCCGCTGAGCGGCTGGGCCCGTGAGCCATGGCCGCTGAGCCTGTGCGTCCGGAGCCTGTGCTCCGCAATGGGAGAGGCCACAGCAGTGAGAGGCCCACGTACCGCAAAAAAAAAAAAACTGTTATAACAAGTCCCTGGGATATCCCATTTCTGAAGAAACACATTTTTTTTTTTCCCCTTGAAATCTTCTGAAGAAGTTTACAGCTCTTTTTGTTGTTCTGTGGCTTTTGGGAAGCAGCTTGCTCTGGGTTTATTTGTTTTTGTTTCATTTTAGTGTTAGAATCAACCCTGCTTACATATCCTGAGTCTTTTTTTAAATTTTAGGCTTAACAACAAACAAACAGAGGCAGCACTTCCAATTCCCCAGTGATTGAACAGGTTTTAATGGGCAGATGGTAAGCATTTGTTTCCCTCATTGTTTGCTACCAGGAGGAAGGGTGTGAAATAGCTCTTCTGGGTCAAAATGTATGGTTTACAAAAGAATTCCTTCCTTTTGTCTTAGCCTAGTCTTGTTTTTTGAGACAATAATTTCTCTTAGTTTTATGTCAACTTCAGGCAAAATGTTATCGTGTACTAATGACTTTATTTGGAAAATAAGATAAAAAATTTACCTGCATGGGGTAGTACAGATGGAAGATAGGAAAGATGAGTACTGCAAGTATTAGGTCAATGTGACCGCTTTCAAGAACCATTATGAAAGTCTTTGAAATTGACACCACAATTGGCTAAAAATCTTATCTAGAATATTTAGGAATCAACAGCAAATCTACTTATATCGATCTTGAAATACTTATTTTTTTGGCAATTCTTCCTGATGCAGGAGAGGCAGATATTGCTTGTTGCTTACCAATACCTATTCTACCCTTCTTACTTTTTAACAAAATTCTAGTTTTGTTTAGTGGTAGCAGTGCGTCTAGCTAAAACAAACAACCTCATTTCTAGCCTCCCAGGAAGCCAGCAGTGGCCTTGTGACCAGGTGAGAGGAAGACTGCACAGGATTTTGGGGAAAGTTGTTTTCCTGATATAGATGTTGCCCCTCACTTACTTTTTTCCCCAGCTTTACTGAGATATGCTGCCCTTTCTTATTCTTGCTTCTGAAAGGGAGCAGAATCTGCCACCCCAGCATATGCCTCCTTAGCATAAGGATTAGCTTGAGCTGATTATTTTTACGAAACAGCAAAGGAATATCATAACCTGAGTAGAAGTTACCCTTCTGAAAGAGACATTTACATTTCTAAGGAAAAATCTCTATTCGTAAGTGTCACCCTCTCTGGACCAGGAAGAGTGAGATGACTAAATCTCTAGAAACTCTTATCAATGGAGAAGGCAACAGACTTAAATCTGCATAACAATCTTACCCATGTTTATTGTGCTTTTCCTGGTCACCTCCCATAACTGGCCTCCTATCTACCCTAACATCTTCTTTTGTCTTTAGCTGGAGATGGTACTTACGGTGGAGACTTGGGCCATTTCAGCTCTGTTTTCCTGGGTCTCTCCCAAGTATACAGGAAGTATACATGTTATTAAATTTATGTTTGTTTTTCCCTTGTTAATCTGTCTTTTATTAGAGTGTGGGTCTTAGCCAAGTCCCTAGAAAGGTAGAGGGAAATTATTTTTCCTTCTCTATACTTTTTTCTTTGTCTTCCCTGGAATGTGGATGTAAGGTTGGAGGTACTGACACCATCATCTTGCAACCGGGAATTGACAAGCATGAGAGTGAGAGTAAGATATTATGAGTGAAAGAGCAAAAAGACAGAAGGAGTCTGAGTTGCTGACATCATAAAGCCACTTTCTTCCCTTAGACTGCTTTCCTTCAGACTTCATCACATGAAAACCAAAATCTGCTATTTGGTTAAATAGTTTGTCTTGTCCTAGCTTCTGTCACTTGCATCTAAAAATACAATCCCCATCTGCAGTTCTTCTCAACTGGTGAACTACCACCCTCTAGAGCAGCGGTCTCCAACCTTTTTGGCACCAGGGACTGGTTTCATGGAAGACAATTTTTCCACAGATGGGGGGGATGGTTCAGGCAGTTATGTGAGCAATGGGGAGCGGCAGATGAAGCTTTGCTCGCTCACCCACCGCTCACCTCCTGCTGTGCAGCCCGGTTCCTAACAGGCTGCAGACCGCTACTGGTCCGCGGCCTAGGGGTTGGAGCCCCCTGCTCTAGAGTACATGTAGCAAATATATGAAAACATTTTCAATCTTCATATGGAAGGGAGAGATGTGCCAAGGGCACTAGACAACTGGTACCATGCAGAACAGTCCAACAAAACAAATAATTGCTTCATGCTTGCATAGCTTTTGAAAAGTAGGTGACAACCTATTTATAATTATGTGAACTTAGGACCTTAGCTCCATTTTACATATAAATGCAAAGTATGAATATTTTTTTCACATTTTAAATATACAAGAATTTTCCAAGAAAGCAACTAGCGTGCAAATAAAGGGAAAAATTGTACTTTTTTATTCAGAACTTTACCAAAAGTTGTTAAGCACAAAGGAAAACACCATTACTGTACGCAATACAGCTCATGACACTTTAATCATTAATACCACATTCCTGCATTAGTCAGCATTTATAGCAGTCTATTCCTGGTGATTCCAGGCACAGATACTACATTTATCACGAGCATTATATAGCCTGCTTATTTATATATTGGATAATGAATTACTGGTGATCAATATAGAAATTATTTTACAATAAATTTTCCTTTCAATCCATTCTTTATTCAGCAATTTTTTTGAAGTTATATATAGATAAGTTACATTATTGGTAAATTTCCTTTGAGGATGGTAATGGGAATATTATAAAATATATTTTAGAAAAAGGGGTGTTTGATCTTATAGGGTTGAAACCTATACAATACATAGGGAAAGGAGTTTTTAAAAGGGATGATGTATACTTATTGAGAGAGTAAGGTGGTATATACAAGTGATGGAAAGATGGTTTTTTACATGTAAATGTTCCTATCCGTTCATGTTTCTATTCTGAGACTTTGGCCAACTTGGGTCCAAAGAAATGGATCAGCTATAATTGTAGGACCAAACCACTGAAGGGTTTTCCTTCACAATTGGAAACCAAATACAAGACTGACTCCAATCCAGGATAATTTGAAGAAAGAGAAAAAAAAAAAAATCAGTATAAAGGCATGTGCATACCAGTGTGGGGAGGGAATGAGGGAAGAGAGTACCAACTAGGACAAGATATGATTAGCTGATTAGTTCCTATTCCACTCAGCGTAATAATGGCCAAATATTTAGCTGGTCTATCCACTTGTATTTTGCAAGTATCAAAACCAAAGGAAAAATGAATTATCACAGCTGGCAAAAATATAGAAAGGTATTTTTTTTAATCCTCAAAATGTGAAGTAAAACTAGAGAGAAAATACGGAGCAAATAAGGAACTTTGTCCCAAGGTATGGAAACATCGACAAAACTATTACCAGTTATAGTTGACCTTTACTGGGTAAAACCTGGACAAACAGGACAAACTCCTTCAAAAGAAAAGTCTTCAAAGGGTCAAATCCCATGGTGTTCACAGACCGGGAAGGCTGCTACAGGGCAGGAAGAGTCTATTATACAGAGAAAAGCAGTAGGAACACAATTATCTTTGAAGAGCTTTTGGGCAATTGTAAGCCCTGCAGTGCCAGTTTTCTGTGCTAAGGCAGGAAGGGATACAACCCCACTTTTGCTCGATAGTTGCCTTGTTTAGTAACTTCCTTTAAGAGAAATGCCTTATCTTTTCAGACTTTTTTTTTTTTGGGCCACTCCACGCAGCATGCAGGAACTTAGTTCCCTGACCAGGGATCGAACCCATGTTCCCTGCAGTGGAAGCGCAGAGTCTTAATCACTGGACTGCCAGGGAAGTCCCTATCTTTTCAGATTTCTAGAAAACATTTTCCAATTCTATTTCTACCTTTATCTCAGAAAATACCAAGTGAATAAGAAACTCATGTTTTCACCCTAAAATAGCAAACTCTCTGTACAATTTTTTAATACGGTGATAGAGACTATTCTATTTTCTTTGTTGGAAAATTTCCAACTGCTGCCACTCAAGTTCTTTCCACTGATAGTCTGCAAATATGCAACACATGAAGAACTTATCATAACTATGGCCAAGAGAGTCAATGTTTTGGACAGCCTCATGGAGAAAGTCTTACTAGAAGTACTGGTAGACTACATTTAGAAAATTATTTCTCCCAGACAGATATTTTAGAGTGGACAAAACTCTAAAACAAAGCCAAAACAAAGCCATTATAATTTATATATTCTCAGGGATTATTCTTACTTTTGTACAAAACCACAATTACCAGTATGTGAGTTCCAACTCCTACATATTATTGTAGGCTTATTTTTCATCGCCATTATAAGTTTGTGATAGAAATGTTCTGATTTCCCTTGGCGGAGTTGGCTTTACCAAAATAAGTAAATTATCTGTGAACTCCAATAAGAGAACGAATGTACCAACCACTTATTTTCTAGGCTTCGAGTTACCCTGGAGAGTGGCTAAAGCTTAATTTATCCATGTTCCTGAAGCCTAATTTGTTTAACATGACCCAGTGGTATTACCAAAGCATTTTCCATACTAGGTAATAAAAATTCAGTCTGATGACCTAGTCAGTTGTATTTAATTTTTTTTTTTTTTTTTTTGGTTCATGGCAACCAATTTGGCACTTACACTTTTTCCCACTTTATCTAAAATTCCATTGAAATGACAGAAGGTATTCAGGTGCTAAAAGAATAAAATTATAATCAGCATGGAAAACAAGAATGAGAACAAGCAGAAGGACCAGGATATTTGTGGAAATGCTGAAAGACAGAGATGGGATCTGGTTGAAAAAGAACACAGAGGAGGGAATTCCCTGGTGGTCCAGTGGTTAGGACCCCATGCTCTCCCTGCCAAGGGCCCGGGTTCAGTGCCTGGTCAGGGAACTAAGATCCCACAACCCATGCGGTGTGGCCAAAAACAAACAAACAAACAAACACAGAGGGGAGATGAAACACAACTACAAACACAAGGAGTAATCGGAAACTTCACAGAAGTGTCATGCCTTTAGCTGACAAATAGTATACTGCAGTTGTGCTGGGTGTTGGGATACTCAGAGGATGTATAATGGGAGAAGTGAGCTCATACAGGACCTGAGGATTGGTTGGGGTCCTTTAGAAAGTTCCCCAAGGAAGAAACATTAAACTCTGACCTGAAGGATGAAAAGGAGTCTAAGAATACTCCAGTGTCTTTAAAGAAGATTGGTATCACTGGAATTTAGAGAGGGAGGTGGAGATGGGTAGAAAATCAGAGGGAAGGCCAGCAAAAGGTAGGGCTCCGTAGCGCATGTTAAGTATTGAAACATTCACTTTATAGTAATAGACAGCTATTAAAGAGTTGTAAGCAACAGTCGAATAAATCTTGTAAAAAACATTTATTCTATTTGCCATATTGAAAATGGAGTGCAGGGAGTTAAGGGTGGATGTATAAAGTACAGTAGGATAGACAAAGGGAGACTTTGCGCACAAATGAACATCACTGGACTTCATATAAAAAGGTTTATTCCCTTCAAATGTCTTTACTTTTCTACTCCCAATCAACTAGCCTAGTCTCCACCACCAGGATTACTGAAGTGGCCTCCAAACTGATTTCCTTAATCCTCATCTCCAGCCCACTCCAACATCATCCATCATGGTACAAGCAAACAATTTTTCCTAATCATCACTTTTTCCACCTCATTTCTCTGCTTAAAAATTGATCGTGTCTTCATATTACTTATAGATGGGGTTTGAGAGGATTAAAAACAAATTTATTTTCCTCACTCAGGTTCATAATTAAATAAGTCAGAGACACAGGGAGTCAGACAGATACAGATGAAAATATCTCCTTTATCAATGAGAAAGTTGATATCAGTGAGCATGGCCTAAGCCTTCTTGCTATGCATGCTTGGTGATAATTTACCTAGTGACATCCATTAAATAACAGCTGACCTTTTCCCATGTCAGATACCTCTATACAATTTACACGATGGAGAGACAGAGCCCCAAAGTAAAAGGTGCTGAGCCACACGTACTCAATTCCTCCTCCAAAAATTCCAGCCAGACAGTTCAGTCCTGCGTTGTTTTTTTTTTTTTCTTTTTGGCCACACCACGTAGCATGTGGGATCTTAGCTCCCTGACCAGTGATTGAACCCGTGCCCCCTGCAGTGGAAGCACGGAGTCCTAACCACTTGACCGCCAGGGAATTCCCCACTCCTGCTAAGAAGTGGAGTGCATGAAGAGATAGGGCAAAAGGGCAGTAATATTCCACCAGTATAGTTCCCTCCACAATTGGATAGATGAAGCAAGACGAAAAGAGGGCCCATATATTATATACGTTATAATGTATGTAACTGCATATACATTAAACTATTCTGTCTGATTTTTGATATTCCGAATAGTTTGCTAATTATAATTTATTTCTATTTCTCAGCATAAGCCCCCTGCTTCTGTCATTTTTCTTGTACTGTCCATATTATTTGCTTCCTGTCCTTTAACTCTGATATTAAAATTGACTGATGATTATCCAATCAGTCTTTTCTCAAGCCAAGGTTAAGGTAAGCATTATTATCTGAATGTGTTTGCAGAAATTTTAATTTTATGTGGCTCATAATCATAGCCACGTTCACTGGTATGTTTATTTATCTCTGAATGAGGTTTAGGTATTATGAAATATCCTATCTCTGATACTGAATTTCTAGATAATGAGCACTGTACTAGAAAGCTATACTGATAACAACCTTACTAATATTAATTCTCCAAGCATTTACAGCAAGGGTAATACAAAATCTCATATCAACACATGACATTTTTAGAAACATTTTATAAGTAAATCAATTACAATGGATTACTTTTATTATTATAGTTAAATGTTTCAAAATACCATACTATTCCTAAGAACTATAAAATGCTGCAGTAACCTATAAAATTAATGTTTCAATGATTTCTAAAACATCATTGGAAAATAATGCATATATATGTATATATAGTTATATACGTATATATTAGTGTGAATGTGTGTCTGTGTGTGTGAGTGTAGAGAGAGAGAGAGAATCTCCTCAATACATGTCCCCCAAAGCAAACCAAAAAACCCAAAAAAATGCAGAAAAGGAATCATTTAACAATTTCTGAGATGTTCTCAGATACCGATATGACAAATCTTAGTGAATTCAGCCTACCATTAGTGGACCCAGAGTTGATTAAAAGCAGTTAAAGAGGAGAAATATTTTTTAAATGTCATGAAGAGAAAGCGGACTGTTCTGTAGATCACTCTTCAATTAAAAATATTCATGGTAAGGCAGAAATTTTATTCCCTCTCATAGGAAAGATAAATTGTCATTATGTCTCTATAACATGTATCACCCTGGCACCAAGGCACTAAACATCAACTACCATTAATAACGATTGATTTTATAATTAAAGTAGCTAACTGATAAGAAATAGTGACTTTTTACAGATATTTTAAAATGAAACTGGGTTCTCCCCACCCTATTAAAATATCTAGTGGAAATTAGAATAGGTCCTTTCTCATTCATTCCAGGAAAAGCATTCGTTGGAATCCAGTATTTGTTAAATTAAATAATTTTTATTACATCTGCACATTAAAATTTTAAATTATATAGCAGTAGAAAGATTACTGAGATTATTCACAAGGTACACAGTTAAACACTCTACTCATGAAAAAGTTAATTTGGGTACTTCTGTCAAGATTAAATGGCTTAGATCCATTTCTCCCTGCTACTTCCCACTAACATTACAATCAGTGCTGGTAATAATGCAAGAAGCAACCAAGGTGGTAAGAAGATGAGGGAGGTTCGGGATGCTGGGACTAGAGAAGTAGCTGAGTGACCTGCATCGCCTTACCCAATAGAGTAAGGTGGCCCAGACTCGGCATTTCACAACCCCCAACTAGCATTAGAAGGCAGCCCAGACAGGCTCATTCTTCCCTCAGATGCAACAGGAGTCCCTGAGACATCAGGCAAGCTTGACTCCATCTTGGGCACAGTGGGCAGATACAATCCCGATACCCGCCAATAATAGTGACCAGGGGAAGTGCTCTCCATCCCTGTTGGGCTTGCACTTCCTCACATCTACAGATACCGACACATGTGATAAAGCTGCACATAATTAAATATATGCACACATACACAAAAGCACACACATAAACACATATGTGAGCACTCAGAAAATCTGAATAGAATTGGTGGATTGTATCAATGTCAATATTCTGGTTGTGACATTGTACGACTGTTTCGCAAGATGTTACCATTGGGGGGAACTGAGTAAAGTGTACACAGGGTCTCCCTGGGTTATTTCTTATAACTCATGTGTATCTATAATTATCTTAGTAAAAATGTCAATTTTTAAAAAAGTCAATTTTGATTTTCCCCTCTATATTTGAATTTCACTGGATGTTATATTTATTTTATTCACTAAATAATTGAGAATCAGCCTACTTCGTGTTTACTCAAAGCTAGTTAAACTCAGAGCAATATTATTTTAGAAGAATGCTGCATGATATGACCTTATCAGCCATTTACTAACCTATCTGAATAGACATTACATACATGAGCTGATCTTTGAGGCATCTTTTCTGCCTGAAGCTCTTTTTTTTTTTTTTTCAATTTTAAACTGGAAGTATTCCTTCCCTGCCAGCTCAAGAAAATTTCAAACTATTAAATAGGATGGTTCTGAGTCATAATTGATCACTAGAGGCCCACAGGCAGTGTGACTGTGGGCAACTTATTTAACCTCTGTGCTTTAGTTTCCCTGTGTATAAGAACTGAACTAACAGTAGATCCTACTTCCTAGGGTGGTTATGTGCTAAAATATGTGAAACCCTTAGGTCAGTGCCAGGCATATGGGAAGCACTTCAGTAAATATTAACTATTATTTCTACTCATAAAACATAAATCATTCTTCACTAGAATTTGTATGACTAAAGGAGGTAGCACTTTAAATCTACTTTAACATAAGGGGCTGCTTCTCACTGGAAACTTTTTAAGTACTGCTTGTATCACCCTTGTTAGCAGTTATGCAGTGTACGGCTTGAATAATTAACTTCTGGATAAAGAAACATCCTTCCCCTTTCCTTTACTAGCTTTTTAATAGCATAGCTTCAGGTCTTCCACCGAAAACATTAGAACTGTCACTTAATTTTCAACCTCCCAATATTTAATTGCAAGATGTGCAATATAATTAAAAAGGTACCCATAGGGCAACTAATTCTGAAAACTAGTGATAAGTGAATGAAGTATGCTTAATTTCATTTTCATGCTTTAACAGCTTCTATCTTACATTGATAAAGAAATCCTAAGCTCCACATCTGCATAAGAAGATATTCTTACAATGTACATGTGGCTATACAAAATGCTTATGTGTGTATGCTTTACTGTGTATGCACACATGGTCAGCTATAAAAAATATAGATAATTTGGATAATTTTAGGGCCTTACATAATGTGACTCACATATACATAATTACGGTGTTCCCCGCTCCCCGAGAACAAGACAGCATTTCCTAATTTTTTTGACATTAGATGTGTTTTATTGTTTACAATGTACTCTATAACTCAACCAAATTTTGATTAAAAGGGAAAATGATTAAAAGTATTACTTGCTACAATTAATAGTTTGGTATAGTTTTATTTTATTGCCATAAATGATGGCATTCATTCCTGCATGCCTACCATAACACATGAATCTATTTATAATAGGAAAACATATTAGAATCCAAAGATTACTCCTGAAGAATCTTAACAAATTTCTAACATCTTTGGCAAATGTCAGGAAAATTCACCATTTCTACTGTACTCTTCTGATTTAAGTTGAGGAAATAATTTTAAAGATAATAGGACAGCCCAGGGAGATGAGCTCCAGCCAGTCACTGTGAAAAAACCAGAGGAGTCATAGTCATGAAGTTGCCAACACCACAGCTGATGGACTTGCCAAGGAAGGCAGATGCCAAAGCAAGAAAAATAGCTCTTTCTGATTGATTGTTGAAACCTACAAAGGTCAAACACTTCATGTGTGGACCTGACTACAGAACTGTCTTCTCCCCAAAAGGCATCACTTATTTGCTTTACATTATTGAAGGTGCTGGAAATGTAAAAATAATATTGTTATATAGAAGTATAAAAATATGCGCAAGGGGGACTTCCCTGGTGGTCCAGTGGGTAAGACTCCATGCTCCCATTGCAGAGGGCCCAGGTTCAATCCCTGGTCAGGGAACTAAATCCCACATGCATGCTGCAACTAAGAGCTTGAGTACCGCAACTAAAAGATCCCGCATGCTGCAACGAATATTCCGCGTGCCACAACTAAGACCCAGCACAGCCAAAGTAAATAAATAAATATTTAAAAAAAAATGTCCAAGGAACATCTAGCTTTCCTTTAGCAAACAATAAAAAAGAAACTCTAAAGTATTATAGCTTTTATAAATTGTAACTTTCCTTCTCCATGACTCACTTTCTCTATCTGTAAAATGGAGATAATGTAGCATCCCAGTGTTATTATAAGGGAAAAAGTGAAATAATAGATGTGATATACTGAGCATAATGCCAAACACTTAGCACTCATCAACCACAGGAATAACGATTGTTATTCCTATGATCATTTCTATAATCATACCCAGTTGGTTAAACTTATATTATTATACTCTTAATATTTGTATTATTACACCAAGTTAGACAAATCAAAACTATTTTTTAAAGCTTGTCTACAAGTAACTGTATCATTTTTGTTTAACACAAATCAGTTATTCGGAAATTTATTTTATGTAAATATGTCATAAATAAAATACTATTACCTTTTAATTTGTTTTTTCAGTGACCTTAGAAATTTAAAGGTTAAGAAATAATTTTCAAAGAAAAAAAAATCACAGCATCATTTTCTAGAGCTCTCTAGGTGAGGATTAACTGTGTTAATGGCCAGATCAATTTGTGTACACACTACACATTACACCCAATTCAAATTTTAAAACAACTCAAACATAGGGGAATTTCATTTTAGTCCTTATGGTATCAAAATGTACAGGTTTTTTTAAAAAAAGAAATAAAATAACCAATCCTCCAGGTGCTTTTCTCAGTTTTCAGTTAATTTCTGTCATCAGAATTGAGACCAACAAATGAAAACCTGTGATCAATATCAGTGAATCACATTTCAAAAAGAAAAGAATAGCAGCCATTACTTCAAATGGCTGAATGATAGGGATTCCAGTTAAAAAAAAATGTCTTCTATTAATATCTTATTTCTGTGAACTCAGAGTTTGTCTACATTTCTTATAAAGTACATTTGACCCTTCAGTTTCAGTGAACTAGCTGAAAACCCACAGGAAACAGGAATGCATTCTATAGCAACCCCTCCTTTCTTCTGTAAAGATGATGAGGTAGATGTTTCTGAAATGTCTAACATTTCTGTGAAAAACTAGCAGCATAATATAGATCTGGTAGCAGGATACTCAAAGCTGCTTCTGATGTCTTTCTGTCCATTAGTCAGGAACGCATGACAATTTTAGGTCAGCCATCCCCTATGTCCAAAAAACACAGGACCAAAGGCTCAGGATGATTTTTTATGTTTTGCTCCATTTGAATTACGCAGGCAAAACCAAGGATACAAATGAGGCCTTATATGACTTGACATCCACACGCCTAATCTAGCAGAACCTTGACATCAATGATACAGTCAGATGAAGCAAAAGGTTCCTGCAATGCCCATGTCAACGTCAGATTGAGTAGAAGCTCCCCACTTGGCATTCCCACTTGAGTGCTCTGCAGTCCTGGCATGTCACCTAACTGGCTGGTGCTTCCTAATAGGCCCTGCACCAGTTCTGACTGATGTGTGAGTGTGCAAACATTACTAGCGTTCAGAAGCCAGATGGCCCACACACCAAGCACAGCAGCCAGACAACACACAGGCAGATTCAGCACACTGTTGGAGAGTTTCATTTTTGGTGAATCCTCGCCACACTAAAGTATACATATTCTTATTTACTTGACTTCATTCCATATTAACCCACAATGATGTCTCCCTCTGTTGTTTCAGTGCCACATTCTAATTAAAGGAACAAATTATTTTTTCCTTTCCATTTAACATGAAACGAAGACCTTTATGATCAACCTGATCCTACCCAGCTATTTTTGGAGGCTGTCATGTGCTCTCTCAAATCACAGATGAACAAAATCTTTTCACTGCTTCTACAGGATAAAGCAGTCATTTATTTCTTTCACCTCACTTAAATGGATTCTTTAAAACATAAGCCCTAACTTCTTTTTCTTAACAACTTTATTGGAGTATAATTGCTTTACAATGATGTGTTAGTTTCTGCTTTATAACAAAGTGAATCGGTTATACATATACATATGTCCCCATATCTCTTCCCTCTTGTATCTCCCTCCCTCCCGCCCTCCCTATCCCACCCCTCTAGGTGGTCACAAAGCACCGAGCTGATCTCCCTGTGCTATGCGGCTGCTTCCCACTAGCTATCTATTTTACGTTTGCTAGTGTATATATGTCCATGCCTCTCTCTCGCTTTGTCACAGCTCACCCTTCCCCCTCCCCATATCCTCAAGTCCATTCTCTAGTAGGTCTGTGTCTTTATTCCTGTCTTACCCCTAGGTTCTTCATGACATTTTTTTTTTCTTAAATTCCATATATATGTGTTAGCATATGGTATTTGTCTTTCTCTTTCTGACTTACTTCACTCTTTATGACAGACTCTAGGTCCATCCACCTCATTACAAATAGCTCAATTTCGTTTCTTTTCATGGCTGAGTAATATTCCATTGTATATATGTGCCACATCTTCTTTATCCGATGATGGACACTTAGGTTGTTTCCATCTCCTGGGTATTGTAAATAGAGCTGCAATGAACGTTTTGGTACATGACTCTTTATGAATTATGGTTTTCTCAGGGTATATGCCCAGTAGTGGGATTGCTGGGTCATGTGGTAGTTCTATTTGCAGTTTTCTTGTATATGCAGGACCCTAAACTACAGTAGTTCTCTTTTTTTTTTTAACATCTTTATTGGGGTATAATTGCTTTACAATGGTGTGTTAGTTTCTGCTTTATAACAAAGTGAATCGGTTATACATATACATATGTTCCCATATCTCTTCACTCTTGCGTCTCCCTCCCTCCCACCCTCCTTATCCCAACCCTCTAGGTGGTCACAAAGCACCGAGCTCATCTCCCTGTGCTATGTGGCTGCTTCCCACTAGCTATCTATTTTACGTTTGCTAGTGTATATATGTCCATGCCACTCTCTCGCTTTGTCACAGCTTACCCTTCCCCCTCCCCACATCCTCAAGTCCATTCTCTTGTAGGTCTGCGTCTTTAAAGCCTTAACTTTTGAAATGAGTGTCCAGAAGAAGGCACACCTTCCCAAATCTGCATGAATAGTTCCTACATGTATCAGCCACACAAGAAAATGATACATTAACAAAACAACGCAAACTCACCTATATTATTCCTCATGATAAAAAGTTAAAGTCAGTTAATATTGGTCTTCTCTCCTCACACATGTAAAACACCATGCATGCATATGCTTGTGTGTGTGTGTGTGTGTGTAAGCACAATGAATGGAGATTTCCATTGGAACTGCTGTGGTAAGAAAAAACTGAACCCACAAATAAGAAAATCAGTACGTCTCAGTATTAATTATTTATGAGTTAAAAGAAAATGACAGCTACCGAAATTCTTTCTTGAATCTGAGTCAGCTGTGCAATGTGTTTCTGACTTTATTCACTAAGATGAGCAGCCTTCTATAAAACACTAAAATAGAACCTTCAAAAGCACCAATTCAAGATCTGAAGATCTGATGGAAGTTTGGAGACCTGTTCAAAGAAGTCTGAGGAATTTCTTGGGAATGTCCTTACCGTATTGATATCTTAAATTGGAAAAAAAGAAAAAGAAAAAAAACTTAGTATATTTGACAAAATAGCTTGCTTCCTGAACTTAAAACAAATAGCTCTCTACTGGATCCATTCTGAGCACATCACTCCAGGCTGTCAGGTCAGCCACACTGCTCATAGGTTCCCTTGGGAATAAGCTAATTCTGGAATCACTTTATAGTTTGGATTCTTTCAGCATGAGATATTGATATTGTTGTAGAGGCTAGATTACATAACATATAAAAAGAGAGCTCATGTTTTACTGAAGTACATGTGCTACACAAATTGTGCAGTGTGACTGTGTATGTGTTAAGAATTTTAATTACTTCTATAAGGAGAAGCAAATATTCATGTTTCATATTTCATCTTGACCTATAGTTTTGATTTGCTTGGAAACCAAAAACTACCTTTTGCAATAAACCAGTGTTCCAACAGCAATAAATCTCACAATGAACAATGTTTAAACTGATCATCTAAAATAAAATTTAAAAAAAGGATGGTCATTGAAGGTCAAAGAGAGTCTGCATGAAAAAATCCATGAGGGTACCATAAAATGTAGTTTAAATCAAATTGTTATATATTAGAAAATCTTTAACGTCAATTCTGCTATAATTCAAGAAGAAAATAATGAAGAGGAATAAAGAAAAGAGTAAAGTGAAACCAAATGTGTCATCACATAAAGCAACATACACCAGGGTAGGGTGCTATAAAGTTTTATTTCTACAGCTTTGAAAGAAGCTGAAAACTCACTTGTGACTCTCCAGCTCATGAGTAATGTGGTCATTTCAAACTTATGGCAATAAAAACTTTACAGCACCCCAGTTCAGAACATACGTCAAACAGAGAAAAAAGTAAAAATCAAAATGAAATGTGACAAAACACTGCAAAACACCTCTCATCTGACACGACTATTCTGTTTTGGCCTGGGATTCACCAGCCGCTTCTATCTCAAAATCATGGAGCAACTTGAAGGACCACTATGATTAACATCAAAGTAAATGTGGAAAAATTAATTTATTTGATCACAATGGTGCTAACTATATGTATTTCAGAAAATGTCCTAACCGTTGCAAAACTAAGAAGAGAAACATAATTCCTGCAGCTAAATACTAATCTGTTTGACCTTCACACAAAAACAATGAAGACAAGCCATTTTCTTTCACAAAAATTTTAGAGAAAATGGCATGTCTTTACAATGAGAGCTCAATGCTTTCAAAGGCTGTAATTATATTTTAAAGGAATACGTTATTTTTATTATCATGGAATTGCTGATATTCATTCCGGGAGGTCATATTTTTCTACTTAGATTTTTGCCTGTTGATGAAAAGTATTTTATGTAAATAGTGTTGGATTAGACTTTGGTTTATTAGTATTAATTAGTTATATTTTGCCACTTGGACAACTTGCATAACTTCGGTGGTATTCTAATTCCCACTCCATTTTCCTAGCTGTAGGGCCAGAATCGAAATAATCCTATTATTAATAGTTGTCTAATTTTTAGCTATTCTATTTCATAGCCTAGAGGTTTCACAGCTCTGTATGAAAATAAGAAAAGCTGTCACTGATTAATATATATTTGTTTTTATATTAACTGGGTAACTGCAATGTTACTACACACAGTCATCTAACTCCTTGATTGATGACCATATTGCCACACATGGAAACATCAAAATGCCAAATAAAAAGCAATAATCATATAGCTTATTTCCAAGTGTTGTTTAAATTGTTTGGGGATTTCTTCTTTGCCTATAGGACAGACTTAAGAGATTTCAAGGTAGTTTTCCTTTCAATCAAACTTTTAGGGGATTATAAATTATCTTCCTATAGACCATGCTCACAAGCCTAGTTATAGTGTACCACCTCTGAAAAAACAATTAGCACTTTTTCTACTGAAATAATGATAGAAGAAAAAAAAAGCTAAAAAATTCTGAGAGACACCCTTACCACCAGAGTACAATGAAATTCATCAGTCATTGATAACATCCGGAAATGAATCCACTGTTTCCCCCAAATCCCTTTCCCCTCTAAAGAGGAGAGGAGTTAGCTGTCAGCCACAAGTGTCAATCCAAAATAATGAGAGTAATTTAGGGAAAGTTATTAAATGGTTTGTTTTAAAATTTCCAGATACTATAATATGCCATCATTACAAACATCGTTACTCTTAGAAGGTAAACCCTCCAAAACAGTCATTTCACATGAGATGATTCACAATTACAACCACATGAACTGTGATCAAATCATATCACTTGGATCCATGTTCAGTGGATCAGTATATATATGCCTATTACCTAGAGAGTTTAGTGCTACATATACGTAGGGAAAAGGTACGCAGTCAGGGCAGCTCCAGTTTAAAACAGTGTCTAAAAAGTGTTCATAAAAGGTTTGTATCTAACAAAGAAAAACATTATATCCCTGTTCCTGACACCCACAACAGTAATGGTAATAGAAGGATAACAAGAATATACATCTTGATCCTGTAAGCCAAGTTTCATCCTAGAAGAGGTTAGAACATGGCATCCTGTACTATGTCTGGCAACCATAATCTGAGACCATTTTGGAGACTGTGCACCACAGCGATATTATCCTTAATTTGTTAAAATTCATTTTGCATCTAATTATAATCATAACTATAAAAATGTGAACGTGTACAAAAATAGTACCTCTCTTCTCATTTTTCATTTAATAATTATTGTATCTTATCCAAAATTTGTTTTTCTTTGCAAATTGTAAATATTTCAGTTTAGATTTCATGTTTTTCCTTAGAAAAAAAGCAAAGATCTCCATTAAATTAAAAAGTGAGCTAATTTTCCCTACATGTTGAGATGAAAGCAGATATTTTAGAAGATAATCACTATATGCTAAATAATTACAAATAACTTTTAATAACTAAAGTTGGCAACATTAAAAAGAGCTAAACCAGCACTGTCCATTGGAAGTTTCTGTGATGATGAAAATGTTCTACACTTGCATCATCCAATAAGACTTGCCACTAGAAACACATGGCTGTTGCACACTTGAAGTGTGCCCAGTGCAATGGAGGAAACACATATTTTATTTTATTTTCACTAATATAAATTTAAATTGCCATATGTGCCTTGTGGCTACTGAATCGGGCAGCACAAGTTTAGGCATTAATTACTTAAAAATGTATATATTTATCCCTACATAACGTCATACACACATGTAGGGTTATATGTGCACAGACATATACATAAATGGATGCAATCTTATAGCTATTTAAAAATCAGTATCAAAACTTTCTCTAAATAAAATATACCACAGATTCTTGCTTCATTTCAGTGAATGTGAAGAACTCAGAGATTTATTAAGATAAATTTGATCAAAAATATCTTCCATATCAAATGCAACTACTTAGCCATTTCTGCAAAACCAGAGATTTTTTTCCTCAAAATGAACTTAAAAAACAACTTAATCCTCTGTTTAATTTACCATTTCACTGCTTGCAATTGCTTATTGTGAGTGCTCCTAATTTTTTTCTTCTTGGAAATTTTGCAAGGCTCTTATGCCAGTATATGGCTTGCATTTTGTAATTCCTTTGAAATTCAAATTGATTTTTACTGTTCAATATATTTATTTACATTAAAAAAATGTGTACTTAATAATCTGGAAGAAACAATCACAGGTTCTGGAATGATTCCATCTAGTAAAGACCTTTTATCAATAGTAACATCTATTTGATATAGATCCTTGATCTGATAGAAATCTAATTTATTTAGGCATTTTTAATCAAGCAGCATTAATGCCAATGGATTGGTCAAAGTATACATTGTTTCAGTAATGAAAGATAAGTGGACAAACCTTCAAGATGGCAGAGGAGTAAGACATGGAGATCACTTTCCTCCCCATAAATACATCAAAAATACATCTATATCTGGAACAGCTCCTACAGAACACCTACTGAATGCTGGCAGAAGACCTCAGACTTCCCAAAACGCAAGAAAATCCCCATGTACCTGGGTAGGGCAAAAGTATAAAGGAAAAACAGAGACAAAAGAATAGGGGCAGGACCCGAACCTCTGGGAGGGAGCTGTGAAGGAGAAAAAGTTTCCACACACTAGGGAGCCCCTTCAATGGCAGGGATGGGGCGTGGGCTGGGGGGTAGCTGTGGAGCCACGAAGGAGAGTGCAGCAACAGGGGTGCGGAGGGCAAAGCGGAGAGATTCCCGCACAGAGGATCAGTGCTGACCAGCACTCACCAGCCCGAGAGGCTTGTCTGCTCACCCGCCGGGGCAGCCGGGGGCTGGGAGCTGAGGCTCGGGCTTCAGAGTTCAGATTCCAGGGAGAGGACTGGGGTTGGCTGTGTGAACACAGCCTGAAGGGGGCTAGTGCACCACAGCTAGCCGGGAGGGAGTCCGGGAAAAAGTTTGGACCTGCCAGAGAGGCAAGAGACGTTTTTTGGGGGGTACACGAGAAGAGGGAATTCCTTCCCAACGTGCCCACAGAAGGCAGAGCACTGCCTAAACAAGCTCCTGAGATGGGCATGAGCTGCGGGTATCAGCTCAGACCCCAGAGACGGGCATGAACCGCTAACACTGCTGCAGCAGCCCCCAAGAATCCTGTGTGCAAGCACAGGTCACTATCCACACACACCCCAGGAGCCTGTGTAGCATGCCACTGCCAGGGTCCTGTGATCCAGGGACAAGTTCCCCGGGAGAACACACGTTGTGCCTCAGGCTGTTGCAACATCACGCTGGCCTCTGATGCTGCAGGCTTGCCCTGCATTCCAATTATGACTACCATATCCCTCCCTCCCCCCAGCCTGAGTGACCAAGAGAGCCCTTATCAGCTGCTGCTTTCACCCCGTCCTGTCTGGGTGGGAACAGATGCCTGAGGGCGACCTACACACAGAGGCAGGGCCAAAGCCAAAGCTGAACCCCAGCAGCTGTGTGAACAAAGAAGAGAAAGGGAAATCTCTCCGGGCAGCCTCAGGAGCAGCAGATTAAATCCCCACAATCAACTTGATAAACGTTGCATCTGAAGAATACCTGAAGAGGCAACGAAAGTTCCCAAAATTGAGGTGGAGGACTTTGAGAGCAACTGTAGACTTGGGGTTTGCTTTCTGCATCTAATTTTTTCTGGTTTTATGTTTATCTTAGTTTAGTATTTAGTGCTTATTATCTCCGGTGGATTTGTTTATTGGTTTGGTTGCTCTCTTCCTTTTTTTTTCCTATATATATATTTTTTTTTCTTCTTTTTCTCTTTTTATGAGTGTGTATGTGTATGCTCCTTTGTGTGATTGTGTCTGTGTAGGTTTGCTTTCACCATTTGACCTAGGGTTCTGTCTGTCCGTTTTTTTGTTTTTGTTTTTTTCTTTCTTTCTTTTTTTCTGAGCTGTGTGGCTGGGAGGGTCTTGGTACTCTGGCCGCGGGGTATCGGGCCTGAGCCTCCGAGGTAGGAGGGGGCCAAGTCCAGGATACTGGACCACCAGAAAGTTCCTGGCCCCACGTAATACCAATTGGCGAGAGCTCTCGCAGAGATCTTCATCTCAACACTAAGACCCAGCTCCACCCAATGGCCAGCAAGCTTCAGGGCTGGATGCACAATGTTAAACAACTAGCAAGACAGAAACACAACCCCACCAATTAGCAGAGAGGCTGCCTAAAATCATAATAAGGTCACAGACACTCAAAAACACACCACCAGACATGGCCCTGCCCACCAGTAGGACAAGAACAGCCCCAGCCACCAGAACACAGGTACCAGTCCCCTCCACCAGGAAGCCTACACAACCCACTGAACCAACCTTACCCACTGGGGGAAGACACCAAAAACAACGGGAACTATGAAGCTGCAGCCTGCGAAAAGGAGACATCCAAACATGGTAATTTAAGCAAAATGAGAAGACAGAGAAACATAGCAGATGAAAGAGCAAGGTAAAAACCCACCAGACCAAACAAATGAAGATGAAATAGGCAGTCTACCTGAAAAAGAATTCAGAATAATGATAGTAAAGATGATCCAAAATCTTGGAAATAGAATAGAGACAACACAAGAAACGTTTAACAAGGACCTAGAAGAATGAAAGAGCAAACAAGCAATGAGGAATAACACAATAAATGAAATTAAAAATTCTCTAGAAGGAATCAATAGCAGAATAACTGAGGCAGAAGAACGGATAGGTGACCTGGAAGATAAAATAGTGGAAATAACTGCTGCAGAACAGAATAAAGAAAAAAGAATGAAAAGAACTGAGGACAGTCCCAGAGACCTCTAGGACAACATTAAACGCACCAACATTCGAATTATAGGGGTTCCAGAAGAAGAAGAGAAAAAGAAAGGGACTGAGAAAATATTTGAAGAGATTATAGGTGAAAACTTCACTAACATGGGAAAGGAAATAGTCATTCAAGTCTAGGAACTGCAGAGAGTCCCACACAGGATAAATACAAGGAGAAACACACAAAGACACATATTAATCAAGCTATCAAAAATTGAATTCAAAGAAAAAATATTAAAAGCCACAAGGGTAATGCAACAAATAACATACAAGGGAAACCCCATAAGGTTAACAGCTGATCTTTCAGCAGAAGCTCTGCAGGCCAGAAGGGAGTGGCAGGACATATTTAAAGTGATGAAAGGGAAAAACCTATAACCAAGATTGCTCTACCCACCAGGATCTCATTCAGATTCAACAGAGAAATTAAAAGCTTTACAGACAAGCACAAGTTAAGAGAATTCAGCACCAATAAACCAGATTTACAACAAGTGCTAAAGGAACTTCTCTAGGCAGGAAACACAAGACAAGGAAAAGACCTACAATAACAAACCCAAAACAATTAAGAAAATGGTAATAGGAACATACATATCAATAATTACCTTAAATGTAAATGGATTAAATGCTCCAACCAAAACACACAGACTGGCTGAATGGATACAAAAACAGGACCTATACATATGCTGTCCACAAGAGACCCACTTCAGACCTGGGGATACATACAGACTGAAAGTGAGGGGATAGAAGAAGATATTCTATGCAAATGGAAATCAAAAGAAAGCTGGAGGAGCAATTCTCATATCAGACAAAACAGACTTTAAAATAAAGACTATTACAAGAGACAAAGAAGGACACTACATAATGATCAAGGGATCAATCCAAGAAGAAGATATAACAATTGTAAATATTTATGCACCCAACATAGGAGCACCTCAATGTATTAGGCAAATGCTAACAGCCATAAAAGGGGAAATCAACAGTAACACAATCATACTAGGGGACTTTAACGCCCCACTTTCACCAATGGACAGATCATCCAAAATGAAATTAAACAAGGAAAAACAAGCTTTAAAAGACACATTCGACCAGACAGACTTAATTGATATTTGTAGGACATTCCATCCCAAAGAACAGAATACACTTTCTTCTCAAGTGCTCATGGAACATTCTCCAGGATAGATTGTATCTTGGGTCAGAAATCAAGCCTTGGTAAATTCAAGAAAATTGAAATCGTATCAAATATCTTTTCCGACCACAACAGTATGAGACTAGATATCAGTTACAGGAAAAAAACCGTAAAAAATACAAACACATGGAGGCTAAACAATACGCTACTAAATAACCAAGAGATCACTGAAGAAATCAAAGAGGAAATCAAAAAATACCTAGAAACAAATGACAATGAAAACAGGACGACCCAAAACCTATGGAATGCAGCAAAAACACTTCTAATTGGGAAGTTTATAGCAATACAATCCTGCCTCAAGAAACAAGAAACATCCCAAATAACCTAACCTTACACCTAAAGCAATTAGAGAGAAAAAACAAAAAACCCTCAAAGTTAGTAGAAGGAAAGAAATCATAAAGATCAGATCAGAAATAAAGGAAAAAGAAATGAAGCGAAGAATAGCAAAGATCAACAAAACTAAAGGCTAGAACTTTGAGAAGATAAACAAAATGGATAAACCATTAGCCAGACTCATCAAGAAAAAAGGCAGATGACTCAAATCCACAGAATTAGAAATATAGAAAGACAAGTAAAAACTGACACTGCAGAAATACAAAGGATCATGACAGATTACTACAAGAGACTATATGCCAATAAAATGGACAACCTGAAAGAAATGGACACGTTCTTAGAAAAGCACAACCTTCTGAGACTGAACCAGAGAGAAAGAGGAAATATTAACTGACGAATCACAAGCACTGAAATTGAGACTGTGATTAAAAATCTTCCAACAAACCAAAGCCCAGGACCAGATGGCTTCACAGGTGAATTCTATCAAACATTTAGAGAAGAGCTAACACTTATCCTTCTCAAACACTTCCAAAATATAGCAGAGGAAGGAACACTCCCAAACTCATTCTATGAGGCCACCATCACCTTGATACCAAAACCAGACAAAGAGGTCACAAAAAAAGAAAACTACAGGCCAATATCACTGATGAACATAGAGGCAAAAATCAACAAAATACAAGCAAACAGAATGCAACAGAACATTAAAAGGATCATACACCATGATCAAGTGGGGTTTATCCCAGGAATGCAAGGATTCTTCAGTATACGCAAATCAATCAATGCGATATAACATATTAAAAAATTAAAGGATAAACACCATATGGTTGGGCTTCCCTGGTGGCGCAGTGGTTGAGAGTCTGCCTGCTGATGCAGGGGAAACGGGTTCGTGCCCCGGTCTGGGAGGATCCCACATGCCGCGGAGTGGCTGGACCCGTGAACCATGGCCACTGAGCCTGCGCATCCGGAGCCTGTGCTCTGCAACGGGAGAGGCCACAACAGTGAGAGGCCCACGTACCACACACAAAAAAACAAAAAAGAAAAAAACCATATGATCATCTCAATAGATGCAGCAAAAACTTTTGACAAAATTCAAAACCCATTTATGATAAAAAACCTCCAGAAAGTAGGCATAGAGGGAACTTATCTCAACATCATAAAGGCTATATATGACAAACCCAGAGCCAACCTCATTCTCACTGGTGAAAAACTGAAACCATTTCTTCTAAGATAAGGAACAAGACAAGGTTGTCCATTCTCACCACTACTATTCAACATAGTTTTGGAAGTTTTAGCCACAGCAATCAGAGAAGAAAAATAAATAAAAGGAATGCAAAACAGTAAAGAAGTAAAGTTGTCACTGTTGGCAGATGACATGATACTATACATACAGACTAAAGATGCTACCAGAAAACTACTAGAGCTAATCCATGCATTTGGTTAAGTAGCAGGATACAAAATTAATGCAAAGAAATCTCTTGCATTCCTATACACTAATCATGAACAATCTGAAAGAGAAATTAAGGAAACACTCCCATTTACCATTGCAACAAAAAGAATAAAATACCTAGGAATAAACCTATCGAGGGAGACAAAAGACCTGTGTGCAGAAAACTATAAGACAGTGATGAAAGAAATTAAAGATGATAGAAACAGATGGATAGATATACCATGTTCTTGGATTGGAAGAATCAACATTGTGAAAATGACTCTACTACCCAAAGCAATCTACAGATTCAGTGCAATCCCTATCAAACTACCACTGGCATTTTTCACAGAACTAGGACAAAAAGTTTCACAACTTGTATGGAAACACAAAGGACCCTGAATAGCCAAGGAATCTTGAGAAAGAAAAAGGGAGCTGGAGGAATCAGGCTCCTGAACTTCAGACTATACTACAAAGCTACAGTAATCAAGACGGTCTGGTACTGGCCCCAAAACAGAAATACAGATCAATGGGACAGGACAGAAAGCCCAGAGATAAACCCACGCACATATGGTCACCTTATTTTTGATAAAGGAGGCAAGAATATACAATGGAGAAAAGACAGCCTCTTCAGTAATTGGTGCTGGGTAAACTGGACAGCTACATGTAAAAGAATGAAATTAGAACACTCCGTAACACCATACAGAAAAATAAACTCAAAATGAATTAAAGACCTAAATGTAAGGCCAGACACTAACAAACTCTTAGAGGACAACATAGGCAGAACACTCTGTGACATAAGTCACAGCAAGATCCTTTTTGACCCACCTCCTAGAGAAATGGAAATAAAAACAAACTAAACAAATGGTACCTAATAAAAATTAAAAGCTTTTTCACAGCAAAGGAAAACATAAACAAGAAGGAAAAACTCTTAGAATGGGATAAAATATTTGCAAATGTAGCAACTAACATAGGATTAATCTCCAGGATTTACAAGCATCTCATGTAACTCAATATCAAAAAAAAAAACAACCTAGTCCGAAAATGGGCAGAAGACCTAAATAGATATTTCTCCAAAGAAGGTATACAGATTGCCAACACAAGACCGGATGCTCAACATCACTAATCATTAGAGAAATGCAGATCAAAACTACAATGGGGTTATCACCTCTCACCAGTCAGAATGGCCATCAGCAAAAAATCTGACAAAACAATAAATGCTGGAGAGGGTGTGGAGCAAAGAGAACCCTCTTGCACTGCTGGTGGGAATGTAAACTGATACAGCCACTATGGAGAACAGTATGGAGGTTTCTTTAAAAAACTGAATATAGAACTACGATATGACCCATGAATCCCACTATTGGGCATATACCGCAAGAAAACCATAACTCAAAAATTGTCATGTACCACAACGTTCACTGCAGCTCTATTTACAATAGCCAGGACATGGAAGCAACCTAAGTGTCCGTCAACAGATGAATGGATAAAGAAGATGTGGCATATATGTACAATGGAATATTACTCAGTCATAAAAAGAAACGAAATTGAGTTATTTGTAGTGAGGTGGATGGACCTAGAGTCTGTCATACAGAGTGAAGTAAGTTAGAAAGAGAAAAACAAATACCATATGCCAACACATATATATGGAATCTTAAAAAACAAAAATGGTTCTGATGAACCTAGGGGCAGGACAGGAATGGAGACGCAGACATAGAGAATGGACTTGAGGAGACGGGGAGGGGGAAGGGCAAGCTGGGACTGAGTGAAAGAGTAGCATTGATATATATACACTACCAAATGTAAAATAGCTAGTGGGAAGCAGCCACATAGCACAGCAAGGTCAGTTCAGTGCTTTGTGACCACCTAGAGGGGTGGGATAGGGAGGGTGGGAGGGAGGCGCAAGAGGGAGTATATATGGGGATATATGTATAGCTGATTCACTTTGTTATAAAGCAGAAACTAACACAGCATTGTAAAGCAATTAGACTCCAATAAAGATGTTAAAAAAAAAAAAAGAAAGATAAGTGAGTCCTAGAGATCTACTATACAGGATAGTGCCTATAGTTAATAATACTGTATTGTATACTTAAACCTTTGTTATGAGGGTAGATCTTATGTTAAATATTCTTATAATAAAATAAAAGAGAAGGTAGGAATCTTTTAGAAGTCATGGTCAAATTTATGTTCCTGTAATTGTATATGGTGAAAGTATACATTGAATATGTACATCCTTTTTGCATGTCAGTCATATTTAATACAAAATAAAAATTATAAAAATCTGAGCAATGAGAAGTAAGACAACACACTGTCTTGAAAACCACAGTAATGAAAGGAACACTGGCACATCTTCCTCATTTACCTGAAAATGATGGGTGACCCAGATTTTCTCACACAAAAGAAATCTATGTGTATAATTTAAACCATTTTAACTGTGTATCAGACTTCCCCTGGTCACTTCTAAAGTTATATTAAGATGTATGTTCTCATTAAGAACAAAACATTCTGACTCTGATACTTCTAAAAATTTTGCCTTTTCTAAGTTGTCTGAGGGGAGAACTCCTGTATTATAATCTAAACAAGTAAAATGTGCACTGACTCTAGTCTTTCACTTTTAAATTTTTTTCCTTAAAAACTGGTTGCTTATATTTTATATTGCATCCCAGTAAAGAAAAAAAGGTATTGTTTTTTTTACTGATATTGATTTGTTTTACAGATTATTGGACCCACACACTGTAGTTAGAGACAGCCCCTTTGGCAAGGTTCCCAGTTCATCTGCAAATACTCTCAAATGTTATATTTATACATAACATTGAGAAAAATGCGAAAACAAACACTTCTTGGACTGATACAGTTACAAAGCCAAGAGGAAAGAGCAACTGTTTTCAAGTAAAAATCCTAAATTTAGCATCTGACCTCACAAGTAAGTAGTTTGGGCAAGTCACCTAGAGAGGTGTTTTTTGAGCTATAGGTCAAGACACAAGTAGACTGTGAAATCCATTTACATGTCATGCCAGCTGTTCATTTAACAAATCAAACAAAATGGAATAAAAATTATTAGAGTGTGGCTACATATGGTAAGGATACATTACCTTTTTTAATGAAACTTTTTCCAGATCTGTGTGTGTGTGTGAGTGTGTGTGTGTGTGTGTGCGTATGTGTGTGTGTGTGTGAGAGAGAGAGATGTATACTGGATCATAAAGGGCTCTCATGTTTTCTCTTAAATTGGGTGGTAGACAGCAAATAGAAAACAGACGAAGGCCCCCGATTTGGAGAAACAATAGATGATTTAATAATATGAACTCTGGAGCCCTGAAAGCCTTATAAAGAATCCTAATTTTGTCAACTTCACAGATTACTTAACTGTTCTCTGCTTTTTCTCAAATGCGAAAAGGAGATACTCATACTATCCATCTCAAAACGTTGCTTTAACAATTAAATGAGATAACCCAAGTAAATAAATTATAACAGTGCCTGGCACTTGATATGTGCTAGTCATTAGCATTACATTTTATCCTGTGATCCTTGAGTTTGTTTAGATTTTAGGCTCAACATTGAGCCTAAATGTGTTTTTTTTTTAAATAATGTGAATTTTTTTTTCTTTGTTTTTAATTCAAATTCTGTGGAAAGCACTGTGTTTTAAAAAATGTACATATGAACTTTATCTAAAATTCCTAGTTATAGGACTTTGCTAACAGGCACATTTTTCGTGAAACAAACAACTTTGGGCAGCAAGCCCTCATTGTCCATTTTTCGAATACGAATTCCTCTGTTCTTGAAATGTCACTGACTTCCCTATTCAGCTCTGCCCTGCTTCTATGTCTTTCGCCTTATTCATTAGAAGCAAGATGGGCGTTTTGGGCACTGGGAGGCAAGAAGTTCATGTCTTGTGATTTTTTCATATAATACTCAAAATCTTTGGTGGGGACTAGCCTTTTTACTGCCACTGATAAAGGCTATGACCCTATACCCTGAAGCAAGCCAAGTGAAATAAGATCTATGTATAAAGACTCAAGACAGTAGGTACAACAGGAGCATTGGCTGTGTTAGGTAAAAGCTTAGACTTCATAAATCATCCTGCCCTTGACAACTATTAGGTACCATGTAATAAACTCTTGAAAGAGCTTCAGCACCCCCAGAATAATGTTTTAAAATTTAAACATAATTACTCCCAAATCTACACAGTTTTGAATGTAATTTAACTCTGGCCTTTGATTTGGTAAATTGCTAATTATGGCTATCTTTGTTAGATTTAAATTGAATTAGATTAAACTGTGACCCAGTGATTTTCTGGCTTCTTATGTGATCAATGCAAACAGTTATATTTAATGGTGGTAAAGCTGAGATTAAAATGTTAAATGTAAGAGTCAATTGCAAGGTCACTATTTTTTTTCAAAGTAATGAAAACAGTATTTTATCCACTGTAAAATTACAGGCTAATGACTTAGTCCTACCGAGTGGCTCTCAAACCTTGTTCAATGTACCCACACTGATTTAAGAAATGATAAAGTATCATTTCAAAGATTAAATAATGATGAGGAGTGTAAATCACATTTTAAGTGGTGCCACCAAATGTAAGTTTTTAAAGCTCTCAGTAGAATTTTTTGGATAAAAAGATGAGGAAAATTATTCAATCAAAGCAGAAGGTAATTATTTATAATATTAAAAAAAGAAGTATTTGTGAATCTTACTTTTAAAAAGTAATCCAACAAATATTTTAATATCTTGTGAAAGTTTTAATATTGTTTTCCAAGGCATTGAAACCCAAGCAGGACCCTGTGGTGCCCTCCCTGGTACAAATCCTTTCTGTATCCTCCGTTTCTTGTTTGTAGGAAATAGGCTTCATTCAGCCTCCTTGACCTTCCCTGAGTTCCAAAAGGCAGATCCAAATAGTTGCTAATCAGGGAAGGAAGGGGATGCAGAAACTAGGGTGGAGCAGTCAAGAAACAATGCAGCCTTGGGGCAAAGTTCTCATTTATCCTCAAGGAATATACATAACAATATCTTCGATTTCCTCTGCAGGCCCCCACCCAGGTAGAGGATGGTAACTTCAGGCTGAGCACAAGATTCCTGGAGCACCGCCCTGCTACCTCACCACCAACCAATCAGAAGAAAGCCACAGACCCTGCAGCCCTCACCCCAAGTTTTGCCTTTAAAACTTCTCCCCCAAAACCATCAGGGAATTCAGGGTTTTTGAGTATGAGCCACCTGTTGTCCTTGCTTGGTCCTGCAATAAACCTTTTTCTGATCCAAACTCTGACATTTTGGTTTGTTTGGCCTCACTGTGCACTAGGCACAGGAACTTTGTTCGGTAATAGCATCAAATTCCATTTTCTAATGTAACATGAACAAGAATATTAAAATAGTTTAGACTGCTCAGCCAACTTACTTACTGAATGTTTATTGATCAAATAAAGAGGTGAAAAATTACCTAATGAGTCTAACTAGTAGGAACAAATAGTCTTTGTAAAAGTTTTTCTTAAATTTACCTGATTTGGACCAACCATGTTCAGATTTTAATTGCTTTAATGTTATCTAAACTACCTACTTTACAACAACACTGTCAGTTTTTCTTAGAAATGGTTACATATGACAACAGAGTGCTAGAATTGAGAGAACTCCTGAAAAAATGTGTAGGGGAACAAATGTGCCACCACAAAATGTCTCTTTGGCATGTAGATTATTTGAAGCTGAAAACAATCAAGGCCCAAAAGACTCAGGAAGAATCTTTGACCTTTCCTGTAACTGCCTAAAAGAATGAAGATCGATTCCAGAAGGGGAGCCACCACTATAGATAACTATAGTATAATTTGAACTAAGTGTGGTAGATAGGGAGGTATCTGGTACAGTCTGTTAAAAGTCCTCTCTGTGTCCCATTGTTTCTGTGTGGTCCAGCAAACATTTGTTTACCAAATATTTGCTCTTTCTCATATTTGCTCAATTCCTGTGAATTGCCTTCATACCCTTTGAAGTCCCAAACCACTACTCCCTTCTCCTTCCCTCTGACAGCATATAACCCTCAATTGCCTAACTTGTCATTGGGTCTAATTTTTCTAGTAAAGCCCTGTTCATATGTAATTAAATTTGATTTTCTCCTGTCAATCTGTCTCATGTCAATTTAATTCTTAGGCCAGCCAGAAGAACCTAGATGGGTAGAGGAAAGTTGTTTTCCTCCCCCACGAATGTTACATAACTTTTCCAAATAAATATTATAAATATTTTATTCTAAAATAGTTAATTACCTTATGAATTATTTTCAATGAAATATTTTGATATTTAAAAGAAAGCAAATTTAAGCTCTTTCTTTTTTTTGGATTACTGAAGTCTAACTGAAAAATGAAATTATAAGGTATTTAAAGCATACACAGTGATGATTTGATATACATATATGTACACTGTGTTTTCTCTTTTTAAAAAAGTAAGTCTATTGAGGGGAAAAAAGCACCAATATTTAAAGAATTCACATTTAATGAGGAAATAGGAATTCTTCATTTACTATTTGTGATGAGTAGTCAGGGAATCATCCTAAAATTATAATTGTCATTACTGATTTAATTATATGGAGCAGAAACATGAAATTTTAAGAACTAAAATACAGTTTAAAATTGTTACTTCTTAATTTGTGCTTTCCCTTTTTCTATTGTATATGGTTTGAGGACAATTAAAATATTCCTTGTTATAAATATTATAAATATCTTATTTAATTATTTGGAGCTTTCAATACCATAAGATTACTACACTAGTTATATGCGTATATTTTTAGATTTCCTAGTCTAGGTGGAAAACTTCAGCCTTTTACCTAATCTAGTTAAATAGTTTAACTATATTAAATCATTTGACACACACAAATATATATATGTATATATATATAAAATCTCCTTATCATTTTATTTATTTCCTATGTATTTTTGTTAATTTATTGAGATGCTTAGAAAAATTAAAATGCTTTTTTATAACACTTTTAAAACAATAATCATTGATTTCTCATATTATTTAGCTCTAAATTTGCCATATTTCCAAGAAACTGTATGTAACATGTTCTTCAGTAATTAGTGAGTAGATTTTTTTGTATGCATTACTTATGATGTTAAGTCATGCTTTTAGGAACAAAGTAGGTCTTTCCCTTTCATTTTCTTTTGTGTCTTCCAGGAGAGTTTTAAATATAGATTTTGAAAATTTCTTATTAAATTTGTTTCTTGTCTCTAGTGTTGTAAATGGGTATGTCTGATCCATAAAATCTTCCAGCTCGTTACCATGAAGTCTACTGATTTTGCATGTAAATTTTATATTTTGCTAACTTACTGAATTATTTTACTGTTTGTATTGGTGTTTGGGTTTGTTAATGTTATTGTTTCTTTGTGGCTTTTTGGGTAAACAGTCATATCTGCAAATTGGGACACTGCTACCTCTTCTTTCAACTGATTTGCCTTGAATTGGTTTATTTCATCTGGTTGTGATGGCTAATACTCCCAACACAATGTTAAGCAGTAGTGAAGATAGCTGAACATTACTGTAACTTTGTCTTTGGTCAGAATTTATAGAATGTGTCCTCATTAAGTAATATGCTGACAATTGGACTAAACTGTATATACACAGTATAACATGCTAGCAAGAGTATCCAATGATTCCTTTTTATACTCAGTATTTTTATCAGGAAAGGGTATTTTACTTTATCATATATCAGTATCTCACACTTAAATGTAAACAAAAAGTTAAGATCACTAGATAATTTGAAGAATGACTTTGAAAGTAAAAGAGTTTCTCAAAATAAAACAAACAATAAATGAACAAGAAAGCAAGACCATAGAAGATATGAACAATACAAGAAGCAGAAGAGTATTGTGGGAGAATTATATTGAAAATCTAGAGAAAGTAAAAGAGAAGTGACTCCATTTTCTGAAACAAGATCACGAGGATACAGAAAAGTAAGCAAAAAAGGAAGAATAGAATAAAATATTTTATGACATAATATGTCAAAAAAATTACCTCCCTTGAGCCTTTTCTCAGGAAGCTACCAGAGGTTATGCTCTGCTAAAAACCAGAGAGTACACCAAGAAAGATGACGAACAGGATCTATGGCACTAGGTGTCAAACACAGAATACTAGAGAGAGGTCTTTGGAGAGTAGCTGCACATCAGGGTCAAGAACAAGCATTCTAAAAGGTGTCATGTATAACAGCAGGCTTGAGTTCTCATCTTAACTTTAACTCCTTGGGCCTCTGACAATGATAATCACACCTTGTTCTGATGCTCTCTGCTCTTCTCTGTCTCTTTTTCTTTGACTTACACTGTAAATATATTTGTTACCCAGTACTTCATTCATGGCCACATGCTTTACCTGAGGTGCCTCATCTATTTCTCTAGTCACCAATCCTAACGAAGTTTAAGCTGTGTTTTCAAACCTGATATTTTTCCCCCACACATCTCTTGTTAAATTCTTTCAATTCCCATACCCCATTAAGCAAAACATGTAACCAAAATCCATCAGCTCTCATACCCCACTTAGGAAAATAAAAGCCTGTCAGACAAATGCCAGCCTCAAGCATTCTTCTCAGAGGGATTCAATTCTTCTTGCCCTCACAAGAATATAAATGATATTATATACCACTTATTGAAAGTTTACCAGATGCCAGGTATAATTCCATGTGCTCTGCATGCAGAACTTCTTTTAATCTTTTAAATATATATTTGATGGGGAAGTTGAGGCTTAGAAAGGTTTAATAATTTACTCAAGTTTACACACACTAAGTGGTGAACTGGGAGTTAAAACTCAGGCTTCTGAATCTAGTACTTGTCCTCATACAGATTTCCTGAATGCCTCATAACCGCATTAAACCAAATATTTCAATATCTAAAACCAAAGTGATCAACAACCCTCCAAAGTGGCTCTCTTCTCCTTTTTCTCTCAGTTCCTCTCCCAATTTGTGGTATCTATATCTGCCTAGTGTCCCGAAAAAATACCTTGCACCCATCAGATTAATTCCTTGCTCCCCTTTTCCAATCGCTAACTAAACCTTGTTGTTTCCATCTATCCAACCAGGTCATCCCCATTTATATCATCCAGGCGTCATATCAGGATTTTGCCATGGCTTGGTGGAAAGGTTCAGGAAGTGCTTGGAAATGTGGATCTTAAACTCAATGTTACAAATGCATAATTGGAAGTTTGCATACTCAAAAATCATTTTCTCAGTGCTTCCAAAGTGTCAAGCCCAATTTTAGGTCCTGGGTAGAGGTGATGTTTGAGGACATGAAAGAAGATGAAAGAGAAAGTGTTGACAGAAGAAAGGACTGAGATAATGGATGGTATGACCAACATTGTTTTCAAATCCTTTCTCCCTTCCTTCCTAATCGCCATTCATTCCATCCATTCAACAAATATGTATTGAGTATCACTGTACATCAGGGTGTATGCTCTAGGCTGAGTATATAGTGATGACTGAGTCAAGGTTCAGACCCTAAAGGAGTTCAGTTAATAGATGGATGTAAAATATATGTAAATAATAATTATAATGCAGTCAATAATGGTTTAACATAGTAAATGCTATGAAGAAAGAAACCAGAGGTAAATCAAAGCTGTCTCCACTGATGTATGGTCATCCACACTAGGTCACAGGAGAGGTAAAGATCAAGTTAACTCCAATGCAATTGTACTGGATTACATATACAAAGTACCACTATCATTGTGTGTATGAATGTATCTTCTCTCATTTTTTTCGGAAAATTGAGATAACTTCCTACCTTCCTCCCTCCTTTCTCTTTCTCTTCCTTCCCTTTCCTTTCCTTTCTCCCTCCCTCCCTCCCTCCCTCCCTCCCTTCCTTCTTTCCTCCCTTCCTTCCTTCCAACCTTGATGTAACTTTCAGGAGCTGAAAATACTCTTTCCATGAAAACATACTAAAACTAAAATTCTTTTTCATGATTTCTCATGGGAAATTTACCTGTATTTTCCCACCAAACCCTCTCCTTCAATAGTCTTTTTTATCCTAGTAAACAGCCATCCGATCCTTCCTTATGTTCAGGCTAAAATTGTTTTTCTCCACTCTCTCAATCTTCATATCTAGTCCATCAGCAAATCCTGTTATCTGTACTTTCAAAATGTATCCAAACTATGGTCATTTCTCCCCAGGTCCATGGCTACCAACCAAGTCCTAGCTCCACACACACACCCAACCTGGATTATTACACTAGCCTCTAGTTCACCTCTCACTTCTACCTATACATCCTACAGTATAACTTACATTGCTTCTAGCCACTGCTTAAAATTCTCAGCCTCCTAATCTACCATAATGTAGAAGCCAATGCCTTCACAATGGTCAATTAGGCCCTACCTGATTTATCCCCCTAATACCACTTCAGCTCACAGCACTCTCCCCTAGTCACTCTACTCCAGCCACCCTGCTGCCCCTCGAACACACACACATTCCCTCCCTCCTCAGGATTTTTATACATGTTCTTCCTTCCGCCTGGAACTTTCTTCTCCATGACATCTGAATGATGCATTCTCTTCCTTCCTTCCAGTTTCTTATATGTCTCTTCAGAGAGGTCTTCCCAGGATCCACTATAGAAAATAGCAACCCACCCTATTCTTAGCCTTTCCTCATCCTGCTTTATTTTTCCTTTTAGTACCAATCACCATCCAAAATTCTATATTCCAGGTATATAGAGAGAAAACAAGTTGACAAATAAATACAGAGAATGTCAAATAGTTTGCTAAATGTTTCCTTGTTTAGTTTAGCTCATCTGGTTCATAGAGCCCTATAACTAAAGGGACTTTTTCTCTTTAATGCTGTGTTCAAAAACCTAGAGCACCTGACATGTCATACGTGCTCAATAAATAATAAGTTAATGAATGTAGACTTTATGTGTATTTCTATAAAAATATGTTTTCTTAAATATAAATTATTATTTATGAAGGATACAAGCTTAATGCAGAGGCATAATATTCAAAATATTTATTCTCTGACTGACATAATAGTTGCAGATAATTTTAATAGCAGGACCAGTTCTTACAAAAAGTACCATCCATTGACCATGTATTTTGAAAAGACTGGTTTTCTAGGTGCCAGGTGAGCTAAATCAAAGAAGAAAACTTTTAGCAAATTCATCCATAACTCTCATTTGTTCTCATTAAATGACAACTAATATTAAACCATGGGGTGGTTTCACTCACATTTCTAATTAACGGGTCTGCTTGTCTCCATCCATAAGCTGGCCACAATTCTGGACAAGGCTGAAAGTGATTGCTTACTTACTGATCACCTATTGTCTACTTTTACTGTTACTTCTCTTTGTACATAGAATTGAGATAGTGAAATTAGGGCTTAAATTAGAATAAGATTAGGCAAAGGACTTTTTAAAACCATACTCTGCCTTTTATTGTGCATGAACTTTACAAATCTGCCTCTAGCTGCATTACAAGAGAGATTTCTACAGCTGAACTTGTATCAATAAATTACTGTTAGATTTGGTCTTAACTCTTTGTGTTCTGGTTACCATGATCATAATTGGATAAAAAATTCTAGGAGGCCAAAGGAACCCAGGTAAAGTCCAAAACATCACCCCTTAATGGAGCACAGAGAAAGAGCCTCAGAATACCACTAAAATAAAATTCTTTGTAGAAGCAAAGTAATGAACAAAAGAGAGATCGTAGGACACTGTATATCCATTGGAAACTTTATATTAGTAAGAAAAACATATTGTTGCCCATGAAATAATTGCAGTGAAAGAAAATGAGGAGATACAGTTGACAGTATGCCTGGATAGCCTATTTTTTTCCAGAACATTGAGCTCAATTATATTAATTGCTTTCCTTATCACCTACCTGCTTATAGAACATAGTTTTTAAAAAAATATTCTTTCTATCTATCTACCTGTCTCAGATATCTATGCCAATCAGATATATATTTTTGAGACTTGTAATATAAAAAGAGTATTATAAGACTAAATACAGGTAATATACATATATATACAATATATATAAAATATCTGATTGGTAGGTTTTGAGTCTTTTAACACCAGCCCAATTCTATTATTGAATAAAGATCCCTCAAGATAGACCACAACTTAAATCAAGTATAGTGATTCTCAACTGGAGAAGGAGAAAGATCATTCCCCCTTGAGGATTCATCAAAATCCTAGATGAGGTTTCCTTAAACATTCCCTACTACAGACCCTATTAAATTACTGATATTCTATAGCGGTTGTTCCCAGAGTTGTGGTCCCTGTACCAGTAGCATTAGCACGTCTCTTTAGTGTCATGTTCAAAAACCTAGAGCACCTGATATATAATATATCTCAATAAACAATAAGTTGGTGAATATAGACTATGTGTGTGTAGTGTAAGCACCTGAAAATTAGTTTTTTTGATCATAATGTAAGTGCCTGACATTAAGCTTTTAATTGCCAAGGGATCCACTTCAAAGACATCATCTGGAATAAGCACATTACGAGCTACATAACTAGATAAAGAGCCAGGCTGCCTCACCCATGCAAGTTCCACCTTTTAGAAAGCCCTGGTTGAGTTAGATAACTGACAGTTTGATTGACAGGATGCTTTTCTCTTCCAGCGCTTTAATTCCTGCTCTTATGTTTTAAATTCACCAATAAAGAGTGAACCCACAAAACCCTAGGTATCCCACCCTCGACCCTAATAAAGGCAGAACCCCAGGTTCTCCCTCTCTCTACCTGTGATGTCACTGCGTGGTCCCAGGCATGCCTTGTAACCTCCAGGACTTCTGAACAATAAACCTTGTTTTTTTTCAAAGTTCCCTGATGGTTGTTGCTGAGATGCCTCTTGAAATCATAATAAAGAACCACAAGAGCCAGTCCAGCCACAATATTGACTCTACTCAAGGATTGTCTGTGGAGGCTCCCACAGGTGCTAAGGGACCAGGTGAGGGTCCCCAGCATTCCCAGCCAATAGCATCATTATTGATAGGTTGAGACTGACCTAAAACAGGGTATTGCTGTCAAAGCATGTTTCCTTCAATACAAATGATTGTTTATAAAGGATAGGAACGTAATACACAGATGTAATTTTAAAACTATCTATTCACTGTCTGACATAATCACTGTAGGTAATTTTAATAACAGGAACATGTTCTAACTGAGAACTTGTTAAAAAAACAAAGTTCTTGGGGCCCCCCATAGACCTACAGAATTGAAAACTCTGGTGGTGGGTTCTAGTAATCTATGTTTTAACAAGCCCTCTAGGTGATTCCGATGCAGTGCGCTGATGAGTGTGTGTGATACCAAACAACTCTACAAAAAAATGTAACCCACTTACATTTTCATTTTAGATCCAGATGTCTATTCCCTAAGTGTAAAGTCTAGGCTTCAGATTCAATTTTGCGGGAAGGATTGGTGGTGGGAGGGCAGTCTAATTGCTCTATCACTGCCTACTGTTTTAGAACTACACATTTTTCAACCAGAAGTTGAATATCAACATGATTAAACCGATACTCATTCTTGGCCCAACTGGCCCCAGCAACAATACAATTATTCAGGAATGGCATCGTGTTCTCTCTCACAGCCTGCATTCTCCACTCACACAATCTCCTTGGTCACTTGTCACCTGACAGGCCAAACTTCTTGAAGCATTCCATACTTCCACATGCAATTTTTGTTGCCTTCACCTTTCTTTAAATTGTCTTTGTGTGGAAAACCTCAGATTAAATGTCACCTCTTTTCAAAAAGCTGTCCTTCTCTCCAAGCAATCAGTCATTCTTCCTTCTATGTTCCCATGGCACTTCTATTATATTAAGGGCCAAATTTCATTTTAATTATTTGTTTATATCATTGTTTCTTCCTTCAGATGATAATCTCCTAGAGAAGAAAAATCATGTTTATTGTGCCTTTTTCAGGGTACAGTAATATGCCTGCCACAGAGTTGGCACTCAATAGATATCCGTTGAATGTTGAAAGGTTATTTTAGCAACCATAATGCTCCAGTAGGACAGTACTAGAGTGCCAGCTGTTCTTCCCAAAATGAAAATAAATCACTAAAGTCAATATATGTTGTTTTGCTAGAAAGTTATATAGGGCCCTAAGACAGAATAAATCACATAACTAATGCATCTGCCTATCAGCTAAAGAGAATTGTTTTTTGCTAGCAACAATCATGCTAATTGGTAAATATTTACATTTGCCAGCTGCACATGCTTGCCACTGAGATCACTCCACATTACACAGGTACTGCAATTAACAATTCCATTTCTCTCATATTTCAGAGCATAGAGCAAAACACGTATACCTTCTAAAACTAGCTAGAATTATTAAGAGCTCAGTAACAGTGGCTTGATAAAGAACAACATATTTGTAAGAAAGATCTGCAATATAAACAATAAATTATTTGTCTTTCATTGAAAACAGTGAGACCTATCACAATCCAATTTTCCTTTCACTAACTGAATGATATCCTTTGTTACTTGGGTACTTTGCAAAGATTAGATTCAGGAAAACATTCAAGGGAATGGTCCTCAGTGGATTAGGCCATTAGCATAATTATCTCAATTGCAAACACACACACATCATTCTAGAAGTCATCTTAACATCTAGTATAGATGTCAGGGAGCCCACATGCCCATAAAGCAATATTTTGTATTTCTCATCAAAGTATTTTAAATGAATATTTAAACTGTCTCTTACACAGAATAATTTGCTTATGACTAGTGGAAATAAAATTAATATTAATAAATAACAGTGTTCACAACTTACATGATGATACTGAAAATTAGATTACGTCACTCACCAAAATCTAGAATGTAAAAGTATTAACATTTAATGTATTAAAAATCGTTCGGAAAGAATTAAAAGTCTTCCTCAACAATGGTTGAGTTTTAGGGTTATTAAACATTCAAAGGTAGGTTAAAGTCTCTGTTGGTATTGCAAACATTAAATATCTTCTGTTCTAAAGTTTTCAATGAACTCAAAATCCTTCTTCACTTCTCATAAAACCTATCAATTGTGTGATGTGTCCCAAGAAAAATGCAGCATTGTGTAGGTGGAACAGTTGTCACAACAGCAACAGATATGGAAATATCATGGGGTTTAGACTCCAGTTTCCTGGGTTCCAGCTTCATCTCTTCCATTTACCTTGAGCAAGCCACCTAAATTTCATTTAGCTCATCCTGAATACTTATCTTATGAGGTCAGTGAAGCAACTAACCATAAAAGCATAACTCAATATCGTTATTAATGTGAGGATATACAGGAACAAAAAGTTCCTAATCTTCACTGTTTCCGAAATGAGGATTTCTGTAGTTTCCTGTACCAATGTTCATCTCTCCAAAACAACTGTAGCAAATAATTCAAGTGTTACCAAAGCCTTATATAGGCTTATTATCATGATCCAGAGACCTAGCTCACTGCCTTTCATCCTCCTAGTGACCTAATTCTTTCTGATACCAAATAGTAGGGAGAAACAGGAAGCCAGGGACATAGCTGCCTAGGTCTGTTTATATCTATGGTGAACCTTCCATGACACAACAGCTCTGCTCTATTACTGATACTCAGGCACCTTGTATGGTGGTTATATATAAATTTGTTAGTTACATATACATTTAGAACTGACACAGGGGAAAGGTACATACATATTGTTACCTCTTGCACTGAAACAATGTTCTGCTCCTATGTTCCAGTATCTTCCATTTATATAATGAAACTGTTCATTTAACTTTAAACATATGACATGCTTTCTGTGTATGCCTGCGTGTTTGTGTGCACGTGCGTGTGCGTGTGTGTGTGTACTGAGAGCATGGATTGGCATAGAGTGTGGCAAGATAACGAAATATAAATACATGTTCTCCTAAGTCTCTATGGTACAGAGTAAAGAAGCCTTGTTTACTGACTCACAATTTTAGTGTTAATCTGTATTATACTGTGCTCATTATGCTGGCTAGAACATAAACTATGGCGAATTCTTGGCAAAAGTATGTTACTTCAGCAGTTAATTCCGTCTCATGTTATTGTTATTGTGAGAGGGTGTGCCCAGTCTTTTAGGTATGGGCGTATACTGGGTTGGCCAAAAAGTTCATTCAGTTAATGAATACGTCATTCAATAAAGTTCTTGGTGAAAATGAAAAATGTCTTTTATTTTTACTTAAAACCCAACGAACTTTCTGGCCAACCCAATAGATTGCTGCAACGAAGACATAACATGTGTATCAGTGAAGACATTATCATATCATGAGCCCTTGAAAAGTTCACAGACAAAACCAATTACACATTTCTACTTCATCTAAGTCAAATATAAAGTTGTCTACCACTTTTGGAAGAATTAGAGAAAGTGAAGTTAGAGGATGGAAATAAAGTTAATCACTAAATCCAGAGCAGGATCAAAACCATCACATAACTCATTGGGAGACAGTTTAAATCTTTCAATTGATCTAGTAGTAAATATTTTTTCCCACAAATTGCTTTTTCTCTAACACAAACATCAAGCAGGTTTTATGACAAAACTATTGTTGGTCATGATTTCAAAAGTGTACTTTCCTTAAATGCTTCTTTGAATGAACCTGTGTGAATGAGCAAGATTTTTATAATGTGAATTATATTTGTGGTACAGTAAACACTAAACATTTTTTTAGGATTATAAAATAGCTATAAATTACAACAAGAGAATATTTACCTTGAATTAATCTTACCTAGCAATGGCTTTGTGTTTATATGGAGATAAATATAGCTTGCTTATCTTTATGGAATAGATGTGATAAATCACATTCTAGTAAAATTTTTGGAATCGAAGGTTAATAGAAGACTTATTTTGAAAAACAGATACGGCCTATTTTAAAATGGTACTGGGAAAGTGAAAAATCAGTTGGATTTACCACAAAGGTACATTAAGCTTCAAATGACACAAAATGATAAGGCTATATTTAATCATATTTTCTCCTTAAACTATCCCTTATGTAGCTTTACAAAATAACAAGAAACTTACTTTGCTGTATCCCTGTACTTTATAAATATTATACAAAAGTGTGTGTGTATATATGCCTCACTGATAAACCTTTTTACCTCATCATATTCATTTTTATTGTTGTGGTATGTGTTTCTCTTTGTCCAATTTACCACAGAGACAGATGCTAATTTTTCATTGCCTTTTCTCTCTTTTTAAAGCCATCCTCAACATCCTCTTTTTCATTCAGAACTTTCCACTTTTCTTAAATTTAGCACATATTTAATTATCTGTACTACTGAACCAAAATGTATGTATTATACAATATTTATTTAGTGCACTAGTAATGATCAATGGGGTTATAAAGAAAACACACATTCCTGACTTCAATGGGTTCCCATTTTCTCAGCCTGGAGTGTCTTGCTCTTTGATGCTCCTTCCTTTAGGGTCTCTCAATCAGTAGAACTCTCCTCATAAAGGTTTCTGGATTCACTCTAACTCAGAGTACTGCTTTCTCTGACCACCCACAGACTACTTAGTGCTACTCCATTTAGCAATTATTCAACATCTCCCAAATATGCACGTTGCATGAGATCAGAAGATTCAACTTAAACTAATTTGGTGCCTCCTACAGGCCTTGACTTCTGCTCAATTCCATGTAGTGATGAAATAAATACATGTCAAATGACATATCTCACAGTTATATTTATCTTTTGATATCACCAAGTGGCTTAAACTGAATCAATCAGCTTTCTCTGCTCATTATCTTCAAAAGCATCTAGATAAAATTTAGTCATGTACCTGAAGTCTTGACAAGAAAAAAATTAGGTAACATGGAAAATATATTTTTCAGGTCTCTAAATGAAAAATCAACACATATACACACATATCAATTTTATCTCTAAATATTTTCCCTCTGTCTTTATAAATATTTCTTTATATTCCTGATACCTCGGGTGTGCCTAAATATGCAACTTCGGTGTTTGAAAGAATGGTGACTCTCTTGATCCAACTGTAATAGGTTTAGGGAGAACACTTAAAAATAAATGAAATAAGTGGGAGTTGAATTGCGGCGGCGGTGGGGGAAAGTTGGGGAAAAAACAGTAAATGCACTCATGCATATGATTATTCCACAGCTTTTAAAATAGGGGTGATCATTAGGGTAAGGAAAAATTGCTCTAAGATAGTGCCCACAATGTATTCATAGAAGATAGGGTATCAAACTACTGTTTGTATATTAGCACATAAATTGTGGTAAACAACACTTGGAAATGTCCATGTATAGAGGGTGATGATCTATTTAGATCTGTGGGAATGAGAATTCACAAGTGTTTATCATGTTTACACACCTTACTAAAATAACTCATTGGTTTAATTCAAAGACAGTATTATGTTAAATTATTATTATGAAAAACTCTCTTTACAATTCTGATTTGTTGGTAGATTTCTTTGAAAGCTTTTATCTATGGTCTGCTACAAAGTTCTGAAATTAAGAAAATTTTAATGAGGCTACTAGATATAGCAGTTAAACCATATACACACAACCAATAAATCTTCTGAGAATTATGAATTCCTATCCTAAATATTTCCGAGTTTGTTTTTCATTTATTCTTCTTCATTTGTGTTGTTATAATTTATTCTTTTTTATTAATTCTGCCCCACTTAGTTAAAAAAAGTTGAGATTTTAAAAACATGTGTTTCATTCCTATGTTTGCTTAAAGTTCTGTAATAGCACTTTATTAATTAACTCAGTAAGTAAATATAAATGAAATTTGATTAGTTAAAATTCAGTAACTTTACTTCTTGCCAATACACTAAAGAGCACCTGGCAATATTCTGCTATCAAATACCACAAAGAATGGATGACACTCTAAAACCTTTTGTAGTAGTAAAGGGAACACTTTTTAGACTGCATCTCCCAGTGGACTGTTTTGGATCCATTACAAAGATTATTACATAGTGAGACAGACCCATGGAGAGAGTAATTTATATATATATATATATATATATATATATTAAGAGTGTCAGGCACTGCGCTAGAAATTTTCACATATAGTGCCTCTTTTAATCATCACAATAACTTGCAAAATAACCATTATCACCATTTTGCCTCTCTTAAAGCCTTGCATATAGGGTCCATATTTTATTAGCTTTATACTCCCACTCTCTGGATTTGATTTATTATACAGGTGCACACACACACACACACACATACACAATAGAAGGATGAGGAAACTGACTTACAAAGCATTTGACTGATTTACCCAAATCCAAAATTATTAAATATAAATTAAGTCTCTCTAACCTTGAAATCCACATAAACCTCCTTAATATTGCACTCTTAAGGTAAGAATATTTCACTGTGTTCATATAAAAATTATCTAGAATTGTGTTATTGATCATGAATTAGTTGCATTTGCAAAATAAATAAATATTAAGAGTATGGATTGATGCTTACAGAAAAAGAGAACCAACTTATAATCTTAAATTACTTCACACATGATCTAAGTGATAGAGGCCAAATAGCCTATCAGATTTTCTTGAACTTTGTAAACATCAAGAACGACCAAGAGAATAATCATTTTCAGAACAATAAAAATTCCTCATATCTTCTTCTAGTGCATGACATATACTAGCTACTTGATGGAAGACTGCTGTTAAAAATCCTCTGATGACTGATGTTGTTAAAGAAACTCACATTATCAAGAAGAACCAAAGATACATTTTATCAAATTAAATAATTTCTTTTTACCATGTATTCTGCTGCTTCTTGCTTAATTAAAAGTCAACATAATATTCCCAGATTTGCACAGCTAAAGTAAAAAGACTATGAGAAAAAACAATATGGACATTTAAATTGCACAGATACACAGTTCATTTTGAAAATTCAGCATCACACATTAACAGAGGAGCAATAAAATGTCCTTACCTTAGAAAATTGTGCATTTATCCATTTTGTGAATGTTTTCTTTTGAACATCTTCTCTTTCATCTACAATGTAAAAAAATATATATATAAAGAGCTAAGAAGCAACTCTGGATATCACTTATATTTTACAACCAAAATAACTTTCAGTTATTATGCATTTGTCTGTTATTTCTTCTGAAAAACTATTCCTGAGCTTTTCCTCCTGCCCCTCTCCCCAGTCCATGAGGAAATTATTTTCCCCTCCTTTGTAATGCCTACATACTCTAACACAGGCTGCTAACATAGCCTCTTCCCATTATAGGAGAGGTTTCCTGATGATCAGGAGCATGGCTTAGTTATCTCTGTACCCCAAAAGAGCTTCGCAGAATTCATGCTTCTAAAAATTATCTCTTTTTTCCAAAGCTGGAAGTTGGTATTGAGCCAAATGGACAGGAAAATCATCAATCTTGATGTATTAAAATGCTTCTTTGATGCTGAAGCCTATCTTTAAATTACGACAAATGCAACCATATTGGTCAATGCTGAATAAACGAGTGCATGTGAGAGAGATTTAAAATTGAGAGATTTCATATTTTATTTACATGGGTCAAAAGAACCCTTATTGAAATGCCCTCATAAAATAACCTCATTTGCTCTCATATTACTTTTCAGTAGTAAATCTCCAATGCTTCTGAAAACAGAAGATATACAGTAAACAATCACTTTCCTATGACAAATGTATCTATGCATTAAGATATCTGTTTATCTTTAAAGCATATTATTAATCCATAAGTAGATACTCTTAAGCAATATAAGAGATAACAGTGGAAAAATAATAAACCTAACACTGTTTTCTTAGATGAGAAAATGTCATTTAGCATCACAAAATACCTCTTTCTTATTTGTGTTACTCCCACAAGCTACTATGTATGGTCAAATATCAACATTACCCATACAGTATAGGATACATGATAGCTATAACATAGAAGTCTTTCCTTTGTTGACAAGTGTGAGTAAATAAAAATAGATACTACTAGTTTTCAAACCTAATCTAGACTCTTTTGAATATTAGTTCCATAAATTCAATACTATCCTTCGTATAAAGATAATAAAAAATAAACAGAAGTTCAGATGGTCAAGATTTAACCATTTTCACTGACTTGCTCTATAGGAAGACTGGTCTGTACATCTATTTCTCAATGACATACACATATATTCCTAAAAGTTAATAACCTTATTTGCAATTCCCCTTATTTTTTCTTACATGTGCATACATATCCTATCTGTCAGGCATGGGAGAGTAAACGAGTTATCGGAAAGCATTCATTCAGAGGTTTCTAAAACATACCCATTCATCTTCACCAAAAGCTGAATAGGAGGACATTTTGAAGAGATTTGTTCCAGATGCTTTTAAATGAAAAGTGGGTAGTAAAGCAATATTTTTATTGTTTTTGATTATATGTACAAAGAACAAGTTTTAGATAGGCCTTGAAGGCAGAAGGGAAACCTTAACATTATGTGCAAAATATTATGTATCTGCTGTGTAAATGGCACTAGATGTGAGCTTCATCATATAAACGCCTTCACTAAATGTCCTCTCATACCTCTTTTGCTTTCAGTGCAAGAAAAATGTGCCTTCAATGAATTACCTGCTAATGTTTTATTTTAGTATAGAAATATTTATTTTCTTTAACATGACAAATATTAATAATATTTTTATTATAATTATAAGATATAACATTATTACCTTATTCACAAAGCTGTTTTACATATATCATCTCAATCAATCCATATGTAATTTACCATTTTATACCTGAAGAAAATACAGGCTCAGAGGGAATAAAGCTGATAAGTGACAGAGATGACCTTGCTATAGATTATTTGAATCAAAGTCCACGGCTTTTCACAGTGACCAGTTTACATTGTAACTGCATAGATGGAACGCTAGAAGGTGATCAGAGTCACAAAAGGTGAACATACTACCACAAATACAAAATAACCATGAATTTAGAGCCTCTATTTTGAACAAAACCCAGGGGGTTCCATTACACTGTAACCTATGTGAATGACATCCTGGAATTTTATAGTGCACAACCTGCATGTCTGCATGGATTTATCCAGAAGTGAAAATTGAACCTTCTTTATGATGCCGGATGATTTGTTAGTTAATATTTTATATAATAATGCTCCTATATTTGCTAATTAATATTTGGTGTTTTGCTTTTTGTCATATATTAATATGATGAAATTTTTTTTTTTTTTTTTGCGGTACGCGGGCCTCTCACTGTTGCAGCCTCTCCCGCTGCGGAGCACAGGCTCCGGACGCGCAGGCTCAGCGGTCATGGCTCACGGGCCCAGCTGCTCCGCGGCATGTGGGATCCCCCCGGACCAGGGCACGAACCCGCGTCCCCTGCATTGGCAGGCGGACTCCCAACCACTGCGCCACCAGGGAAGCCCCGAAAATATTTTAACATACAAAAAATCACCAGAAGTTTTGTGTCTGTACATTACAATCCCCCAAAACATGTATTTTACTTAGCCACAGTAATATTCTGCCTTTTTTTCATTTATTTTATCATAAATATCACATGCGCTGCCCTTTCATTTTGTTTGGTATTAGAGATTCCATCATAATGAACATCTTTACGCATTCTTTTTCAGCTTCTGCTATATAATAGCCTTAGAGGAAATTACTGGGTCAACGTTATGGAAACTTTTATGGCTTTTACTAAATATTGTCATATTGCTTTCCCAATGGTCACACCAATTTTTAGTGGTACCAGAAAGAATGAGGTTATGCTGTTGAGAAGAAGTTTTTTGCTTGTATTTTTACACAAATGCTGTTTTATTAGATACAAGGAGAGAGCTGATGCTTGTTTCAATTTGAATCTGTTTGATTACTAATGAAATAGAACACAATTTATACATTTATTTATTCTGTATGTTTCTACTTTTGTCAAAATACAAAAGTAGAAACATACTTTTTACGTTTAAAAAAACATAAAAAGTTTATATCTTCTGCACATGTATCTTGAACACTTGATAAATTAATTGGAATGAGGTCATAAATTAGTAGTTTTTAAACATTTCAAGACATGGACTCCATCTGATCATCTGATAAAAATAATGATCATTTTCTACAGAAATAAATACCTATACAGACATATTTACATACAGTTTTATGGGGTTCACTGACCTCCCTGCAAAAGATTCCTATTACCATGAAATCCAAGTTAAGAATCACTATTGTAAATTAAGCTACTTACTCATAGTCAATGAATGAATATATGTTCCCAAGTGGTCCTATTTTTTTTCAATTTTTGTTTCACTTATACTATGCTAAAAGTTTATACTTTTATATATTTGAATCTATTTCTACTGTAACTTCTCAAATGACTTAAAATTTGATCATTTAAACATGATCAGCTATATATCCATAGTTACTCTAAAATTGATACACATAAACCTATATAGATATAACTTGTTATCAAGCTTATAGAGACTATTTCAATACTTTAATAAAATATATGTTGCTGTCGACACACAGTCTATAGTAAGAGATATTAATGTGAAATCATCAACAAAGAGAATGAGAAAAGAATAAAGTGAAATCTGTTTTATTAGGAAGTGATTATCTATGAACTCCTGTTTAATCATTTCAAGAAGCACATATTCTATTTCATTTCCTCGAGGGTTTGTTTATGACTGATTTTCTTTTACTAATAAAAATATGCCTGAGTATAACAATGTGAGAAGCAAGGAAGAAAAATCTCTCTTAGATAAATTTACTTGAAAACCGTTCCCTGGAGATATCAAAGAGTGAAGAACTACTACTTCATAACTTGCAAAAAGTGAGGAACATTTTATTTTATTCTCTCTGTGGGGAAAGCCGTATAAAATTCCCTTTCTGCCACACATAAAAACTATATTTCATCTCAGAATCAATTAACCCTTTCTAATAAAGTAATTTTTTATTCAATAAATCTGGTCCTTCATATTTTCTAAGATTAGTGCAAAAACCTTTTGCCCTGTTATTAATTTTTATATTCCTGAGACCCTCAACCCCCTATAAATGTGGGATAATTAAATTGGGATATTAATGATTCACAAGAGCGAGGTACTGCACAAAAATGATATGGGCAAACTGAGAGAACATGAAATCAGGGCAATAGGCCTCAAGTTACATTGCAGGACTTATTAGAATGGTGGCCTTTATCTGTGAAATGAGGGTATTAATTGCCTTTTAACTCATGGAGCTGTTGTTAAGATGTAATGAAATCATTTATTTATGCAATAATTTATAGAAAAATTGTATACAGAATGCTTAGTATATGCTCGTCACTGTACTAATTACCCAGAAGATAAACAAGACTCATCTTTACCAAAGTTCACGGTATAGTAGAAAATAGACATATCATGGGTAAATATTAAACATTTTATATAATTAAGGATACATATGTTCAAAGGGTACTATGGGAGCACAAAGAAAGGGATATGTAGCCGCATGGATGTTAGGGAAGACATTTTCTGGAAGGTGATGGCTAGGTTTAATCTAGAAAGATGAGCAAAAATAAGGAAAGAAAAAAGGTGCAAAGGGAAAGATGAATCTTTCTGAGGAGATAGCAAGAGCAAAGGCAGGGAGGTAAGAAACCAAAAGAGCATGCTCTTCATTATACACAATTCAGTTTTCTTGCACTCTAAAATGTGAAGAAGAGGACAGCATGGGATGAAATTACAAAGGGGGTTGGTAGTGAGATCACGGGAAGTCTCCATGATATGACCCCTTATATACTATCACATAAGGCAACATGAGTGAAAGTATTTAAAAATGGGGAAAAAAACCCCACCTAGTTATAAGAACACCAAGAATTATCCTCATTACACAGGGCAGTTAATAACAATCTGTGCCAGAAAAACGTTTTAAAAAATGTCATTTCCTTGGGTGCTAGTTAATATGTTAACTGAAGATTCTCATCACTTAAGTTACCCAGAAAATATGTTTAGGAGGAGAAGGAAATATTAAAGTTGAAAACAGTTTACAAATATAAATAGGGAAGAAAAACGAAGGGATATGAGTTTATTTCACCTTAAAGAACAAACTATTAAGTAACGTGTAAGAGTTAATTAGGGTCAGTCCATTCTCTGCTTCCACCAAAAATGAGAAAAAAAGAAATGTGAAATACGGAAGACTAATGGTAAACATTAGATAGGATTATGTGATACTGTCGAACATTATGAAGGAAGGCTCCAAACTCAGGACATATTTAGAAAGTGGATTTACCATGTTAATAATGCTACAAAATGGCAATGCAAAGTGGAGAAGAGTAGAATGGAAAATGACATGAAAAATGCTTCCATTATATCTGAGTAATAGCTTTTGATCATAGGATTATAGAATGCTAGGGCCGAAGGTGATATTCATGATCATTTTACAATGAGGAGGTCTAAACTAATTAAATTACTGTATAAAGAAGGGAAAAACAGTGTCAAAGAGGTTTCCTCATTTCCCACTCACTGGACAGTCAGTGTAATACAGTTTTCACTGCTCATCATCCTATAAAGTTTTTCTTAATAACATCACCTATACCCTTTCTAATTTCCAAGACAGTGACTGTCTGGGTTATAACTGTCTTTCCAGCACTAAGCATTGAAAGTGTTACACAGTAGAGCTCAATAAAGGTGTTCTTAAGTTAACGAAGAGCAAATTTACTTTTCAGACCTCTTCTCATTTTTCTTCTCTGCAGATACTCATTCTGTTAACCTGTGGTAGAGAGAATAATGGTCCCCCGAAGATGTCCACATCCAATCCCCAGAATCTATGAATAAGTTTTATTAAACCTTGTTTTAAAATAGGTTAAATTTAAATTATTTTAAAACTCTTTGTTAAGGCAAAGAGAATTACAGTTGCAGATGCTAATCAGCTCATTTTGGATACGGAGATTATCCTGGGTTATCTGCGTGGGCCCAGTGTAACTGCAAGTGTCCTTGAAAGGGCAAGAGGGAGGCCCAAGGGGGCGAATCAGAGAGATGGCAGAATGAGAAGGACTTGGCCCAATGTTGCTGGTTTTGAAGATGGAGGAAGAGGGCCGTGAGCTAAAGAATGTGGACAGCCTCTAGAAAATGGAAAAGACAAGGAAAGAGATTCTCCCCAGGAGCCTCCAGAAGGCACACAGCTCTGCTGGCCCTTAATTTTAGCCCACTGAGGCCAATTTCAAACTTCTGACCTGAAGTTCTGAAGAACTGTTCGATTATAAATTTGTGTTATTTTAAGCCACTAAATTTGTGGTGATTTTTATAGCATTAATAGGAAACTATTACATAACTTTCCTCTTTACGACTATTACTTCAAGCAAGAAATACATACTGATATCTACTAGGTGGCAGAAATTCAACTGTGTAAAAGATAAAGTTCCTACACTTTTGGCCTTATAGCACAGTGAGAGAAACATACCCTAAAATGAATAGACAGTAGATACACAGATAAGTTCCCCAATAGAGAAAATACAGGGTTTCCTCATAAGCCTATAGGAAGGGAACTAACCTGAGAAACTCAGTGCTTCCTTGATGAAATGACACCTTAGCTGAGTTCTGAATGGTAATCAAGAGTACAGAAGCAGACAAGGTGGAAAAGAACTCCAGACAGTAAAAAGAGCAGGTGCAACTATCAGTATGTGAGAGACAGAACATGGTCCTTTCACAGAACTAGAGATAGAGGAGGACAAAAGTGGCAGAGATGACTCTTAAAAAAAAAGAAATAATCATCAGCCTAATTATAAAGAGCCTTAAACTGTAGCTAGACGGCAGTTAGAAACCAAACCAGAATTTTAATTAGGGGAGGGGCAATATAGGTTTGTTTTTAGAAATGGATTTCACAGTATGGACAATATATTGGAAGAGGTTCCTGGAAACGAGACCAATTAGCTGCTTATAACTGAAATCCACGTGAGAAGTGATGATGGTCTGTATTGGTGATGGGACTGGAGAGAGGTAAATGCAGGCAAGATGTATTTAATAGGTATTACTGATAAGAACTAACTATTAATTAGTGTGGAGGTAGTGAAATGGGGAGAGGTAGAGCCAATCATATTACTCAAATTGGAGTCTAGAGATCTCAGGAAGAAGAGCCCTGGGTCTGTATATATAGTGAGGAATGGAAAGAATTGGGAAATATTGAGTTTGGGGTGTTTTGAGACAAGAAGGATATGGGTAGTAGGTAGTTTGATACAGGAGCCTGAAGTGCAAGAGATAAATCTGAGTTGAAAATAAAATGTGGGAGTTCATATATATGGAATTTAAGGGGAAAAAAATGTCATGAAGAACCTAGGGGTAAGACAGGAATAAAGACACAGACCTACTAGAGAATGGACTTGAGGATATGGGGAGGGGGAAGGGTAAGCTGTGACAAAGCGAGAGAGAGGCATGGACATATATACACTACCAAATGTAAGGTAGATAGCTAGTGGGAAGCAGCCGCATAGCACAGGGAGATCAGCTCGGTGCTTTGTGACCACCTAGAGGGGTGGGATAGGGAGGGTGGGAGGGAGGGAGACGCAAGAGGGAAGAGATATGGGGACATATGTATATGTATAACTGATTCACTTTGTTATAAAGCAGAAACTAACACACCATTGTAAAGCAATTATACTCTAATAAAGATGTAAAAAAAAAATGTGGGAGTTACAAGCCAACCGGCATGTAGTAACTGAAGCCCCTATAGTAAATGATATTACTAGAAAGAGTGCACAAGCTTTCTGATCTTCTGGAATATCACTGATTCCTGGTTCTCCTTCCAACACAAGGGCTGTCTTGTAATCTGTTTCACTGATTTGTTCGCCTTTCATCCCAGAAATGTTGGCATTCTCCAAGGGTTCTAGCTATCCTTTGTATCTTCTTGCCTTGGTCTATTATGCTTATTCTTCCTAAGCAAAGAAACTTCCTCTCCTTCCCTAACCACCACTGTATGTTGACACTGAAGATACCTAAAGCTATATTTTTCATTTTGATTAATGTCCTGATCTTCACACTGACATAGCTGACTCTAGTTTATACCTCCACTTAGATGTCCTGCAGGTACCTTAACAATATCATTCATCTTCCCAAATAAATTCATGTATCCTACTCCTCCTGCCAATTAATGGCCCCGTCATCCATCTAGTAACGAAATAAGTAACTCTTGAGTTATTATGCAAGTTTGAAAAATGCTTGCCCTGAGGTTAAAAGCCAGACATAAGGGGCTTCACGATTTGACTCCAAATGCTTTTCTAAACTTAGTATCTGTCATGCCTGTTGGCACTCACACATACCCCTTACCCCTCGGCACACATACCTACCAGGTCTACCCTAGCCACACAAGCTAAATGTCTCCATGAATAAGGCACACACTTTCTCACGTGCGGTCCCTTGTTCATGCACTCACTGGAATGTGACCTGAGAACTCTCACTCTTAAGATCAAGTTCAAATATCAAGCTCAAATGTGAACTTAAGATCAAGTTCAAATTATGTCCTTGACAGAAGTCATCAATCAATTCTTCTGATATATACATACACTTTAGCATTTTTCAAACTGTATCATTAGTATATGGGTGTGTGTGCGTGTGTGTGTATACACACACACAAATACTTTACTCTCTTCTATAAAGCACCTCACATACCACCTATCACCCCCTATATGTGACCACACTTAGATGGGAGGATTATTATGTCTTTGTAATTCCTGGCACTCAATACGGCATCTTCAAGCACAAATACGTACTTAATAAGAATTGGTTGACTAAATCAAATGATTAATTATTCCATGATTAAATCCCACAACTAATGAGTCTCGAGCCCATGTTCTTTCCCTCCACTTTGCTCAAACTGCTCTGTTAATTATAAACTTTCTGTCTTAATCATCAATCCATTTCCAAAAAAATTCATTGCACACCCACTAGGTATAAAATCACTTTTCAATATCTTCTCTCAAAATTTGGTATTTGGATTGAAGCACTTATTTTCATCACAGTGTAGAATGAATAATAGAGATAGAGAATATTTATTGCAAAAAATATGCCTTGATTTTTCTGGGTGAATTTCATTCTGGAGTATGATGAAATGGCCCTTTACTTCATCTTGACTGTTGTGGCTTCTAATACAAAGTAAGATGCTATGGATGACCTGTCTGACCCTTTACCTCTCCTGTAAATGTTACTTCTTTCTCATGTAGGTCAACCTCTTTTTATTGTAGGGAGTTGATAGATCCAGATAATAATTTGAACAGCTGTGTCAGCTCATATCACATAAAAGTTCCCTCCCATCCCCTGGCATTTAATCATAAAATTTATGCTATATTAGCAAACTGCAGTTATGGCCAGAACCTTACATAATCACACAATTGCATATTCATAAAAATAACCAGTAACACCATATATATTGAAAACCCAATGCAAGAATTGTAGAAACATGTTGACGATGGTTATAGAAGTTATCATGAAATAGGCCTAATAACAATGAGGTAGAAGTATCATATTCAAATTGAAGAGAAAATCAGAACTCCAAGAGTGTATGAAAAGGTACTAAGTGGCATGAGTTAGAAAAGGGAGTGCCATGTGGTAGGTGGTGCAAATTGTTCATTCTTGTTCCCTTCAAATTCCATGCTGACACCAAGAATATGTCTCAGCTACAGTATAGGTCAGTGGTTAAACACATTTGCTCCAGCAACAAGTAGCCTGGCTTCAAACCCCAGCTCCACTTCTCACTAGCTGTAACCTTAGACAAGTTTCTTAACCTGTCTGTGTCTCATCACATCCATCTGTACCATGAGAATAAAAACACTGGTACAGAATTGTGAAGACCAAATGTGACAGACGTATTAATAATGAAAACGTAAAGAAAAAATACAGGGAGAAAACCTATAAAACTTTATTCCTGGCTATACCACTACTTCCTGTGGGTCATCTGTATAAATTATATTATCTTGTAAAACAGACACAATTTCTAGGTGGGAGTCATGTTAACAATTAGTAAGATTTTTATAGTATTTACAAGTGTGCAGCAATTAGAGTCTTCTTGATTTGAAAGATAAAGAAAGAATATGAAATTGTATTAGTATAAATTATACCTTCTCATGACCAGAAGAATGAAATTTGTTTAACAATAATGGGAATAATGAATAACTCTGTGGTGCATTATAATTTACAAAGTGAGTTCAAATAGCTCATCTTGTTTGAACAAAAATATGTAGGTGTAGACTTTCTGTGGGTAAAAATAAGTTACTATTAATTGGTATGCAGACTTAAAATATACTTTAGTAGTGTGTCATGAAAAAGATCACTTATTTTTGTTAAAAATAATCACGGACTAATTATGGCAGAATAAATCAAAATAGATCAAGGTCTCTTATGTAATTTAGAGGTGAAATTAAATATTTGGGTACTGTGGCAGAATCACTAACTAGATACCTGCTCTCATACCTCAGCCTAGTCAGTTTTAAAGTAACCTATCTACTAGAAAATTTAAAAATACACTATTCTATGGTATATATTTACCTATCTTAAAGGATTGTAAAATAGTTCTTTTCAAATAAAAAAGAAAGCAATCAGCCAAATGTGCACAACAGTCATTTCCAAATGTCTGTATCAGTGAGATATGTTACAAACAGACAAAGGTTCAAACACAGAGTCCTTTTTTGGGTGCATTACGAAGGGATATTTAAATCACAAGGTACATCTGCTAAACTTGCACTATAAAGGTTAAGACAATGGTAGAGTAGATATAGCTCGTGTCTCACGCTTTATTTTCTTGGCCCAACCCTGAATCTACCTGTCACTGTGAACAGATTCTGTGGATACTGAAGATTTCCCACCTCAAGCATTCGCATCTCTCTGCATCTTGGCATTAGGGCTTTTCCCCATTCTAGGAGAATTTGGTAAGCCCATCTGCAGGGCAGCGCAGAAGTGACAGAGATTTAATTCCTCCAGGTGCAATCCTCAGTAAATGAGGGACAGAAGTCTATGGATAAAACCCCAGTAGACCAATTGTTGGCCATGTTCTCTCAGGTTCCTCAAGGGTTACACAGGACATTGAACTCAGAATGGCCCACAGTGGCCCCTCTACTGTCTGTTCTCCTTTCCCTCACTCACTTTGCCTATCCCTCCCTTATGATACTGGGGATCATTTCTCAAATGAACCACCTGCACTAGTACTTGTTTGAGTCAGCTTTTTGAGTAATGCAAACTAACCCATATGGGTATTGGAGCTAAATTACTTGACTTGGTTGTGTACTAGCTTCGTCTTAGGCATCTCAAGCAACACGAAGCCTCAGTTTTCTAATCTGTTAAAAGTAAATAACCACAGTAACAAACGCTTAGTTGTTTTTTTTTTGACAAAGTATCCTGTAAAGCATTAAGTGTAGTCTCTTAAGCAAAAATATAGTATAAAATAGGAGTCAATATAATTATTATTCCTAACTATGTATTTAATTGCATTAAAAGTTTGTGAGCAGGTAGGTAGATCGGATTATTTGTTCATGATTCATTTTTCCCTTTCCCTGCTTGCCATAAATCACCCTTGGTGGATTATACTTTCCACCTCACCGATGTGGGCCTTGTCATGTGTTTTGACCTGACCAATGAAACATGGGCATACCTGACAGCATATCAGTTCTGAGCTAGGGACTAAAGAATCATGATGTATTTTCACTCCTCTTGGCAATTCTTCCCTTTGCCAATGGAAATCCTGCCTCATGTAGACTATGTTCCCAAAAGGAGATACATACATGGAACTGACCTGAATCCAATACAAAGGTTGAAGCAGACACGGGAATAAGAAATAAGTGTCTGTTCTTGTAAGTCACAGGGATTTAGATTTTTTTTCTTTTTATAGAGCAATATCCTAGAATAATGCTGACTAACGTAGCAGGTAAATTGTAAATGTGTCCTATAGAATACACAATAGCAGTATATATAACATCCTCATTTAAAATAGAGAGATTTGTATTCGACTGTTTAAATCTAAAGTTAATATAAACTGATGTATGGGCTTTACATCAAGTATTTAAAATTTTCTAAAAGTCTTCTATTTAGAATATATTATCTTTTCTTTCTCAGTCTTTCTCCTTACCATATCATTCACAGTTTAAACATCAATGCAAGCATGTTTTTCTTATACATGGTCAACTATTAGCATAGATTGAAATCAATCTAGAAGATGATTTATAGGGAGAGTATGTCCTAAGGGAATTCACTGGATGACTGCAACAGCAACAGTCAGTAGGAGACTGCTCAATTATACCTTGTGCCAAATACAGAAAGCACTCAAAACAGAAATAAAGAGTAATCATTCATTCCTTCTTCACCAAATGTGGAAATCTTAAGCCAGTGTTTGTGAAAGGTCAAGCCAAAAAGTATAAATAAAGGCCAACGATTTTTCTAGCACATACGGGAAATTTTGCAGTCCGGCAAAGAACATTAGAGTCTCTCTTTTAGGAAAGATTTCAGAAAATTCTTACTGATAATACAAAAGAAGTCCTTGGAGCTAATCAAAGGAGGAGACAGTTTGGAGAGTTAATCAGGTGCCAATGCTAATAGATGACCCAAGTAGCAGAACACAGAAAGTACAGTCCCACAATCAATTTTTATTCATCTCGAGGTTGCTAACACTGATGACAAGTGGTTACTGACAGCTTCTTCCAAGCTTTCTAATGAAAGATTTTTCTTTCTTTTTTTCAAGTTCATTACACCACTGGATTAAAAAAATGTATTTTTTTTCTTTTCTAAGATTTATGACAGGACCACACTGAGAACACTTCCCTCACTGCACAGTGCCAATGGATAAGTTTGATCTCTATGTCTCGACTTTAGTAATTTAAATAGATGTGGATTTAGGTTAGCATGTAAATTAAGTAATTGTTAAAAAGTTCCCAAACCAATGCCATTCTTTGCACTTAAGTACAATTGCGTTGAACTTGTAGAGGAAACTATAACTTAAAATTATAAAAGATTTAGAAATAGCAGTAAAAAGTTGACTTCTTACAAAGATAGCATTTAACAAACAATAGAAGAGTTTGTGGTTTTAAAGGAAATTTTTGAGTCAAAAAAGTTTTCTTGATAATTTTCTTCACCTTATTTTTACAAATACTAAATTCTAGTCATTACAAAAGACTTCAGTCTAACTGGCAAATGATTTCCCCCTATGACCAGTGTATGAACAGTTTTATGTTTGTGTGTATGTGTGTGTGTGTGTGATTTTTCTACTCTCATATTTAGATTTGCATGAATTGCAGCAAACTGCAAACATTACTTTGTGATTAGAGAACATTAAATGATTACAAAGTAGAACCGCCAAAATATTCGAAGTTTATAAATTGAGTACATCATAATTTCCCAATTTTATGATTACTTTTATTATGCTAAGTATTTACCAAACAGATTATAAAGGAATGGCATTCCTGGGTTACAATAATATAGTGATTTTAGCTTTGAACCAGACTATCTCAGTTTGAATGTAGCTCTGCTACTTCTTAGGAGTGAGCCTCAGTTTCCTTGCCTGTAAATAATGATAATAATAATGCTGATGCTGCATTATAATGAGCTTTGGGTGAATGTTCCCACTTGAACCTCTGGCTCTAATACTAACTAGCTCTGCTGAGTTCAGTTAATTATTTAGTTACCTGGAACCCAATTGACTCAACTTAAAAAGAAGACAGGAGTTTGGAAAAGATAACTCTATGTGTTTCTTTAGATCTAAAATACTATTATCTGATTTTTTAAGCTAATGTTTTTTCCAGGAGGCAAGATAGCATCTTTACTCAGCATACATGTTCTGGAGCCATACAGCCTGGATTCAAAGTCCAGCTTTGCTACTACTAGCTGGATTTCCTTGATTTATTTATATAACTTCTCTCTTTAGCTTCCTCATCTGTAAAATAGCTATAAAAAAATAGCTTTCTCATAGTGTTTTTGTGAGGATTAAATGAGCCATTACCTTTAAAGAGCATAGAAAGTATCTGGACCAACATAAATAATCAACTTTGTTATACTTATCCTGAGAACCAAGGGCTTTTAATACAACTATGGAGTGAATTCTTAAAATTGTAAGCAAAATTTTATGAGTGTGTACAAATAAGAGCCTGCAATCTTCAGCAGAGTCCCAGAGGGCTCTGTGGTTTGAAAAATGTTGGATGAAACATAAAGACAGTCTTCTGACTCTTAAGCCTATTAATGATCCATGTTTTACTTTTTTCAAGAACACATGCATTAGCAGTAATAGGTCAACTTGTATTACTGTTCCTTAGACTGTGATTTTTTCACTTCTTATCTAAGAAATGTCCTGTGCTTTTTCTCTCCTTAATAGAGCATTCTTTTTATGGATCTACACAGAGTAACTGTGTTGAAAAGAAGTATAGTTACACAGGGTTCAGCTACACTCGTTAACCAGCCTAAGAAATTGTAGGCTTTCTCCATATTCCCTCAGATATTGCTCTTTAATCATCTAGGTTTAGACACTTATTTTTTTCTTAGTTTCTTATACCTAAGTATACATAGATGCAGTTTTCTTACAATCCATTTTGTTGCAAAGTCCCTTCTGAGAAGAGCACAGCTTCTTTTGCGATATCTTGTGATGATAAGTATTGACATAATACAGTACAGTAATTGAGACTCAGCAAGATTTGTCTGCTAACTGACTGTTCCAGACATTTATGCCTTAATTTGCTGTATATCTTTAATGTGCACTTTTCTTTAGTTAAAGCAGTCCATGTCAATGAGGTAATCATTTAAATGATCATCCTCACAGCATATAAAAAGGCACCATGACATATAAGAAACAAATCAGTCCTCACTGCATAGATGCAGTGGTTCACAGCTTGGAAACCAGTACTTTCAAAGCACAGTATGAAACTGTGAAAATAACAGCCTCTCAGAAGAGATCAGTAGACAGAACCGATAATGGCTAAAAGAAGAACAGTATTGATTGGTAAAGTAATATGAAAAGAGAAAAGGTGTATGTTAACTTAAACACTAAATTTGGACAAGTATTCATAGATTAGGAGAAAAAATTTCAAGATCAAATAAATGTCTTCAAAGATGAAAAGTGGTCTGAATGCAGTGCTTTCACTATCTGAGTAACTTAACTAAGGAGTCAAAGTTAAAAAAAAAAGAATAGAATTACTGTGATATTTTACTTTATTTTAATTGACGTACAGTTGATCAAGTGGGATTTATCCCCGGGATGCAAGGATTCTTCAATATGTGCAAATCAATCAATGTGATAAACCATATTAACAAACTGAAGAATAAAAGCCATATGATCAACTCAATAGATGCAGAAAAAGCTTTTGACAAAACTCAACACCCATTTATGATAAAAACTCTCCAGAAAGTGGGCATAGAGGGAACCTACCTCAACATAATAAAGGCCATATACTACAAACCCTCAGCAAACATCATTCTCAATGGTGAAAAATTGAAAGCATTTCCCCTAAGATCAGGAACGAGACAAGGATATCCACTCTCAACACTATCATTCAACATAGTTTTGGAAGTCCTAGCCATGGCAATCAGAGAAGAAAAAGAAATAAAAGGAATACAAATTGGAAAAGAAGAAGTAAAGCTGTCACTGTTTGCAGATGACATGATACTATACATGGAGAATCCTAAAGGTGCTACCAGAAAACTACTACAGCTAATCAATGAATTTGGTAAAGTAGTAGGATACAAAATTAATGCACAGAAATCTTTTGCATTCCTATACACTAATCATGAACAATCTGAAAGAGAAATTAAGGAAACACTCCCATTTACCACTGCAACAAAAAGAATAAAATATCTAGGAATAAAACCACCTAAGGAGACAAAAGACCTGTATGCAGAAAAGTATAAGACACTGATGAAAGGAATTAAAGATGATACAAATAGATGGAGAGATATACCATGTTCTTGGATTGGAGGAATCAACATTGTGGAAATGACTCTACTACCCAAAGCAATCTACAGATTCAGTACAGTCCCTATCAAACCACCACTGGCATTTTTCACAGTACTAGAACAAAAAAATTCACAATTTGTATGGAAACACAAAAGACCCCAAATAGCCAAAGCAATCTTGAGAACTAAAAATGGAGCTGGAGGAGTCAGACTCCCTGACTTCAGACTATACTACAAATTTACAGTAATCAAGACAGTATGGTGCTGGCACAAAAACAGAAAGATAGATCAATGGAACAGGGTGGAAAGCCCAGAGATAAACCCACGCACATATGGTCACTTTATCTTTGATAAAGGAGGCAGGAATGTACAGTGGAGAAAGGACAGCCTCTTCAATAAATGGTGCTGGGCAAACTGGACAGGTACATGTAAAAGCATGAGATTAGAACACTCCCTTACACCATACACAAAAATAAGCTCAAAATGGAGTAAAGACCTAAATGTAAGGCCAGAAACTATCAAACTCTTAGAGGAAAACATAGGCAGAACACTCTATGACATAAATCACAGCAAGATCCTTTTGGACTCACCTCCTAGAAAAATGGAAATAAAAACAAAATAAACAAATGGAACCTAATGAAACTTCAAAGCTTTTGCACAGCAAAGGAGACCATAAACAAGACGAAAAGACAACCCTCAGAATGGGAGAAAATATTTGCAAATGAAGAAACTGACAAAGGATTACTCTCCAAAATTTACAAGCAGCTCATGCAGCTCAATAACAAAAAAAACAAACAACCCAATCCAAAAATGGGCAGAAGACCTAAATAGACATTTCTCCAAAGAAGATATACAGATTGCCAATAAACACATTAAAGAATGCTCAATATCATTAATCATTAGAGAAACGCAAATCAAAACTACAATGAGATATCATCTCACACCGGTCAGAATGGCCATCATCAAAAAATCTAGAAACAATAAATGCTGGAGAGGGTGTGGAGAAAAGGGAACACTCTTGCACTGCTGGTGGGAATGTGAATTGGTACAGGCGCTATGGAGAACAGTATGGAGGTTCCCTAAAAATCTACAAATAGGGCTTCCCTGGTGGCGCAGTGGTTGAGAGTCCGCCTGCCAATGCAGGGGACACGGGTTCGTGCCGTGGTCGGGGAAGATCCCACATGCCGCGGAGCTGCTGGGCCCGTGAGCCATGGCCGCTGAGCCTGCGCGTCCGGAGCCTGTGCTCCACAACATGAGAGGCCACAACAATGAGAGGCCCTCGTACAGCAAAAAAAAAAACAAAAAAAACTACAAATAGAACTACCATATGACCCAGCAATCCCACTACAGGGCATATACCCTGAGAAAACCATAATTCAAAAAGAGTCATGTACGAAAATGTTCATTGCAGCTCTATTTACAATAGCCAGGAGATGGAAGCAACCTAAGTGTCCATCAACAGATGAATGGATAAAGAAGATGTGGCACATATATACAATGGAATATTACTCAGCCATCAAAAGAAACGAAATAGAGTTATTTGTAGTGAGGTGGATGGACCTAGAGTCTGTCATACAGAGTGAAGTAAGTCAGAAAGAGAAAGACAAATACCATATGCTAACACATATATATGGAATCTAAGAAAAAAAAATGTCATGAAGAACCTAGGGGTAAGATAAGAATAAAGACACAGACCTACTAGAGAATGGACTTGGGGATATGGGGAGGAAGAAGGGTAAGCTGTGACAAAGTGAGAGAGTGGCACGGACATATATACACTACAAAACGTAAAATAGATAGCTAGTGGGAAGCAGCCGCATAGCACAGGGAGATCACCTCTGTGTTTTGTGACCACCTAGAGGGGTGGGATAGGGAGGGTGTGAGGGAGGGAGATGCAAGCGGGAAGAGATATGGGAACATATGTATATGTATAACTGATTCACTTTGTTTATAAAGCAGAAACTAACACACCATTGTAAAGCAATTGTACTCCAATAAAGATGTTAAAAAAAAAAAAACCAAAAAACTACAATGAGGTATCACCTCACACCAGTCAGAATGGGCATCATCAGAAAATCTGCAAACAACAAATGCTGGAGAGGGTGTGGAGAAAAGGGAACCCTTTTGCACTGTTGTTGGGAATATAAATTGATACAGCCACTATGGAGAACAGTATGGAGGTTCCTTAAAAAACTAAAAATAGAATTACCATATGATCCAGCAATCCCACTACTGGGCACATACCCAGAGAAAACCATAATTCAAAAAGACACACGTACCCCAATATTCATTGCAGCACTATTTACAATAGCCAGGTCATGGAAGCAACCTAAATGCTCATCGAGAGATGAATGGATAAAGAAGTAGTGGTACGTATACACAATGGAATATTACTCAGCCATAAAAAGGAACAAAACTGAGTCATTTGTTGAGACGTGGATGGATGTTGACACTGTCATACAGAGTGAAGTCAGTCAGAAAGAGAAAAAGAAATGTATATTATTGCATGTATGTGGAACCTAGAAAAATGGTACAGACGAACCGGTTTGAGACACAGATGTAGAGAACAAACGTATGGACACCAAGGGGGGAAAACCACGGTGGGGTGGCGATGGTGGTGTGCTGAATTGGGCGATTGGGATTGACATGTGTACACTGATGTGTATAAAATTGATGACTAATAAGAACCTGCTGTATAAAACAACAAACAAACCAAACCAACAACTAATACTAAACTTTCTCTGGGTTATTTGTAAGGAAATATGTTAATATAAATGTTTCAGACATCACATGAAATTTCTAAAATTCTTATATGTTCTGGTATAATGTTGTAAGTCATAATTCTAGTTACTACTTTAAAATGTATATCTCTGAAATAAGTAAATTTCCTTGTCAATTGCATTATCATGAACTTTCATCGAATCTTTAACCGTGGTCATTTTAAGTCTCTTGTCATTTACAGACAGTTCTGGGTGGACTCTGATGCTTCTGCAAAAATGTTCCTATAAAAGGGTTTCATCTTCAAGGAATTCATGGAAAAGACTCTGACAAGTACAGGTTTCTGGTAACTGACTATACTGCTGAACTGAATGAATAACCATCTTAGAACTCTGATGGAAAACTGATGAATTCATAAAAGCGCTAACAAAAGATCAAGATGAAAAAAAATTAATTACATGGACTGAGTGAACTGATGAGGATGATTGTAATTTTTGTGACTTTCTGTTTGAATAAAAAAAAAATCCCACAAGGACTCAGAGGCAAAAAATATACAAATCAATTTTCACTGCAAAGTAAAGGAGCTGTTACAGTGGAGGATCACTGGACTGAATTTCAATATTATGACATAGTATGAGTGTGTTTCGTGTTTGGTAATTGCAATCATTGCTGCTTTTGTTGTGGTCATCCATTTACAATGCTTGGTGTCAGTTTATTTATCTGTTGTAAAAATAAAATACAGTGTGTGTGTGTGAAAAAAATAGTTATATAGAAATAAGTATTTTTATAAATTTCTACCTTCATCTTTGTATATGCTATAAACTGATGCCAGAATATCGCAGATTGTATGTTATTTCTGAGCCTTTCCTGCTATGTTCTCTGAAGTTCATGTAAAAGAAGTTCTTAATCTTTTAGGAATCATGGATCTTTTTAGAATATGATGATACCTATGATGTTTCCCTTTAAAAAAAAATGTACACATTCACAGTTTGCATCCAATTTCAGATCATCTATGGATACAGATTAAGAACTTGCGTTCTATAACAAATACTTGATTTTTCTGGAGGGGAAGTATGAAATGTGTTGGACTTCTCAAAGGAAAAATGGATCAGTGAGCTTACTGAATGGAATCTTAGAAGATTTTGGGGGGTGATTACATACAGCATTGGAAGTTGAATTTATCCATTTATTGAGAAACATATCTCATTTCCATAGATGAATGCTTTTATATCAACAAAAGGGCCTCCACTGGCTTATTCATCTCTTTGGCGAGATGTCTTCTCCAGGGTTTTCATCATTGTCAATTCAAGTGGCTTGGTGCTGCCAGCACAAGTAAAATGATTCTTCGCCCCCATCCGTTCATTTATTAAACAGATACTTACTGAGCACCTGTTACATGCTAGGATCCTCCTAGAACTTTCTTTGTGTCTATATCCTCCTAGGCTTTGAGGATATAGACACAAACAAAAAAATACAAGGTTCCCACTCTCATGGAGCTTGCTTTCTAGTGGAAAGCAAGAGGAATAATAAGCAAGTAAACAAATAACCAAGATAATTTCAGATAATGATAAGTTCATGATGACCATAAATGAAGGTCATGTGATGAGTCACCGAGGTGAGGGAAAAGACTCTAGAATGTGATATTGATCTGAAATCTCAAAGGATGAGATTTAGCCAACAGTGGAAAGATTTAAGCAGAGAGTACCTAGCAGAGGGACCGTCAAGTAAAGGGCCCTGAGATGAGAGCATGCTTGGCTTATTCAAGAAACATAAATATGATCAGTGTGACTAGAGTATTCTAAGGGTGAGATGAAGTCAGGTGGATGGGTGGGGTGCAGATCCTGTAGGACCTTGCATATTATTAAAAGGATTCTGGATTTTATTCTAAATGCGATGGGAAGCCATTAGAGTTTTAAGCAGAAAAGTGACTAGCATAACCAGATTTATATTTTTTAAAGATGATTTTGTCTGATATGACCTTAGACCCAATTGTAGCCACAGAGGAAATGCAGCATTCAGGGCAGATAAATGAAAATTTCTACTACTGATACCAAGCAAAGCAAGTTACGGTCTGTAAGTAAGAAGTTACCTTATGACTAACAACATATATATTTTAAGATTTGCTATTAACCATTAATTTGTAATAATGTGAGACTTCAAAAATCTCTGGTTCTATCTGTACCTTACTGAAAGCTCTAACCTTCCATTTGTCCAATAACTAATTATTGAATAACTTCTGTATCCAGGTATTGTTCTAGCCTAGTGCTTTTCAAACTATCTGTGGAGAAGGACCAGTTCTTTCATTGCTGACTAATATTTTTATAAAATACAATAAAAATAAGTTATTAAAAGTAAAAAAAAGAATAGAATTAATGTGATATTTTATTTTATTTTAATTGACGTACAGTTGATTGACAATGTTGTGTTAGTTTCTGGTGTACAGCAAAGTGATTCAGTTGTACATATATACACATATTCTTTTCCATTGTGGTTTATTATAGGATATTGCATATACTTCCCTGTGCTGTAGAGTAGGACCTTGTCGTTAGAATTAATATGATATTTTAGAATAAAGTTGAATAAAGAGGTAGGGGCTAGAAGGCAGGGAGTGAGGGGCAGGCATTATTGACCCTGACATTTAATACAATATCAAGGTCAATTAAGTTATAAACTAAATTTATGTTCATTATCCAAATTTTAGAAACTAGAGATAAAAGGGTATTAAAAGCTTTATGACTGAAGTTTTGATATGTTTCTTTTGCAGTTTTCCTTGAGTAATTGTTAACTGCACTGAACAAATAATTATATCTCCTGATTTATTTTTCTCTTTTTATTTCATTAGAAAAATTTATTTTCACTTTAGAGTCACAGAAACTTACTATTATGCCACTTAAAGAAAGGTCCAGATTATAGAACATTAAAACTAAACATCATTCAACATTCATTAAACACTGTATTGCATTAATAATAAGTTCTAACTTAACTGAAGACAAGTGGTTAAGTACAGAACCGAGATAGTCTATACCAATTCACTGTTTAATAGAACATTATTTCTTTTCCCTTTCTCTCCTTTTCATGTGCTATGATTTCATTTATATCTGTAAACTATTGAGATATGAAGGTATGAATGACATAAAAAAGCTGTACATATTTAATATATACAACTTTGTGAGTTTGGAGATAAGTATACACCTGTGAAACCATCACCACAAGCCAGAAACAGGACATCTTGCTCTCCTCCTTTAAAATTATAATTGGTGTTATCCAATGTTGTTAAAACACAATTTTAAACAGCTAAATGTATTATACGGCCCCATGAAAATTACCATTCTGCCTTTTCGGAAACCTTGAAAAATGGTTTCACAAATCTTGCTATTAAAATAATGCTGTAATTAATATCTATATGGACAAATCCTCTACTCAAACGTGGTCTTATTACCTTAGCAAAGATTCTCCAAAAGTAGGTTAATGGATCTAGGTTAATAATCATGACTATAATTCTTGGTACATATTTTCAAATAACTTCTCAAAAACACTGTATAAAATCACATTCCTTCCAGTAACAGATGAAAACATCTACAATGCTACAGCATAGCCTACGCTGAAAGTTTTAAATATGAACTGAATTCATAGACATACGTCTATATCTATATCTACCTATGAATTTATGTATATATATGTTGAAAGATATCTCAAGATTTTAGACTTGGGACTTAAGAGTTGAGTCAGGCTCTCCCTGACTGCCTCGACTATGAGATATAAATAGAAGGGAATGTTGGCAATCACGTTCTGTCATGTGAGGAACATGGAAGCCAGTCTGGAAATAAAAGAGATGGCGTAGGGAGAAGGAAATGTGACAGAGAATCCTGAAAGCATTTGATTGCCTGCTTCCAGCATTTTCTTGAGGCACAACTGCAGTCTGTCCTTGCCTTTCTTGAGAAACCTTTTAATCCTTAGAATAAATTTATCCTTTAGAATCAATTCCACACTTGATACAGCTAGTTCAAATTTGGTATATTTGACTTGTAATCAAGTGTCCTAATTAATATAACACTCAAGTAATAGTTTGCTGCTGTACAGCGAAATGAGTTTTATTTCATGTAATGTTTTGTCTCACATTCAGATGAGAAGATGCTCTCTTTCCTCTTGTAAGGTTGTGATGCTCTATCTGTAAACTCAAGGAAAAAAATCTCAACCTGAAACTATGCAAGAAAAAACACACCAAAAAGTCTTGTCACTTCCAGTCCTTAATTGGTTATTTATCTGCCATAAACACACGAGGCTGTTTTGTTTTCTTCAGATATCCTTGTCTGCATAGGGCCATTTAAAACCAGAATGGAATTGTCTCTGGGTTACTATCACTGATAATAAGAACTTTCAAATCATGCCAATTATAAGAATTCACAAACACAGATGGGGGTAACCAAGGAATTCAACCAGAACTTTCTGCTTAGTTTCATTAGACCCAAACTTAAGGAGAAAAAAATCATTAGCAAGGAAGAACTTGTAAGCCTTGTAGAGTTTCTTGCTTAGACTTAAACAGTGCTGATTGTGTCTGCAAGGGGAACTGCGGTAAAGAATAAAATGATATTAAATTAGGTAAGGTATATATGAAAATAACAAATGAGAATGAGCACAGGTATTCCAAAATAGAAAAAGAAGTTGGTGTACCACAACCAGAAGTATGATTTCCTTTTAATGTGCTTGTTTTATAGAATCCACTAATGGCAAAAATCATTTTTATTATCATCAATAAAATAAACACATTAATAAAGTCACTAAATTTGCAAAACGACCTGCCTGACGAAATGGCACTAATCAAGGTACACGTCTTTCAAGAAAGTCTTCTTTTGACTTTACTAGACAACATAAGTTAAAGGGCAAAATGCCAAGGACGGTTAAATTTCCAAGTATGAATACGTTTTATTATTTTGATTAGTGTTTCTATTGTTAAAAAACTGCAAGTCCTCCATTTGATTTTACATTCTAACATAATAAGGAGGGTATTTGAAGTTTCATATTTCAGCAGTCCAATGGTTTTCTCCAGATGACAAATATAAATGTATGCATGAAATTTTAACTTTCTTTATTTTCTTGGATAATTTTAGGTTATAGCTCATCACTTTGCATTAGTGCAAGCCTCCAACAATCTCATATGCATCATTATGAGGAGATGAAAAGGATTAAGAAAAGTTTTTGTCACTGCAGAGAATGTTAAAAGTTCCCCTGCAACTAATATGAATGGAAATAAGTACCATTATTATAAACTCAATAAAAAAGAAAACTAACAAATGCCTACTTTTATATTCTCCTATCCAGCATTTTTGGTCCTCTGTGCTGAAGAGGAGCAATATTTCCCACCCCAAATGTACCACTCTGGCATTCGGATTATTTCCAGCTGAAAACAATCAAGGCCCAAAAGACTCAGGAAGTACCTTCGACCTGCCCCCAATTGCATAAAAAATTTTAGATAGAGGGTCTGTTCTCTCACCATAGATAACTGTAGTATAACATGAACTAGGCGTGGTAGACAAGGAGGAACCTAGCAAAGTGTTTGTTAAAATTCCTCTTTGTCCCATAGTCTCTGCAGGGCTGGCAAACATTTATTTACCAAACAGCTGCTTTTCCATCTCTATGCGAATTACCTTCCTCCCCTTTGAAGTCCCAGACCTCTACTTCTTTCTGGTAGTTCAGAATAGCATGTAAGCCTCAATAGCCTGACTGTCCTTTGGTCTTCATATTCTTATGGAGCCCCCATACACATGTAATTAAATGTGTTTTTTCTCCTGTTAATCTGTCTTTGAATTATTAGGCCAGCCAGAAGAACTTAGAAGGTAGAAGAAAACTTCTCCTCACTGACAGTGCTTATCTTTGTTACTTTGGTCTGGACCATGGCATGGCTAGACATTTCACTGTCCATAGGCCATTGTTGTTGCCTTGGCTCCCTACCTGGATTTGGGATGGATGTTTCAAACTACCTGCCTTGAGGTGTTCAGACTTTGGCTTGAGCATCATTGAAGGGATGAGATGGAATATGAATTGTGTGACTGTAGATATTTAACTTTAAATAGGAAAATTAAAAAAAGAAGAAGAAAAAATGTTTCCCCCAATTTTGTGGTAAATTATGAAACTAAGAATACATTTCAGCCTTCCTAAGGCTATTTCAAGCTTACATCCCCAGCCCTTGGGGATCCATATTTCCTCTCCACCATTCACAGAAGTGTGAGTTATCTAACTTACTTTAAAAAGATATAAAATTGTGGGGCTCTTCATGTTTCAACTTCAAAATTGAAATTCAGTTAGAATTTCCTGGTGACTCTACCCTTGAGAAAGAGCTATCAAGCAATACCACACTCCTTTCCTCGTCCTTTTGTCCCTCCTATACCTCCCTCCTCCCCACCATTGTATGGCAACACATACACATTTCAAAAAGCCAGGAGACCAGGACCTACCTCTCTGAATACAACTTTGGAAAATGTGCCAAATCTTAGTTTTGACATTACAAATTAGGTTTCACGAACATATTCTAAATATCACAAATGCTTCTGAACCATCTTTTGTGATTTAAACTGAATTACCAAACAGTTCACAATTAGTTCCTAATTATACATTAGTTCATTTAACATTGATTTGTCATCAGTGAAAGGAGGAATACAGATACAGAGATAAATAACACATACATGAGTATCTATGCCTCTATATGTCTGCTCTCAACTAAAAAGTTTGCAAAGACAAGAGACAGTGTGTGTGTGTGTGTGTGTGTGTGTGTGTGTGTCTGTTTTCCAACTTTTTATCCCCACATTTCCCAGTAGGTGATTCACAGATAAAAGGTCCTCACTTAATATTTATTTAAATTTAATTGTTAGAGTATTACTTTTCTAAATTGGCCTTTCTCAAGTAGAAATATGTAAGTACATTCAATGTTTCCATCTAAAATAAGAGTGGCGATAATCATCCACATGTTGAATGTGGATATTCCCAAGAGAGTAAAACACTTGGGGAGGTTTACATCGTAATCAAATTCCACCTCTGCTGCAGATACATAAGCTATAGCAAAGGCTGGATAATTTACAAAACCATACTTTTTTGCCAATTAGAAAGCTGTAGCCTCAAGACAACAAGATGAGCTGAACAATTAAATGTGACAATCCTCTCCAAGGAGAGACTGGACATATGAACTGTTCCTTCTCGGACAGAGCGCCAGAGGAAGAGGTAGGCTACATAGGGGCAGGTAAAAGAAAATAGCTAAAATTGTGAAGAGTTCTGAAAAGTCAGGTGTGGCTTGGCATGATATTTTAGAATCTTTGGGATGGCAGACTGAAGGAGTCTGCATCCACTCTGGAGTTCTTTTCCACAGTCCTCTATTGAGAAAGTCTCCCTCTGTGATACACACAAAATGAAACCCATCTTCCCAGACCCTTCTCTTCTAGGAAGCAAAAGACTTAAGCCACTGAAGGAAAGGTAAGAAACTCTACTATCCCTGGGTCTAGGCAAAGATCTGCTTTTTGGGACAAGGAGGACAGAAGCAAAAAATATCTATTCCTGTGAGAAGAGCAGAATACCTTCTTGGGACCAGGATCCTGCACTAAAATAAAGCAGTGGTCTCTTACCACTGGCGGAGGGACAGGTATACAAGGTCAACCGAAAGCTGAGGATGGAACAGGAATACTGAGAAACCCCTTTAGCACTTCAGGCACCACGCTAAGTGCAAAGCAGCAGCAGCTCCTCACTGGAGGAATTTGAAGCCTGTGGTACTCTACAGGTTGCTATAGCAACAAAAAAACATAAAACCAGCTTAATATCAACTCCACTGACTCAAACCCCCGTATCAACAGTGTGAGAGAAAAAGAGCTGTGCCCATTTCCAGGATTAAGTGTATTTACTTCATCCTCCATTGTTCCTCCATACACAAACGCTAACATTCTCACACACAAGACAGACAAGCAAAAAGGCAGGTAAGATGTAGCCACTGTCGAAAGATAAAGCCATCAAGATATACCAGACTCAGAGGTAACCTAGACATCGGAGCTTACAGACAAGGACTCCAAAATAATTCTGATTGAATAAAACAGAAAAAAACTCTGATTGATAGGTTCAACTACATTTTAAAGGAAAAAGTGGACAACTTGAAGGAACAGACAGGAAATTTCAGCACAGTGATGGAAACTATAAAAGTCAAATAGAAATACTAGCAATAAGTCATAATCAATGAAAATTGTCAATGTGACAATTGCAAAAGTATTACTATTATAAATTAAAATCTTAAGTTACAAAGATATTAGCATTACCTTAAAAATGACACACAACTTAAATTGTTATATAGGCTAATCTTGGGAAACTGTTTATCAATGTTCACACATGAGCACTCAATTTTTGATGGAAGGTACACTATCAAACTTTGTATGTGATAAGTACTTTATATTTGTAGCTGTCTGCATGATAGGTAATCTCCCCTTACCCCACCCACCCCATCATACAGATAGAAAATTAGGGCTAAAAATAAATGCTAGGTTATATGACTGGTAAGTGTATATTCCTTTGATTACAAATCATTATTTCCATTATATCTCTGTGCCTTTCATACTATAAAACTAAAATAAATTTATCTACCATTCCAAATGATCCATTTTCATGGAGAAAGAGAACCATTTCAATTGTAACAACCTGTGCTATATGACTAGAAAATGAAACATGAGGTGGGCTTCCATGTACATTGGGAGACGTTGCCTAAAAAGTGCAAAATTATGAGGCATATTCTTTTTCAGCAGCCAAAGATGATTGGGCCTACCTCTTTTGTCACATTTTCACTATATAATTCCGGTTCAAACTTCCTTTCCACTTTACTAAATCATTTCAAATTTCATTGATATTCCTAAAATTCAACAAAGGAAAAGTGGATCATTTCAGCCATTCTAATTTGGAAACTTTTGTAGAGTGGCATGACTAGATTATATATGCTCATTTCTCTTTTTATCATTTCTGGATTGGTGGATGGGTTAGAATTATCAGGAAGGGATAACGGAATCTCAACACAAAGACGCAAGTCATCAAAAGCTAAACAAAGTTAGCTTAAACAACTAAACAAAGTTAATGAGTATTAAGAAGTAATACTGATTTATCATTTAAGAAACTCAGAGGGGAAAGTTACTGGGTACCTGAAAGTAAATGATAGTTAAATGTATGCTAAATGGATTCAATTTGTTCTAATTATTTGACTTTTGATGTGTTGTAGATTTTGCTGTTGTTTGTGCTTTTGATTCTTTCTTCATTCCTCTCCTACTGTACAGGTGCTACTCAGACCACGAATGGTCTAAAGTTTATATTAATGATTCAACTCCTTGTCCTACCCCAACTCTGAACCACACAATTTGGGTGGATGGAGTTCAGGACTCAGGCCAACATCTTGAGTACCCAGCACCACTACCCAGCACACATGCATGCATGATTCTATAATTGCTGTATTGAATATTCATGAATTTATTATGCACCAGACACTGGGAAGTCAATGTACAGTGGTCAACAAAAATTGTTCAACTGTATTAATAATTAGAAACCATAAACGTGCTTATAGAGTCTTCTTTAATTTGAAGCTTGTTATTCTTCTGCACAACTCACAGCTCCCTTTAGAATTATTAAAGCGCACGCAGGAGTAATTGCAAATGAACAAAGAAAATGTGATCATGACAAAAGGCTGCCAGAATAACAGGAATGACAAATGTGGGGACATTTTACAACTCCCCAATTCCCGCTTGAAAAAAACAAGATAAACAAAAAAAAAGCCTTATTGAGCTTCAACTGTAAGCACCATCTGATCCATCTCTTAAAATCCTGAAGTTTCACTGAATCATTGCTGGTTTATGCAATCAAGCAAATCAGACATGAACTATGACCAATCCTTTTAGAGTGACTAGGAAAGGGCTCAATATTTCCAGTGTTCTAGTTACCTCGGTGAGAAATCAGCAGGTACTTGTCAGTGTTATCAGGGAAGGATCTGCTTTCTGCCTTTTTCTCCTATTTTTTCATACACATACACACACACCCCCCCCCACACACAAGCACACTCTACCAGAAAACAAAAGCTATGGGGAAAATGAACAAAACAAAGAAGTTTTGACAAGCACCAGAGTATCTCTACTTTTAGCCTATAAAAAACAAAACAAAACAAAACAAACCCAATCAACTCTTTAAATGTGTAGATGGGATTAAAGAGCTTAGAACCTTGTAGTTCAGGTGGGTGGAAGAACAGAAGGAACAGATTAGGCTCAATTCCTGTAAGCGGTGCTAGTGGACAGTGTTGTGTTAGTCTGTGTGTCTATGTCTGTGTCTGTCTCTGCCTTTGTCTTTCAGCTAATCTAAATCTACAGGAGGAAAGTGCTTGAAACACCCTACGGGGACTGGAGGAGGAGAACAATAGGAATGGAACATCCATGTAGGTGTTCTACAAACCAGTCTGCTTTTACCCATCCCATTTAATTTTTTGTTTTTAATAAGTTTATTTATTTATTTTTGGCTGCATTGGGTCTTCGTTGCTGCGTGCGGGCTTTCTCTAGTTGTGGTGAGCGGGGGCTACTCTTCGTTGCCGTGCACAGACTTCTCATTGCGGTGGCTTCTCTTTTTGTGGAGCACGGGCTCTAGGCACACAGGCTTCAGTAGTTGTGGCACGCGGGCTCAGTAGTTGTGGCACATGGGCTCAGTAATTGTGGCTTGCGGGCTCTAGAGCACAGGCTCAGTAGTTGTGGCGCACAGGCTTAGTTGCTCCACGGCATGTGGGATCTTCCCAGACCAGGGCTCGAACCCGTGTCCTCTGCATTGGCAGGCAGATTCCTAACCACTGTGCCTCCAGGGAAGCCCATTTAATGTTATATTTATTTATTTATTTAAAGAGTATAATGGAGCAAGGACAATTTACAAAAGCCAGCCCCAGCAGCTCTACTTACCTGTAAACTGAGCAGATAAGACATATACTGACTTTGTTTGGGGAATAATTTGTACATTGATTTACAAAACCAATGTGCAATTACTATTGTCTTCTCAACTGACAACAGAGTGCAGAAGATGGGGGTAAAAATAAGAGCAATTCCAAGGAAATGACCTACGTAGGCCAAAATGCTAATTCGAAAAGTGTACCGAAATTGGAGATGCAAGAGAATACTAAGCATGGATTCTAGGCCACCCTTAAACAATCCAGAGCCGAAGAGCTGTTTTCAGAGATAAATGTATTCTGTGTTCAATGTTTCTTGACCTACTTCTCATAAGGACAATTCTGCCTGAAAACTAGAAGGAATTCATTTTTCACTTTAGCTTGAAATTTACTTTAAGATAAAGCACATTAATTTACACAAAAATATGCCTTATTAGGCATGTATAAAACAGATTCAAGAGGATTTGGGGTGAAATATTTTATAAGCTGAACAATGCCTGAATATGAAAAATGTAACACAAAAGGACAGTTAGTAAAAGGCAGTTCAGTCCCAAATGAGGGAGTGATTGCTGGTGTACTAAAGAAGAGAGAGGAAGCAGGGCTCCTTCTTATTAGGAAAATGGGAGGAAGAGAACTCTTATTTGTTGAGGATATGCTATATGCATGATGCTGGATTCTGCATTTAATCCTCACAACTAGACTGTGAATCAGATATTTTTTTCCCTTTTACGGATGGGAAACCTGAGGCAAAATGGTTTTACTAGTCGCCTGTGATTGCAATGCACACGTGAAGGAATCATTGTGTTAATTAAGGATCGCCACCTCCCTAAGAGTCCCACAATCAGAGTTACACACTCACCCCGCTCCACACACACACCACACTGAGTATTTCATGAGACTGTACACATGGTCTTAAGTTCCATCCTTGGTAGTTAAGGTAGGTATTGGATCGCCACTGCCTTAAGGTTATGGAGAAATGCAGAGCTTTGAGTAAAACTAACTCTTGATACCAATAAGAGAGATACATACTTTTTGAGTATAAGTAAACCATGACACTGGCCTCAAAAACAGCTATAGAAGAACACTGGTTAAAAGGAGTTTTCACCAGGGACTTCCCTGGCGGTCCAGTGGTTGAGACTCAGCGCTTCCGATGCAGGGGGTGTGGGTTCAATCCCTGGTTGGGGAACTAGGATCTCACACGCCGTGCTGCGCGGCCAAAAAAAAAAAGTTTTCACCACACCTCACTGTCTACCAAGATGAGATGAAGAGCGGGCAGTTGAGAGAGTTACAGGTTAGTGAGTGTGGGAAGCTGCGTAGAGAGGGCGCTGAACTCTTCAGACGCCCCTCCTACACCCTTTCAAATTCATTTGAAGAGAAGCGGAAGATGATAATATCCCCTTCAAGAATGGAAGTCTGAGAGTGGAGAAGGGTACCAGAACTCTTTTGCAGGACTGCCTGAGCAAAGGGCTTGGGCATGTAGGGGGCCTCTCCAAGGCCAGAGCATCTCAACAAGTGTATGATGAGCAGCTAATATGTACTGGGGCTTGAGAAGGTTATGGACCTTAGGAGGAGCAAGCTGGTAGTCTTACATGGGTGTGGCCACCAGGACAGAGAATGCCTAAAGCCAGGAATAAAGAATGTGCATTTCAACTAGGGAGGGATGCAGATCCTGGTCCATATCACTAGATACCCCATGAAAAGTCACCCACTTAAAGGACCAAACGGGATGTCCCATCTCCCTATGTCCCTGACTCAAGACCAGAAGCTGGCTCTGTTATGAAGCTAAGTAATACTCCTGGAGTACTGCCATCCTAGAAAGGAAAGAGAGTCCCCACTAATCCTGAATGTGACTGGTAAACCTGAAAAGTCACTGAATTTTATTAAGATTTCCTGGGAAAGGCATATTAAGAAACTTGTTAAATTAAGATAAAAGAGGGTCCAAGGTAGAAATTTAATTCAGTTACAGAAAAATTAATAAAGCAGTATTTTTGGCCCACTGAGATCTGTGTGATGGTGACATTTTTACCCACTGCAGACATATCACTTCATGCAGGGGCTTGGGTCCCAAAGCTTCACTGTGAGGAATGCAAACACGCCTCCCCAGATAACTCATGATTTTGACTAATGTCTGAACAAACTATTATAATTCAGAACAGGTTTTGAATCTAATACCCACTATTAGTACCATCAACATTTAGAATGCATAAAACCAAGGCTTAGAGTGGTTGGGTCCAACCCATTTTATTGCTCAGAGTCACATTAAGTGCTTGACTGGGGACTCAAAATTTTTCTCCTGATTGTAAACCTCTATGGTCTTTATGACACATGCCCATACACTTCCTGACACCTAACTGGCACTCAAAAAATTTTAGACTGGGCAAAATAATGAAAGAATAAAAAGATGTATTTCTTTAGTGCCCAGCAGAGGACTAAGCAAATAGTAGGTATCCTTTTTTATATCTCACAAAGCATTCAGCCCAATTATGGAAAGCAAAAAAGAGGAAGCGCTGTTTAATTATGTAGGGTATCTACAAGTTGCTACACAATGAGCTAAGTTCTTTTTAGGCACTTTTTTAGTTTAGTCCTCTTGTTAATCCATACTCCGTATGAAGAAATGGAGAGAGAAGGTAAACAGTTTGTCAAGGGAATGGTAATTGTGTGTATAAATAATTTGAGCGCTTACTGTGTGCCCCTTACTAAATACTTTAAATAGATTAGCATATTTAATCCTCACAACAATCATATAAAGTAGGTACTTCTACTGACTCCACTGTACAGATGGGAAACAAAGCTTAGAGACGTTAATAAGTAACTGCTCAAGGTCATACAGCTACTTGGCAATAGATGGGTACAAATTTGAACACATGTTCTTCCAACTCTGGTATTAAACCACTAACTTGCGCTGACTAGTCACTGATCCTGGGTTTGAAGATGGGAGAGTAAACAATGGTCACATAATACCCACTGTCTGAATGGAATATTACCGATGTACCTGAGAATTTTTTTCTTTTTAGTTTTCCTTCACTTTCAGCTGTATTCAATTCCACTTTCACTCTTCTGTCTGTTTGTGCCACTTTACACACTGGCACCTCGCTTCTCTTTGACCCAAATACTTAAAACAGGTCACACATTTAAATATGGCAACCCCTCCAGCCCTGCAAGTGATAGGGAGTAAAATTTGTTTGTATGACTGGAAAATTTTTTAAAAGTTTACCCACACCCACTTTTATATTTTTAGGTTTGAAAGTACATTATACATTTCTAAAATTATATTTTATTAGTAAATATCCTTATCTTTAAAAAAACTGCTTTCCAAAAAGGAAATGAATATATTTTTTTCCTTATTACCGTATTATATTAAAAAAAATCAATTACCTGGAATGATTATGATTCAAATCTTTTAAACAAGGTACTCAAATATACGTATTACAAAAAAAAAAAGCCAGAGCAAAACTGCTTTCCTGCACGATGCTCTCAGAATTACCTGCTTCCCCTATACTCCTAGCATTTCCAAGTTATTGGCAATGAATAAAAGTGTAAAGGAAATAAAACCTGCAATTCTCTATGGATTCTATTACAGAAAGAATTTTAGAAATTTTTATGAAGCAATATGGGGATTGGTTTTGAACAAACATTCCTAGTTTGTTTATTATTTTCACAATTTATCATTTATTTTTTTCTGTAAATGATTTACGATAACTGTTCTGTACCACTTTGGATCTGTAGAAGCTGAAGAATTAGAAATATTCATATAAGCCTACTAACTTATATCTACATATGTGTATACTATTTTTGTCATGAACCATAGAACATTTTAGAAGAAGAATTCAATTTTATACAGGTATGAATATATTCATATGGATATTATATATATACACACACATAGAGTAACACTTTTTATGTTTATTCATATTTTTATTCTTTGGCAGTTCAGGCAAAGAAAAGTTGCATTTAGGGTCATCAGTTACATTCCTCTGTACTTACATCAGCTAGATAGCAGTGCAGGCAAAACTAAAGGAAACCTGTTTCTAGAGCCTCTACATAGTAGTAACTGTGACACAATCACATGTTTTATAAATTCATAGCATTGCAGCACAGCAGAATTCAACACTGAAAGTTGTTTAGAGAAAGGAAAACTTGGGAAATAAATGGGAGGTGGCAAACATCTGCAGGGAGAACAGTTATGGCACTCTAAGGATGGCAAACAAAATGGAGGGGAGGGACTGGACAAAAAGTATTGAGAGAGCCTGAAAGGCTCATGTGATTTATGGGGGTGGTGCTTCCAATCACTGGAGATTAAAACTGTATCTCAACTTGTATTCTACCCTGCTGTTGCTTGAGGGGTGGCTTAACCACTCAACCTTCCATGATATTTATATGGAGGCCCTGAACTCCAAGGGCTAAACTTCAGTTGTGTAAACCTAGACTTCTCTGTCAAAACAAGGAAGACTTGAACTGTGTTTCACTGAGCTTATTGCGTGGAGCCTGCCAAATGAAACTTCAAAAATGTAGGCGTTGTCTGCTCAGCCTGAACACTGAAAAGATTTCTACCACAATTTTCAAGGATTTGTTTTTGTTGTGATGCTTCGAAAACTGGTACAGAAACTTTGCTGAAAATGGAGCCCCTAATTTATCACTGCTATCATTCCGGAATTTACTTAGGACTGTGTCCAGCCCACTCCCAACACACGCACATTGCCTTTTCATACTTCTCACCTAACATCTATCTCAGTTTCTCACACGACTCTATTTTCCCCCAGATATGGAGTCTACTATCCCTTAAATGAGTTGTTTGCCACTTCCTTACACTGCAGTACTAATGGTGGAAATGTTTAGATTTATAAAAGTCAAAAATGGGGAAAAGAGAGGCAGTTTTAAATTCAACACTCTGGGAATGAAAAAGGAAAAGATAATGAAAGGGAAATGTAAAAATGAAAGACAGGTTGGTCATGTTTAAGGTGCCTGTCAATCTCTATAAACTGCTTTCTTTTGCTCTAAATACTAAACGTGCCTAAATTAGGCTACCTTCCTCCAGAGAACAGGTAGGAACTGGCCACTATGAAATATTGTCAAAGTGAATGTTCAAAAGGCTGCACACCACCTATAATATTTTTTGAAAACTGAAAACAAAACTATTTTCAAAACTGTCAATATCAAGACAAAGCAACAGGGACACCATGAACTTGGATGCTTCTGTTAAGTTCACTTAAACTACTGAGCTGAACCAATCCTTTCTCACACCCATTTTTTCTTTAACCAAATATGTTAATTCAGTTCAATACGCTCAGTTCTAAAATTGGTCCAATTAAATGATCCCAGAATATTTGCAGATATATGTCTTTAAAATATACCTTCTTTACCTTTTTTTTTTTTTTTTTTTTTGCGGTACATGGGCCTCTCACTGTTGTGGCCTCTCCCATTGCGGAGCACAGGCTCCAGACGCGCAGGCTCAGCGGCCATGGCTCACGGGCCTACCCGCTCCGCGGCATGTGGGATCTTCCCGGACTGGGGCACGAACCCGTGTCCCCTGCATTGGCAGGCAGACTCTCAACCACTGTGCCACCAGGGAAGCCCCCTTCTTTACCTTTTAAAGCAGAAACTAAAATAGAAACAAAGTATATATTTAAAACTGGCTTTCCAGAACAAAGCAGGAGGCATCACACTTCCTGATTTCAAGCTATACTATAAAGCTCTAGTCATCAAAAGAGTATGGTGCTGGCATAAAAACAGGCCAATGGAATAGAGTTGAGCACCCAGAAAAAAAAAGCCAACCATATACGGTCAACTAATATTTGACAAGGAAGCCAAGAATACTCAAGGGAGAAAATGTAATCTCTTCTTCTGGGATAACGGTATATTTAAATGTAAAAGAATGAAACTGGACTCATATCTTATACCACTCACAAAAATTAATCCAAAATGGATTAAAGATTTAAATGTAAGACATGAAACCCTGAGACTCCTAGAAGAAAACGCAGGAATAAAACTACTTGACATGGGTCTTGGTAATAATTTTTTGAATATGACACCTAAAACAAAAGCAACAAAATAAAAAATAAACTATTGGGACTATATCAAACTAAGAAGCTTCTGCAGAGCAAAAACTAAAACCAGCAACAAAGTGAAAAGACAACCTACAGAATGGGAAAAATATTAGCAAACCATATGTCTAATAAGGGGTTAATTTCTAAAATAAAGAACTCATATAACTCAAGAGCAAAAATCAAATAACCCAATTAAAAGGTGGGCAATGGGCCTCAATAGACATTTCTTCACAGAACATATATATAAGGCCAACAGGTACATGAAGAGATGCTTAATGTCACTAATCATCAGGGAAATGCAAATTAAAACCACAATGAGATATCACCTCACACCTTTTAGAACGGCCATCATTAAAAAAGACAAGATATAACAAATGCTGGGATGCATGTGGATAAAAAGGAGCCCTTGTGTACTGCTGTAGGGATTGTAAATTGATACAGCCACTATGGAAAACAGTATGTAGGATGCTCAAAAAATTAAAAATAGAACTACCACGTGATCTAGCAATTCTACTTTGGGGAATATATTCAGAGGAAACACTAAGTCAAAAAGATATCTGCACCTGCCCCTCACCCCCCGCCATGTTCATAGCAAGGTTATTTACAACAGCAAGGCATGGAAACAACCTAAATGACCATTGATGGATGAACGGATATATTATTCAGCCATTAAAAAATGAGGAAATTCTACCATTTCTGACAACATGGATGGACCCTGAAGGCACTATGCTAAGTGAAATAAGTCAGAGAGACATATACTGTATGTTCTCATTTACATGTGGAATCTAAAAACAAACAAACACACACACACACAAACCAAACTTATAGAAAAAGAGATTGGACGTGTGGTTACCAGAGGTGAAGGATGGGGGAAGGGGAAAAAAGAAGAAAGTGGTCAAAAGATACAAACTTGCAGTTATAAGATAAATAAATACTAGGGATGTAATGTACAACATGATGACTGTAGTTAACACTGTTGTATGATGTATAGGAAAGAAGTTAAGAAAGTAAGTTCTCTCACTTCAAGAGGGAGGAGATATGGGGCTATATGTATATGTATAGCTGATTCACTTTGTTATAAAGCAGAAACTAACACCATTGTAAAGCAGTTATACTCCAATAAAGATGTTAAAAAAGAAAAAAAACGGAGGAAGTTCTAAGAGTTCTCATCACAAGGGGATTTTTTTTTCCTTTTCCTTTTCTTCTTTATTTTCTTTTTATTGAATTTATATGAGAAGATAAATGTTAGATGAAGCTATTGTGGTAATCACTTCACAATATATGTAAATCAAAACATCATGCTGTTTGTCTTAAACTTATACAGTGATTTATGTCAGTTATTTTTCAAAACAACTGGAAAAAAATGAATATCAAATTTGTATATCAGACATTAAGCTCAAGAAATCAGAACTGCATGGTGCCAGAATTTGACTGGCAAAAGACATCAACGGAACAGAATACTAATACCCAAAAGAAGCTCAGATGTCTTTAACATTTTTAATAAACTGAAGGCGGCATTTTTTTTTAAAGTGGCTTTCTCCTTTAACAGAGACTTTCACTTTCTTGCATGAATTGGTTTAGATCTTTTTCAGCACTGATACCATTCCTAAGCTTAAAGCTATAGAAGAGAATGAACATTCATTCTATGAAATGTCTGCTATGTTTGCAGAATAACTCTTTAATGATCTGAGGCCAACTTTTGGTCAGAAGTTTGAATAGATATTTGTTAACAACGATTAATCTTTTCAATCGACACATAATAATAAGCCCTATAGGCTACCTTGCTGTTTTAGAATGTTTAGACAACATGGACAAGTTACTAATTCAGGAAATGAGAAAGTTCTTATGTGCCCTAGGAGGTAAGAATGTGGTAAGCATGGGGTAGGGATGGGAGTGGGGCTGGGGCATCATCTCTACTAAAAATCTAACTGAAAAAAGGAAAGAGAAAATAAGGCTGAAAAAAATGCACACGGAATAAATGACATTATCAAATATTCTGAGATGTGTGCACTTGATTTTGCTTCATCACTACATCATTCTGAGCCATCCAGGTCAACAACTGTCAACTAATCAATCTCTATCCTCTTTGAGCAGAGATCAAGGGCAATGGCAGTGCCTTAATGATTTCAATCTCTAGCCTTCAAAGGGAAAGATTATAGGAACTGGAAGCAAATCAGTCTTTCACAAGGCAATTCAGCCCACAGCCCATGACAAAGCTTGATTAGAATGGAAAACTGTTAAGCCAGCAAAAACAAGACATAACTATGAGGGGGGAGGAAATATAAGACTGATGAATTTTAGCGTTCATAACAAGATAAAATCAATATGTTTTTATTAGTTCTCATGAAGCCATCCATGTAGTCATTTACAAGTCTAAAAGGGGCAAGAAGAAAAGTCATAATAGAACAGTCTTCAGCGATTTTTTGCTTTTATCTCATAAGTAAAGTTGAGATAGATACAGATGTCAAGTCTAACTGTTCTTCTACGCTCGTCTCAGGGCCACTTTCAAATACAAACAAACCTGAAAGCCAAGAGCTAAAAACCTGTTTGAATACTGAAGTCCTCACAATCCTAAATCTTCTAGAAATCCATTTATGGCTTCAGTGTAAGTAAGGCACCCTTTATGTATTTAATTGCTCGCTAATGTTTTCATTTGCATATGGCTCCGTTTTAAAACCACAGAACATGCTCGTGTATGTAGGTATCTTTAGATCCTTCACCATCTCAACTGACTTATTTAGAACACAACTGAATGTTAGTTTCACTTAATGATTGTAATTATTTTGATATACTCTATATGGAAAATAAATGTTTTCTATTTTAAATCGTATTCTACCTATGTGACTCTACTGCAGAGTCAGAACGTCTTTCCTGCAGTTTATAGGATGGCTTTTCTGAAATGTGTATTTGGAGGTCCAGAATTTCATCTTAATTCTAATGCAACAAATTTAGGAGATATAAGTCTTAATTCAAAAGAGAAATTGTTTCAGCAGCACTTCAAATACAGAAATTGTAGCTTAAAATAATAGCCTCCAAACTTTCAAGTAAACCAATGTTTCAAACTTCAAATGCTAGATTACACAAAGCAAAATAGGTTACTTCATCTCCATATTTCTCAGAACCTACGGCATATGAATGGCTATTGCTAATATCTCAAAGTGGGATATTACCTGCAGTTTTCTCCCAAACATATTTGACCATGGAGTTTTTTCTTCCTCCCTAGAAATAACTATTAATGCTGGACTCTGTGTTTCTTACAAGGTTTAAAACACACTGAAGTAAATTTATTCTTCTCTTATAAACATATCCTGGGAACATGGAAATATTTAACTAATTAATGGTGAAACAGGCAGAGAATTAAAGCTGCTTCAAAGGAGAATTCAAGGGCCTGAACATACATAATCACGAAAAGAAAGTATACTGGAAGAAGATTGCTCAATTAGATACAGAACTGGTTAACATCTTAAAGGGCAACAAAATCATATCCTCAATGATATTTTTCTACTAGAAAAACAATTTTTTGTCTCTTTACTGGAAAAAAATCTATAAGTTCACATAACACTTCACAGAATCTGAGCCCTAATCAAGAGTAAATACTAAGTTAAACAAAGATGCATTCTCTTAGAAAATTAAATAACCTTTTTTCTTAAAAGATCTTCATTGGAGTATGATTGCTTCACAATACTGTGTTACTTTCTGTTGTACAACAAAGCGAATCAGCCATATGCATACATATGTCCCCATATCCCCTCCCTCTTGAGCCTCCCTCCCACCCTCCCTATCCCACCCCTCTAGGTTGCGGCAAAGTACTGAGCTGATCTCCCTGTGCTATGCGGCTGCTTCCCACTAGCTATCTATTTTACATTTGGTAGTGTATGTATGTCAGTGCTAACAGTGCCCCAGCTCTCCCCCGCCCCCCATGTCCTCAAGTCCATTCTCTATGTCTACGTCTTTATTCCTGCCCTGCCACTAATCTTTGAGCAGGCCTTTTATTTATTTATTTATTTATTTTTGGCTGTGTTGGTTCTTTGCTGCTGCGTGCAGGCTTTCTCTAGTTGTGGCGAGCGGGGCTACTGTTCCTTGCTCTGCACAGGCTTCTCATTGCGGTGGCTTCTCTTCGTTGCGGAGCATGGGCTCTAGGCGCACGGGCTTCAGTAGTCGTGGCTCATGGGCTCTAGAGCACAGGCTCAGTAGTTGTGGCGCACGGGCTTAGTTGCTCCGTGGCATGTGGGATCTTCCTGGACCAGGGATCAAAACTGTGTCGCCTGCATTGGCAGGCGGATTCTTAACCACTGTGCCACCAGGGAAGTCCTGAGCAGGCCTTTTAGACAATGCTTCAGGATGACATTAAAAGTGCATCTAGTTATCCTTTTGCCTTATTTCCAAGTTTTAGATTTTAATAAGCTTTAATGTATCATAGTTTCTCATTTAATTAATTAATAAATATTTATTGAGTACTTACTAATTGCCAGACATTGTGCTAGGGGCTGGGGGGTGATGGTAAACAAGATAAATACCCCTCCTTCTAGAAGCTTACTGATTAATGAGTGATAAGGACACATAAACAGGAAATTGAAAAGTAACTTGATGTATGTTAAAATACAGTGACTGTAGGGCGATGAGATGATGCATAAGAGATATTCCTTTTATCACATCAATCTTAGGGATTTTCTGAAGAAGTGACATCACCTAAAGTGAGGCGGGAGATAAATGGGCCCCAGGCTGAGCGGGTGGATTTCATCCCCTGTGGACAGATACTCCAAAATAGCAGGAGGGAGGAAAAGCCAAGCCCTGCCCAGATAAGTGATAAAAGACCACATACTCCTCATTCTCGAAGTCAAGAAGACCTTCCCAACTACACACGAGCAGAAAGTCTCCTTGAAGGTCAAAAAGGGAGGAGGCGCCATCCCATAGTAGGTGATGTCAACCTACCCATAGGTCTCTTTGCTAGAATCCATCTTGGCTAAGAGATGTGCGTGCACACTTGGGAGAACCCTGAGATATACCAAATACGGACTCAGAACCAGCCAAAGCAAGATGACTGGCCAAAAGAGACCTGGAAGAAATGTCCCATAAAAGTGATTCAGACTACCACGAGGGCACAACTCTCTCTCTGAGCCCACCCGTGTGTCTATCCACACGTACCCTTTTCCTCCTAATAAACACTTTACTTATTTCACTACTTTCCATCTCTCTGTGGAAATTCATTTCTACACAGCTGACAGAGCCTTGTCACTGGCCCTTGGGTCTAGTGCCTAGGATTCAGCACTCTCACTGCCACAGCGAGACTTCAGTCTCTGGCCAGGAACTGAAATCCTGCTTCAAGCCACTGTAGGCCAAGGCCACCCGAGATCAAAAGGATAAACTGAAGTCAGTTGGGTAAAAAGTAGGGGTGGGAGCGCGGGGGAGAAGTGGGGCACAGGGGTCATCGAAGGGCCATTTCAGGAAGATAGAGAAGCTAGAAATAGCAATTTGTGCAGCATGCTTGGAATGTACAATGGCAGGACTGAGAGACGGATGGGTGTGCTGGGCGCTGTGGGAAGGGGAGCTGTAAAGAGATGGAGCAGAGGTCAATTCATGCAAAGGCTGGTAGAACATCTTACACAATTGAGATTTCATCCTTGGGGCAATGAGAATTTAAGCATTTTAGCAGGGTAGGTAACAAGATCTGAGTTGAATTTTAGGAAAATCCTTTTTGAGAGCAGTTTGGAGAGTGGATTCAGGGAGTTTGAGGAGAGAAGCACAGCAAATAAAGAGACAGAGAATCAGGAGGCTATTGCAGTAATTCAGGGAAAGGTTGTAGTAGTCAGGGGGAAAGAGAGAATCATAAAATCCAATTCACTGAAATATCAAACTTACAAAATTTTTTTGATAGCTCATTTTGAATGTCTCTGTAAATTGATTTGTAAATATACACACATAATATATATGTATATATAATCAATTTACAGACAAATTATATATGATATATATGATATTAAATATATATTATGTATGATATTAAATATATGTGTATATATAATATAAATATTCATAGTCTTTGAGGAAGAGTGCTGGTCACACTCTGTCATATCTACTGATCACAAAAGACTCTGCTCCTGTGGCGGTTTTGCAAACCACTTAAATAGTGATTATTGGTTAAAGGAAGTTCCTAAGTTAAAATAAACATATGGCCAATACATTCTTGAACTTTAAACCCTCAGTACCAAAGAACATGAAAAAACTGATACATCAGTATGATGAAGAAAAATATTGGATTAAGTCAACTAGTTATTAAATTAATCTTGAGGAAATCACAGAAGATATTTAATGGGTAAATGATATAATCAGATAATGCATTTTAGAAAGCATCCTAGCTGTAGTGTGAAAACCTGACACAAAGGGAAGGGAAAATTGATAATCAGCTTTAGTGCAATTGCGACAATGTGACCAAAAACTGACGGTCGCTTAAACCAAGGTAGTATCAGAGCAGTGATGTAGAGGGAAGACTCAAGGATGATACCAAAAAACTTGAGAAACTGGATGCATGGAGCTGCCTTTCAATAAGCAAGAGATGGTGGGAGAAGCATTATTTGGATGACAGTCATTGAGTTTGAGCATACTGATTTTGAAGTAACTATGTGACATAAGTGGGTATAACTGATAGGCAGGGAGATATAAGTCAACAGTTCAAGAGAAAGATTTTAGCTGGAGATAAAGAGCTATGTGTCATCATTAAGAGCTGTTATTCTATAAGTTTGGATGAGATCAAGAAAAGTACATTGACTGAGAGTTAAGGTTGCAAGTGAACATGAAAAGAAATTCACAAAGTGAGAGGAGCACTCCAAGGAAATGATGAGGGCAATGGAGACACATAGGAGGAAAACTAGAATAATAGAATATCCCAGAAGCCAAGGGAGAAGAGTTCTTCAGTAGGGACTGATGAGCAATCAATGCTGCAGAGTGGTGTGATGTGGTAGAATGTGATATGAACCTTGGCAAAATCCATTTCAGTTGAAGGATGTGGCAGAAGCCAGATACCGGAGGTTGAGACAGCTATCTGAGGTGAGGAAGTAGGTACAGTGAATACAGAATCTTTAGAGAAGTTTAGCTTCAAGGGTGGAAAATAACAAGTTTGGTAAGAGATAAGAGCCAATAGCAGAGTGTCCTATTTGTTACTACAGGAAACACTGTACTTCAACAAACAAATTAATCTAACCCAACCCAAATGGCTAAATTTAAGAAAAAAAAAAAAATTCAAGTGTTCCTTCAACCAGGCATTTGTATTTTAAGCCTTTTATTTTACAAATCATTGGTGGTGGGAGTGGAGTATTTTCTTCTTCAAAAGATTGCTCTAGGGCTTCCCTGGTGGCGCAGTGGTTGAGAGTCCGCCTGCCGATGCAGGGGACACGGGTTCATGCCCCGGTCCGGGAAGATCCCACATGCCGCGGAGTGGCTGGGCCCGTGAGACGTGGCCGCTGAGCCTGCGCGTCCAGAGCCCGTGCTCCGCAACGGGAGAGGCCACAATAGAGACAGGCCCGCATAGCGCAAAAAAAAAAAGAAAAAAAAAATGCTTTAGCAATTGGAATTGTATTTTAGGACTTGCAGGTTGGGTATTTTACATATTCATTCAAATTAATGAATTTTTACTCACTGGGCTCTGGAGGAGTGGCTAAAAACATATAGTCTGACAAATCTGGGTTCTTTCCCCAGCTCTTCTGCATACCAGCTATGTGACCTTGAACAAAATACTGAGCCTCTTACAGCCTCAGTTCCCTCATTTGTAAAGCAGGGCATTAACAATGCTTCTTTTATGGAATCATTGAGAAGAACAAGAGGTAATGAATGTATTGCTCAGTATAATGTCTCTCAACCTTTAGACTACATCAAAATTACCTGGAGGGCTCGTTACAGTACCAATCCCAGGGTTGAAATGGAGAAGAGGCAAGTCATAAAGGGTAGGATTGAGAAGGAAGTACCCAGAGAGGTTCCCAGAGGCCATCAGATGCGATGTAAACGTATGTGAGACACATGCTCAGATATTAGAGTCATCATTACATCAGATGTAAAGGGAGTGTATTTGATTCTTTATCTCTTAGATAGAGAGAGAGATATTAAAGGCACTGAAGAAGTTTGGTTAACAACCCTAAATTCCCTCAGTTTTTAGTAAAGATTAGTTATAGGTTTGAAGACACTATGAGTGTACTGTTTAGTAGGCAATGTGGTCGGGGAAGAGTTACTATCAGAGGAATAGCAGCAAGAAAGACCCTGATACCAGAGATGGAGTCCCCAATGGGGAGAGCCCCACACAGCTCCCTACAACCTCCCTACGGTGGGTGAGGCCTTGGAAACTGAGCTGGGGGTACATTTTCTTGGCAGAAGCCTTGAGAAGACCTAATTCCTCCCAAGGAATGATGGTATTCACGCATTCTTAGACAGGGCTAGTCCCAAGGAAAATGAAGTGGAGGTGCTTGTTTTACAACTTCCCACTCCCACATCCACATCTTTGCCACATTTTGTGGCTCCTTCTCTCTGTGGCCTTATATTGGGCTGGCCAAAAAGTCTGGTCATTCCTGAAATTGGCAAGGGAAAAAAAAAAAAAACCCAAACCACCCCTGAGATTCATAATTTAGTTGGTTTGCAGTAAAGCCCGAGAATTTACATTTCTAACAAGTTTCCAGGTGATGTTGCTGGTCTGAATCATGCTTTGAGACCCACAGCTTTAGCACACTGACAATGACATAATAAAAAACTCAAGGTACATATTAGGTTTTCTTTGATGGGAAGACCCTCAGGCTGTTCGTAGCAAATGGTCCCCCAGATCCCTAAGCACAGAAAATCCTGCACTCCTCTCATCAAAGTCAGCTGCATTCTTCCCTCAACAACCGTTCCTTCTTTCTTCTATCAGTACAGCATCCCCACTCCTCCAACTCCCTGCTGGGTGACCTGTCCTCTGCACTTTGATTTCTTTCATCCATTGATTCATTCATTCATTTACCTCTTAAATTCTGCTACAGTATTCACTTATACATTACAACTTTTTTCTCTAGCATATTTGCTCTGATTTTAATTAGTAGTTAAGGAGATTTTATACCAAAATATCTCTTTTACAGCATCCTGAAATGGACCTCTTTATCATTTCTAGATCCTGTTATGGAGTTTCTGACAATGAGTGCTTCTGAATCATGCCCTCTATTGTTGTGGGTATTATTGTACTGACAAGATCTCTTCTTTGTCTCTGTTATAATAAAGCAAGCTCAGGGCCCATGTAGCTCATAAAGCATCTGGTGAAAGCTGAGAGCAACAGCAGTTAGTGGCATATGTGTAAGCACATATTGATCCAATTAGACAATTTTTTTCACAGCTCAGTGACATTTCTCACAACAGCATTCTGAGAAATTCCATACATATATAAGTCTTAAGAGATTTTATTCAGATTGAACAGATGCCAAATGATATTGTTTAGAAATTTCTTAAAAATGCAAAATTATATTATCATTTTAAAATACATAAAATGGCTCCTCTCTCTTTTTTTTTTTTTTTTTTTCTTCAGTGCTGGCCAGTCTTTTTTAGAAAGACTTGGTCAAAGCCTCATCCACAGATAGGTGGTAGAAATTAGGTTAGATACCTGTGTATAAGGTACTGATTAAAAGCCTGGTTCTGTTTTAAAGCTTGAGCTAAATACCAAATATTATTATTATTATTATTGCAGGGGCTTGGGTTAGGGAAAGGGAGGGATAGAAAGAAAAACGAGCTGTATTTTCTATCACTAGAAGTATTTTAGTAGAGGCTGAATGTGCACTTAGTAGGAATATTGTATGGAGTTTCAATGCATGCTTAGAAAACTAGGTGAAAGAAAAATTCTGCACATTTCCACAGAAAAGTAAGAAGGGGATAAAGCCCTGAACACTGGCAGCACTCCATATGCCTTCCTCAAGTTCTTTCCCAGTTAATAATATGTTCCCACCGGCCCCTCTGGATGAACCCTCTCTTCTAACCGCTACCATTACAGATAACTTGGGCCAGTTATCCAACTTCATATAAACGGAATCAGGCAGTAAATATTCTTTATCTCTGTTCAACATTATGTTTATGAAATTCATTCAAATTCTTGCAAGTAGCAGTTTTTTATTGGATTGCATGAATATACTGCATTTTATTTATCTATTTTAATTCTGAGAGACTTTTAAGCTGTTCCAGGTTTTGCTATTAGGCAAAATGCTGCTGGTAACAATCTTGTACATGTTAATCTGGTGGACATATGCACTAATTTCTCTTGGATGTATACATACAAGACGAATGGCTAGACCACTGGGAAGGCATACATTTAGCTTTGGTAGATATTACCAAACATATTAATTTACACTTGAACCAGTAATATGTGGAACTTTCAAATGATCCACCCGTTCTTCCTAACATGTGGTACTGCCGTCGTCTTATATTTTATCCATTCTGATGGGTTTATAGTAGTATTTCATTAATTTTTATTGCATTTCCTAAATTACTAATGAAGTTAGGCAACTATTCATATGCTTTTAGGCTATTTGAATGCCCTCTCTCATGAAGTACCTGTTCCTGTATTCTGTCCACTGATATGTCGGAGTTTATTATTTATTAAGGATACGAGCTCTTTTTCAGATGTAAGTGTTGTGAATATTTTTCTCCCAGTTTGTGGCTTTCTTTTTCACTGTTATTTGGTGGATTTTAATGGACAGAGTTATTAACTTTAATGAAGTTCAATTTATCAGTGTTTTATTTTGTAATTAATGCTTGTTGGGTCTTATTTATGAAATCTTTTGCTTTGACTAGATCTTGCCCATGGATGATTTTACTTATGCCTGGATACTGCCCACCAGATCTAACCATTTAGACATCAATGGTCACAGCCATGTCCTAGTTGACTATATTTGCTTAATCACCATTGGCAGAGACTACTGATTGCACACAATTCTTTTACTCCATATTCAGAGGCTCTCATATTATTGAGACTGTAAATTTTCTCAACTAAAACAGTAATTCAATAATTTAATTATAATTATTATAATAATTATATATATATATATCACTTGACAAAATCAGTACTTTGGTGACATAAGTTTAGGAAAAATTGGGTTAAACCAAGTAAAATAAGATTTTGTTTCTTACTACAGAAATTTTTAAGGCTTTCGTTTTGACTTTCCAAAGAAGGAAACAAAATTGTCATATTCTAACAAATGTTTTCCATTCAGCATCTTAAGGGATCAATGTTCTTTAAAACACACTTTTGGAAATTCTGGCCTAGTCTCATCCATTATACGTTATACATTTAATGATGTTGGCTCTAAATACTGAAACTTGCTATCAAGGCAGAAATTGAAAAACAAATTTGCTCTTTTGTGTTACTCTTTTAAATTCAAGACAAAATTAGGAAAAAAAAAACCTGTTACACTGAAAGCTATTTTGCTTGGAATACTTACAAAGATATATAAGCGCTCATTAGAAACTCACATGGCGTTACATTTGAAAGTGGATGTGTTGTTTTGCTTTTTATACACGGATCATAGTATGTAGATTTTAAGTTGGTGTAAAATGAACCTTTTAACATTCAAAGTGAAGAGCTTTGGGGAAGGCTGCCTCAATGTGTTATACTACATAAGTAACCTGTGGTATGCTTCTGAATTAATAGAAGATGAGAGGGATACTGCAGGTATATTCAGTTGACCAACCTATGTTGAGTAATTGATATTCTGATATTCTCGCAGATGCCTTAATCTAGGTGCTGTTTTTGCAATGGTTAGGAGAGAGAGAAGGTACCAAGATTCAGTGAACACAGTAGAGGACTATATAAGCAAAAATCGTCCCAGGATGCAGTTTTACACCTGTCCACTACAAATCAAAGGTGGCTGGCACTAGTTTGTCCCCAGGAATCTTTCCAAGGTTAGATAGTAGATGTAAATCCACTCTTGTGTGACTTCCAGAAGTTTTTATGAAAACCCTTAAAATGGGGACACATTTGCTCATGGCTAAGGGTCAGCCAAATCTTGGGCAAAATTTCAGTTACAGCTCTAGAGCTGTAACTCTAGAATTGTAACTTTAGAGTCCCATGAATCTCTTAACTTAAAAATCTTATTTTCCTGACATCTTTGTTGTTGTCATTGTTGTTGTTGTTGTTGTTGTGGCCGCGCCGTGCAGCTTGCGGGATCTTAGCTCCCCCACCAAGGACTGAACCCGTGCCCTCGGCAGTGAAAGAGTGGAGTCCTAACCACTGGACTGCCAGGGAATTCCCCTGACATCTTTAATACAAATTTCCCTATTCATTTGGCAAAGCTTAGTCAATATTGGTATATAACAAAAACTATACACTACACTTGAATGTGTCTCTTCTCCATATAAAGATCCAGCTTTAGATAGTAACAATTCACATGGATCTCTTAAACACTTAGAGAAGACAATATACATTATTAAGGGATTGATTATTGGCTGTCTGAATTGATGGTAACAAAATATGCACTTTCAGTATTAACTAAAGGCTTCTTCTCAGCAAAAGTTGATTATATTCCAGAAGTGGAAAAATCCTTCCTTTAATAAGAGCAAATTAAAATGCAGGGACTCTAGTTTTGGAAGTCTGTTTTTCCTAATTATCTTTGCCCATAGGGTTCAAACGGAAGAATGAAAGAAATTGACTTGATATTAAATAATCTTTGAATTCTTGATCTGGCTACTATTGTTGAATGTTTCTATTTATTGAGGATCACTTTGTGCATTCAGCTCTCATCTACGCACATATATACAGCAATTGCATAGACAATTTTTGTTTCTTACTAGAATCTAAGGAGTCTATTCTACAATTTTCATAAAAGTAGCAACTTTATCCAATTTACATTAGACCTTATAATACTACATACGAAGTTTTAATGTGCCAATGTACTTGCAATCATCAATAAACATATGACATATCTTCACTAAAGAGCAGATTGGAAATCATGACATCATTCTACCCTCTGTGCCATGTGACTTTAGTTTTGGAACTCTTATTTGAAACAAAGTTTACATATGAACATAAGGGAACACTGCACATCAAGTTCTTCTAACCTTTTATCTAGGTTCCTATTTAATAGTATAACTATATTTAAGTTGTTTCACTTATGGTTAAGTATAGAACATGTGCATTAGTAAAATTGTAATTAACACTGGCCTTCAAATAATTTGAGTTTTCAATAATTATTAGTACTTTATTTTTGGAAAAGGAATCAAATTATAATAAAGCTAACAATACAGAAATAAACAAAATCTAGTTTGCTTACCGGAGATTCTGCCAAACCTTTTTGTCTATGATATTCTCCAGTAATCATTGACATTTGAAAAAAATTATAAGAGGAAGTAGAAAATGACTAAGTACCTAATGTCACCATGGCAATAAACCATGTATACATTGTAGAATAATTTTCAACAGGACCTGAAGCAAACCTAAAGAGGTAAGTAGGAAATTTTACTAAATCCCTGAAAATGTGAACTCATGGGGGCAGGAAACAAGAGAACTGATATTTATAACTCTTCCTAGAAAGGGGGCCAGGATTAGTTTATGAAGAATCTAACACTAGAGGAGTGGGTTTTAGGAAAGGACCACATCGGGGTTTCCCTGGTTTTTGCCCCAGCCGATGTGAAGAATATATTTCCATAGAATAAATCAAAAGCATTACCAAGATCCCTATTCTCAACTGCTGATACTTACAATAGATCCCCAGACCCCTCAGAGCCAACTCTTTGCCCCTAATACATATTAGAATCACCTGAAGAGTTTCAAAATTTCACCTACAGCCAGGTCCTACTCCAGAACAACTGAATCAGGATCTCCATGCTGGGGCATCAGGCATACAGATGACAATTAAAGCCCTAGATGACCTGATACAGCACGTGCATGTGCGTGCGTACACACACACACACACACACACACACACACACACACACACACACACA
>NW_021703779.1:29497214-29669441 GCF_005190385.1 Monodon monoceros
ACACACACACACACACACACACACACACACACACACACACACACACACACACACACACACACACACACTCCTTCCACTGCATGCCTGAGCATGCATTCGTGAACTTTCGTTTGTTTCTTCTACCTTTCTAAACCCATATGGAAAAACAGATTCTACATTTTCTATTTTTTTTCTATGTGTGCATTTTAATTGAAGAATATCACCATGATAGAGTGTAAGAGTAAGTAAGCAACTCCTTTCTTCACGGGGAGTATTGAGGAAATGCAGAATTAATTTACAGATATATCTCAGACCCTTCTTGACAGGACACATTTAGTGAGAGTTTATTGGGGGAAAAAATCCTGCCAATTTTGTCAAAGCATAGTGGTGATTTCCTGATGTAATAATAATCCATTCATTATTCATATAACGTCTCCTGTATAATGATTTTACTACGTCTTTTATGCACAGAATGGACTATCAGCTAATAACTTACAAACTAAGGGCACTCACCCTATAGCAAAGATGTCACCCCCTCTAATGGTAAAAAGAAATACATGTTCATTTATCATCACAAATTTCTAAGAGGAAAAAAAATGCACGAAGACTAAGTCACACAATGAAATGCTTTCCTTGTCACTCCTTCTCTCTCCTTTATCTAAGTAATTCTTTATACATAGTGATATTATTAGACTTTTAATTAATTTTGTTAAACTATAGATTGTCAACTGCTCAGTCAAATCATACTCAATATATATGATTGAAATACATATGTAAATAGATGTAAATAGCTGTAAACAGAATTGTATCAATACTAAACAATGTTCATTATTTAGTTCATTTATTTCAAATATATTGAATTGTTAACCACTATGCTAAGCAGTAGGAATTGAAAGCCTAAGTAAAGGCCTCTACTGCCCAGGAGCTCACAGCTTGTTGAAAAACACAGGTTTGTTATGGACTAAATATTTGTGTGCCCCCCAAATTCTTATGTTGAAGTCCTAACCCTCAATATGATGCTATTAGGAGGTGGGGCCTTTGAGGGGTAATTAGGGTTAGATGAGGTCATGAGGGTGAAACCCCAATAATGGGATTAGTATCCTTATAAAAAGAAGAGATAAAGTGCTGGCTCTCTCTCACTCTCTTGCTCTCTCTCTGCCATGTAAAGACACAGAGAGGAGATAGCCACCTACAAGCCAGGAAGAGAATTCTCTCCAGGAGTCAAATCTGCCAGCACCTTGATCTTGGAATTCCTAGCCTCCAGGACTATGAGAAATAAATGTCTGTTGTTTAAGCCACCTGTTCTATGGTGTTTTGTTATGACAGCCCAAGCTGACTAAGATAGGCTTTTAGACAAATAATTGCATTACAGTAGGGAAAGTGCTAAGATGCAGCAGAGGCAGCAATGATTATTTATCTTGCTGTATTAGGCTTGGTGGTCAAAGAAGGTTTGGCAAAAGAGGTGGCAGGGCAAGTTGGAATCTACCTACACTAGACAACCTCCAACAACAGTTCGAATCAAAATATAATTATTACTTTGTGTATATACCACTTGAAAAAAATTATTAAAGCTAATCATAACAGCATAATCCTATAAAAATTTCAAATTTATTTAGAGGTGATGCTTTATGGTCAAAGATGGTTAGACATGATCATAAACATTTGCTCTTATAGTACACAGAACTTTCAAATGTTGATATAGAATGAAAACATAGTTATCTCATAAAATAAGAATTACTTACTATTGTTATAGTTTTTTACCTTCAAATATGGATTTGACAAGATAGGAAAAACTATCAATTTGATTCATTAAGGGAAAACTAAGTGTAATTTATGGCAATTGATGTATATTTATTAACATATGAGGCACTTGAGGAGCTAGAAAGTATTTTTTTTTGCATCATTTAGGACATTAGGATGGAAATATGAAATGTACGTGCTGCCCACTGGCAACAGAGATTATGAGCTGCACTCACAATTGGCTTTTCATTGCATAAAGAAAGCCAGTTATATGCTTGGGGTTCCTATGCCAACAGGCTTACAACAAATGCTGGAAGCCCATTTTTTATAATGTTATTTTTTGGGAAGCATTTTAGTTATGTTTTCTCTGGTTATATAAAGGGCCAGGGATGTTTAAGTGAAAGAGGTAGCCATCCTTATCTTGAAATCTGATGGGTGCTATATAGCAATGCCTACATACTACTGAGCAATGGTAATGCTAACTAACCCCTTATACGGGGCCTGACATTCTTTACAGTCACAACTCTGTGTTAAACAATACATTTGCCCCAAACATCAAAATGAAGCGCAAATGGGCAGTGCTAGACGCGTGAGCAGAAGCATTTCTCACTCTTACCTAAGAGAATGTCAACATGATTTCATGAATTGGAGCAAGTAAATTTTACTTTATATGGACCTATATAGCCAAAGGAATTTTAAAAACCAGCTTAAATTAAGTTTCAGAGTGTTGGATGCAGGCAGGGACAGATAGGATAATCTTAGGATGCTGGAGCAGAATGGCATAGGATACCAACAATACCAGCAATGTAGTGAAGGCCTCAGCTCCTGGAGCTTCATATGGCCCCCAGGAAATAAGCAGCACACTAAAAGAGCTAGAGAGGATGGATTATTATATTTAACCCATCACTGTGCCTCGAATTTTCCCAGGGTGTGTGTATGGGCATTTTGCATGCAAAGCATCCATGAGGATGCATACATCTGCCTTTATAGTTTGGGTTTAAGTGTAGGCTGGTCCAGCTTGTACTGTAATTACTGCCCATGATTGTGTTGGAGATATCCTTGGTTTTATCCTAATGGGAGCAATTCAGGCATGCGTACCTAGAGAGTGAAATGTAAAACAATGAATCCTGCCTGCTACAACCAGAAGGAAGATTGATAATACAACACATGAAAAAAGTATAGGGTAAAATGTTTTTGAACAAGTGTAGACATTACTTTCAGGGATACCTTAGGCTAACAGCTATTCATAGGCCAACAAAATCCCATAAGGACCTTTGTCATCCTTAAACTACTTTCAGAGAGAGAGAATATGTGTTGAGCAGAGACACGAAATACAATGAAAGAAGCAATTCTTGATCAGTATGTGTCCGCAGTGAGACACCACTGTCTCTCTCACTGCGTGTATAGATAACAAGCATACCTACTTGGTACTACAAAAGCTATACAAGTGCACAGTTCTGTAGAGTAGTTAATTCTGAATATTACTAACAAGAAACCTGGAAACAGGGTTATTGAAAACTCTGTATCTATTATCTGAACTCTGAAACTTTAGACACAGAGACTGGATTCTCTGAATGACTATAAAAGCCTTGATAGAAATAAATGACTATTCTGATATTCATCAGAATGGGATATGAAAGAGGACAAACTGGTGACAAAGATTCAGGGCAAAGAAAGAAGAAGAGGTTCCAAAGACAATTAATATAGAGGTGGCTTCTTGAGAATATGACTAAGGAAACGCTGTTTATGTATTTTTATTTTTTTGAGGAATGATTGGAGAGTAAGCTCAGCACTAATAGGGATATGATGGCAATTCTTTAGTGAGCTGAACTATTAACGGTTCATGCCATCATACTGATCCAATCATTATTATAAACTCTTGTAATTTCTAGCTGTTTTCATGTAAGATATTGAATAAAACAACCACCAATAAAAATAGCCACTGACTGAAATTACTTAAGTTATTGTTAAAGGAATGATATTTCAACAGATACATTCAAGTACAATTGCAATAAAGGATCCCAAACCCAGACTGGGAATAAAGAGGAGTTCTCACAGTGGTGTCTCTCAAAGAAAGACCCAAGGAATACATGACTTTAAATAACTACCAAAAGAGAATGCTTCGGAACAGGGGCCTGGAATATGCATTTTAAATAAGCATTCTAGGGGATTCTTTTGTATTCTAGAGTTTAAGAAGGACTGTCTAGTAGATGGCAAGGCCAAGGTACTGATGAACTGATCTCGGACAGAGTAAAATCACAGCTGCAGTAGTTTTTATAAGTTCTCCAAGTGATTCTAATGAACATCCAGGAATGAGAACACCTGTGCTTCGGAAGCTACAACTGAGGCGATGTTGCACTCCGCTGAGGAAGTATTGTACAGAACTTTTTTAAACAGGTAAGAACTATATATCTAACAAAATCCTATTTCATTTCACTTGCAAATTCAGGAAAAAAACCATGATGTAATTCAAGATGATCTTCACCCCAGGATGTGGGAGCAACTTAACAGTATGTGTGTTTCTACACAGCTTTTATATTAGGAGTCAGGTCATTATCCCCACGATCGGCGTTGTCGATAGGACTTCAGACATGTAGGCTGGAAATCGGACTGTGTGATCCAAACCAGAAAAAAGAACAGGAAGGAGCAGAGAAAATAATCAAATAAGGTGCACTTAGGTATGGCAGGTGAATAATTCTTTTTTGCATGTTTAAGGAGTTTTGAGGCTACTGGCAAGGTTAGGCTAAGTATCTTCTTTTTTTGATGATGCTTTTTTCCTTTATGGGTGGATTACAAGTGTATAACTGAACCTTGCCTTATTAAACCTCCATTTCCTTTCTAACTATGTGAATGTATAGCATATATACAAAGTTTTATACCTATTACTTTAAACCAGTAACATTTTATTTTAGTCAGTAATAATCCTCTTAGAGTTTAGGGTATCTGGGCAATCTCTGTTTATAGGTGTTTACAAAGTAATATTATTTTATGTAAACTAATGACAATGCTAACTGCTTTATACATTGATTGGAAAAGCAAGACATTTGCAATTGACTCAATACTATTAACCAATCTCTGTAGCTTCCAGTTTCTCATCAGTCCTTCAAAGAGGTCATCTGGACGTAGCATTTTGTTCCCCTTACTGCTCTTCTAGTCTCAATGTCTACATTAAAAAATGCTAAGAGGGGTAATTTGCAGGTTAGGCTCAAGAAGACTGTTTTCCCAGGGATTTTCACATTGATTTTAGTGTCTTTTAAATATATTGATTGTGCAATAAAATGACAGATTCTGCTAATTTATGTTTATCTCATGCCATTCATTTGATTTTTGAACCAGAGTCAATGTATACAACAAGAACATACTGTTCTTGTTTCCTAAATTCCTTCAAGCAAAACATAATTCTATAATGACCAATTATAGCCTAACACCTGCTGTTATGAAGAGGACCTTGTTAACATCAATCTAAACTGAAGAACCACAGCTTTCCTTGATTTGGGGGAAAAATGAGCAGCAAATGGTTCATTTCTTAGCAGGAAAACTCATAGGCAGTTTATCCCAAGGTAGCCCATGGAATTAGAATTTAATAGAATTAGATATTTCACCATCATTTGAGAAAAGTTTTGCTCTGGGCTAAGTATTTATGGTTAAGGATTCCAAGAAAAACGCTAAAATTCCTGGGTCCCTTGCAACCAATATTTACTTAAATCCACCCATGAAAGTCCATCTCTACTATAATATTATCTCTTGCTATTTTACTTATGACACAAAAACTCTGCTCAAGCAGAAAGGTAAACAAATTGAATAGAAGCATCATTTGAGATCAAGCCATATCAACAATTTTGTGGATCTACATTGCCAGGAAATCTTGCTTTAAATTATGCAAGGATAATTATATCAACAGAATGGGGAAAAAAAATCTTGGTGTAATGTCAAAAAGGCGGGGGAAGGGATAGGTTGCTGGAAAAGCACCACTAGCAGATTGTCTAGAAAGGATAATGAAGCCATTTTATCATGTTAAAATCCCTTCTAAACACTGAAATAAAAGATCATTTATTTATAAACATTTAAGTACATTTTCCTGTGTAGTTACATGTACATATAATTTCTGTGTGTGTGTGTGTTTGTGCATACACAGATGTATATATATAGACACACACACACCTGAACCTGAACCTCAACTTGTACATATTAGGAGTACAACAAAATATTGTCAGGGAAGCCTTCCACCCTGGCATCCCTGACATTATGACTGCCAGTTCTTGCTGCATCAACAGAAGAGTTTTATGTAAACAAAAGCTATGGGTGCAATTCCTAGGTTCATGCTTAGTAGAGAATAGATATTATAATAAAATTATCAATAATTATTGAGTTACTATAAAACTTCCTTATAAATGAATATGTTTATTCATTTGATTTTACATAAAGCATGTACAAGGTTAAAGAAAAACTAAAAGGAGAATACTACTTTAGTTTTGTATAATTGGAAAATGCAGTTCCTGCTTCCTGGCTTTCAGATCTATCTGTCTATATCTATAGCCATAAGTTTTACTTTCTTGATAGAGAACTAGCCAAGCAACTTTTGTCAAGCTGAGGAGAAAAAAAACATGATTACTTAAATCTAAGGTGGGGAACATAGACACGGGAATGAAAAAGCAAAAGCAAAAGCCACGATGATGGAAGGGCCCCTCACCCTGAAAGAACAGACAGGTGAATGAGAAACATGTGGCTAAAGTGGGTCTATTAGAAGCAAAGCATTCTTCTGAAAATATTGCAAAGATTTGTATGTCTATTGTGCTCTTCCTACAAACTCACTGCTCTCTATTACACAAAGAAGGAGCACAGGGAAAAGAACACTAGACTTGAAGTTAGACTATCTGGGTTTGAGTGTGACTTTATCATTTACTAATTATGTGATCCTGAATAGGTTAAACTTTGTGTCAGTTTCCTTGACTAGAAAATGGACAGACATATATCCAGGGCTAATGGGAGATTCAAATCTAGCGGTGTATAGGAGAGAGCCTGTTACACCGTAAGACATTTTACCTTTATAAAGTACTATACTTGTCACTCACATGCTGTTATTACTACATCATGGCAAATAAACTCAAGAGTTGTGAGACTTTGGTTGAGTTTAAGGAAGAATGTATTCATTTGAAGCACAATCTTTATTGTGTGAGCCTCTTCATATTATCTTACTTCAATTATGATGCTTTAATCTTAGACTCTAATTATATATCCAGTTTTACTTACTTCATTAAGTGAATTTAAAAAGAAGTCACATTAAATACAGGCCCTTTAAATTTTTTATGACATGAACAGTTGCCATAGACATACTCTCTTTGCATCTTAGCCTAGTATAGTCAAACTCAATTAACTATTCAGACTGGCAAAGCATCTTTTACATATTTCATAAAGATTCTAAGTGAAAAGGTTGTACTTATCTTTCAATTTAGTTACGCATCTTTCAAAAATAGCTAATAGATTGAAGCAAAGCCACAGTTGCAATCACAGATTGTATTCAGTGCAATTTAGCAGACAAAAATGGAGCCAGCTAGATTTAAAAATGTGTTCATAGTGGTTTTTCAATGCAGCAAAATCAACTGGATGGAACACTGAACAGAAAGCCCAAAGGCATGTATTGGTCAAAAAAAAAAAAATACAGACACAGATTATTATGTGGGGATTTCATCTAATTTCTGTGTTTTTCACTTAGAGATGTGCAAGTGAAATTCCTGAGAGACATGGAATGTTTATTGGGTATTTCAGAGTGTCAGAATCTTCTCTAAATAACTTCTGAATCACCTGGAAGTGTGCCATTGATGTGGTTATTGGTGGATGGAATCTAGCTATGGAACAAACTAAAAGGTCATAAGGACGCCAAGGGTGAAGTTTCAGTGAGATAGCCAGCCAGGCCGTGGAGCAGCTCTTGTGAGCATTTGATCCGTGGGGACTGGCATATGGTGAAATGATACCTTCCCTACACTCAGGTAAAAATGATTTGACCAAGGTGACATGCTAGCTTATATGTTATACAACATTTATTATTGCAGTGATTTAAAAAAATCGGGCAGCATAATTTCTATCACGCCATGATGTCTTCAGCCCCAGGTTTTACTTATTATTTGGACCTCAGTACTTACTAAAGTAAACTACACATGGTTCCCGATTTACAATGATTTTTCAAATTTACAATGGTGCAAAAGCGATACGCGTTCAGTAGAAATCATGCTCTTAATTTTAAACTTTTCCCAAGCTGGCAATATGTGGTACTGTAGTATGATGCGCTCTTGTGACGCTGGGCAGCGGCAGTGAGCTGAGCCGAAGTTCCCACCCAGCTACGGGATCACAAGGGTAAACTATTGATACACTTAGTATCATTCTGCACCCATACAACCATTCTGTTTTTTACTTTCAGTACAGTACTCAATAAATTCCATGGCATATTCAACACTATCTCATAAGATAGGGTTTGTGTTAGATGATTTTGCCCAACTGTGGGTTAATGTAAGTGTTCTGAGCACATATAAGGTAGGCTAAACCATGGTGGTCAGTAGGTTAGGTGTATCAAATGCATTTTCCACTTATGATATTTTCAACTTATTATGGGTTTATTGGGATGTAACTCCACTGTTTGTTAGCCAAGGAATATCGGTACTTTAAAATTATCTGTATACTAATTAGTTTGCCACTTTACATTCTGGAACTTCCATGGCCAGAAAAAGTCAGAGCAAAGGGTGTTAAATTCAGAAATTTCTTTTTAATATCATTTTATAAGTTTGAACTGATATACAAAACACTTCACTTTCAATGTCAGAGATATTACAAAATCCTCTAACTATATATCCTGAATTAAAAGTAGTAACGCTTCCTGTCAGTATGCCAACTGTTCATTTTTGGTTGATGGTGATTTAATGTCACAGATCTAAGTAAGACTATGGTAAGAAATCCTAAGAGGATGGGTTTAATTATAAAAGTATTCAGTGTATAACAAACACACACTAACCACTATTAATAATAATAGTTACTCATCATGTAGCATACCTGAAACTAATGTAATATTGTACGTCAACTATATTTCAATAAAAAAATAGTTACCATTTACAGCGTGCTTACTATAAATCACAATGTAACTAAGTTAGAGACTTAAGATACATTTTCTCTAACACAATTATACTAAAAATTAGGCATTACTTCCTCCATTTTACACACAGGGAAAGCAAGTCACAGAAATGTTAAGTAACTTGATCAAGTTCAACTGCTAGTAACTTTGGAGACAGGTTTCAAACCTCACTTTGGCATGCCAAACCTCTATGCCAAGCCCTTAGTTACATATTGTACATCAAAGGCTAACAATCAATGTTAAAAAGTATAATCACTAAAGTATTTCTCTTATTTAGTATTAAACAAATACATTATTTTTCAAAATCGTCTATTATAAATTTTTTACTTTTTAATCATCAGTTTTCCAAATGGTATTTACGTCCTTTTACTTAGTGGTTCTTAATATCTTGGGGGATTTTACATGCTTTGGCATTGATGAAAACTATAAACTCTCACCTTAGGGAAATAAATACATGTACGTATATACGTATATCCAGCATTTTGTGTGCAATTTCAAGGGATGCAAGAATCCTAAGATAAACTAGAACTTTACCGTGACCAGCCATCCTGGTTTGCCTGGGACTAAGTGGTTCCCAGGTCGTGGGACTATCAATTTTAAAACGGAGAAATTCCTGGACAAACCAGGACATGTTGGTCATTCTAAACTGTAACATTTATATGACACTTTAATAAATACTTTTTACTAGAAGCTAAGGCATTATGTTTTGTATGAACTCTAAATGAGGATGTGGGGCTGGGCGAGCAAATGAATACTTTAGTAGTTCAAAACATTTTATGTTTTATTTTAGCATGAGCAATGAGCTTTCGGTGACCCATTCTAATGGAGTACAAGAAGAGGGGCTAAGTTAAATCTCCTCAGTTGTATGAAGCTATTTTATTGTAGCTCAGATGTTTCAGGAAAGGAAAGCTTTATTATTTTATGTTTCATTAAGCTAGGATAGACTTTGCATAACTATCTAAAAATGTTTTAGGCATATATGTGCTATCTGATGTTTTAAGTGAATATGTCAAGTTTGATATATTCAAGTTTGAAAGACTTGTTTGGTAAAAAATAGAGTATGGCATAAAAAGAATCACAACTTGATAAATTGACCATTTTCTCATAGAAAGGAATTAATACTTAATCACTTATATATTAAATTAGTGATTCAATTTCTAAAGGTCTTACAAAGGTTTAAATTCAGTATTTCATGATTATTATTTTCTAATTACAATTTTACTCTTAGCACAGTGCTAAGTGCCATGAGTATTAATTATCATGCAATCCTCACACTATACTTGTTTCTAAAAAGGCAAGCTTCAGTAGCTGTTCTCTATAAAATATGGTGTCTTCTAGATAGACACCAGAACATTTTTATAAGTCACAACCTCACATTTTCTAGTTATACTAAAACAACTCAGTGTCTGTGCTATGACTTAAGAATTCAGAACAATCTCATTTTGTAAATCCATAACATGAGAAATTGGCTAGAGACCATCCAATCAGATTTCACTTTCCTTTCAAATCAGATTTCCCTCATCTTCTGTCCTTCCTCAGATGGTAAAGCTCAAAGACAAAGCATAGTCATTTTACCAAGAGGCTGTCAGATGCTGTTATATTCAGAGACTTTCACTATCTCTCATCACTCACCACTCAAACAATCCCAGGATAAGATTCTCCGGAGGCATGTAATTTGCATAGAGACAAAAACCATAAAACCCAGTCATTGTTATGCAAGGGTTAAATTAGAAAACAATAGGTGTTGCTACTCTACAGCAATACATACTAGCACTGCTAGAATTTAGTGATGATTTTATGCCAGGATGTGAAAACAGAAAAAAAAAAAAAAAAAGTAAAAAAAAATTTCAATTAACTAGCACAGGAAAAAATCTCAGATGTGTATCATATGTCTTCTGATTTAACTAAAGTATTTGATAACATTCAAAACCCAGAACTTAGTAGGTAAGGCCTGCAGCCTAGTTATAAACAAGGACATAGCTGAATTTATTAAATCAACAAATTTGCATTAGGAAAATATTTCCAAGCAACATAGGATTGAAACTTTTGAATCCCTTTATCTATTCATGGTCAATTTTCTGATCATTGTCTTCAATGTGAATCCAGACAGACTATATCATTCAAAGGTTTAAGATAAATGGAAAGAGAAAAAATATCAAAATTCTAAACTATAGATAGCAAATGTTTTTCCCATGAAGATCAGTTAATTCAGAATTTTTAAAATTACCCTTGAAAATGTGAATATCTTAAGTATTTTTTAAAGAATTCAAAACACTTTTTGTATTAAGTCAAAAACTATAAAGTAGGACATTTACTCACATATCTTTCAAAACAACATCTGTTATTAACATATGCTTCTATTTTCTTAGTGTAGGTAACAGAAATTGAAAACTCAAAGTTACAAAATAGGGTACAAACATTTTATATTATGAAATGCTGTGTAACATTTGCTATTTATTATAGGATGTGAAAAACCAAAATAACTTTGTAATTACTCATACACAAACATCTTATTAATTCTTGTAAACTAAAGATAATAAATATTTTAGAGTGACCCAAGATATAAAAATCTAGGTTGTTCGATTTCAAAGTGTAAGCTTTAAAATATTTAGAATACTAGTATGTAAATATGTATGTAATTATACATAATGTTTTTATGTATAATGTTTTATATAAATAAATATGTTTATGTATATGTGTTTTATATCAGAGAAGGGAAGTTTATTTGTGCAATTTATTTTAGCAGACCACATTATTTTATATTTTTCCACTTAAAGGGTCAAAGAATAGAAGGAGAATACAAAAGTAGAATACATCATTTTGTTCTCCAGTAGAGAAATGTAGAGGAATTCAAATTATTAGACTCTTGCACAAATGTTCTATTTCTTGCCAAGAAACACAGGTGTTTCTTAACTCACTGCCTTTTGGCAATTCAAAAATCAGAAGAGATGGCCAATTCCACTCCTCAAAGGAGAAATCTCTGTCAGAAAATCTTAGGAGATTAGCAACCAAAAGCAATTTACTTTTCCAGAGGGTCTGGAGATAGGGGTGTTCCTGGGTAATGGTTAAATTTTGTTGGCTAAATTAAAATATTATTTGAAATTTAAACATAGATAACAACTAATCTTTGGTTCTTGGTCTTAGTATAAGAATTAATAAAACTGCTAACATCTTGGAAAGATTTAAAAATTCATTGGTAAAATTAAGCAAGTAAATATGTAGCACTTAATTTACACGTCAAGACCAACTGTGAGGACTTAAAAAAAATACATTTCTGGTGATGGTTATGGTTGAGGTTTAGATTCCCCAGGCAATTCTTGAGTAATAGCGCCTCACTTTCTGTGATACATTTCCAGCTTTGTTCTAGGAAATATCTTTTCTACTCACTTTCAGTCATTCTGTGTAGTATCACACTGTGTTTATATGCACAGGTTTTAAAATTAGAAAATGTAGGGGTCTGAATCCTGTTTATGCCAGGTGATAAATGTATGACCTTAGGTAAATTTCTCAAACTTTCTGTAAAATAAGGGTAACACGAGTCTTACCTCATAGGTGTTATTTTAAGCATATGATGAAGAGATTAAAATACAGAAGTTAGCATATTATCACATAAAAAAAGTACTGAAAATGTTGTTTTTTATGCCCTAGCTACTTCTTGCTTATCACTAAATTCTCTCTATATCTCTATGACGTCTTTATATATTTTCTAGTTCCTTGCTTAGAGTGATTTTTTTTTTAAATTTCTTCAAATTCTAGATATCTTCAAGATGTCACCTCCTCTATGAAACTAATCTTTGTCTCCCCAAGCTGAATGAACCATTCTCAGCTCTGTGTCCCATAGCTTGCCAAAGTTACCTCTATTTTAATATTCGACTCAATGTATTTTAATATAGAGTTTACGTGGGATCTCCTTTTCAACTATGAATACCACAAAGGCTGAGAAGCTACTGTATTCTTTTGTATCTGGTCCAAAGCCTACCAAACCCCCTTCAAATGGCAGAATTCCACAAAGGGGGCTGAGGGCAGAGTTAAATGAATAAATGAATACGCCACAATCTTATGTGCATTAGAGAGCAAAGAATTCTCTAATTAAGAAGATGCTGAGAAATTATAATGATGAAGAAGAGTTAGTATGGAAAAATCTTATAAAAATAATATTTAAAACATTAAGTATTAATCACCAAATGACATATTAAATACTGTTATAAATCTGATATTTAAAACCTGTTTCACAATAAAATGTTTTACTAAAGAGACTCTTGAAAATTAATTATGTAATTTCCAAAGAAATACTTTACATTTTAACCAAGAAATTTTTTGCTCATTTATCATCAGTGGCTCAGGTAAAAGTGACACAAAAGTGAGGGTAACGATGTTGTGGCAATTCTAAAACAGGGTAAAAAAATAACAGAGAGATGAGCAAAAAGCCCACCCTATCCAGCCTGGCAGAAGCATGTATCTAAATTTGAAGCTGGAAGACTCAGTTCAATATTGGCCACAAAAAAACTCATGGTATCTGTTGCTACTCAAATGTTAACTGATTGTTTCAGCCTTAAAAAATGTAAATAAACATCAGTATAAAGGAGATACAATGTGACTCTTGGGGAAATAAAAATTATGAATTAAAAATCTTTGAATTAGCCTTGCTAAAAAGAAAAAGAAACTGTAGTACACAGGGATATTTGATGAGAAGTCCTAGAAGAAATCTTGTTGACCTAAGCATATTAAAAAATTGAAATTAATGAGCTAATTATTATTCTTCACAGTAGGATAGAAAAGTAGAGGTTAGAGAATATTTACATTTTGCCTCTATAAAAAGACATGAAAAAAAACAAGGATACTCTTAGGAGACAAATCAAGGAGTGTAAAGGGCTTTTTCAAGTTTAAATCTATAGCAACCCTGTCTCTTGTTTTCATAAATTAATGAGAAGCAGCAAGAAGTCCTCCAGTATATCCAGCCATAGAACTATGAAGTTCTCTGACATACTTAAGTACAAAACTACAAAAATCCCTAAGATTGTCGACCATGTGAGTCCAAAGTTACTTTTAATCTTCCACTGATATAACCTTTAACCACAAAGCAAGTGATGACCACAAAGCTTGTAAACTATGTTCAATCTAGAAAGTTGATTTTTTCACTCAATCTAAATGAAGCAGGATCTATAAGAAAGGAAACTGATTTGCTTAAAATATAGGAGACCTCACTAGCCTTGTGAAAATTTACCTACCACCATATTCACATCCCCACCCACACCAAGCTACCTCCACATTCTATGTATATTTACCAACAAGAATATGCATATATTTACCCACAACTACACGTATAGCCTATGTTTCATATTATATATCCAGCTATACATATACTACATATAGCTTAATATTTAATATTTGTTTTTAGCAATAAATCTTTCATTATTTCTATATTGTTATTATTTTGTATACTACTTGAGAAAAGAATATCTCTTATAGTTTAATTTCAAGCCCAAAACACAGCTTAATGTTTTTACTCAACGTTACATATATACATTATCTTCATAAGAAATCTTTTTGTTACATATGTTTTCCCTTTTTTAAACAAGAGAAACTTAGGTATAAACATTAAGTAATTTATCTGAGGTAACATAGTTAATAGGTAGTAAGGCAAGAAGCTAACCTGAGGTCAAACTGGAAAGGCTTATGTTGTTCAATTCTCATATGACTTTGATTCTACAATAGAAGGTTAAAGAAGACATACTTTTTCCTCAATTCTCAGTTCAGGACTGAGAAATCTGCAACATGATGTATGTGTGTGTGACAGTAAAGGACTGTACACAAATATATATGCAATACATATATATATATATATACACACATACACAACATATACATTTATGTGAATATAAGGTCTGTAGTTACACTATGAATTAAATTTAAAATTTATAGTTGAAACATGATGATATTTTAAAATTCCAGCAAAGCATACATAATCCTATTTATTTTTCTATTTACATATCTCTATCTTCCTGTCTCTTCACAGTTTTATCAAGATATTTGAAAGCAGAGATACTTAACCAGAGGTCCATTTAAGCTAGTTTATGAATGAATTACAGAAGTATTTGAACTGCTAGTTCAAATAGCTTGATATTTCAGTACTCAATTAAACCTTTGTGAGTGACTCAGTATATAAGAGGATGAATATAGTACCACAAATCATGAAATTTATTTCACTTAAATTTTTTAAACCTGTGACATATATATATATATATACACACACACACACACACACACACACACACATATACATGTATATATGTAGTGAATATACAAAATAAAATCACAAGTGAGACATTTATTTCTGTAGATATAGGAAATAATTATTGGAAAGAATTCCCTTTTCCTGAAGAAATTTCTCTTCTATGAAAAAGTAAAAAATTAGAATTGATCTTATCTTCCATTTTCTTTGGCCACCAGGGGTCTCAGAATCAAGTATGAAGCCAACTGGCCATCTTCTTAGTCACCACCCTTAATCCAAGCCATCATCCTCTTTTGCCTGAATTAATGTAAAAGCAACTGAGAAACTTTCCTTCTCCTGCCTCTGACCCCTTTGGTAGACTCTCAACACCTTACCTAGAAGAAACAATGTCATACATGAATATGATCAACTCATGTTAGCTTACAATTCTTCAACAGGTTCCTGTTGTCCTTAAGGTACATATCCAAACCCTTATGATCTTTAGCATGGACTGGAAGACCTGGCATGGAAAAGTTCCTGCCTAGTTCTTCATCCTATTGTAGTACCATTCTTTTCTTAGATTTAGTCACCCTGGTCCTTTTTTCTGTTAGTTCCCACCAAAGGAACTTTCCATAAGCTCTTCATTCCAATAGAATGGGCTTCCCTCATTTCCCCTTGGTTAACAGCTATTCATCTTTCAGATGACAACTCCAGAGTCCTTTACCTATGGATGCTCAGTCTGCTTGAGATCTCTTTGTGATATGCTCTTTCTGAACTGAGATACTTTACGTTGCAAAATTTCAGATGTTCCTCTATGTGTCGTTCCCATTGACAATAAGTCCCATGAGAACACACACCATGTTTGTAGTTTTTGTGTTGTTATTGTTGGTGTTTTTCTTCTCACCACCATACTCCAACAACTAGTGCCTTTTATGTACTAGCTGTTCAATAAATATTTGAATGAATAAACCCAAACTTTGGTCCTTAAATCTGCATACATATATGGCTCCATTCCATAGTTTTTCTACTTCTTCTTTAAGTTTGTTGCAGATTATTAGAAAATGTCTCTAAATCTTTGTGGAAGACAGTGGAGACAAAATAGACAAAGTGATGAGTACATTATTGGAATTTAAGTATTATAAAAGGGTAGAAAGACTGTTTTACTACATTATAATATGTTTTGACTGAAACAATATAAAATAAGGGTAAATTATTCAGAACAAAACCTTATTTCCTGTTGGCTATGAAAAGGTGCAGATAATGCAGATAATAACCAGGACACTATAAAACATGTCATAACCTTGAACAGTCTTCAGTTTTGATGATTATATATATACATATATATTAAAAATAAAACCCTCTAAGTATCTTAATAAAATCCATAAACCATTAATATATTTTAAAATGCATTTCAAACACTATATTGAATTTTTATGAAAGTTCAAAACATCTAAAATACTGAAGCAACATAAATTTGCCATGACTTTATACACATCTTAAAATAAATGTTTGCAGATTCTGATTGCATGATGATGGGGTGCTTTCATAACAGAAATATCAAAAATGCATTAAATGCATTATTCCTAATGCAGTGCCATGTTCATATTCAGATTTAATTGCAATCTTATCAACCATCTTTTGCTCATATAAAGATTGATCATCTGACTTTTTGTTTACCCAGAATCACCTGTAGAAAGTAGTTACCATTCTGTTCATTTCTTCATTGATTCAACAACCCTGACTTGTATGACCACTCTATGCCAGGCCCTGTGCAAGATTTGGGAAATATGAATATAGACTCAGATTCTGCCGCTGATGAACTTATAGTCTTTTGAGAGAGACAAGCCAATACTTTCAGCATGACTTGACAAGTCTCAAGATGGCAGAGGAAGGGAAACAGAGAGGGGAATCTATATTAGAAGGCTAAGATATAGAGAGGAAAGGAGTCCATGGCAGAGAAATATATACGTGCTATATGAAATTGCACAATACACTTAAGAAAAAACCAAGAAACATTGTGTGGCTAGTGTCAAAGGCATTTTGGGGCAAGTAGGATAGATTTGAAGTTAAAGAGGCAGCCAGGATTTTTAAATAGATAAAATAATTAAAATGAAAATAATATGTTCCAATTTTGTATGACTCTTTATTATAAAACTAAACTTGTTTGTTTAAAGATCAATAAACTAGGGACTTCCCTGGTGGTGCAGTGGTTAAGAATCCGTCTGCCAACGCAAGAAACATGGGTTCTATCCCTGGCCCGGGAAGATCCCACATGCAGCGGAGCAACTAAGCCCATGTGCCGCAACTACTGAGCCTGCGCTCTAGAGTCCATGAGCCACAACTACTGAGCCCATGTGCCGCAACTACTGAAGCCCGTGCGCCTAGAGCCCATGCTCCGCAACAAGAGGAGCCACCGCAATGAGAAGCCCGCGCGCTGCAACGAAGAGTAGCCCCCGCTCGCCACAACCAGAGAAAGCCCGTGCACAGCAACAAAGACCCAACGCAGCCAAAAATAAATAAATAAATAAAATAAAATAAAGATCAATAAACTAAATATTTAACACAAAGGAGAATATATAAAATATATATAGATTTACTTTCTGTTAAGGTAATTAAAACTTTGCTTTGTATGTAAACACATACATATATGCATACACACATGTAAATTAATATATATGCAAAACCCTCATGTGTACACACACACATTCACAGCAAAGTTTTAAATATTTAAACAAAAGTAAATGACTTGCTAAGCTGCAAATATGTACATGTTGCTAATGGATAAATTTGCTCATGCAAATGCTTTTTGAAATTTCATTACTTCTGCCAAATCAAGTAACACAGTCACACTGGTGATGTGAGTACACAGAAATAGTAAGCAACACAAATGTGAGCATTCATAGATCAGCCTTTTATGGCAATGTAGTTTTTCATGTAAACAATTCACTCGACATATTCAAACAACCTCTTTATATCCCTTGTTATGGTTTTATTAGGCAAGTAGAACAATTTCGAGGGAACCTAAAATGTACACTGTCAATATTAGTCACCACTCAAGATGTGTTTACAGGCAATTTTACTAAGTTGCATGCAATTTCTATCAAGAACCAAGAGTGCTAGTGCAATGAAATGGAAACTTTATTTTCTTTTAAACTCTTTTCTTTAGTGCACAAACTTGTATATCAGCAAATCTGGGGGCTACTTTCAATACCTCAGAAACATAAACTTGCCATACTTAAAATTTCCTATTTTCAGAAATTTGTTTTCCTGTTAAAGGAACATATTTGGTACGAGTAACAGCATCAACTTATGCACTGAATGTTTCCCAAGCCATCTTGAAATGCTGACAGATGGTTAGAAATCAATCATAATTTACTTATCACATATATTTACATGGTATCCAGAAGAGAAAACTGCATAGAGAATGGAAATCTAATATAAATCTGTAAGTTATTTTAACAGCTTTAAATTTATGGTGGCCCCTAAGAATGCTAAACCAGACATGACTTCTTCCACAATTTTTGAGAGACTTAAATAGATGAACAAGGAAGCTCTTTGTGAATGCCTATTTTAATTTATTCCCTGGCTTTAGAGATTTTATAGAAGTAAACTAAAGCTATGTTTCAAAATAATGCTTCTTTAATATGTTCTTTTTAAATCTATAATTTCAAGTGTCTCAGAGGGACAGTGTACTCTGTTTCAAGTCATGCTACATTCTGGAGACAATGTTTCTTTAGGTTCCAGGGCAAGTTTAAAACGACCACACAATTATACAAACTGCAAGCACACAGGTGACCCTTCTCAGCAGCCTTAGCCCAGGGCAGCTGGGACTGTCAAATGTAGAAAGATCCATAAATAAATTATAACATCTGACATTTTCAATATCCTGAGAGTCAATAAGTGTATATTCTACCAGTGGAGTCAAAATGACAAGAAATTACCTAGTTCGGTCTCAGAACAGTTGTATGTGGTCTGTGAGCTATAAGGAATCCCCAAAATGTAAATTACAATACCTGGTCTCAAGAATATCATGTATTAGATGAGAAGATAAGCTGTACGTGAAAAAAAATCATGAGCTATCATTTTTAGACACTTATTGCCTCAGAGATATCCATAGGAGAACACAGTATTTTTAAAAATTCCTTTAAAATTTTTCCTTGAACCATTAACACAGGTATTTTAGACTGCTCCAAATAGAGGCAGAAAAAAGAAATTAAAGGAAGATCTCTATAACCAACCTGATCCAAAAATAGTCAAATAAAGACAATCTCAAATAGGTCGAGTCCCAAACATATAAAAGTTTATGCTCGGGATTCACTATCTTTTGATACCTCCTCCCTTATACTCCTTGAAAGGGATATAGAAATGAATTAATCATTCAGATGGCACTCTAGAATTATTATTCTTTATTTTTATTTTTTATTTTTTATTATTTATTTTTTATTTATTTTTTATTATTTATTTTATTTATTATTTTTTATTTTTTATTATTATTGCACCATGTGCGACTTGTGGGATTTTAGTTCCCCAGCCAGGGATCAAACCCGGGCCCTCAGCAGTGAGAGTGTGGAGTCCTAACCACTGGACCACCAGGGAATTCCCTAGATGGCACTCTAGAATGATTACTAGGACAGCGGTCATGTGGTTAAGTTTATATTAGGGTTATAATTAGCTATCTTCGGTATTTAAAATTTTTATATTATCACCTTCGTTATCTTCTTACCCTCTGTTGTCTAAAACAGTATCCATCTGGAGGCTATTGAAATTTTAATTGACGAAAATTAGATAAATTTTAAAATTCAGTTTCTCAGTCATACTAGTCACATTTCAAGGGCTTAATAGCCACGTGACTTATTGGCTACTATATTGGTCATTGCAGATACAAAATATTTCTATTGCAGAAAGTTCTACTGGATAGCACTATCTGAGCAACGTTACTTATCATTGTCATGAAAAGGAACTTTCCTACTTATTTATTCTAGTAATGCTAGCAGGGTTTTACCTGTAATATAGTACAGCACATTTGGATTGCAACACATAACTGAACTTTTCACAGGTACGGAAGAATCTATGTATTGATTCAGTACAAAGAGTTTCATCCCAATTTACGAGAAGAGAAAACTAAGGCTTGACATATCACAAGACTGGCGCTCTTTCTGTCAGAGAATGTTGACAGTGCCATAAAAACTGTTATCCTCTGAATTTTCTGTAAATGTATTAAGTACCTTTGGGTAATATGGGCTTTGGAGTCAGATATAACTAAATTTTAATCCTAGTGCACACTACCTGCTGGTGGTATGTCTGGGAGCAAGTTACCAAACTTCTTTTTTTTTTTTTTATTGCGGTACGCTGGCCTCTCACTGTTGTGGCCTCTCCCGTTGCGGAGCACAGGCTCCGGACGCGCAGGCTCAGCAGCCACGGCTCACCGGCCCAGCCGCTCCGCGGCATGTGGGATCTTCCCAGACCGGGGCATGAACCCGTGTCCCCTGCATCGGCAGGCGGCCTCTCAACCACTGCGCCACCAGGGAAGTCCAATTACCAAACTTCTTGGAGAGACTACAGTTCCTAATGGTGTGAACCAATTCTTGAGCTGGTCTATTGTCATTTTTTATTTTTGGAATAAGTTGTAATTGCCCTGGCACCCAGGGCAAACGCAGTCCCCTCTCTTTATTTTTTTTTAATTTTTATTTATTTATTTATTTATGTTGCATTGGGTCTTTGTTGCTGTGCACAGGCTTCCTCTAGTTGCGGCCAGCGGGGGCTACTCTTCGTTGTAGTGCATGGGCTTCTCATTGCAGTGGCTTCTCCTGTTGTGGAGCACAGGCTCCAGGTGCACGGGCCTCAGCAGTTGCGGCACACAGGCTCAGTAGTTGTGGCTCATGGGCTCTAGAGCGCAGGCTCAGCTGTTGTGGCGCACGGGCTCAGCTGCTCCGCGTCATGTGGAATCTTCCCGAACTAGGGCTCAAACCCATGTCCCCTGCATTGGCAGGCGGGTTCTTAACCACTGCGCCACCAGGGAAGCCCAGTCTCCTCTCTTAAGCAGCATTTATAACTATATCTATATTGCTATAGTATAGGGTTGGCCAAAAAGTTCGTTCAGGTTTTTCCATGATATGGCATGCAAAAAAGCCGAACGAACTTTTTGGAGGGCCAACTCTCTCTCTCTCTCTCTCTCTCTCTCTCTCTCTCTCTCTCTCTCTCTATATATATATATATATATATATATATAGTGATAATAATATATATCTCTATCTCTAAATCTATATATACGTTGACTGATTTTCAAATGAGTCTGAAGGACATATTTTCCTTATTGCTCCTTCCCTGCCACCACTCAGACTGGCCTCTCTTCCAAAGGCCAAAGCTCTGGTTAGGTGGCTTCTCCTATTGCTACTCTATCTCCAGGTTCCAATAAATGCTCGCTCTCCTTACCTCTTCAGGCCTAGGGCTGAGTAATGTCATCCTACTGTTGCTAGCACCATCTGTACCTTCCCATTGGTTTCTCTTAACCCTGCACACACGACTGTAACTTATCCCTCTATTACCTCTCATCCTTTACCCGTTTCAGCATGTTGTGTGCTTCTTGCCCTGACAGAGAAGCAATCAAACTGACATCATAACGTATCTACTAAAAATGAAGGATTCATTTACAATTCTACAGCAGTTACTACAGGGCCAAATATAACTTGAAATTAACGTAAACAAATTTTATGAATATATTTTGCTATATTCATATCTATCTAAAAACACATATCTAGAATAGTTTTCACTGTATGTTGAAATTAAGAGATTTGCTATATAGTGGCATAATTTTTTTATCTTTTTCATAAAAGGCAAAATAGATTATTGTTAAAAATTACATCTTCAAAAAGACAGACTTTCAGTTCATAAAAACAACATGTACAGTAAGGATTCTCTCTCTCTTTTTTTTTTTTACAACTGAGAAAACCAATATAATTTGTATACCTTCTGATTGGTCACAAGATGACAACTAGAGAACATGTAAAACCAAACAGACGCATGCACAGGGTTGTTAATCGCAGCAATATATAAAATAGCCAAAATTTTGTAACAGCTCTAATATGCAACATTAGAAGATAAAGATAAACTAACTACATATTATATTTTAAAAAATATATAGCTAGCATTACGGCAGGGACACTGACCCATGGATGGCTGCAAAGATGTTGGCACAATCCAATCAGATGTTGCTGACTGGTATAATCTAACAAAGGCATACCAATTCAATACCATTTCTATACTATAAACATATGATAGAATATTACGGAGCAATTTAAATGATGATTAAATCTTACAACACAAAATCAAACACCCAAAAAACTAACTGTATTAAGGAAAGTCATGGTTGAAAGGTACAAACTTCCATTCAGAAAATAAATAAGTCATAAGGATATAATGTACAGCATGGTGATTCTAGTTAATAATCCTATACTGCATATTTGAAAGTTGCTAAGAGAGTAGATCTTAATAGTGCTCAACACGAACCCAAAACATTTTTTCGTAACTATGTATGGGATAGATGTTAACTGGACTTACTGTGGTGATCATTTTGCAATATATACTAATATCAAATCCTTAAGTTGTACACCTGAAACTAATATAATGTTTTATGTCAATTACATCTCAATAAAAAGAGCCAGAGTATTTAGGAAAAAGATCTGTTCGATGTGGGTGGTATTTCCCCCATTCTAAAACTGTATTTTAAAATTTTCCTTTAAATACCATATATTTTATGCTAAAAAGGAAAACCACTAGCAATAAGCAAGAATCAACAACTGAGAGTTTATTAATGGAATTGTATGTGTATCGAATAAAAATTTCACTAAATTATAAAAAAACACACATTTGGACAAATTATCTTAATAATCTATCAATACTACTCTTTTCATATTAACTTCACCTCCTCTAAAATCTCATCAACCACTAGGAAATGTCTTGATTTAAAAAAAACAACTATAACCTGTGGATAGGATAGTCAGTGTGAGGCACCTAGGAAGCAGCAGGTAGGGAAAGAGAGTGCAGTAGTATATTCTGCTGTCATGAGACTAACGTGAGACCCTCAAGAGCAATTCGCGAGGGGAATTTAATACCGCTTTTGAAATGTTTACAATAAAGGTGCTTTGTTAGAGACTGTGGAGTTTATTTGTTCATTTATTTGGTTTTACACTCAAAGAAAAATATAGTCCTAAATATATTACATTGGCAACTGTACTGTTAATGTCTTAATAAAGCTAATAAAATAGAGTTTTTACATCAGGATCTGGATTTAAGTCTAGATTTTTCCACTTAGTAACTGTAAAATATTGTATAAATTACTTACTCTGTGAAGCCTGGTGTCTTTATCAGTAAAATAGGGGGAAGGGAAACTACTTCAATTGGCTGTTAGAAATATTTCTTGTGATAGTGTGTGTCCTGAATACTCAGTACCTCATGTATTATAATTAATAAATGTTTATTCCCCTTCCTAAAATTGAGGAAGTAAATGATAGACAAAAAAAAAATGGTATTGTCACAAATCTTTTTTTCTTTCTTCCTTCCTACCTCCCTCCTTCCCTCCCTCCCTTCCTTTCTTTTAGTTATACTCATAAACTACATTTTTTTTTGGGTTTAGTAAACCTGTCTATCTAAAAAATGACTCAAATTAAGGTAATTGAAGATGTTTCAGATGGCATAAATTTACTTTTCCATCACCTTAGTACTCAAAGTATCTTTCTACTTTGAATAAACTTTCAAAGAAGATTTTCAATGTTTATTTGGAACTATTTAAAAGTTGAGACTAGAGGTTCAAGGCCAGGTCTGAATTCAAATCCAAGCTTCCTAAACTTTTCTAAGACAGTAAAATAACCATTGTGCTCTAGATTCATGGGACTTCATAGACTATTTCTAAGGGTTATATTTAATTTAGTTCAAATTTGTTGCTTGTCACAATAGGCCTTTTTTTCTCTTTGAAATAAAAGAATATTCCCTCTATTACTTCCTTGACTTGGTTCTAAAATTTATTCACTAATTCTTTTTAATATAATTTTCAGAAAATGTGGTATGTTTCAATAGCATACTCTTAAATTTTTCTGTGTAAGAAACCCCCAAAGAAGGGATATTACCCCAGAAGCCTAACAGTTTTATTGTAATATTCTACTTAAAAAACTCAGGTGTTACACTTCACTGAGTATAATATACTGGATTTCAAGGAACTAAAGACAATGTTATTTGAAAAAGTTCTAATTACTTGTATAGTTAATTTTTTTCTCAGCAAATAAATTCTCAAGTATTTTCTCATCAAATCACTTAGAATGGAGATTCTGGGACTTCCCTGGTGGTCCAGTGGTGAAGAATCCGCCTTCCAATGCAGGGGATATGGGTTTGATCCCTGGTTGGGGAACTAAGATTCCACATGCCGCAGGGCAACTAAGCCCGCGTGCTGCAACTACTGAGCCCATGTGCCTCAACTAGAGAGAGCCTGTGTGCCGCAAACTACAAAGCCCACGTACTCTGGAGCCTGCATGCACAACTACAGAGCCCACGTGCTCTGGAGCCCACGTGCCACCACTAGAGAGAAGCCTGCACGCCGCAACTAGAGAGAAGCCCACGTGCCGCCGCGAAGAGCCTGCGTGTTGCAACTAAGACCTGACACAGTCATAAATAAATAAATAAATAAATAAAATATTAAAAAAAAAAGAAATGGAGATTTTAGTTTTAAAAATAGTATTGTATTCAATGGTAGGATTAAAGTCTTCCCAAAGTGAGAGAACAAATAATAATAGTGATTTATTTCTGTGATTGCCTTATCTATTCAACTAGAATGTGTTACTATACATTGTATATTTGTTCAGATCCAGAGTCCATTCTAACTATCTAATAAGAGGTCAGTAAATACTTACTGAATCATAGATGATTCAGTAGACATTCTACATTTGAAATTACATGTATAGTTTGTATATAATCAAGATGTATACACATATATAATCAAGATATGTATAATCAAGATATATACATACATATACACACACACACAAGATATATATCTATATATCTATCTTGAACTGAAGTACAACCATATACGTGTTAAATGATCCTTTTTCATTAGTAAGAAAAACTTGCCTCATGGTTTATTAGCCCCAAATGCAACCCATTCCATACTTAAACCTATAAATGGCAAGGGGTATGGGAAAACATAAATGGAATAAACAAAGTATGATTCATTTCCTGTGACTAGGGGGTAGGGTCCTTTCTCCCCTGAAGATTACTACCAAATAGTATGGATGTATATCTGAAAAAAATCAGAGTTCTTTTGCAGAGGACAAAGGGATGAGGGTGTTTGGTAACTAATGATATCTTTTAAAATTTAGCATAGAAGAAAAAATCCAGTAATATTAATTATGAGTAAGACATTCTTCTAGCATGATATCAAATATGGCCAGAATTCCTACGAATTTTGGACGTGAATTTAATTTCTTTTTTAAATTAAGTTTTAGTCTTGGAGTCGTTCGATGTATTAATATTTCTATAACAGACTCAAAGAGAAGCATAATTACTTATGCCTTGTTTTTTTCTGAGCCATTATGTGTAAAATCATAAACTCAGAAATACAAGGAATCACTAAAAGAGTACTGCAGAAAATGTGAGTTCATAGTAAAACTTTGGTAATTCAGACAAGTTTAAATAAAATTAATACATAAAATTAATAGTAAACATAATAAACAAGTAGTAAATCATTATCTCTTGAGTTATTTTTTTCCTAAGAACAAAATGGTAATTCAAATTAGGTGAACCTAACTGATGATTAATTATATCGTCAGGGGAACAATATAAATGAGAGTAATTTAAGAGCAGAATATCAATAGTTTTTGACAAAAGAAGAACTGATAGTGCCCATTGAGTTTATATAATTTCTTGAATCATGAATACACTATTGATTTACTTAACAGACTCCTTTCACAGGTAAATTCCTCCTAGAATCTGATCATACTATATAAATTCTAAATGAGTTAGCTCACTTAAACAAGGTTTTATTTTAGCCCAGGACTATATGCTATTTATATTTTTAAATAACAGCATAGCATTTTTGTCTTAGAATAATACTTTTATGTTTAGGCATTGAATCATTCTTAAATCAATTACAGAGGCCCACATAAGAAAAGTGAATTTATAAAATTGGCTAAAATTCACAACCCAGGAAAATAGAAGTCAAAATCTAAAATAGTGGCTGTTCTCAAAGACAATGTGAACACTCTCATGTTAGAGACCAGAATCTACTTTTCAATTTCAAAGGTGAATCCTCTTCTAATAATCAGATCTACCCTGGTGGCGCAGTGGTTGAGAGTCTGCCTGCCGATGCAGGGGACACGGGTTCGTGCCCCGGTCCGGGAAGATCCCACATGCCGCGGAGCGGCTGGGCCCGTGAGCCATGGCCGCTGAGCCTGCGCGTCCGGAGCCTGTGCTCCGCAACAGGAGAGGCCACGATAGTGAGAGGCCCACGTACCGCAAAAAAAAAAAAAAAAAAAAAAAAAATATATATATATATATATATATATTAATTAAAGCCTTATCCATAGCTACAATTGCAACATTTTAAAATGTCTTTTCTTATAGGCAGCAAGTGGCTAAAAGGTTTGGCAAAAGTCAGCTAGATGTCACAGCAGAAGAAGGAATTAACTCAAAATGCATCAAAAGGAAAGCTTTCAAAAGGAAGTTAAAGCATCATAAATGCCAAGGGGGCAGGAATAAATACCAACTGCTGTCAAGACATACTTAACAAAGTTTATAAGAAGAGGAAGCAGGAGATGTGAAAACAGTATAGGGGAGCATTGATGCTAAATTTAAATCAACATTTTTTTTTTAAATTTAGAAATTCATAAACTCCAACCAAGGGAAATGACACTTAAGTAAGTATAAATTCCATGGTAATGATTATTTAAAACCCCATATTGACTATGAATTTATGCATGGTGATTCATATGCAAAGTAACAAAATTGCATTTATAATAGAAATGAGAACAAAGCAACAGAATTTGTAACACATTAAAGGAAGCATTAACTGTAGTGGAGGAGAGTCAAGTTCCTAAAGAATCACTTATTCATTCACTCAGCAAAAACTATAATTATTGTGTTCATGTCATAAATCCAGGGTCTTTAGAAATTAGTGATGAATTTAAATTAAATGCATCTGAATTTCAAAGTATACTTTTTTATCTGGAAACATTTTTTTAAAATGAAACTAACCTCCAAATTTAATAAAATAATATTTTTATTGATGGAAGATAATGACTTTTTAAAAAGTTGTTTATTGGAAAGTAAAGGAAGAAAGCCAAGTTGATTGATTTATTAAGGAGCAATATTATGCTGGCTATTATATCAACAATATATTGTTTTACCAACAATAATAAGTTTTCATCAATGACAATAAGTAATTAGAATGAATACTATTTTTGAAGCACTTACAAAGTATCAAATATACATTTCAGTACAATTAGTCCCTATGTTAATTTTATTAGTTTTTTTTTTCAGTTCAACTTCACAGATGAGAAAACTAAAGCTCAGATCGCTGAAAATTTTACATAGGATTACACATTTAAGAAGTGATTTAAACCTAAGTCTGTTCAATTTTAAAGCTCATACCCTTAAATGAAAATTATATTCATGATTATATTATCAATTTTGTTGGCTACTTAAAAATTTAAAAGTAGATATATATACAACTTATACTACCAATGACATAAATGAGCCTAATTATGGTTGGTTTGACTATAGTTAAATGTGTTATATATTTTGATTTGTTGTTATTTCATTCTGGAATATTAAATTTCCTCACTTCAAATACTTTACAAAATATCCCCATGCTTTTTGGGGGAAATTGTAGAGAACTATTTAGCTTCAAATGCAATTTTAAATTGGTTAACTAGTGTCAATTCAGGTCTTTGCAGATTCCTATTTGAAAGCAAGGCTAGTAAAAATAGTCTTATAGAGAATGATTGGAAGAGTTGTTTGAACCCTATGGAATGGGAGGAAATATTTGTGAACCACGTATCCTACAAGGCTTAGTCTCTAAAATATATAAGGAAAAACTACTACTCAATAGCAAAAATATCTAAAAACCTAAATGAAAAATGGGCAAATGACTTGAATAGATATTTCTCCAAAGAAGACATACAAATGGCTAACTGGCATATGAAAACACGCTCAATGTCACTAATCATCAGGGAAATGCAAATCATAACCACAATGAGACATCACCTCACATCTGTCAGGATAGCTATTATCAAAGAAACAAAAGACAATAAGGGTTGGCGAGAATGTGGAGAAATTGTGCAATGTTGGTAAGAATGCAAAATGGTGCAGCCACTATGAAAACAGTGTGGAAGTAAATAGAATTACCATATGATCCAACAAACCCACTTCTGGGTATTCATCCAAAAGAACTGAAATCGGGATTTTGAAGATACAGCTACACTCCCATGTCCTTAGCATCACTATTCACAATAGTCAAGATGTGTATATAAACTAAATATCCACAGACAAATGCATGGATAAAGAAAATGTGGTATATATACGGTGGAATATTATTCGGCCTTAAAAAAGGAAAGAAATCCTGCCATTTGCTACAACATGGAGGAAGCTGGAGGATATTATGCTAAGTGAAATAAGTCAGCCACAGAACGACAAATACTGCATGATTCCACTTATATGAGGTATGTATAGTAGTCAAATTCACAGAATCAAAGAGAGGAATGGTGGTTGCCAGGGGCTGAGGGAAAGGGGAAATGAGGAGTTACTAATTAATGGGTATAAAGTTCAGTTAAGCAAGATCAATAAGCTCTAGAGATCTGCAGTACAACACTGTACCTATGGTTAACAATACTGCATTGTACACTTATTTGGTAAGAGGGGAGATCTATTAAGTGTTCTTACCACAATAAAATAAAGTAAAATAAAATAAAACAAAAAAGAGAAGACAAATAAATGAACCGTCTCACTCAACAAAGAACTGTCTAGCAAAATTGTCTAGAAAAAGGAAACAGACTATCTCACTTTTTTCTTTACCTTCTTGAAATCATGGCTGCTTCTCTGGAGAACTTCATTATCACCTAGACAGTCACCTGGATATTTCTTCCAGAAATCCAGATAAGGCACACATTTAGAAAGTCTGGGCATGGCAAATAAAGCTGCCTTTGACCACTGTAAGTGAAGACTGACCCTGTAGGTGTTTAAAAAAATTATTCCAGTATGTGGTTCAGTCTCTTGAGATTTAATGGTAGCCAATTATGGTCCATAGACCAGAAAAGTGACTGATCATTGTCTGAAAACATGATGATAAATTGGTAAAGTAAAACAGATTCATCTTTTTTTTTTCTTTTCCCCTTACAGGTAGATGTTGATTGAAATGAGAGGTTTAAAAAGCTGACACAGCTTTGATCTCTTCTTTGATGTTTCCTGCTGTTGTCTATGGTGTTACTCTTTATAAAATACGGTCAGTTAAAGTAAAAAGCCAGAGCACAGTTTCTCCTCACTAATGATTAATAAAAATGACTTGGCAAATAGAATTCTACAGACTGATAAATGGAAACAGCACAGGACACCCCCAAATAGTAAAGAAAGAGACATTTTTACATTGGCACGCTAAGCTGCCCTCTGTTCCCTGAGCCTGCATGCTCTCACTAGGTGTTTTGCACCTGCTTTTCTCTTTTTCAGAATGCCCTCTCTCACACGTTACCACTAATGAAATGATTACACTTGCTTCAAGACCAAATCAAACACTGCCGTCCCAGGTCTCCTGGCCAGTAGAGTCATACCCAACTCCACAGCACCCGGTATGTGCCTCTATTATCTTTCTGTACCATGGTATCATACGCATTTGCCTGCGTCTCTTCTAGACATGGTGTTCTTAACTATTTTTGTGCTATGGATCCCTTTGGCATCTGGTGAAGCATATGGAACACTTCCCAGAATGTTTTTAAATGCATAAAATAAAAAGAAAAAATCATATGGGGATAGGAAGGAAATTAATTATATTATAATATAGTTATCAAATATTAAATATAGGAATATATTATATGTGATTATTAATACACTGGTTGGAGTTATAATCATTAATAAAAATGCAAGACAGTAGTGAATATAAATGATCTTTCAAAATATCCACTACAGCTAGGATTTGATATAACAATATTGGTGATAAATTCATAGACACTGCTAAGGCTGTAGTATGTTGCCTACCTTCATAATTGGGGAAAAATGCTAATTTTCAGTTAAAGGTTAAATAAAGATGCACTTTTTCTCCTGTCCTGCTTTGTGGACTCCAGATTAAGAATCCTGTCATTTGACTCTATGGTCTTACAGGCAGAGTTTTTGATTTGTTCATTTTTGTGTCTTCAGTACAGAAAAGAAGCACTGGCACAATCTAAGCGCTCCACAAAGTTTATCAAATGGTGGCTGAATTGTGTTTTGAAGGTTTGGATGCTGACCTTATCATTGCCCTTACCACATCACATGAAGACACTTGATATTTTCAATTCAATTTGTCACCATACATGGTGCTACATATATTCTTTTTTTTTAGACATAGAAGCTTCCAAATTAAAATTAAAAAGCATCTGTGACTAAGCAATTTGTGTTTGTTGTATTTTTCTCGACTTTCCCCTAAGTCAAGAGACCACCATGAAGATGTTGCTAATGCAACTGATAATGCCCTGATACTCAGCAACACTTCCCAGGGAGCTTAAAGCTCTAATCACAGAATCTAAGCCGTCTCTACAATACATCCTGAAAATGGGAGACAAGTATCATTATTTTCTGCCTTTCAAATGGAAGGCTCTGACACCAACAATATTAAGTGGCACATCGAAGGGCATTCCACTATTAGGTAGTGAAGGTGAGAAAGAAAAAAAAAAAACACTCCATTTCCTGACTTGTGGCTATTTTATTATATTAAGAACCCTGCCCAATACTCAGAGGAAAAAATGAGCCTATCATTTGGATGTCTCCCAATAGCCTGATGCCTGATATCATATAAACAAATTATATATGATTAATTTTTCATCTTTAACCTGCTTTATTTTTAAAAGTTGGTATAGCTGTAGGTGGCTGTTCAACTTAATCAAATTAGAGGATAAACAAAATGACAAATGTCATTTCTCTTAGTGTGTTTTAATGATACAATTCGAACAATACTACAAGTCTGTATATTACTACAAAAAACAACTATATAAAATAAATACCTCAAACATTTGCCAAATAGGTATAATATATGTAACATATATACACATATATAACATGTATATAATACAATATAATAATTTCCACTATTACAGAATTAAAATGAGTCTATTTTCAACTTACTGAAAGTTATTTCTAAATTCAGAAAATTTCAAAGAGATTTCACAATGCTATGCTGCTTATTAACATTAAAGACATTAATAGATAATTGCTTGAAGAAGAAAATAGGCTTTTTCAGTAACAACAACAAATTTGCAGCATAACAGGAAATACATCAGCCTATCCCCTTTGAGGAAAAAAATAAGATTCTGGTAAAATATGCTGAAGGATCCTTATGGTATAACTTGATCAGAGTCTGCCTGAATTATGATTATCTATATTATCCTAAAAAATTGACTCTTCCTCATAAGACTTCATTATCATCACCAAAAGAGACTAGCTCATTGCATTGCGCCAAAAAATATAATTCATTCAACATTTAAAAGTAAGAATATTGGGCTTCCCTGGTGGCGCAGTGGTTGAGAGTCCGCCTGCCGATGCAGGGGACGCGGGTTCGTGCCCCGGTCCGGGAGGGTCCCACGTGCCGCGGAGCGGCTGGGCCCATGAGCCGTGGCCGCTGGGCCTGTGCGTCCGGAGCCTGTGCTCCGCGGCGGGAGAGGCCACAACAGTGAGAGGTCCGCGTACCACAAAAAATAAATAAATAAATAAATTAATTAATTGAATTAAATAAATAAATAAATAAAATAAATAAATTTAAAAAGTAAGAATATTAACTACATACACACAAAAAAGAAAATTCTAGGCATTCTATCAGTCATTTCATGGCTAATCATTACTTTTGATCTCAGAACCAGAAGTGCAGTACTCAATAAGCTAATTGGGAAGAAACAGTTTTTAATGTGAAAAATATAGAGTTCTTGATCTTTGAACAAAGTTGAGCTTTTAATGCTTTTCAAGTGAAGAAAGAACTAGGTTTGTTCTCCTTCTGGTTCTAGTAAATAGGAATGACAATTGCAAAGCAGGTATTCCAAAATATGAAACAAAATTATCATTCTTGAAAAAAAAATCTTCTAGCATCTGTTGCAACACAGAGCCATTATAATGCAATTAGACAGACTAAGGACCAGATGCCAAGGAGGCAAAATTTAAAAGATGAAGCATGGTATTATTTTGGTTAATAAATTTAATTCCAACTGTTACAAGAGTGATTCATGGACTTTTTTTTTCTTAAAAGCAGTTACCACATGTACATATTGCATTTTAACATGATGCCTATGTAATGCAATGAGAAGAGTAAACTGCCTCTTACAGAATATTAGATAATTTAAAATGACTAAACAGTAGACAGTCTCACAGGTGGATGAATAACTTGCCAATGGTGACACCTTAGTCTTTAAATTTATACTTCAAAACAGTAAAACATAGCTTATGCTACAAATATAATGGAATTCTATGAAACATGATCAAAGCAAAATATATTTTAGAAATATTTAAAGTACAATATTTGTTTTCCCCTAATATCCATTATGGTGTGTTTGGAATACATGCCAATATAATCCTGAAAATACAATTTAAACACTACTCCAAGAAATGTGTAGGTAGAAGTTAAAACCCTTTAGCATGTTCACGTTTTGTATTTCTACCTACAGTTGCCTCTAGCACTCTTTATTTTGAAAATAAAAGTCTCTTGTACAGTAAGCTTGTTAAAATGAAAGTCCAGATCCCACCAGAAGAGCATAAGCAAAGCGAGAGAAGAGAAACAGTAACATAAGAACCTGCTGACTCAAATTTATTAACAAGTTTATTTTATCAAGTTGAAAATAAAATGTAGAAGCCATTAGTATGCAAAAATACATAATGTATTTTCATAGGTGTGTAACGGTAGCTCACTCAAAAAGTCGAATCTGTGTTTTATTAATAGGATCTGTGTTTGTAACTCACTTATGTGAGAGCATAACCTCGACATCCCCAGATTCCTGTTCCCAGGGAAGAATGATCAAACCAGGGGGGCACATTGGTATTAATTATGCCAGACCTGTCAGCCCATGTCATAAAGTTCTCCTAAAGACTCTGTAACTTAATAGCAACCACTATATGGGAAAACTGCAAACATTTATGACAAAGAGAGACCCACCTCATTTGGATATTCAGGAATCATTCATTCCACAACACACACTTTCATTTAGCCTGAGCAGTGAAAATACATAGGAAAGCTCAACCTCAGTATCAACAATGATTATATGATGAGAACATGCCTTTTCTCATTCATGGTTTTTACTACATATTTGTTGAATAAATGTACGAAATCCATACAAAGCAACCATATTATTTTTAGCAACCATAACAAATAGATACTTTCTTCTGAGATATTCACTCCACATATATTTAATTTTTCTCAAGTGATAGAAAGCTAGAACATGTTATACTGCAGTCAAAGCCAGAAATGACACACTTTTCCATCATAGACAAAGGGACAGATATTTTCTTTTTAATACAAGTGTAAACAGGGGATCTCCCAAACAAAAGGCATTTCAGCAGAGGGATGTTCCCTTTTTTGGACTGTGCCTCAAGAATAGGTAAATATGATAAATATATGGTTATCAGAGGAACTATTTCTATGGACACAATATTACTCACATAGTGTTTAGAAATATATTATCTGGTGCTTACTGTTTTGTAAACAATGAATCAAAAACATGGAGAATACCTACTGGGGTATTTAAAAGGGAATATAAAACATAGCACCTGTTCTCAAGAACTTTATAAAAAGTTACAGAATCAAAAAAAATCCACAGGAAATAATTACCAAGTAATTAAATTGAGAAACTGGGTAGAAATGATTATGTGGAACGAAAGTTCACAGAATGAAGTGAGGTTTGAAGCAGTTAGAGAAAGCGCTGTGGTAGCTTTAACACTCGAATAGATTTTTGAAGATAGGAATGTTTTAGAACCAAAATGAGCAGAGGCAGAAAATTCCAGAAAGAAAGAATGAGCCCAGCAGGACAGGAGAGAGTGAGTGAACTGGCCTGTAAGAGAGAATATTTTATGCTGAGAATATAGATAAAGACAACACACCTCAAACCTTTAATAGTGCATAGTCAATACAGTATTCTGAGAGGATTCATATCACTCAACTGATTCTACTAGATTTGAGAATTATACAGCCAATCAGCTAAAGGCCTTGGATCACGAATTTTGGTTACATAGTTATTAAAAACACTGTTATTAAAAAGTAAGTCATATTTATCATTATATTTTACTTTTCTGCACTTATGTTTATTATTATTATTATTATTTTGGCTGTGCAGCATGCAGGATCTTAGTTCCTCAACCAGGGATCAAACCTGTGCCCCCTGCAGTGGAAGCGCTGAGTCCTAACCACTGGACAGCAGGGGGATTCCCCTGTCTTATCTTACTTGATCCTGATCCTGAAATTATTGAAAGCCAGGAAAAGATCGTTATTATGCCAGTTTTTCGTTATTTTTTCCAGCTTTGTTGAGTTACACTTGACACATAACACTGTGTAAATTTAAGGTATACAACATGATGATGTGATACGTGTATATACTGTGACATGATTACCATGATAAGGTTGGTTAACATATCCATGACCTCACATAGTTACCATTTGTGTGTGTGTGTGTGTGTGTGTGTGTGTGTGTGTGTGTGTGTGTGGTGAGAACATTTAAGATCTATTCTGTTTTAGATGTGAAAATTGAGACCCGCTGAGGATGAATGACAGCCTCAAAGGTACACAAATAAGCATGGGAGTTATACCTCCTCCCACGTGTCCTGGTTATGAAGCCATTACCTACTTCTATAATTTCCACATGTCACTGAGAATCTGAAACTTTTATCACAAAAACATTTCTAGAAGGTCTGGAATCATACCCTAACAGAATATGGAAAGAAAATCCATTTAGAAAGGATTATCTCAACTTGCTGAAATGTGTATGCAAAATATCCTTTGCGCCATCAGATATTATGGGACAAAACAGAAGCAGAAACTATGAAACAAGCTTACCATTGGAGAATGGACTACTCTTGAAATTTAGACAATTCAGGTCATTAGTCATAGAGTCCTAAGGGGAAAAGGTATGCTTGATTCCACCCTAGTAAAGCCAGAAGCTCTCTAATTTACACCCCCTACTTGGCTGTGGATATCAGATGTGCTCAGGTTGAACAAGTTCAAGACTCTTGCTTGAGTAGTTTTAAGGAATGTAACACGGTCTGAATAGTAATTGGTTATTTAATAATCCTGCTTTCAGAGCCAACATAAGCTTGCTTCACTCTTAAGCACAGAATAGGACCAACTGCCTTACTCTGTGCTAGGAAAAGAAACCTTCATCTGCGTATAAGCTTTAAAGTCGACCTGATGTGAAATCCTAAAATACATTTTGAAAATGAATGGATTAGTGATAAAATTAATGAGAAAACTAAAGTCTCCAAAATGAAATATTTTTGGCATGTAATAACCTGATATGCTGCCCTCCAAAGTTCCTTGCAATTAGGATTGCTGAGCCATCTCAGCATAGCTTTTCTTGCATCGTGGGTATTATATTAACCAAGCCAACTTGTCTATTTGTCCTTGTGTCACATCACTTTACAACACTAACTTTTACTTCATTTAGATCAATCTCCGTATCCACAACAATATGTTACATTTACTGTTCGAGTTTTCTCAGCATGCTTCTTCACTGATCTGGAAGGGCTTCCCACTAAAAGGACTACTACCAACTACAACTTCTGTATCCGACACTAACTCGAACCCCCTCACCTACTAAACTGCTCGTTATCTTTACTGTTAGCATCTCTCACTCCCATTTCACACAATCCACTGTGTGATGTCCGGCCTAGCTTGGGTTCCAACTGACCACTTCTGTGTCACATACAAAGAACAACACCTCAGACTATACATACATACATACATATAGATACATACATACATATGTTTCCAAAATCCAGAATTATAACTGCTATCTTCTTTCTCCGAATGTCTACTTCTCTTTGCTCGCAAAACATCAAAAGATGTAGAGATTGTGCCTCAGTAAATTACTATTTATCCACCATCAATCAAAGCCTAGTATTGCTATTCATTCATGGATTCAGCAAATATATATTAAGACAATGTGCCTGACAATATGCTTGTTTCTGTACATTCAGTGATAATCAAAGCAGACAGAGGCTGGGTGAGGAAAGCACGTCAGGCAGACTCAACAGCAGAAATGACTCTGGCATTTGAGAGATGAGAGCAGGTCAGGGTGGCTGAAGGGCGGCAAGACTGCAGAAGAGGAGGGAAGAATTGGATCTAACAGAACAATAATGATCTTGAATCAGAGATCAACACAACCTGGTTTCCATTTATAAAAGATCCCTCTGGACACTCTGTGGAAAATGGAGGGAGTAGAAGGGGTCAAAAGCAAAAGTGGCAAAGTCAAGTTGGGGTGTTTAAGGGTAACTTAGGATGGAATCAAAAGATATGGATAATGTGATCTAGTTTCTCTGCTGTTCCATGAACCTTTTATTCACCTATCTTGACAGTCTGGCACATTGTCTATAGCAGCTGCTCTATTCCTTCCCACTCTTTTTCAGGTTCACAAACTGTTTCTTTCCTCTCCAACTGTTGCTCCACCTTGATGGATGACTGTTCTTTAGTTACTCAATGGAGCAAAATCACCTGCTATGAGCTCCTGTCCTCTCCCCCTCCTTCTGTCATCTTAAGTGCCCTTGCCCTGTTTTTTTGCGCACATGAAATAATTTATCTCTATCACTGTGCTAATTTAGATTCTCCCCAAACAGACAGCAAGGTGAGGACTTAGGATGCAGGTAGTTTATCTAGCAATTGATTTCAGAAAGCACAAGTGAGAGGGTGGAGAAAGTGAGGTTGGGAAGGGGGAGGAGGCATTAAAGGATGTGTTAATGAGCACATTACTACTGGGGGCAACTGGGGTTCAAACCCTCACCCCTCCCACTCTGAGAAGCAGTGAAGAGCAGGCTTCAGAATTGTCCCGCCAGATGATGAAGAGGCTGGGGTGCTTTTCCCAAGGATGCCCATCCCCTAGTAGTTAAAGGATGCTCCTGGTGACTTTACCTCCCACCCTGCCCCCTTGGCCCCAAATTTCTGGTTTACTCCTGTTTTCAGCAGAGCAAGCTGTCAAGGTGCTGCAGTAAACCCTCAGGCAGAGCTGCAGAGCAAGACCCGGGAACCGTTGAGATCGGTGAGCCAGGAACTGCACTGAACTCAAGCCGGGAAGGAGATGTGGAACAGAGCATCAGCACCATCAACATCTTTCCCCTCCAGGACGGCGTTTATTTCTCCCCTCTACTGAAACATTCCTTAAAGACCTTACTGTTACGAGTTATAAAAGGGACCTTATAAATCATCTAGTCCAACCCCCTTATTTGAAGATTGGAAAATTAAACCCCCAAATTTTTCAGTTGATTTTGGGAATGCTATTTGCAAACGTTTTACTCTGTCGACTAAAATGTGTAAGAGCGTTTTATATATTTTTAGGTTGGTCAATAGTATTAAAATGAGTTGTAATACCTTGCCATTTATCAACATGTACTACCTCCTACTTGTACCCAAAATTTCAAATCTAAGCCAATATCTGTTGAAATTATAATCTCTACTCAATACTCACTTTTTGTTTAAATTTGCAGACTCTTAAGTACAGGCTAATTGGAAATTCCTGAACAAAAAAGCTATTTATGTTTCAAAATCCTCTTTACAGAATATTTCAATGTGTGCTATAGATGGCCTTGAGTAGAAGCAGTTTTTAATTGTTATTTTGTGGTTGTTTTTTAAAGCAACAGAAATGTTTCTAGGGTTCTGGAAACCTCCAAGGTAAGTGTTTAAAAATTGTGCTTGCAGGGTACTTCCCTGGTGGCGCAGTGTTTAAGCCTCCACGTTCCCAACGCAGGGAGCCCGGGTTCGATCCCTGGTCTAGGAACTAGATCCCATATGCTGCAACTAAGAGTTCACATGCCGCAACTAAGGATCCTGAGAGCCACAACTAAGGAGCCCGCTTGCCACAACAAAGACCCGATGCAACCAAATTTTAAAAAAAAATTGTGCTTGCAGAAGTCTGTATTTTGGCAAATAGTATCTGAAGCATAACCATAAACAAATTTGAACAGCAGGCTAGCTCACTCAGAAATCGTTTTATTCATTGGAATGGCTTCACATGTGGTATACTTTATTTTTAGTTTGGTTTAGTTTATGACTAACAATTCCAATTCCAAAGGTAGTTAAATAATATAATCTATTGGATAAATGATACTCTCTAGAGTAAGGCACATAGTCAATATATATTTTAACTTAATTCACACTGAAATTATTTGTATCAAAAATCTTTAAGCCAAATAATTTAATGCAGCTAGCTACGATAATTTTGTTATCCCTAACTATATGTCAAGGTTTCTCCTCCTTACTCTTTTTCCGAAAGGCCTTGTTAGACACCAGTGGTGCTCATTTTTATTGGAAAGGGATTTGTCTAGATTTCCCAGTAATTTTGTGAGAACTTTGGCACCCCTTAGTCATTATTCATTATGCAGACAGAATCTAACTCTTAACTTTCAAAAAAACCCCACAAAAAACCCTTTACATATTTTATTTTATGAGTGGCTTGAGTTTAATTTAAAAGAATGTTTTCACAGGTTCATGTTCAACCTTGGCTTGAGTCTTAAATATGGAGTAGAGCAAAGCAGAATCATTTTTCTGCTTTGGGCACCTTTCAAGCTGCCTAAGAAGGTACAAACAGGTGGGGACCTCCCTCCAACTCTTCCATTTCTCTTTCTTTCCTTCTCTTAACCATGTTCACAACACCCTGCCTAAAATAGAGAGGCTGAATTTTGATTGGCTGGGAAAAAATCCAACCATTCCAGGTTTTCCCTTCCCTCAACTTCCATTTCAATTTCAAGTGCTGGTCCAAAATAAAATACATGAAGAGAGAGAGTGTGTGTGTGTGTGCGTGTGTGTGTGTGTGTGTGTGTGTGTCTGAAGAAATATTTGGCCTGACCGTGAGGAATTAGGAAACTGAAAAAGCAAATAGATGATTGTATCCTGAAAGACTCAAATGAGTTTGTCAAAGAAATTCAATATTCATAATAAAAACAAAAAAACCTAAAATGCCCTTTGTTCTCACATTCGGTTAATGATCTAATAGCTATCACGATAAAATGTCATAAATATTACTCATTTGAACCAAATCAAATAGCATTAAAAATTGAAATAAAAATACCCCTTTTTTTTTCCTGGGGAAAGTTATCTGTAGGATTCATCCCTTCATTTATTTAGCTAATTTACTGAATGCTCATTACATTCCAGGCAGGTATTAAGTGCTAAGAATTCAGTGATGAAAGACAGGGATATGAGAGACTGAGTACAGTGCTAGCCCTTTTTCTCAAATTTATACTCCAAAACAACATTAAAGATGGTTTTATTTTCATAATAAAACCATAATTTATCATAAATATTAGGTATTTTAGTAACTATGAGTTGCTTTAATCATGAATGAAAAAGTAAAAAATAATAAACTAATAAGTGAGCCAGACCAAAATAAATCATTTGATATATTATTTAAATATCAGAAATATGGTACATTTGCTTTCTAAGCATCAGCCTCATTTCATCAACTTAGAAGAGTATCTGAATTAAAATAACATGAAAATGCGATCATAGCCCTATTGATTTCTGGACCCTACATATGTAGCATGTGATAGGTAAGACCAGGCAAAAAGAATACACTATAAAATTGGAGTAAATGATGATATCGATTTTCTTGATATATAATCAAAAAAATTGAGAAAATGATTGTATTGAACATCTCTACTTCCTTAAAGGCCTGCCCACTCCCAACTCTACATTATGAACATGTAGATTAAATTCCATTAAAAGTCAATTATCCATATTATAATTTAATCTAAATGTTGTACCCCATTAGAATATATCAAAGCTTAAATTTTACTGAAGAAATGGACCGTAACAAATGAGCATACAACTTAAAAAACAGCAAAGCTTACAATTTTTTGAATGCTTCAATTTAGTTCTTAGTATCTTAAAAGATGTATTTTAATTTTTTATTAGGCATTATAATTAAGTAAAATATCCAGTCTTGTCATGGTTTAATTTTCCAAAATGTAGCTTCTGTAAGGTAAATTGGAAAACATCTTATTTTTACTGAGTGAAAAGGGGAGACGTTGATATACATTACAGACTCAAGTGCTTATAAAAAATGGATCATACTTTCATTTTGTTAAAAGTGTCATAGACTAAATCCTTATTTAGGGAGGTATCTCAGGCAATACGAATCAAAAGAGTAATCAAAAATGGGTTCTTTACATATTTGAGAACTAATAACCAACTTTAATAATTTTATTGCTAATTTCTATAGGGTAATAATTTTCAAGAATAGGTACTGAATATTTTAATGTGTTAACCATTAATTTAACAAATGCCTCAATTTTGTGAGGGATGCATGCTTATTTTCTTGTGCAGTGGGAAACTTCTCTAAACAATGTGTAGAGAGAACCCTGGTAACTAGATTAAGAGAGAGAAAATAAGTGGGTTTTTTGCTAACAACGAACATGAGCCAATTTTTTTTTCATTCATTGAACAAGAAGTTCCCTACTATTTACTGACACATAAATCTCATTCCTCGACGATTCCTTGAGCTCTTGGTGTATGCACTGCATTAGTTAATTTCATAAGTCTTTTGTCTTTTCATCAAAAATGTAAACTTTCAGGGAGAACTTTTTTTTTTTAACCTTCTTATTTCCCATCAACCTCTGATTGATAGCTCAGCCATCCTTGGCAATTCACCATTCTCCCATTCCCTCTACGAAGAATGTCCTTTGGCTCATAAAGATTTATCAATTGGATAAATCTTTATGATCCAAATTCTCAGTCTACCTGAATCTTGGTGATTCTGATTCATAAATGAGAACCTTCTCATCTCCTCAGTGGTCCTCAACATGTGGTTCCCCACACCAGAGCACCAGTGTATCCTGAGAAACCTTTTAGAAATGCAAATTCTTGGGCCACACCTCAGAAGGACTGAATCAGAAACTCTGAGGGTGGGGGCCCAGCAAGCTGTGTTATAACAAGCCATCTGGGGGATTCTGATGCTCACTCAAGGCTGAGAACCAAGGCTCTAGTCTATCTTCTTCCAGAGTTTTTGTGAAGATCAAAGAGAAAAACTATGTCACGGGGCTTTAAGGGAAACAATCAAATAGATAAATATTGGGTTGGCCAGAAAGTTCTTTCGGGTTAGTCTAACATCTTATGGCAAAACCCGAATGAACTTTTTGGCCAACCTGATAAATCAAGGACTGTATAAGCATAATTTATTAAATAGGTCAAGGACTGTTTTTAACTTATTTTTCTGTTTCTCTATTTCTTCCTTAGCTTGTACATGCATTTAGAGATTATCTCAGCCATGTCAGCAAGCTTGGTGGCATAGTTCAAGCTGTGAGGGTTCAATAAATAGGTCGGTAAACATCGCAAATCAACACAGCTTTTGATGAAATGTCAAGCAAGACAGAGCTTAGCAATATTCAGCTCAGCTTGAACTCACAAACCATTAACTGGCCTCTGCACTTCAGGATAATCTGTCTGATGAATAAAACACAAACATGAAAATTAAAAAAAAAATCTTTAGAAAGAGATTAGTCAAAGCCAATCTGTAAATGAGAAATGGCAACCACTTAGATCAGAGCAAACGAGAGACAAGACTTGCAAAAGTGGGTAGCTTTTTCTTATAAATCAAGCTATGGGACAGCTGAAGATCCAAAAAACTTTTTAACTTTGGACTGTTTTCCTAATACATACTCATAATCTTAAAAAGACTTATTTAATCTCAACTTCTTCGGCTCTGCCCTGCCCCCAAAATTAGTCATCTTCCTTCCTAATGATAGAAAATCTTATTACAAGAGATTTAAATTCTAATAAAATTATCACAGCTTAGGAATTAGTATACTTTTAATATAAAGTTTGTATAGACCAACAATAAATTTTTGCTAATTTAGAACTTCAGGCTATCTTATAATTTAAAAAAACAGATAACACGATTAATCATGACACCTTTTTATTTAAAAGCTAGCATTTAACAATAAATGTTTAATCTTTAATATTATTCTTCTATATTTCAGGTAATTAGGCAGCCTATAATTATTGTTTACAACTGGTGGCCCAGTTTGATTCCTAATAAGTAGTGCATGCCTGATCATGTCTAAATTACTATTCACAAAAACCCTTATTATTTTCCTTTCTTTGACCAAAAAATGTCTTGAAACCTCTATATACACATAGGTGTTTCTATTGCTAAGACAAAAATTCTTCACATTAGTTTTCTAATGAGGTTATGGATTTAGTCTAGGTCCTTAGAAACTGAATTTGAAATATTATTGTTTACTGATTAAGGTCTGGGTCATTATTTTTTTTTCTTGTTTCTTCATACTAGAGATAATTTTAGATTTCTGAAGATCAAGTTCATAAAAGCCATAACCCAAAAAGTAGAATTTGGGCTCCTTTTCATTTCAGTACTTTGATGTTAAACCCCTTCCCTCCCTTCCTCACTACAAAAGCCCCAATTTAACTTTTAGAGAAAGCCACATGGAATAGGAGTGATCCAAATTTATCCTAGAGGTTGCAAATTGACCAAAAGAGTCACCTTTGGGGAAGCCTGCTTCCGAATGCTTGTGGCGTTTATCATTCTTCTGAATGGCTGTTGCATTTATCTGCAGCTTTTACTCACCAGATGAGACCTCAGACATTTCAAATTCTGCGGTGGCTTCCTACACCTTCATAGGAAAGCTTTTTGCTGATTTCCCTGTTGGTACTTTTCTCTTAAACATTCTATGGGATTTGATAAACCTCGAGGTAGAGTCATAGCCAAGCACAGATAAAGCAGGTACATAATCTCTGACCAGCTTCACAAAAGCAGACAAACACACAATCTTTTTGCACCTGTTTCTTCCACTCCGGTTGCCCTGAAAAGTGAGGTGTTCTTCACAGATTCACAGAGAGCGTTTTGCAAACACTCCCCTCTCCCAGCAATGGTTTCTTCCCTCGCAGGCTCAATCTACCTGATTACGTTCCTTTCTAATCAGTAACCTCAGTTCCTCTAGTAATAACTATGCCGCCTGCTTTATACAGGATTTCGCTGAGACTGAAGCATAAACCAGAGAGGAGAATTAAAGGAGCTGATTATTATGAGGACACCTGTATTTCTGTCTAGTCTTCATGCGAACTCGACACTGTACTCATGGATGCAAACTGATGTTATGAAAGAGAAGCAGAAAGGAGGATGCATAAAGAGGAGACTGGACTTGTGAAGTTGTGCACCTGTGTGACGCTAGGAGAAAAACAACAATTCTAAAAATGCCCAGTGCTGCTCGAAACACATTTGAACTTCCTATGCAAATATACAAATAAAGGTACTTGACAGCCAAATATCTTCCTCCAGATATACCTTTAAAAATCAATTCTAAAATCTGAAGTAATCTTAAACTAAACACAACCACAGGGCAGAAGTTAATTCTTAAAGCAAATGGAGACTGTTGAAGATTGAAGCAAAAATTCATCATGTAAACCTTGAAGTTTTTTAAATAAAAGGAATAATATGAATAACTTACTTACTCGAGATTATACTTGAAGTTAAACCTTGAATCTTGCTTCTTGAATGTACAGAATTGTGCCAGCCTTGTGTAATGCCAGCCTTGCTTGCCCAGAGCATAAGACTGAAGTGGATTTTCAGATTAAAAATAAAACTCTTAAGTATGGCAATCCCCATCTGATCAAAGCACATAAACTAATTTTTTTCAAGCGCTTCATTAACAATACACCCAAGTAGAGCTGCATATTCTCTCAGTTTTCTTTAAAGAGTAAGTTGTTAAAATGATTGAAGTCCAGGTAAAGAAACCTGGAATCATAGCTAGGGCTTACCTCCTTCTCACTTAATAGATTCAGGGCCTGGCAAATAGTAGGTACCCAATATACAGTTATTTAAAGTGAACAAACGCCTACAATATAAAGTGTCATTGTCATTTATATTTTAAAAAGCCAAGTTGTGGACTTATTTCCTTTTGAAAAAAGCCCACCATTTCCCAAGGCTCCCAAAGAAATTAAATGTTACCGTTTTCTTTACCATAAAATATTCTGCAATTATAAATACGTGCTGTGCTGGAGGTAAGTGAAAATGTGACTGATTTTTCCCCCCTTGCTCCTTTTTCTACTCTCAACTTCCAGATGTGGAAATTTCATTTGGAGAGAACAGGAGGTGTTGGTGGGAAAAAGCTTATTAATCGTACTGTATCCCCTTGCCCACAAAGAGTACTGCATCCAAATTAGAGAAGAACTAAAGAAACCTTGTAGAATGAGTATATAATTAGCAGTGCTGCTAAGTGAATGGAAACGGAGGTTGCCTAACTTAATTAACTGTAATCATTACTCATTGTCGTCCTGCTTAGAAAGATTAGCAGAGGGTATTTCTTCTCTGGTATCCCATTAGACATTTCTATTTCCCTCTCAATGTGCAAATGATTATACTACAAAGAAAATACTGCCATACCCTTTCAATCAGATGTACACTTTACCGGACAAGTCAGTTCTATATCTTAGTTCACGGAGTGGAACAGGAACAATGAGAAAATACTTTGTGGGGCAAAAGAAATTAAGAAGAAAAAGATAATTGCAGAAGTTAGTGGCTTGAAGAGAAAAAAAGAAACCCTATATATGAGTTTCTAGAAAGAAATGAGCTCTTGGCCAAGGAGGAGGGAAATAACAGATTGAGATCTAAAAGGTAAAATTAAAGATAACAGTATGAATAGTGGCACTGTATGATTAAGTTGATCACATTCTACAACAATGCAAGGTGCCCAAGGTACCTGCAAGGACATTGTGGCTATGATTTACTTTTTTAGAAGAAGACACTTGAGTCTAGGAAGCATTTATTCTTTTGAATTAATGAAAATCACCTTGAATTAACACCTACAAAGAACCTTCACTAATACAAGAATAGGAAGGCGTGTGATGGAGGTCACTGGCAGTGTTTTGCTTCACTTTCCCTCTATCCACCAGCGCTGAAAAAGGTCACAGCAACTCTGCCTGTTAAGAGGGACACAAGGTTTCCTGAGTGCCTTCAGTGTTGTAGTTATTAAAGTGAGTTTCCAGTATTGCAATTCACAAATCTCCCCAACGAGCCTGCAATGTTGACAGGGTAACCATTATGCCCATTTGACAGGCAAAGAGACTGTAGCTCAGAGAGGTTTCCCAGAGTCACCTAGCTAATTAGAAATGGCTAAAAATCCAGCTCTGCCTGACTCCCCAGCCCAATATTTCTCAAAAGTTAATGTGCACAAAAATCACTTGGCTATCTTGGTACATGGTGGATTCTAATTCAGTAATTCTTTGCGAGACCTGAGATTCTGCATTTCCAACAAATTCCCAGGTGTCGCTGGACCACACATTGGGCAGCAAGGACTTTGACCTGGTAGTTCTCAAACTCTGCTGATATTAGAATCACCTGGGGAGCTTTATTTTTATTTTTTATTTTTTTTTGCGGTACGCGGGCCTCTCACTGTTGCGGCCTCTCCCCTTGCGGAGCACAGGCTCCGGACGCACAGGCCCAGCGGCCATGGCTCACGGGCCCAGCCACTCCGCGGCACGTGGGATCCTCCTGGACCGGGGCACGAACCCGTGTCCCCTACATCGGCAGGCGGACTCTCAACCACTGCGCCACCAGGGAAGCCCACCTGGGGAGCTTTTAAACCTCCTAATGCCTAAGGGACACTTCAGATCAAGGAAATCAGATGTAATGTACAATGTGACAAATATAATGAACGCTGCTGTGTGTTATATATGCAGGTTGTTAAAAGAGGAAATCCTAAGACTTCTCATCACAAGGAAAACATTTTTTCTTCTATTTCTTTCATGTTGTATCTATATGACATGATGGATGTTCAGTAAACTTATTGTGGTAATCATAATCACTTCACGATGTACGTACGTGAAATCATTACGCTGTACACCTTAAACTTATACAGTGCTATATGTCAATTATATGTCAATAAAACTGGAAGAAAAAACAAACAAATACATAAATAAGAGAGGGAAGAAAAGAAATCTCTGGGTGTGAGACACCAGCAATTCTAATGTGCACCCAAATTTGAGAATCTGTGCCCGGAGACCTGTTGTTTTCAAATTAGGTACACACCTCTCTTCATAATCAAGTGAACAGCTAATATACAACACAGGGGCCTAAGTTCATTAAAGCAAGGATGGGGCTTGAGCCTTTATAGTTTCATGTAGTGCTCCAAAGTTTGAGAACCAGTCCTTAGACCAAGCTCTTTCAAGTTAATCAGCTGTGTGTTTTCATGAAGGTTCTCAGGTTTGATGAGACATCTTCTAAGCTAAAAATTCCTGAACTTCTCAAACATCCCAAGTCACAGACATTTTTAAAAACTCTTTTTTGACTATCAGTGTCCTCATTATACACTCATGCGATTTTTTAATGTTTATTATAGTTAGGTGCACATTAAATCTATTACTATGTCAGTACTTCAGTGGAAAGCATATCCAAGTTATACTATATCTGCTTTATGCCCAGGGCAGCTATATAATTAAAAGTAATCGATTCTGAAAAGGAATATAGTAATAAGTTGAAATGAATACAAAAAATTATTCCGAAGCTCGGTAACATAACGGCAGCACGATGTATCACCCAGTGGTTAAAACCCACTTCATAAATGAGCCTCAACTCCTTCTCAATGGCTTGTGAAGATGAGGGTCATTTTAACTAGCGATACATTTGGGCTCCAGGGGAGTTTTAGCATGAGTGCTGTCAGATTATATCTTGCTAAACATTTTTGTTAGTGATGAAGGGAAAATGTGAGCATATTAGAAATGTAATTAGTAGAGCACACATTTTGTATCCTTGCAGCTTCTAAGAACACATACCTATAGAAAACTCTTTTGTATATTCCTCTTGATATTATTTTGGAATGCCCAGCTATTAGTTTCAATGAGGACAGCCAGGGCCTCTACTTACGGTCCTGGGTATTACGTTTTGCACCAAGGTGCTTGTATAAGGGGGGATGAGTAGGGGTTGAAATCCATACCCATGCTCTACTCACCCATCCTTGTGAGGGCAGAGTTGGACTGGAAAAAAGTGTTCCTTCTTAAAAAATAAGTCCTCTTCTGGGTCGGTGGGGGGTGCTTCTTTGTCTACTTTCCAGAGTACCATATAAGGTAGGAGCAATTCTCCGGACAGAACGGTGTAATGGAAAATGCTTAGGGTGGCAGTTAGAGGCATTAGGAACTAACTTGATAACCTAGGGCAACTTATTTAAACTTTCGGCATCACTAGTTTCCATCTACAAAACAGCTTGGCAATGCAATTCTGCTATATACCATCTGTGTAAACTTGGCATGTCATTTAACACACAATTTCACCATCTATAAAATGGGCATAATATTAATTCCAGCATCCTGAGGATATCATTCAGATCAACTGCAAGGTGTTTAGCACTGGTCCTGATGCAGAATTAGTGCTAAATAAATAGTATCTTCTATTTATCAACAACAATAATAAGATGATAATAACTCACATTTCCCAAGGCTTTGGAGGAAATTAAATCAAATGATGCATACACAATAAGCCTCTGAACTGAAAAACACCATAATGGTGTTGTAGATGTGTTTTCTTCCTTTTAGTAATATATGTTTTCAATATCTTGATTTTAAAGAAATAGTAATGATAACTAAGCAAGGAGTAGAGCTGTGACGGATCCAGCTACAATGATTATTCTGAGAGGTTAGACTCCTATGGAGAGTTGAAGGCAAACTAAGTGCCTATACATGGCAGTAAGAACCTAAATATATGATACATCGGGGAATAAGGTGGACTCTGAATGCACAGATCTAAAACTAGAACTTCAATATCCTGGCGACGTGCTGAATAAATTGGAAGTAAACCCATTAAATCTTTGTCTCTGGAGTTATTATTCCCAATAATCACATTTTTTAAACTACCACCTTGAAAACTGTGTTTCCTAAAGTCACCTCCAAGTAGCAGTAAGCTACCCATCTCCTGTTTCAAAAAGAAATATGAGACCAGCCTGTAAACACATTACCCAATACAGTGCCTGAAATTGCAAGCTGGGAGGCATTATTGCTTGATGGAAGTCAATTTAAAATAAGAGGTTATTAGTGCCTTCTCTTCAAGAGTAAAGGATCCCAGCCATAATTGTTCTGCAGTACCCTTGGAAAGGCATACTTCTATTCAAACTGTGCTATGATTTCAGCTTATCTCCTGGGGAGGAACTTTAGTTTCAGTCATTAAGTTCATGGAAAGCCAAGTCCTTTGCAGTTCTTCAGCCAGCTTCCGTCTAGTTTTTATAATCACATCACTGTGGTGAGTGTATGTGTCTATGTTTATTTATGATTTTAAGCACAATTCTTCATGGCCCATATCTTCTGTAATACTGTTCTTTTGCTTTGATTCCATGTCCTTCCCATGGAGTCACAAGTTTGAAAAAAAAAGAAAACGATATATTCAGTATCACAGGAGTTTTTGCTTTTACAAGTCAAACGGGATGAAAATTTATCTCGTTGTTTGTTGTGGATGATCAGTGTTCATTTTCACATCCATTGACCAGAAACTCATTTTAGAATTGTATATAAAGAAATTTTGCACAGAAATCTCACCAGATGGAATATCTCCAAGTGTTTGGTTGTCATATAAATGTGAACATCTGGAAGAACTTGAGCCAAACTTGGGAGCGATTATTTTGCTCAGCCTCCTTCAGGAAACAGAGCTCCAATCTACCTTCCCTTAAATTTAAGCTTTTCTCAATGAACTGAGTAATGGAATATTGAGGGACACCTTTATATCCAGCAATAGAAGCAAAAACCTTCCCCACTGATAAGCAAAAGGATATTCCTGGCAATAAAACCCATTAACTACAGGAGGTATATATCTAACTCTAACTCAGTCAGCCTAAATGCTAGTCAGTAACCCCTGAAGGCAATGCCAGGGGCTTAAGAGTAAAATAAAAGAACACAGACACACTGCAGAAGATCCAGTCTCAGAGAATGATCTGCTTACCACTTGGCCCTGAGATTATCTGGAAATCTCCTAGAACATTCAAAACTTCAATACTTCCAAGGCCTGGGAAAAACTATTTGTTAAACCCAGTACATTATAACTGAGATCATGGGCCAAAAGAACTGATGCTTGTATTTATAACCACCATTTGGTTAAGGGCATAACCATATGTCACATCACCTATACAAGGGCAATGTAATATATGGTATTTAACATCACAAAAGCCCTAGAAATGATAAAATAAATCCAGCTAAGTGGGTAAAGCCCTGGACTTTACAAATCCCCACATTTCTATAATGCTGTCATACATATTTTCTTAAAACACTAGTTTCCTCACATCACCTACCCTGGTTATTATAACCATAACTCCTAATAGGATATTTCCATTCATTGTTGAAATTTCATCACCTGCCATTCATTCCTCAACAAACATATCTAGATTCTACTGAAACACACTGTTTTACAGGGATCTCTCTCCATTAGATTAGGAGGTATTTATGAATAGAAAGGCTTCTATTCCCTACTGCCTCCTGGCACTGTCTCTGGAGCATAGCTATTGTACAGCAAATATTTACTGCATGTTTTACATTGATATGTACACCACTGATGTCCATTACCTGCTTATTTAAATAAATATTAATGCCACCAAAAACTTGTACACCTGCTTAGAATATTTGTAAAATATGCTAGATTATTTCCACAGTGAAAAATTGGAAGCAAACCAAATATATCAAATAGGAATTAAAATAATTCTGGTACGATCAATTGATAGATTTATAGGCAGTCAATAAAAATCATATTTTTACAGACTATTTTAAAACACTGGGAAACATATGGCATATTAAGTAAATTAAAGCAGCTTACAAAATTGTATGTATGTTATTATACTAAAAAGGCATTATTTCTTAGTGGTTAAAAACCTGGGCTCTGAGCCTGGCTGCCTGGTTACAGTCCTGGCTCCATGTTCATGGTGATCATGAACAAGTTTACTGCACCTTGTTATGGCACTGATTTTCTCATCTTTAAAATGGTGTAATAACAGTACTTATATCATAAAATTGTTGCCAGGCATAAATGGGTAATATTTAACATATAAAGTCGTTGAAACTGCCTGGTGCATATAAAATGCTCAATAAATGTTAGTTATCATTATATAGTTCTCAGTAGGAATGTATGTAGCAAACAGTAAACACTGGCTATTCCTGAATCGTAAAATTACGGGCAACCATTACTTTCATTGCGTTTTTCTGTATCTACTTTGGACAGTGAACATGCATTATTTTTTATTGTAAAAAAATAACTCTGGTTTCCTTTAAATATGCAAAATGCTTACTGCAGATTCCATAGGTAATATTCACACATAAGTAAGGGAACCACACTTGGGGGCTAAAGACAAGAACTACTGGCATCAGAAGCATCACATTGCCTGCGAAATAGTAGACATGGTTCTCCAACTATGTTGTATTTCATTAAGAGTAAGAATTTCCAAGTTATCACACATGTATTAAACTTGAACCACTTAAGGGAAACAAATACCCCTGTAGAAATATCTTTACTATAACTCTTAACCCTCATTTATAGGAATTTACTGTTGGGTGGGGGGGGAACATGGCTTACTTCCTCTTTAAAGTTCATTAGAAATACGGTGACTGCTGTCTTTCAGTTATCTCTTAAGACTATCAGAATAAAATGGGGTGCTAGCAAGAGAAATAAAACCTACTTAGACAAAGTATGCTAGGTTTTCCAACCACTTTAACTTTGCATGAGAACAGTTAGTCTAATTGAATGAGATACTGAGAAAACATCATCAGAAGCATTTAAGCATAAAATAAAGTGGGTTTTGTTTGTTTGTTTTAGTGATGGGGGAAGATGACAGAAGAAGAGTGAGGAAAAGTGAGATTCCAGCCTTAAGTTTCACTATCAAAAGACAAATTAAAAAGTGAAATATGAGATAAAAGAAAGTTTCATGTACTATAGTAGCATTTAAACTTGACTATGACTTGAACATATCTGGTAAGTCTGCCCTCAGCAACCAAGTAAGCCCAGATGAAATACTTTGTTCACAAATTTAATCATAGCATTTCTTATTATTGTTTTCTTAATGAGTTGCTTCTTTTTGCTGGACATATGTCTTTCTGGGCAAAAATTGTGTCTTATACCTCTTCATATTTCTAACAGTGCCTGTATATAGTAAGTGCTCAATAACTGCTTGATAAATAACATATATTCAGCAAATGAGGCAAAAAGAAATGACTCTTGCAATGAAGTAACAGACAGATGACTGAAAAAGGGCAGACATGAGGAAGAGAAAATGAAGGCACAGAGATAATGATGTCATCAGAACTTTTTATCAGCAGCAGTAATTCTAACTCCTATGTAGTACTATAAATGAATGCAGTGTGTTACACTCATATAAAAGGTTTATTTCCAAAGCATCGACACAGTGCAAACAGTTCAGATTGTCCTTAATACATGATAGGCACTATGCTAAGTGATCTTCATCACTCCTCACTTATTCCTCACAGCACCCCTATGAGGTGGGCACTATTATTAACTCTATTTTACTGATGAATTGAGCAAGAGAGAGGTTAAGTGATCTGCCCAAGAGTACAGAGATACGATGAAAAGGAGTTGGATTTCAAACCCAGAAACTTCGGCTTCGAGTCTACCCTTGTAACCACTAGATTAAACATGTAAGCTACACTGCCTCCATTTATATATGTATTAATTATCTTTCATAAAAGTCCTTTGGGCTCGAGAGAATAAATATTACCATTACCTATTCTGACAGGGAGAAACACCAGACAGAGGTGACTTGGCCTGATCTCTCAGCTATTTATTGGCAGCCAGACCTTCATTTGGAATTAGTTGATTGATGTTCTCCCAGCAAGAGCATTCTCCTATCCCTAACTCCTAGCCTTGTCAGCTATTTCCCAGGAATACGCCATACAGCTGGATGGAGACATAAACACAACTCACCAGCTTGAAGGACAGAGGCACTGCTCACTGCCTTTACTACCTCTTTCTGGATACATCTAGTTGTCTTTTATTTTTCCCCATTCCTTAATCCATTCTATCTTCGTTTTACTTTTTTTCCTTAAGAAAATGTATTTTTTTGCCTTGGAGAAAAGTAATAAGCTTCCTTTCCTCTTCATTCTGGAACGGATTATTGTCATTTCAAGGCCTCCTTTGCGACCATCCCCCATCTCCCTTTCATAGCCATTCTTCAGCATTTTTACTCATAACATTTCCCCTTTTCTTGTTGGCATCTGGCATCTCTTTGTTGCTATTTCTTGTTCTTTGATGTTTCCCATATCTAACGGTTCCCTTTCTCACCTCTGCTTTCAGCCACATTTATCCTTCTGCTATTATTTATTTCCCATTTGGGAGGCTGACAACTAGAGGGACAGTATCATCCCTCATTGTGTTTCTCTGGCTTACTCATGAAATTACAAGCAGCCTCCTTCCCACATAAAATATCTAGTCTGCATTGGAAGATTAATAGCCATTAGGGAAGCACATACGTTGTCAGTGGGAACCTCTGGCCTCCCAGCTTCTCGCTGTGCCTATCAGCTTTAAGGGACAATGGTTCTGTGTGACTTTTGAAAGGGCAGAGCTAGAGCCTTTATATATCACATTTTTACGATCAATAGTTAAGAGCTATTGCTCTGTATTGAAGTCAACATGGATACCTTCTCGAGTCAGAGGTCAGTTCATTTCATTAATTACATCTTGGGATGGTCCCTGAAATGTAGTTTAATGTCTACAAATTCTAAGTGGGTGCATCCAGCAAGCATATTGGCAGTATATATGGTAAGTAGGTAATTTGTTTTTAATATCACACATGTTACTCTCAATATTTTGGACTGTGTTACAAGGGAGAGTGTGTAGTTTGAGCTTTTGTCTTAATCAGAGGTTGAAAGGGAAGGGAGAGGTTTCCAGCACACTTCCTAGGTTTTTCTGAATAGTGCAAACATGTTCAGGTGGAAGAAAATGTTGCTATTTTAAATGGACTCTTTTAGACACTAATTTAGAGATTAAATTTTAGTGGAAATAACCTAGGATTCATGCAGACAATTGGATAGTTTCCTCATCTCAGACAATAACTACTATGGCCTTGGACATACTGCTCCGTTTCCTGAGCCTCAGTTTTCTCATCTATAAAATAAGGGGGTTGGAACTACTCAGCTTTTAAGGTCTCATCGAGTTTTAGCACTTTGTGATTTATATCCATTTACTAATTCAACACTGCCCCTGAGAAACATACATTTATACAATTACAGAGATGAACTCTCTGGACTCCATTTAATAGATTTTCCTGGCAACCACTGTGCTGTACTGCTAATGGGCACTTTCCCCTGAGATAAGTAAACTATTCTGCAAACACTAATGGAAGTGACCCCAAAAAGGTTTCCCAACAGGAATTAAGGAACCTTGGCAAATAAAAACAAACAAAAGAGTCAAACAAAAACTAGCTGTGGCATACAGACTGGATATACCTACAACAAGTTCAGATTTGCTAGTGGTTCCCTCCTCTTAAATTACTGATATCAGTACCGGAGATATGTATCTATCTCCAGACACTGGTATCTTTTCCCCTAGGTAATGATAACAGTAACTGTAAAGTATCATACACTACGCATTACGTGCTGTACACCTTTTAAGTGATATAAATCTTTCCAACAAATCTACAAAGTAAGTACTATCGTTACTCATTTTAAAAATAAAGAAAGAGGGGCAGAAAGAGGGTAAGTAATTTGCCCAAGGTTACAGTTATTAAATAGCATCATTGAGATTCGAAGTCAGCAGTCTGTCTCCAGACTCCATGCACGTAAAACTACCTTTTATAATATGGCTTTGTCCATCCTATTGGAATTAGGAATACAGCCCTACGTTTAAGATTATGGCAAATTTTATCAGCCTAAAACTCGACTCGATTCTTTTGATTAGTAGTCTCAAGGTGACCTCGCTAATGATCAAACATTTTAAATGAGTTGTTACATATTTCCTGATGTTGCCTCAAAATATATACCTTGTTATGTGTACGAACCAAAGGCTGACTTATGCACTCAAAATGCAAAACTAATACTACAAATAAAGAGCACAAATGGAGACTGGCCATATAGTACAACATTTAAAAAATTGTAAACATCTGGTTTTCAGAAGTCATAAAGAGCTTCAAGTAAATAAAAGAGCCTCAGCGATGTGATTGGCGAGCTGAAATTGTGCAAACTTTACTAAAGAGACTTGATAGAACCCCACTAGGCAGAGTTTTCATAGGTTCATGACATTATTTCACTTTCTTTACTATCACATCCAAGTAAAGTTTTACAGGTGCAACAAACTCGACATATATCTAATTGCTCTCTCTAGGGTAGTAAAACAAGCAAGCAGTGAATCCACCAAATTAATTCCAGGTATCATTTAAACCAGCGGTCCCCAACCTTTTTTTGTACCAGGGCTCGGTTTCGTGGAAGACAATTTTTCCACAGACGCGGGGGTGGGGGGGTGAGGGATGGTTCAGGCGGTAATGCGAAGGCTGGGGAGCGATGGATGAAGCTTCGCTCACATGCCCCCCTCCACCCCACTCACCTCCTGCTGTGCGGCCCGGTTCCTAACAGGCCGTGGACCAGTAGCGGTCCGCGGCCCGGGGGTTGGGGACCCCCGATTTAAACAGTACATATACCCCGAAAAGTGACTCACAACACAGGAAATTTACTGCCATGAAAACACAACTTTTAATTATCCAACACTAGGACCTAAAATCTCATATTACATACACAAATTTGCACACGCACACACCCACTTTTTTTTCATAGGAAGAACATAAACTCTTCAAACTGAAATGCCTAAATAATCCTTAAAGATTACCTTTGCTAAGGTAAAATCTGGTTGGAAAATGAAAATTTAGCCCTTTAAAATGGTGGCAATGCCAACTAGTCATTTTTTAACTTCAAATAAACAGAATTGCAGTGATGCAAGCAGTACATCATCCGATGTCATCTAGCATGGCACAGAGCTATTGTGTGAGACAGACCAAAGTTTTTTGTTTTCTTTTCTTTTTTATTATCTAACTGACTAATTTTTGGATGTCTCCCCCAACAACCAGAGAGCGATCATCTAAGTAGCTCACGGCATTCCCCAAAGAAATGAAAGTGCACTCTGCGCTCCTTAATTTGCCACCTTTCAGAGATGAGGTTAATGGAATTAAGTTAACCATAAAGATTATTATAAATTGAATGCTGTATCCTTCGATGTCTGAGGTAATTTAATGCATTTCAATAAATATGAGGTTGGGAAACATAAAAAGAAAATTTATGGTACTATTAATTTAAACAGTGTCTTTTCCCATCTCTTGTGCATGCTACAGCATAGCCCTCAATGTTTGTCCACTCACAAATATCGTTGAAGGGAAGGGGGGGTCCCAAGTTTTCTAAAGAAATTGGAGTCAAACGTTTGATATAATATTGGGAATCATGTGAAATGATGTAGTCATTTCCAAATAATTCAGCTATGAAATATTTTAAAATATTAATAGAGGGAAAGTACCTAAAGAGAAGTTAATCACAGGAAAAGGAACCTAATAGTGATTATTTTTATTATCATCGTAATCACCAGAGGAATTCCCTGGTGGTCCAGTGGTGAGGACTCTGTGCTTCCACTGCTGGGGGACTACATTTGATCTCTGGTCAGGAAATTAATATCCCCCCAAGCTGAGAGGCTCAGCCAAAACAAACAAACAAAAAGAACTCATAATCTTAAAAAAAAAAAAAAAATCACCAAGGTTAGGTTTACAAAACCGAAAAATTGGTTTTTTTTGGTATTTGTTTACTGGTGTTGCAATAGGGACGCATGCTTTATTTTTTCTTTTACGTATATATATATTAAGTAGAACACAATATAAACTTGATTTTTAAATTAGAATTACATTTTTTTGGTCCATTAGCATTATGATTTTATAAAGAGAAAGGTAGTGATAGTGACGATGATTGTTATATTATTGATACTGTTATATTATCGATATTGGATATCAAAGAAACTGTCCTGAATACTTTTCTTGTGGCATCTTTTGAAGTAATTAGTATTATAATAATTTTATGTATAAGGAAATTGAGCCTTAGAAAGGTTAAATGACTAGTTTAAGGTCACACTAGATTTGGAACAATCTAAATTTCAATTTTCCTATAGTTAGAGGATAACATAACACGATGTCCAAAAACTAGAAGTCTTTTTTATTCCTTATATTTAGAATAGAGGGCTGATGATAACCTTGCCAAGAAAACTACTGTCAAAGTCCTTATTGTTGATGGTTTTAATAAAAGAGAAAAACGTCTGGGCTTCCCTGGTGGCGCAGCGGTTAAGAATCTGCCTGCCAGTGCAGAGGACACAGGTTCAAGCCCTGGTCCGGGAAGGTCCCACATGCCGCGGAGTAACTAAGCCCGTAGAGCCACAACTACTGAGCCTGCACTCTGGAGCACGTGCTCCGCAACAAGAGAAGCCACCGCAACGAAGAGTAGCCCCGCTCGCTGCAACTAGAGAAAGCCCGCCTGCAGCAACAAAGACCCAACGCAGCCAAAAATAAAATAAATGAATTTGTTAAAAAAATAAAACAGAAAATGTCTTTTAGTACTTCCTTTCTATACAGTAGCTCATATTTTGCCTATATCCATGATATATAATGTATATACATATATATAATATATGTAGCCTCTTAGAAAATTAACCAAATAATAGAAAGTCTCTTTTTTTTATAGTATTAACTCCTTCTAACTTTGTATACATTTATCTCGATATTATGAAAAATAAGAAGAGAGGGGAAAAAAACACAGATAACTCATACAAAAATGATGGCTTAAAAATTAGCAAGGAAATACAATCTGACACGAAAACAAATTAATATGAAGACTAAAAACAGTCTGATATCTCAAGGTTTGGAATGTAAGGGAAATAATGAAGATATCTGCAATTTGTTTTCTATTAAAGAAATTCTTCTTTGTTACTTCTGGAAACCTCATTATTTCTTTCCTCATAGATTAAGAAAGAGGGGTTTTCCTAAAGCCCCAAGGAACCATTGTTAATACTTTAAATCTCTATTTCTCATGCCCACTATTGGGCCAGTCTACATGTAAGTGATGAATTCATAGAGTAGTAACATTTATTTACTTCCAGCCATGTGTGAGACACTATGCTAAGTATTATTCATGTGTTTTTAAAATTCCAGGGCAATTCTCCACATTAGGTATCATTCACTTTATATGTGAGAAAACTTAGAAAGGCTCCTTCCAGTCTAACGTGCTGACTATGACCCTAGTCCTCTCCCCCATTTCTCACTCTATTTCATGGCTTCCTTAAACACATAAAGGCAGTCGTGCTTCTAAGTCTTTATACTAGCTATTCTTTCCTCCTGGAATGTTCTTCCCCAGTCTTCCTATGACTCATTCATGCCGGACAATCATACCTCAGCTGACATACCATCTCAGCAAAGTTTTCTTCACTTTAGAAACAAGAATAACAACCCAGTCACTATCTCAACTTATTTACCCTCAATGAAGCACTTATTATTACCTGATATGTTTCTTGTTTATTTGTAATAAGTGCTTCATTGAGAAATTATATATATAAAATATAAAAATATATATGACAGGTCATGATTATATAATATAATCTATATAATATTTTATGTATTATATTTAGTAGAGAGTATGCTTAACAAATAGTAGGTATTTCATGAACAAATTAAAAAACCCACTATTACAAAATATATTTGTCTCTCCAACCTTCCCATTAATTTTTATAATGCTGTCATTGAGATAGAATTGACATACCATAAAATTTACCCTTTTAAAAGTGTACAGTTCAGTGATATTTAATATATTTGCAGAGTTGCACAACTGTCACCACTAACTATTATAAAACAGTTTCATCCACTTGAAAAAGAAACTTCATACCCATTAGCAGTCATTCTCCGTTCTTTGCCTTCCTAGACCCTGGAAGCTACTAATCTACTTTATGTCGCGATTGATTTGCCCATTCTAGACATTTCATATGAATCTCATAATTTTTAAAATTCTATAAATTCAGAGTGTTAACATGTTGATAACAAAAATATCTAGTATGTATTAATACTAACTCAGGGTCAGCAACCTTACAAAGCATTTCTTCTTTTAGTTGTAAAAAAAATTGTTTAATCAATTTATCCTTCTTTTGTGACAAAATAACTCAGAAAATACAAGCATCAGGAGGTGAAGGGAATAAATGTATTGATATACTGAATTTTTTTTTTAATTTTAATGTTTGTTCTTAAGTCCTTTAAAGTCTTTTAATAGACTATTTTTTAACTTTAGTTTTAAGTTAACAGCAAAATTGAGCAGAAAGTACAGAGATTTCCCATATACCCTCTGCCCTTACACATGCAGCTTCCTCCATTACCAAATCCCCCACCAGCGTAGTACATTTGTTGCAATGGATGAACCTACATTGACACATCATTATCATTCAAATTCCATAATTTATATTTTGGTTAATTCTTGGTGTTTACATTCTATGGGTCCGAACAAATATATAATGACAGTTATCTACCATTACAGTATCATACAGAGTATTTTCACTGTCCTAAAAATCCTCCGTTCTCTGCCTATTCATCTCTCTCTCTCTGCTACCCCCTGGCAACCTGTGATCTATTTACTTTCTCCATAGCTTTACCTTTTCTAGAATGTCATATACTTGGAATCAAACAATATGTAGTATTTTCAGATTGGTGTCTTTCACTTAGTAATCTGCACTTAAAGTTCCTCCATGTCATTTCACAGCTTGATAGCTCATGTCTTTTGAGTGCTGAATAATATTCCATTGTCTGGATGTGCCAAAGTTTATTTATTCATTCACCTACTGAAGGACATCTTGGTTGCTTCCAAGTTTTAGCAATCATGAATAAAGTTGCTGCAAAAATCTGTGTTCAGGTTTTTGTATGGATGTAAATTTTAAATTCCTTTGGGTAAACACTAAGAAGTGTAACTGCTGAACTGTATGGTAAGAATGTTTTGTGTCTTCCAAAGTGGCTATACCATTTTGCATTTCCATGAACAGTGAATGACAGTTCCTGTTGCTCCACATCGTTGCCAGCATTTGGTGTTGAAGGCGGTTAAGATTTTGGCAATTCTAATAGGTACGTGAAGTCTCATTGTTATTTTAACTTGCCTTTCCCTGATGACATACGATGTGGAACATCTTTTCATATGCTTATTTGTCATCTGTATATCTTCTTTGGTGGGTGTCTGTTAATGTCTTTGGCCCATTTTTTAAATTGGGTTGTTTATTTACAAAGCACTTTTTAGACATTAGGTCATGTAATCCTCCTAACAAATATAAATACTATTAATATCCTCTACAGATGCAGATGGAAAAGCTAAGGCACATGAGTTTAAGAAACTCCCAGAACCATGAAATTTAAAATGTAGGAGTAGGATTTAAACACAGGCTCTGCTCATAGGCATAGTTGTCAATTGGTAAGTTACTTTTGTTTTGTCATTGTCTGTCCCCCTGTTATTGTTTCATCAGTGGAGTGAGGTGCTCACAGGAGCCTCTACTAAGGGTATTTGGGTATAGATAATTAACTTTAATTCCACCTGCAGAAGCAGTTCTACCTTTAGATGAGTAAAGAACTGAGGGGAGAGCACAGATGTATTATTTCATTGAACACAAATATAAACCTTAAAATGTTCCTCTTCCCTCTCTCCTTTCTCTTATCTGTTATTTTCCTGATTGTCTATTGTGAAATACCGTGGTCTCATATCGAAATTAAGAAAAGTGAGAGGGGGTTGCATTTTGACTAAAAAAAATTCCAATAAAATGAATTATTTCTGATGCATAAGGATGTCAAAATACATATAAATAAAAACATAATTAGGGCTTCCCTGGTGGCGCAGTGGTTGAGAGTCCGCCTGCCAATGCAGGGGACACGGGTCCATGCCCCGGTCCGGGAAGATCCCACATGTCGTGGAGTGGCTGGGCCCGTGAGCCATGGCCGCTGAGCCTGCACGTCCGGAGCCTGTGCTCCGCAACGGGAGAGGTCACAATAGAGAGAGGCCCGTGTACCGCAAAAAAACAAACAAACAAACAAACAAACAAAAACATAATTATTTGATACAGCATTACATTTCTTTGATTCATAGCATGCATTTCATTCTGTGGGCAATCAGGATTATCTCAAACGGAAGGTCCAGAAAGGTATTTGGCATATCCCCCCTATTCAATAGCCCTGATAATATTTATAATTATGAATTGAATACATTCTATTGTGTTGGTAAAGGTTAAACACATTTTTAAAAAGTACTAATTTAACATGGTTTGTTTTTGGTCCTTAAATTTACAACCAACAAGTATGCAATTTTTAAGTAGAATAACACACACCAGGGAGTAATATTTGAAATGACGGTGAATTTTGGTCTCTGGATATTCTTGGCCTTTGCTCATATGATTCACCACACCTTCCAGGCATGCAATTATCTCTTAATACCTCACAACCTGTCATGCAGTATGCCATTCCTTAAATGAGAATTTGCCTCAAGTATCACTGTATGCTTAGATCTTAATAATTTCAATAGAAGCATCAATCAGTAATTTCTGATGGGCAAAAAGTATAAATTTTACCATTTAAAATAGATTTTTCTTTCTGTAATAAAACCCAAATCCTCATATTCTATTTATAACTAGAATGATCTTTAAGATCATTCGACTCTTATAATTAAATTGTAAAAATTAAAATATGTCCCACTTAAAATTCAACCTAAAATTCAAAGCTGTATTTTAAAAGTTTGTATTGCATTTGTTTTACTGCATCTGCCAGAGAATGCACCACAAAATCCTTTATAGATATTCAGATGAATCTCTCCACTAGAAATGAAGAAGGAATGCAGCTAATCTTGGGCTTTCATTGGTTTGATTACCATTTCAACTTTAAATGGCTGTATGATAATTAGTGGGTGTGGAACAACCAGTACTGCTCAAGGAGCAATTGCCTTTACTGAAAAAGAAAGTTTTGAAAGAAGCACAGTAAACTCCTAGAGACAATCAGCTCAATCTTACACACCTCCCTGCCATAGTTTTAAATGGAGCAGATGTGCTAAAAAGCCAGTGAGAAGATGGAATAGAATCTCTAACACCTGACTGCCTATATTTTTTCACGATGATGTATTGCAGTGTATAATCTAACCAAGCATCCCAATCTGGGAACTTTTCATATCAGAAAAGTATTTAAAACCTTAAAATATAGTAAAATTAAACTTAAAAAGTGATGGGTTTACTTAAAAGTTAGAAAACAGACAAAAAGAATGTTTCCTAGAGATTAAAGTGTTTTTATAATTATACTATATTTAGATGGATGTTCATTCCTATATGATATACTGCACCTTTCTGATTTAAAATGTCTGGACAGAAACACAAGTGATAATTATAAACAGGATAAAGTAAAATTTTAAAAAATGAGTGGAATTACAATAGAATCTGTCTTAACAGACTTTCATTTTCCAAAATTTTTGGATAAACCAAAACTCTCCATTCCCTCTTTAGGATCTCCAGATGGATCAAGATGACTCGCTGAAAGCTACTGTCTATTAGAGTTGAATTGTACACCTTGGTGGACTAAAGATGGCTGAAACTGTTTTTTGACACTCCTCCCATTGAAGAAGTAAAGTCTTTGTTTCTTCTCTTTAAGGTGGGTGAGCTTCTGTGACTGCTTTGATTAATAGAATGTGGTGGAAGAGATGAGCTGCTGTTTTCCAGGGCCGGGCATTAAGAGATTGGAAACTTAACACTTCCCGTCTTTTGTATCATTTACTCTTGGACTCTGAGCTGCCATGTGAGAAGCTCAACTACCCTAAGTCTACCATAGGTACTAGGTCAGTAGATCTAGTTGAGCCAAGTATTCCAGTTATTCCTACCAAAGCACTGGACATGTGAGTAGAGCTGTCTTGGATCCTCCTGACAGCCATCTGACAACCACTGAATAATCACAGATGATATAACGTGGAATAGAAAAATCACCCAGCTGACCCATGCCCAAATTCACAGAAACATGAGATATACAAAGGGACTGCTATTTTAAGCTACTAAGTTTTGGACTAATTTGTTACACAGCAAGAGACAATCAGAACCTGTGCTTATAAAGAGTCAAGTGTGATTGCCCCCATTCTTACGTATGTAATGACAAAATATAATTATACACTACATAATTAAATGAAATACGAGTATAAAATAAAAAATGTGTTCTTTCTATAAAACCCAATTGAATATGTGGGGAAAAATATCAGTAAAAGTGGGTTAAAGAACAAAAACTAGGCCTTCCTGTGGGAGATCTTATAGAACCATTAAAGAAATCTCCTCCCAGATTGTTTGCAAATGCTTCTATGTTCTTTTTCCACTGAGCATAAACCAAAATGTACAAGTCTCTAATCTGTACCCTAATCCCCCTTAATTTTATGATACTACGTACTACTTTCTGCCTTGAAAAAATACTTCTATTGATTTTTTTTCCCCCACAAATTCAATTGGGTTTTATAGAAAGAACACATCAAACACACTCCCTCCCACCTTAGAGCCTTTTTTCTAGTTGTTCACTCTACCTGGAACAGTTTCCCCACAGCTTGAAGTCTTGTTCAAATCTCACCTGCTCAATGAGATCCATCATGACCCTGGAACTCCTGAATCCCTTTACCCTGCCACTTTTAATTTCCATCCCACTTATATCCTTCTGACATATGGCAATTTATTAACATACCAAATTATTGCTGCCCGGATGGTGTGGAGTAAGAGGGCTTTCACTCTGAAGTGAATAACAGAAGAGGGATAGATAATTCTGAAGCACAATTTTGGGACATCATATAAAACAGTGAACAAAACACTAAGCCTTTTAAACTGTATTTCAGATTATAAGAAGAAGAACATGGGGTTGTGAGCAAGACCAGTGACAGAGTGAGGTCAGCATGCTTTTCTGGGTCATGCTGCACTCTGGCATGGAGTTGGCAGTCTCCAGTGGGTTGAGATAAAGCTCTATTCACGTACTTCTGAAGGGATGGACCAAGTACCTTTAGATTAAATTGAAAGTGTTTTTTTAAATTCAGCTACACTTTCCCAGGTAACCCAAAGCTTTTCCCATCTGAAATACATGTTATTACAAGTCTCTGGAGTCAGAGTTAGAGCTGAATACCAGAGTCAACAAGTATAAGGCAAAAGGTATAAATTTCATTTTTACTTGTGTCTCCAAACATCCTGTACATGTTAGCTGCTAGCTGATTTTTTCCATAATATATTTATACTGAATGTTGCTCCTGATTTTTATTTTAGCTAAAGGAACCAAATCTACTTTTGCTATTAAAATTCCAGAATGTATTTTCTTTAAAAGATACAAAAATAATTCAAAATATCCATGAAATCTGAATAGTGAATGGAAGGTTTTATTTTGATATGGGAGATACGTATCAATAGATACTAGCGGCAGAAGTCATGGTCTCTGGCCTCAGGCAACTTAATATCCTGAGAGCTTGGATATAAAGCCTGTCTGGGATCAAACCCTAGCTCTATCATTTAACTGTGATCTTAAGAAGATTACTCAATTTTTCTGAACCTCAATTTCCTTACCTATAAAAGGAAATTGGTAAGACTTCCTTTTAAGTGTGTGCTAATTAAATAAGAAAAATGAAAACAAAGTCATGCATGGGATGTGGTCCATATTAAGACCTAAACAAGTAGCTAGCTATCACTATTTTCATTTTCCTGAAATGAACTATTATTAAAAAAGAGAGGATGGAGGACTTCCCTGGTGGTCCAGTGGTTAAGGCTTGGCTCTTGCACTGCAGGGGGCACGGGTTTGATCCTTGGTTGGGGAGCTAAGATCTTCCATGCCAAGCCATGCAGCCAGAAAAATAAAGGGATGAAGGAAAGAATAAAACCAATAACCTTCAATTGAAAACATTTTAACAACAGACCAAGCTTTAAAATTATCAAAAAATTTAACACAATTTTGAAAAAAGTGATAGATTCACTATACCAGTTACCATATGGTCCTTGCATTGGTATGAGATTTCTTTTTTAAGTATTATTATTAGGCTTTAAAATTTTAAGTGGAGGATTGTACAGTTATTAGCTTTTTTCTATTTTTTAATGAGAAAATTGTAGTAGCATGTTGAGAGCTACACAGGGGTTTTTTGATGTGTTTTTCTTCTTCAGGAACTGTGGCATTTATATTTTATGTATTAAAGTATATTGGAGCCCACTGAAAATTTTTATGCATGGAATATACTACTTAAAAATTCTCTGTAGGAGAGAGGTTAGGTTCACATGCAGAAAACCTTATGATATACTGCTGTAACACAGAGAAGGGTATTTCTGTTAAATGTATTACCATTTTATGGTCATTCCAAATGTAAAAAGCTACTTCATCCAGCAATCATATTACTATCGTAACTAACCAGAAAACCCACTCCCTCTTTCTCTCAAATATGTAGTCACTTAAAGCAAATATACAGAAAAGAAATTAGTGTATAGTTTAGGAATTAATGAGAATTTAAAAAGCAACAGTCCCATTGAGAAAACAGAGGGCGGTACATTAGAAAAAACTATGCAAGGGAAAAGTTTCACAGCTTAAAAAATTAGTTCCATATTGTTTCAATTAACGAATGTAGATGGTGTTGTATTCATTATGTACACTTGATTCAGATATAAACCTTTTTTAGTTATAAATTATTTATATTTCAGATAAAAGAATATGTGGTCAAAAATGACTCTATTTCCCTCAATGAACACTGAACTCTTTCTATTTTTATTTACTACCTTAATACCACACAATTTTTTCCAAAAGGAATACAATACTATAGACTAAAAAAAAAAACAAAAATGAAAATGTATAAAAACAGGGACACTTGAATCAGTCTAATGGAGACATTCTTTAAAAGTATTTAAGAATAAATAAAATTGAAATATATAATAGGTAAAAAAATACAGTATGAAAATTGTTGCTTAAAGGAATTTTGCTAAAAGCTGTGTGCCACATTAATACTCACTTTTTACCTTTGATGTAAAATTAAATTTCATCCATCAATTCTGCACAAAGCAAGACCCATCTATACTCTTGAAAATTCAAATCCACAGGAATTTCTAAAAGGTAGCATAGATAATGTCTTTCATTTTAATAAATGAAAAAGGACTGTAGAAAGGCACAAAAATCTTCAGTACTAAGTAGGTCATATTGTGCAAACAATGCATCTAATTGACAAAAAGTAAAGGTAATCTTGACACACAGCTCCTCCCAGTTAACTTCTCCAGCTATGGCAAAGAATTTGCTAAAATATTAGCTGTGTTATTTTCATTCAATCTATTTCTTTCAAGTATTCTATATTTTAAAAAATTCAGTTTCCTTTGAGCATTAGTAACTTTAGAAGAAAAAAAATAATGCTTTAAAAAACTCTAAGAAATGAATCAGCAGCAATGTTCAAAGTTAAGTCTGAGAACTTCTAAAGTAGAAATGTCTCCCTAGTCTTTTAATTCACCTGAAATAAGTTTATAAACAATAATCCTGAATCTTTCTACCTCCTGCCACAAAGGTGAGATGTTTCATTTATCCTTTTTTTTTTTTTTTTCCCCTTTGGTTGTTGTTGTTTGTTTGTTTTCCTTAGATGAGAAAGCACCAAAACAAGGAGGCAGAAACTGGTTCTGTCTTCCCTGGTCCTAATTTTTTCCCCTTAAATCTTGCTGCCAATTACATTGACTTTTGTCTGTAGGAGTTTCTTTGTGTTTATTTGATCCTTTATACATGGACTCTGTTCATGGGGTCTTTTGCCAACTCACTGTATTATCCTTTAAGAACATGGTCAAAGACAAGCTCATATTACAATCCAATTTTCATTTCTGAGAAGATACTGGAATTGCTCACGTATAGTTTAAAAGGATATCTTTCCTCACTTTTCATTTATTAAAAGAAAGTGAAAACAATGACATTATTATTTTGAGTGATTTAATTACATTTTCTTATCCATGTGATTTTTTTCATCTAATTTAACATAATTATCAGAGACATGGCCTGATTACATATTATGTCCTTATTCCGAAAGTACAATTCAAAACCTAACTTTGACTTCTGCTGATTTTCTAAAATTCTTCCCATAGATTCACATATCTCTACCCTGTTTTAGGGCTAACAATAATTTCAACTTTTCTATTATTTTAATGAAATTATTATTCCTCTCTTCTTTTCTCTAAAATGGATGTCTTTAAGATTTGGGAGGGCAAGAATCTTTGTGTCTGCTGCTTACTTTCCCCTTCAGTTGAGTGAACTATTAATAATCTTCACAATACCTATCTTTGTTGCAATTTAGAGATGTACTATGTTTATAAGCATTTCAAATTAAGATGCTAACACAGGAGGCTCAGGCCTTAAAGAAATGCAGCCACATGGAATCAACACTCTCCTCCACGTCTTTGAGTCTCTCTGTAACATTAATGAAAATCCCTGGTAAATAGATACGCAAATATGCTACCTATTTGCAAAGAATGGTTAGCTAACGATGGCTGAATATTTTACAATTTCTACTTTCCTTTCCCTTTTCTTGGCAATAGGAAGGCCTTAACTAAAGGTAAAGGAAACAACAAGCATCCATTGTGTTTTAGATAGCACAGAATATATATACAGATTTAACTAAGAGAATTCCTTCTCATTTCTGAGAATGTCCAAAACCTCTCCATCTGAACATCAGTGGAAAAGGAATACATTTCTTTTAATGCTATTTATTAAATGCAAGCTTTTCTGAATGGTCAGAAAAGCTAAGGAGTGCACTTACATCACTGCACTGTATGATTTATGAACTGATGACAAAGATGTCCCATCTCAAGAAACAGCTCTACGAGGGCACAAATATTTTAGGGCTTGGTAATTCAAAGATAAATAAAAGAGAGTATCTGTCTCCAAGGAGTTTACATAGAACTTCCATGCCTGTGGTACACGTTAAACTGGATTACAGAAGTGTTGCATTTAGCCTAAACAATGGCAGGGAGATTGATTGTGGGAAAATTGGTAAAACAGATTTTATTTTAAAAGGGCGGAGAAGAATGGGTGTCTTAAGAAGAGGGATAAATACAAATCAATTGTTTTGGGGCAATCCTCTGTATATTTTCATTTCTCTATTTAACATGCACCTACATTTTTTCACAGTGTATCTTAATATACCTTAATCTGCCCCTTCTAGGCCAAAGTCTCAATCACCAAATATATAGTAAGAAATGTATTGAGTTGATGCATTGCTCTAAGTGCACAGAAGGATACTATGAGAAACTCTATCAAATGCCTTACTAGTATTGGCCTGATCCACAAATCAAAACTTTTGGGTACCTTCAAGGAACTATTACTTCCTTTTTACATCCTTTAAAATTATTACTTTAATGATGTGTTACATGATAAAAGATACATAAAACTGATATTCAATGGAAGAGTAGCTCTGGCAGTTAAAATTCTTTATAGATAAATTAATACTATGGTATTTAAATTTCTTTCCATGGTATATTAGTTTCCTGGGGCTGCGGTAACAAACACGGTGTTTAAAACAACAGAAATGTATTCTCTCACAGTTCTGGAACCTACCAATACAAAATGAGGATTTTGGCCTGTTGGCAGGGCCACGCTCTCTCTGAAGGCTCTAGGGGAGAATCTGTTCCACACCTTCCTCTTGGCTTCTGGTACTGCCTGCGATCCTCGGCATTTCTTGGTGTTCCTTGGCTTGCAAATGCATCTCTCAAGGTTCAGCCTCTGTTTTCACATGGCATTCTCCCTATGTGTCTCCTCCTCTTCTCTTCTTATAAGGACATCAGTCATGGTAGATTAAGGGACCACTTTACTCCAGGATGACATCATCTTAACTGATTATATCTACAACAGCCCTATTTCCAAACAAGGTCACATTTTTGAAGTTCTGAGAAGGACATAAATTTGGGGGGGTTTTATCCAACCCAGTCCATGTGGTAACACAGTCCTCAATCAACTGCTTCCTGTCAATCTCTCAATTTTCAATTCAACCTTCCATCCAACTTAGCAGGCAAGCAAAATATATTTATTGAATGAAAAGCAGTAGCTGATAAAAGCAGGGGGAGGCCAAAGAGTAAATAGGAGTGGATTTGTTGGATAGAGAAGTCATATTGAGGAATAAATCACTAAAAGTACAAAGAAATCAAACATAATTCATTTAGATTAAGCATAACCATGATAATAAAAAGTCATTACCTCATGACCTCACACAAAATGATGGCCTATGTATTTCACTCAAAATGCTTGGATTTACATGCAGAAATTGTCTTTTTATTTCATGTTCTAAACACTCTGTAGTGTATTAATTCTTTGCTCACCTTGTGTAGCCTGCAGCTCTCTAGCCTTTATGCTCAGTCATGTGCCAACCTGAATAGCCTCGCAAATGAGAGGCCCAGCACAGCCAGCTTCATCAGAAACCTGCCGTGGCTCTGGTTTCTTGCCAAGTTCTTGCTTTGTTCCTTAGGACTCATTCTCTGCCTTGTACTCTAATAAACTGCTTTCCCCTTCAGTTCTCTCAGGTCTGAACTCCTAAATGAAAACAGTTCATTTCACTTCCTGATCCTATCTTCCTAGACCACCACTCTGACCCTCCACTGGCCATAGTCAGAATGAGAAGTTGTACAATCATAATAACTCTAGCACTTTGCTCTATTTCTTCACATTACCTCCTACCCCAAGGTCCCAAGGCCTTCATCAACTGCTCTTGAACATCAGGCATAGGTAGGTACCTATTACCTGTTATGGAACACACCTGTCGGGGACCAACGTGGCATAACCTCACACCTGTTGCTCAAACCTAGTGCCCCAGGAACCCAGCGAACTGCCCTAGCCCTGGGTCTGTCCAGTCTCTAGAACCTGGTCATCAACCATTTTGTCTGTACATAAACCAAACCACATTTAAATCACATTCATCTGCCCAGGACTCTCATTTCTCAATCAAACTGACATTTTAAATATAAGATGAGTGATGATATATTGCTTGAGTGATCATGACAACATATTCCCTTATACTGAAGAGATGAATTCTCTGCTTATATCAATATTTTAAAATACTGATGGAAGCAAGTGTCAAAAGTATGTAAAAAAAATTAATAATAAATTTACCACTTCAATATCCCACATGCCTAAAATACAAAAGTCACATCTCCAATCATGTTCACCCTCCAATAACTTACTATAACAACCAAAATTGATAACTAACATTCACTAGGCACCTACCATATATGAAACATTTTACCAATACTGCCTGATATAACATTAATATAACTGTTATTATTCCCACTTCACAGATACAGGCTTAGTGAAGTTCCATAACTTTTTCAACATTACAGTAAAAAATGTCTGAATTTCTCATTCAGAATAAGCAGCACCTTAGTGGGTGCTACAGACTGAATGTTTGTGTCTCCCCCAAATTCCTATGTTGAAACCTAATCCTCATCTGATGGTATTAGGAGGTGAGGCCTTTGGGAGGTGTAAGGTCATGAGGGGAGGGCCCTCATGAATGGAATTACTGGCCATACGAAAGGGACCCCACTGAACTCTCCCTCCTTTCTACCATGTGAGGACCATATGAGAGAAGACAGCCATCTATGAACTAGGAAGCAGGTCCTCACCAGGAACCGAATCTGCAGGCACCTTGATCTTGGACTCCCCAGCCTCCAGAACAGTGAGAAATAAATTTCTGTTGTTTTAAGCCACCCAGTCTATGGTATTCTATTATAGTAGCCCGAATGGACCAAGAGAGTGGGTTGGTTCCACCTCCCTGTCACCCAATCTTTACCCCTGCTTTCTATTACAATTTTAAAAATAAAATCAACTTCTTATGTATGTAGTTTTTACGCCTCGTATTTTTAACTTCCCATATTCCTTTCATATTTCTGCATGTGACAATGCGTCTGACCAACAATCGTGTCAAGCCCACCACTAGGTGCTTAGGTGCAGGCCTGTAGAAGCAGTAGCTTCCACACGCCTCCACAAAAGCACCCCTTTCGTGGTCAGACGTAGCGGGCCAGCTTCTCAGACCTTCATACAAACCTACCTTTTCTACCCCTGCCTTCTTTGGGCTGACATGGTTAATGTCTCTGACTTCTGCCTTTGAAACTCCACTTCCCCAACTCTAAATCCCATATCAAACCCTATTATTCCCATTGTATCTGAAATGTATTTCACGTTTTGACTAAACCATTTACGCCCCATTCCTGTATTTTTTTTTAACTTCTATGCATGTCACCTTGATGATCTTTTTAAATTAAAACAACAGTGACAACAATAGGCCCACCTCTGGAGAATGTGAGGAAAGGTACCCACTAAGATAAGACTCAGTCATCAGGGCCGGTCTGGAAAGAGACAATGCCTTTTGGTGAAGAAAGGTAGGGTAAACATAGCCCCATGCTAGGGAATGTGGCTTGGACGCCTTGATGGAAGGCTGGATTTCAGCCTCACCTGCCTACCATCACCCCAGCCAAACATGGCTGGGCAGTGAAGAATAGTACCAGGGTACATGGCATCCTTAAACACATTCCATTAAAGTAAATACGTTTGGTAAGGCAATGTCAATTTCAGAAATCTATTATTCAAAAGCCAAGAAGGATTCTAAGACCTCCAGTGATCTTAGATTGCAACCTTGTAAAGGAGACATAAATGTAATATCAACATCTGACCCTATTTATCAAGGGGAAATGTGAGTTTCTCTCAAAGGAAGTTTGGTAGATATCAAGAGTTTATTATCTACAGCATACAGGACTCATTCTGTGAAATCTAGATGATAACATTTGTCTTCCCTGCCTGTGACGATCCAATAAACTCAGAGACAATAGATTTTTAGCAAACTTTAAGGTGGTATGATAAGATTTAAAGATAAAACTGAGAATTTTTACAGTTTTCTTTGATATTGAGATTTGAGAGAGATAAATGAATTAAATTCCCAACCTTGGCTTTAAAAATTCTCTTTTATTCAAATACTTTATGACTTTGAATTTTTTTTTTTTTTTTTTGTGGTACACGGGCCTCTCACTGTTGTGGCCTCTCTTGTTGCGGAGCACGGGCTCCGGACGCGCAGGCCCAGCGGCCATGGCTCACGGGCCCAGCCGCTCTGCGGCATGTGGGATCCTCCCGGACCGGGGCACGAACCCGCGTTCCCTGCATCGGCAGGCGGACTCTCAACCACTGCGCCACCAGGGAGGCCCTATGACTTTGAAATTTTATGACAGATTTGATATTGAAGAATACTTTGCATTGCCATAGTATTTTATTGCTTACAAAGCATTTCACCTATCTCATTTAACATTTAAGCAAAACATTAAAGGGAAAATTACTGACCTCATCCTACAGATGAAACATTGAGTCTCAGTGTACTTAAATAACGTTTCTCAGAACACCCTAGGACTTCTGACTTGTATCAATCAACCACATCACTGACTTCATTTATTGAGCACTGTTCTACGGGCATTAGTTATGATGGCTCCTTTAATCTTCAAAAATACTACAAGATGTAAGTTCTATTATTTTCCCCATTTTTACAGAACAGCAGATTGAGGAACTGATGGGTTTAAATAATTTGTCAAACACTGGGAGAGAAGAAAATTATTTGCTATTTATGATTATATATTTTACACAAAACTTTTTACATACGCTGTGTCTTAGTAACTAGAAAGTGATACATTTATTCCCATTTTACCACTAAGAAATCTTGAGGCTGAGAAGGTTAATAACACAGTCATGTTGACGTGACTAACAAGTGACAACCAGCATTCAACCTGTTCCCAAAACATGCATCCTTCCCATGACACCCTTTAATCTCTCATTGCCGGACCACGCAATTCCTCCTTCCCATCTCACAAAACCTATCCTGGACTCTATGGCTGTCACTACTATGGCCAAGCACGGAGAGAGTTTACCTCACCAGGCTTTGCTGTTTACTTCTTTTCCATCATTTTTACCAAATTATTTTCCTTTTCCTTCCTTAGTCAACAACATTTAACTTACTCCTGGAACTCCTCCTACAAGGCTGTGAAGTTCTTCAGTTTCTAAGTCATTTTCCATTCATATTTCCAAAATTAATTTGCAAGGCTCTTTTCTCATCATGGAAGAATTAGAGCTGAAAGTGAGCCTCGACACACTAAGTCTTTGGGTGGGGAATCTGGAAGTAAGTGACTTGGGCAATGAGAGGTAAATAGAGGGGAAGGTGTTTGGGAACTTTGTCTTCGACTCTGAGGGTATGAGTTCAAATCCCACAGCTACAGCTGCTAGATATGCAAGTGGCAAAATTTCAGTCTTACAATCCTTTTTGATAAGAGATAGGTTATAAAAAGTATCTGTCACACAGGTTTTTATAGAAAAGCCAATAAGATAACTATGTGAAGACTCTTTGAAATTATCAAGTGCCATTCAAATATCAAAGACCATTTTAATAACTGGCTTATGATAAAATGATTAGGGATCTTAACTGCTAAATATATACTAAAATTAATGCAGTAAAGGCTTTAGAGTATAGACAAAACAGAACTCAAACATATTTTAAAAAGAATAATCTTACAGGATACTTTGAAAGGGAGAGAAAGAAAATGGAGATGAAATCCATTGCTACGATAATAGCAAATAGAATACGAAGAGAGGGAATAGATTTTAGTAACATAAATGCTGATTTGATAGGAATTGACATGAAAAAGAAGAAAGAATATTTGAAACTGACTCTAAGATGTGGGGTCTGAGGGGTTGGAAGAGTCAGGATACCACTGTTAGAACAGTGGCAACAAATCAGAGAAAAAAATCAGGAATCAGAAAACAAACACTGTTTGGTTTTGGTTATTTTTAGAGTCATGACCTAAAAGATACAGACCGTTCTATGCTGAGTAAATCTAAGTCACTATGAAGTCCTCTGTTTTTAGGCTGCTTTCAAATTCTCACTCATTTAACTTTCTAGAAAATTTTCATTGCTTATATAGTTATGTAAGAAATCCATGTCATGTGTTTGTGCTCCAAAAATTTTTAGTACCATAATAATAAGTTTTACTGCTCCTGAAAATGACCTACTATATTAGATTATTTGTTGTATTAGTCTAGCAACATCATAAACTATTGATTGAAGTTTGACATTTTGAAATTATCTAATAAACTGAAGGAAAGTCCACTTCTGCTGGAACTCTCTGGTACACGGAAGGCAAAGAGATGTTCTCGTCTTCCCTTGGCTTCTCCAAATATAGATTCAAAAAAATGATACAATTTTAAAAGGAACTCATAACATTTCTATCTTCACATAAAACACTGTGATATGTCAGGCCAATAACAGATATGAAAATGATGGAAGAAAACCCTCATGGAATAGATGTTTATATGAGGCCTCGTCAGTAAAGAGGCCATTTAAAAATACACACACGTTTTAGGAGAAATGTGCTCAGGACTGCACTGTTCCCCTTATTCATAATGATATAGTCATATAACTTAAAGTGTGATATACTGAAGGTTAAAAGAAAAGTTCTTCAAAGTAAAAACATTTTCAACTTCCAAAATACAAAGTGCAAATCAAACCCACTTATGTGTTTTCCAAGATAAAAGCTTAGAAAGTTGTTGTCAGGTTCTTATGAGCCTCTGCTACCCACAGCCAATCTGTTGCTAAATGTTGTGAGTTCTTTTTTGTTGTATTGCATGTCTTAATAACTTTTTTGCTTCATTTGCCAAAATGAAACCCATATGTTTTTTGTTCCTCTACATGGTCCTCCAGCCAAAACTGTAGTTACTATTCCTTCTTACTTTTATATATTGAATTTTTGTACAATAATTCAAAAGTCACTTTGTCGCTTGAAAGTTGAAAATTGTTAGAGATCAAGGCTGGTCTATGCCCTTAAAGTTCATTTAATTAACTGAAGTTAAGATAGAGTGTTCCACACATGTACAAAATGGAGAGAACATGCATAAAGCAAATTGTTCACAAAGAGTAGGCAAAAACGTGTCCAATTCATCTGGAGCTGCCAGAAATAAATTAATGAAACACACTGACTACTAAATTTGTAAAACCCTGGTCATTCCTAAGTTTTAAATTATCTTTGGAAGCTTTACAATTTAAGTTTTATCTACTTGCTAGAGATAAGACTCTTTAATTGAAATCATCAGTCTTGATCCTTGACCAATTTGAGATCAATAAATTCACCTTTATGTTATCAGTAATGAACACACCCAATAAAAACTAGTGATACAGTAGTTTATAAATCCCCTAGCTTATTTTGTAAAAACAAACAACCAAAGTTATAAGTATCATGTATCTACAATTTAGAGATATCAACTCTTTTTGGGGGGTAATTTTTACTACATTATCTTCATAGTATATCTTTAAATCAGATATCAAAAATAAAGTAGGATAGATGAGAAGATAAGAGGCCCAATTAATAATTTACAGGGCTGAAATGCAAACCTTACATACTAAAAACGTTCTCCTAGCACAACAGGGTCCACAGATACTCAGTAATCCTGCCCTCCTTCTCCTGGGCTGATGATAAGCACGGCTAATAGATCACTGCACTCGCCTACCGAGTCCAGATGGGACCTTCTCAACATTTCAGTCCAAGAAGATACTACCAATTAATTAGAGTTGGCACTTGAGGTTATTCTTTGCTTTCTTTTTTTTTTTTTTTTTTTAATTTGGCATCCAAACTTAGCTAAGTTAAAAACTTATTAAACATCCCTTTAATGTGATATTAGGAAATCTGGAGAAGTGATTGCTTAAATCTGCAAATTTTGAGTTATAAGGGGATTAATCTCAGGGACTAAATTCACAATTGACTAGTAGTGTGTAGTTTTCTATTTCATCCTAATAAACTCACTGGCTTTAATAAGTAATTCTCAAGACAACATGTCCTTACCATCCCGGCAAACCCACAGAACTTCTGCTCCTTCCTCCTACATGTCAGTTTGGGTTTCAGCATTCCATGATAAAAATCACAATTTTCTTTCTGTATTATGAATTCATAATTGGAAATGTGAACAAAAAGTTCAGGGGAAACTCCCTTAAACTTCTGCAACAGAAGCAGATCACTTTTTATTCCTCCTTAGTCTTAGAGCATCCAGTAATCAATAATATCTATTAGAGACCTTTTCTGTGGCCTGAGGAAATGTGGAAAATGCATGGGGACAGTGCTAGCTGCCTTCTTGCAGCATTTTTGATAATACATGTCTATCTTTAGGAAGTATGATTCATAACTATTAACAATGAATAATTCCAACTCTTCCACCTAAATTAGACAAAGACACATTTAGAATATAAATAAGAGAAAGAAGTATGAAGAAAATGCACTTAGAGAAAGACAAATAATAATATTCAGGAATGAAATATTTCTCAACCAAGGAACAACATAGGATCACAATTCATCTATGTGATTTTTTTAACCTCTGTTACTCTAGTTATTTATAAAAAACACACTAAAATAAGTACCAATGTACAGCATGCTGACTATAGTTAACGATACTGTATTGTACGTTTGAAAGTTGCTAAGAGAGTAGATCCTACATGTTCTCATCACAAGAAAAAAGCTGTAACTATGTGTGGTGTCAGATGTTAACTAGACTTATAGTGGTGATCTTTTTGCAATATATACACATAGTGAATCATTACATTGCACGCCTGAAACTAACATAATGTTATATGTCAACTTCATCTCAATTAAAAAAAAAAAGTACCAGAACAAAGTAAGTAGTAAACAAAGGAAAAAAGAGAAGACTTTGTAAATAACAATGCCATTTCTTGCATAGAAACTATAACGAAGGTGGTCACAGCATCAGAAGAAGGGCATCGAGTAAAAAGAGTCATGAAAAGAAAACACACAGGACAGGATGATACGATGTTAAAAGTCAAACCAAAAAAGCTGTAGTAGGGTAGAAATTGAGGATAAGGTAAACTCTGAAGTTTTAATGCATAGGAAGAAAGGAAGGTAACTGAAAGTGACTAATGGTGTTGTTTTTAGCAACAGAATGGGAGATGAGGAACAGCTTTCTGAACTGATTGAAAAGGATGATGAAGGAATGAAAAGCGCTTAGCATGGGAATTGGGAGATGGTAAGATACAGGAATAACAGCCCAGGAGAGATCTCAGTAGTGAAGTCCAGATTTTAAAAACATGATGGCGTGATTGATATAGATTGGATGGTAGTCTAGAAGGAAACATATCTCAACATTATCATTATCAGTCATCACTGAGAAAGGGAAAGGAATAATTTAACAGGAAAGAAAAGTTTGCAGGAAATTAAAAGGGAAATAAGATATATGAGGAGATGTGAGAAAGAGGTGAACAGAATTTTTCTTCCAAAAATATAGGTAAATTTGAGAAATACTTCCCTTTCCAAATGGTAATCAATACTCTTTTTTTTTTTTTTTTTTTTTTTTGCGGTACGCAGGCCTCTCACTGTTGTGGCCTCTCCCGTTGCGGAGCACAGGCTCCGGACGCGCAGGCTCAGCGGCCATGGCTCACGGGCCCAGCCGCTCCGCGGCATGTGGGATCTTCCCGGACCCGGGCACAAACCCGTGTCCCCTGCATCGGCAGGCGGACTCTCAACCACTGCGCCACCAGGGAAGCCCTCAATACTCTTAAAGCAAATTAAAACATCTAGTAAAAAATACAGCATAATTTCCTATGCTGTAGGAATTCAACAAAAAAAATACTCAATTTCTAAATTCTGAAAACATGGATTTATTTTGAATTATGAAGTTTTCAGGTCATTATTCTATTAACTATTTCACTGAATGTACTTCTTATTTTCCCTGGTATTATGGAATATGTATCTAGAAAACTGTGCTTCCTGGTTTGTACATTTATGTCTACTTTTAAATAAACGCCTTTCTCAATGATTTTTCCTCTTTTCAGTTCAAAGTAGTATAGTAAAAGGAACCTTGGTCTACAAGTCTTGGCTGGGCTTTATTTCTGAGTGTGTGTATACATGTATAGATATATGTGTATACACACACACACATATATATACACACACACATACATGCATATACATACTTGTATTCACTGGGTGAACTGGGATGAGTAACTGAAACTATGCTGCCTTGTACTATTCCATCAAATGAAAGAATAAATTCCTATCCAAATAAATGTAGAAGGTTATTAATAGAATATGAGTGTATTTGAAAATAGTTTAAAGTAGAAAAGCACCACCAACATCATCCATTATTCACTGATTTGCTTATCCAGTCCACAAATTAAGTACCCATTGTACACCAGGTACTGTCTTGGCTCTGAGATTACATCTGCGAATGAGGCTAACATTGTCCCTGCCTTCCTATTAGGTACCGGTAATATTAACAAATGATCGATTTCTGAGAGGTCCTGAGCATTTTTACTGTGGTAGGAAACAGTGCTTGAACAATTTCTAATGAAAAACAGCAAAAACATGACTATGGAAACCGAGGTGTAATCCAGATTACTGTCTTTTGTTCAGTTTATTTTTCTGTTGTTATTCTTCTACAGCTTTTAATGTAAATTACTTTACTTTAGGTCTTCCTTATTGCACAACCTCAGGGAGCACCATTCATATAGAATATAATGTGAATGGTGTGCCCTGGAATTTGTGCACTAAGTAGTACTGCTCTAATTTATATTTTTCAATTTGATTCATATTATTTTGAAATATTTCAACTTTATACTTTAAAACAAATTTGGATTTACAGGAAAGTTTCAAAAATCAAACCATGTATTCACATATACCCTTCACTCAGAAACATTTTTTTAAACTTTATTTCAGCTTAAATATAATTTTTTTGCCTGTATTTTAGGGCCAATTTCTACTCAGAAGAAGAATTGTATAACGAAAACCTGTTTAAATGTATTTGGCATGCAAAAATAATTTGGGGATAAAGTTTTGAATATAGAGAAATAAGACAGCTTAATTATTATATTTATCTTTAAGCACAGGGGACCGAAACTTCTCATAGAGATACCATGTATGGAAATAGCAGAGCCAAAGAATTAGAAGCATGGGACTTGGGAATAAGATGGCCCAGAGTTAGTTTCCATTTACCACTTCAGAGTAGTGTGAAAATGAGCATGTTCATTAATCACCCAGTGTCATAATTCCTTTATCTGTGAAGTGAGGATAATATTGTGTCTATTTTAAAAGTTTTATGGGATTAAATAAGTTAATACTTACAAAGTGCTTAGAACAGTGCCTGGCACAAAGTAAGCACCCATTAGTGGCTTGACAGAAATAATCTGACAGGCAAACAAACAGCACTCTTTCTGTTTTGTAATGTAAGACCATGGCTATAAAATTCTAAAATAATGAGAAAGATTGGTGGAGGAAGAGGAGAGCGTGTGTGTGTGTGTGTGTGTGTGTGTGTGCGTGTATGTACTTCAGTGTTTAAATATTTTATTGCTAAGTTTCCAGAGTTCTATACAATGTACTGAAATGAAATTGTCTGATTAAACTAGGATTATATTTAAAGATAAACGTACATACAGTGTGGCAATTACTGTCATAATAGTATTGAATAATAAAAAAAAATAGAAGTAACTTTATTCACTGTATATTTTTTACCATTATAAGGAACTTTAGGATCCTACAACACTGCCCAGTCTTAATTCTGACTTTCATTTTCCACATTATAGTACTGAGAGAGTAGAGGGCTCAGGTATTTGGTCTGGATCATAAGCCATGCCCTGAATGATGGCTTTGAAATTAAATCCTAGAAAATTCTTGATATACAGCTGATTTTTTTTGATTTTTTTTTTTTTTTTTTCCGGTACGCGGGCCTCTCACTGTTGTGGCCTCTCCCGTTGCGGAGCACAGGCTCCGGACGTGCAGGCTCAGCGGCCATGGCTCACGGGCCCAGCCGCTCCGCGGCATGTGGGATCTTCTCGGACCGGGTCACGAACCCGCGTCCCCTGCATCGGCAGGCGGACTCTCAACCACTGTGCCACCAGGGAAGCCCACAGCTGATTCTTATAAACTTGAATTCAGATAATTTAGGTCTTCAGATAGATTTAAATTTACCATATTTGGAAACATCAAGAAGGTAAATAAACCTGTCAGGGAGATACAACCCACATGAGCCCTTTTGAGGAGGAAGAGAAAACAGGTAAATGGAAGCTAGAAAAAGAACCACGGAAAACAAAATGAAGATGAGGGAGAAACTATCAAAATTGTCACAAAAGTTACAGGATCAAACACAGTACACCGAGATATATTGATGATGCCTTGAATGTGGCTTGGGGGTTGGCCAGTATTACTGATGGCAGGAAGGATGCAGGTAGATTCCTAAGTGAAATATAATCAATTATAGAACTAAGGATTTCAAATAAAAGGCAGTATAGAAAAGGGGTTATTGTATGAGCAGTAAAACTGGCAAAGAACACACAAATGTCTGAATATTTTTGAATTTCCAAATAAGATAGATTCTTCAACTCTCTACAAGACAGCTTTTTTTTCCCACCTCTACTGATTTTCTTGCATTCACAAAAGGCTTTTGAACATTTGTTTTTCATCCAATCTACCCTTAAGACTATTGGAACCTCCTAATTACATAAATGCCTATATTATCTAATGAACAGGAAAACCAAATCACTATTCATACCATTTCAACTGAACTCAAGCTTACTTAAAGCTCTCTCAGAATTCTAAATGCCATACATTTACGAAAATCAATGGCTAGAAAATGTAACTGTCAAGAAAACTGCTTTAGTTACTATTCATTGGAGTAAATTTACTGGACACTAAGGCCACTGAAACAATACAAGTGCTCTGTATGCCCTAGAGCTACCAATTTATTGATGGGGTTAACAATCTTTGGATGACAGCTTACTTTTCCTCTGAATCCAGTCTAAGGATCCCATTAAATATATTTCTAAACAACAACAAAAATGTCTACATGAGAGTATAAACCAATTTCAAATGCTCACTTTAAAGGACTGAACAAAGATGGACACTTCCTTCCAGGCAACGTCCAGACATACAAATTAAAGACTGAAGTCAATTGTCAAGATTTAATAGGTTAGGGGATCTGGCTTGAATTATGTTATTGATTGGCTTAAACTCTGACAATATTTTCTCAAAGTATTTCATTCATCAGATAGTCTATTTGCTACTTATTATTTACCAATCATTGGCATATATGTCAATGAGAAATGAAAACTCTTGATGAATTTGGAGTCTAGGGAGGGAGTTGGAAAAGCAGTCAATAGGACAAAGTACACAGGAGGAGCTCTGAACAGACCTCCATATAACCAATGTCTACTTATCCAATTTGCTAAATTAACAAACACTCTGTATTTCTTCTAGAAAACACACTGGCTAATGCCTAAGGGTAAGATGGATTCTTTTAGATAATACTCAACTCTCTGGTAGGCACATAGCTTCCGGTCCCACTAGTTGATTATGTACCCAAGCCAACTTAATTAAGCCAGCTATACTTATTTCTACAGCTACATAAGTTAAGATTATCAACTGACAAATTTCAGTTCCACAAAGACAAGGGCTTTGTAATCCCCAAGTAACTACAATAGATTATACTCAATATTTATTGTTGAAATGAATATAATTACAAAATATTTTTACTTATGCAAAAACTAAATGGAACATTTTAGAAATAATCAATAAATATAATAGCAAAAAAGATTCAAATATTTGGCCAGACAAATGTGAAACTTGGATAAAAATAATAAAAATCTTTAGCTCTCTAAGCAGGTTGCGTCACAGATATCTTTTAATTCTCATTCAAATATAAAGAAACTGAAACTGGAAATTATACAGTACACTAGCTCTGGCCAACAGAAAAATAATGAAACTCATATATGTAATCTAAAAATTTCTAATACTCACATTAAAAATATAAAGAAGGTAAAATTAACTTTAATGACATATTTTATTCAAACATATCCCAAAGATTCCCATTTCAAGATCTAATAATATAAAATTATTGAAATATTTCATATTATTTTTTCATACTAAGTCTTCAAAATCCTGTACATATTTTACATTTACAGCACATCTCAATTCATGCTATCTACATTTCAAGTGCTCAGTAGCCACAAATGGCAAGTGTCTACAGTATCAGCCATCTCAGATAAGGCAATATAGACGTGGTTTATGTATAAAAGAGATTTATCTCATTCTACTCTGTGAATTTTTGCAGTATAGGTGTGATTTCTAGATCAAAGTACATTTTGTTTTGCCTATGGATGCCCAGTTGCTCCATCACCATTTGTTGAAAACGCTATCCTTCTTTCATTGAAATGATTTTGCACCTTCATGAAAAATCAGTTGGGCATTTTGGTGTGGATCTATTTCTGGGTTCTTTATTCAGTCCCATTGATCTATGTGATTATCCTCCTGTCAGTATCACAGTTTTGATTCCTATAGGTATATAGTAAGTCTTAATATGGGGTAGTGTGATTCCTCCTACTTTATTCTTCTTTTTCATGCTTTTAACCTATTCTAGGGACTTTCCACATAAATTTTAGAATACACTTCTTTATGTCTACACAAAATCCTGTTGGGATTTTAACAGTAACTGCATTAAATCTTTAGATAAAATTGATAAGAAATTACATCTTTACTATGCTGAGCACTCCAATCCTTAAACAATGTATACCTTTCCATTTCTTTAGGTCTTTGATTTCTTTCATCATTATTTTGTAAATTTCAACATATAAGTCCTATACATATTTTGTTATGTGTATACTTATGTAATTAATTTTCTTTGGAATTACTGTAAATGGTTTTGTGTGTTAAATTCTGGTTTCTGCATGCTCACTTTCAGTACATAGACGTGTGACTGATTTCCATAGCGTTAAAAATTCATTTAAATTATTGCTAATTTATCTTTAGATATTCGCAGTAATAGAGTGAATTTGTTTTTCAGGAGTTTTCTAGTTACAAATTCAATTTTTAATGGTTATAGGGTTATTCAGATTGTCTATGTCATCTTGCTTGAGTTTTGTAGTTTTGGGTTTCAAGAAATTGGTCCACTTCTAGGTAAAGTTGTTGTAAAGTTGCTCATAGTATGCCCTTATTATACTTTTAATGACTGCAGAATCTGTAGTTTCATTCCTGATATTGGTGCTTTGTGTCTGCATCTTTTTATTTCTGTCATTATTTCTAGAGTTTTATCAATGATACTGATTTTTTGTTTGGAAGAACTTGAGGTGTTTCAGGAAAATTGTATCTTTAAAGGAGGGCCAAGATTCAGTTAAGAAGATGGATAAAAATCCTTGAAAAAAAAATCAAGAACATGCAAGTTTATATTTAAGGCATCAAAGTGCACATTAGTGGATCACTTCACTAATGAGTCACAGTTCTCCAGATTTTGTTGTATACTCTTAACAAATTTAATGATACTGAAATAACTTCTGTAATTTTGGAAAACCCAGACCAGATGGATTGAGTACTTTCTCTTTAAACTATCTCTCTCAGATGTCTAAATGCCTCAAAATGGAAATACACTATCCTCCTATATACACTACCAAATGTAAAATAGATAGCTAGTGGGAAGCAGCCACATAGCACAGGGAGATCAGCTTGGTGCTTTGTGACCAGCTAGAGGGGTGGGACAGGGAAGGTGGGAGGGAGACACAAGAGGGAAGAGATATGGGGATATATGTATATGTATAACTGATTCACTTCGTTATAAAGCAGAAACTAACACACCATTATAAAGCAATTATACTCCAATAAAAACGTTAAAAAAAAACGGAAATACAACAGATGAGACCTGCTTATTGGGGAAGAGAAAGTGGCACGGGAATTTATTTTGACCCACTCTCTTGTTTGAAACCTCTGGGATTTAAGGGAAAAGTAGACACAAGATGTGTCTTACTTTTAATGTTAATGCCATGGTACAGCTGGGACTTGTCCTACATTTATTGAGAACTCTAATTTACGAAAACTAGATCCCAGCATTCTGAAAGCAGATTTGAGACCTCTAAAGCTATTTCTTTCACAGTTTTTTCCACTTTTGGTTACAGTCTAGCATATTGTCCTGATTCCTTTTTTTTTTTTTTAAATCTATTCATAGGTTTCTCTTAATCCCTTAAAATCAACTCCTCCTATGTATGTGATTATGCCTCCACACAGAGATCCCTCAAATGTCCGTCCATCTTGTACTTTTAGTAAATAGTGCAAAATAATTAAGAAATAAGTCATGTAATTTTCTGTAGAACTTTATCAAGTTAGAATAGTCAGATACACTTTTTTTCTGACAGATATTTGGATATTGTTCATGAAACAGAAGAGAAAGTAAGAACATATTAGAAGAAAGAAATGACAGAAGGTGGTAGGAGAGTGAAATAACATTTATGTAGTGCTTTATTATATTGTTGGTGATATGGTATGCACCAACCAACAATAAATAAGGGAGAGAATTTAGAACAAGGGGAAACAGTGGTTTGGTCCTCACCATTCCTTCACTACCCCCACGTATACCTATACAATTCTGGTTTCTCAAACAGCCAAAAAGAGTCAGCTTTCATGAAAAAAACACTATTGGGAGAGACTACACTTTCAAGGTAGTATCCACTAAGATCTTACTCTGCATTTAACACTTTAGTACTAAGTATTTCACCAAGAACTAAAAACATGATTAGTCTAAAGTTGACTATATTTCTACCAAAGGGACTTAATCACATAATGTTAAATGTTACATGCACTTGCATATACCAATAACTTTTTTCCCCCCCAGAATATGCACCATAAATAATTTTAAAAGAGAGAAGTCACCAGGTGACTGAGAGTATATACATTTAGATACTTGCCATAGGATAGATCTGATCAACATCATTCCTCTTCGAAGGTATAAAAACAATTTACTAAGAAGGGGCTTTAGAAATCACAAGTTCAAATATCATACGTAACACATGTTATTTTTAAACCACAGAAAAAAACCAAGATTCAGTAAAGCCTATATCTCTATTAGTTAAACATGCTAATTAGTCCAAAACTTTATTTCAACACACTATTTTTTTCTACAACTCAGTCTGTACTTCAATTTAGTTAGTTTTCTATAACTCGGTCTCTAAATTTACTTAGAGGAAAAGTTTTTAACTTGAAGCCCAGAGGTCTTTAAACCTCCTAAAATATAAGCAAAAATATCATGTGTATATATATATATACCATTATCTGGAGGTTGGACTTAGTGCTCACATTTGATTTTCTTTAAAGGATCCACGATCATCTACTAATTAAAAACCACTAATTAATTTTTAAATATAAATGTATTTAATATTGGCCAAATGGCTACAATGTTTAAATATTTTTATCAAAAAGGTAATTGTGTTTTATTTCCCTAAGTCTATGACTTGATAACTAGAAACCTTTATATTGTTGTCTTGTGCCCAAAAATATACACAGATGTAAGAGAGATACAGAATAGAAAAGAATGAAAAATTGTACTTTATCTTCTCAATGGTAGAATGTGTGTATTCATTACTTTTGCTTCTTCTAGACATTAAAGTACATAATCTTATCTCATAAACAGTAGTCTATTCATATGGGCTTAATAGAATACCAGCTAAGAATGATAAGCTTGATGGAATGATAACATTATTAGATGCTGGAATTCTCAGAAGAACTTCACAATCCAAACAAGAGAATTAATATCAGTAAAATATTCCAAAGAGTAAAGAAAAAGTCATGATTTATCATAGTCTATTTAGGTTTCTATTATTATGTTTTATAGCACAATAAGATCAGATAATTCATACAGTTTGCTCTATATTTCACCAAATCACTGCTGACTGCTTAATGTACAAAGTGCTAAAAATTCAAGACATTATGTCAGAAAATAAGAGGGCAGAGGGAGAAGAGCTACAATGATGAATAATAATTAGCCCCTATTTCTAAGGACCTTACACTCTAGTCGTGGAATTATATATACATATAAAAATGGTTGACATATATAACAGGATCAGCAACTATCAAAATAACATTTTAGATTCTCTAACCCTTGTAGAATTGGGAATGAGGGAATGACAAGAGTCCTCTCAGCTGACAATCAAGGGAAAAACAAGACAAGCAGAAGACGTCTCACTTCTCAAAGGGACTGCTAATGGTTTTGAAATTCACCTCTTACGAATGCATCTTCTGTGCATATGCAGAGTGGTCAGGGAAAAGGAAGTTACTGAAGTAAGGAATGGTAGTGAGAAATGGTGAGTTTCCTGCTCAGTGGAAAATGAAAGTCTCCTGTGAATACGAGGAACCAGAAAACTGAGAAATAAATGTTGCTGAAGACTTTTATATCTGCTTTAAAATTTTTAAGAAATTTAAGTACAGGATTACTAACTTTTCTTTTCATTACTGTTTTCCTGAAATGTGACATCTGTCTAAAATTGGACTGTGCGTGTCTAGATTTATAAGGCTTATATTTGCATATATTAACTTAATGCAGTATAACAACTAGATGAGCAATGCAGATGAAATGTTTAGGTGAAGGAGATAACAGTTTGTACTGGGATGGACAAGGAGGACTTGACTAAAGAATTAAGACTTAAATTTCATGATTCTCATGAAATCAGGTTAAGCTTAAAATATGGAAAAAGTAAAAAAAAAAAAAGATGGGATGATTTAGGGTAGGATTCAAAGAAGAAAAAGAAAAAGGATGGGCATTAAAGATGATCACTTAAATATTAACATAAAATTGAGAAAGCCCTGTTATGAAATTCATGCATGAAATTCTGTCATGTCTATTGATCTGTTTTGAAAAAAAAAAAAAGGAGCCAGAAATATTCTCAGGTTGCCATGCTTTGAGTCATGTGGCCTCCAATCTTAACCGTATCTCCTCCCCTTCTTGTGCAAGTTATAAGACCTTGGCTCTCATGCACAGAAGTGCGTTCTATCTACTGTGGCTTTGAAATCAATCCATGTGGGGGCAACTGAAAGACCTTTTATAGTTGGAAGAGAACTGAAGAGCTGAGGAGAGCTTGATTCAGTACAGAAATCAAAATGGCTGCCTGAAATTCCACACCATGAGGCCAATATCCTCCAACTGTGCTTAAGGCACTTGGCTGGTAATACAGGAGCTAAACACAGGAGGAACAACTATTTCTTCCCTAGGGAAGGAGGGAAAGGAACCATATATTCAGCACCTGCTATATTATGCACTATATATTTTTGTCGTGCAATGGTCACAACAATATTATGATTTAGGAAATATTATTTGCACTCTATAGAAAAGTAGTACGATGAAGTGGAAATAACATGGACTTTAGAATCAGATATACCTGCATTTGAAATATGGATTAGCCTCTTAATAGTTCTGAGAAAGACATTTAAATTCTTTTAGTCGCAGTTTCCTCGTTGATTAGACAGGGAAACATACTATCTTTTATTGTGAATGAACAAATATTCATTCTGCTCTGTTTTACAGTTAACTTTCATTGAAAGGCATAAATATAAGACAAATTTAGTGATTTATTTACTGCATATTATGTGTCAGGCCTTATTATATATGGAGACTTTTTCATAAGTTATCTCATTTAATCCTCATTGAAACCAGGTGCAAAGGGGCTGGTTTTGTTCCCAGAATTTTACAGGTGAGGAAACAAAAGCTCAGAGATATGGGGAAATTTGTCTACAGTCTTAAAATGATTAAGTGTCAGAACTGGCACCAGCCATTTGATGCTGTCATCTTAGAGAGCATCTGAGGAAGAACAAAGGGTAACAACAACACAGCTTGCATTTAATGAGTATCTAATGATGTCAGATTCTATTATAATCACATTATTGGAATCAGAATTTATGACAAAGGTAGGGTGATTATCCTTACTTTACAGATGTGAAAACTGAGGTGCCTATATATTATGCAGTGAATAAATGGGAGAGCTAGAATTTGAATTGGAGGGACCTTCACCACTACTACACGCTGAGTTTGGATACTGCCATTAACAGTTCTGAAGTCCTGGCCATGTCACTTAATACCCCGCAGGCCTCAGTTTCTTTATCCATTAAATGTTGGTATGAATTGCATACTTTCAAGAACTGTAGAATTTGAAGAGCTGATGGAGATCTAGAATTGTATTAGGTTACATTTATGAACTTGACACCCTCTCTATTTAATACTACTCACATATGCAGCTCTTCTAAACAGCTACCCCTCAAACTCTCATTTTTCCCCCTTAATCGTTATAACAAATCTTCTTATTACTATTACTTGCTTATTATCCATTCATCTGTTACTTCCTGCACATAAGCTGGGAACAAGGTGCAGCCTTCAACCTTGTGTCTTTCCAGCTATAAAGAGGAACTCTTTCTCTAACGCTCCTGATTTTCAACTACTCAGGCCAAGCCAACCCCTTCTCCACACCCACTTCACCCCTTGCCAAGATTCTTGTGTGATGAGTAACTCTGTCACCTAGTCTAGTTTTGCATGAGTCCGTGTCACACCCTGTTTCTGTTCAGCACTTTTTTAGCTCTAAGATTTCTAATCTGGAGGCTTCTGTTTTTGAATTGGACCTGCACTAATTCAGGCTGTCAAGAAGTTTGTGTCCTGAAAACTCCCCTGAGTCAGAAGAACAAATATTTTGTATAAATAGAAACTCAGATGAAATAGGGTAGAGAGTTGACATAAACAAGAGGAACCTGCTATTAGAAGTATCTAGAAGATGTAGTTACCTACACAGGATTCATGGCTTCACCAGAGAACAGGCACATAGGCACTGAAAGATGAGTACAGAAAAGTGTGTGTGAGTGTGTGCATGCGCGTGTGTGTGAGAGAGTGTGTTAAGTGTTGATGAACAGCATTTGTGAGTGGAGGGACAGTAGTGAGTAGGAGGGGAATGATAAAGACAAACGTCATTCATTTTCACTTGTATGGCATTGATAATTTTGATAAGATTATAACTTGCTGATACTTTCTCTAGCAAAAGGCTATTTTACCATTATTCCCTATTATCCATATCTAACTAACCCTCGCCCTTACCACCTGCTCCCTCAAAAAAAAAAAATCAGTAACTTAGGACCTCAAACTGAATCCTCAATGTCATACCCTCCACAGATACATACACTTACACATATATTATATACATAAATGCTCATGCAATTTTTGTCTTCCTTTTCTATTAGTCCATGTCATTTCCCAACTTTGAACAGAGATACTTGCAGAACTATGGAGAGGTTACCAAAAAAGGAACGTAAATTTTAATGGATCAATTTAATGTTATGGATATATTTTGAGCATTTACTCTGTGCAAGTTGTTATGGCAAAAGCTGTCAGTGAGGTTATTATTTTCCAGGAGCAACCTTTTATGTGCAAAACAGAGTACAGAATCACAGACATTTCAAACCAGAAGGAACCACTATACTCCCAAAGGTAGAGAAGTTAGGATGGAGACATAAAAATAAGGCTTCATAATTCTCCTGAATAGTTTCAACTATACTAAAATCTCTCTCTCACCCCTCTTTTTTAAGATAAAGTTTTAAGTGTATCATACATTGAGCGACAGGTATGTTCGGGTAATTTTGGTTTCTTATTAAGACTCTTACTTCAGAGTTCCTACAAGCAGAGTTCGAGACAAGGGTACTTGCAGCAATGATATATTGAGGAAGCGCTTGAAAGAGTGAGGGTGTGAAGGGACTGGCATAGGGGAAGGGAAAACTAAACCAGGATGAGATTCTAGTTGGAGACCAATTTCAACATGATCCCAACGGGTGCTCTGGAGCACAAACTGCAGCACAGATTTGGTCCCACCTTGTGGCAACGGGGTTGGGCTTTCGTACTCTCCCACCTGTTAGTCACTGGCTTCAAGTTGACCTGGGATGAGGGACATGTGGCCTTCAGGCTCATGGCACCCTTTAGGGCAAAGGCAATTCTCCAGGGAAGGAGGTCGCTGTGAGCAGCCAGCACTTTCAGCAGCTAAGGGATGGGTGCACTGACTTGGTAAAGGGGACTTTGGTAGAACATCACCAGCACCCACTAGTGCCAGCAAAGAGAACTAATTTGTTTTGAAGACAGTATACAGAAAGAAATATTTTATATTTTCTTTGGTCTCATGGTATTAAGAATGTTTTTAAACTTATGGCTTCTTTAGATGAAAAACTCATACAGATTATCGGGCAAAATGTTGAACAGATGTATCAGTATCTCCAAGGCTTCCAAACTGGAATTTTATAGAAAATTTGAGCTACGATTCACACACATTTAGTAACAACTTAGTAACATGGATTTATGCCCTCAGAGAAAGGAAATCAGAATGCTCAAAAGTATTGTTACCAGAGATTTAAACAAAACTTTCAACACCAATTGCAACAGAAGAATGAATTTGACTATTTTCACATAGTCTACTACAAGTGAAAGTAGGCAAAGAATCCAGTGGAACTTAGGGGAAACCTGTTCAAAGGGAGCTGACTCAGCTTGAACATGTACCATTTTTACTCGGCTGGATTCCTTTTTCTTGCCACCTGGAAAGAGACTGTAGGTCCAGCAGCCATCTTAGACCATGAGGTAACTTTGAGAATGGAAGGCACCATAGCAAGATGGAAGGTTCCTGGGTCCCTGAGGACCACGGTCCTGCTCTGCCAGCAATGTACTGCCTACAACTGGACCTGTTTCTTGTGACAGAGCAATAAATCTCTCTTACTTAAGCCACCACTATTTTAGGTTTTCTGTTACTTGCAGCCAAACCTGATTCTAATTGATGCAGATATTTTGTTTTAATTAAAAATGTAAAATTTACCATGATCGCTTTTTGCTGTACCTCAATTTCTCCCATACAATGAGTAAACCACACTGTCAAAATACCGTGTCATTCATTTTAAATAAAAAGGTTTATAAATAAAAATCAAACGACAAAAATCTCATAAATGAATGCGAATGTGTAGCACATTTTCATCACACAGGTGCAAATTAAATTGGACTGCTCTACCAGAATAAAGATCCTCTGCTTGTTTTGAAGTGAAAAGCATCATGTAACTTTTAGTGCTGCATTTCTTTGAAAAGTACCAAATCTCTTTTCTAAGTCACTCCGGTCTCTCTGAATGTAAGGTAGTCATTACTACTGGGATAAAAACAGAATGTTGAGGGTCACATGATGCAGGCAGCTGAGATTTCAACTCAAGGTTAGTCACTGGACCCTTAGGCAGCCAAATAGTGCTTATTGCCAAACTGACTGATGCCTGTAGCCTTTAAATAAGGAGACAGAACTATGATTAAATTTTACCCTTAAAAGCTACTTCATACTCTAATACACAGGCTATATCCCATTAAAATCTTAACAAGGTAGAAAAACTGACTTCATAAATAGTTACGGAAAATTGGAGTACAGTCTGAAGTTATCCAAAATCATCAATAGGGAACCATAAATATTTGAAATTAGATAATAAATATGTACTTTCAAAGGATGGCAATTTTAAAACAGTAACTTACATCGGTGCTAAATGGGGGATTTAATGTAACTATCAGAGTAGTCAGTGTTAGATGCTGAAATATGAAAAGTAATTTGGGTCTCTAGATGACAAACTTAACAGAAAAGGTGGGTGATTGTAGAAATTTTACTATACAATTTCTACATTTATGTGTCTAATTTAGAAACTGAATAAAGGGTAGAAGATAACACAAAAATTCTAAAACAAATGTTTCAGTAGCCAAAAAATAAAGCAAATCAGCATACTGAAACTACTACAATCTAAGAAATGTATTACCACCTAAGAAAAGTACTACATCATTCTTCTACACTGTTAATTATTCTGAAGGAGACGCATCACCTGTTTAAACATCTAAGTAATATATAATCAAACAAACAAATCTCCTGGGGTAATCATATTTACCACATACTTTTTAAGGGAAAATAAACATGGTTCTGTTTATATAAATTTAACATTTGAATAACTTCCCCAAACAATTTACTCTCTCTCCAAATATTTTCTTTGTGAACAAATATGTTCCTATATTCCTGGACTACAGAAATAATTACCAAAGATAGCAGGGTATCTATTTGAAATGACTGAAAGCACAATATTTTTCTTGTATCTATAAGGTTTACTGAGTACACTCTCACCCATACATACAGTATTGGGCATACAGTGAATTATAGTTTTATTATGCATACTACACATTTCACCTTCTTCTTCATTACCATGTTTGTCTTGGCCTACCCCCTGCTCTTCTCTGATGGTGTTGGGTAGGGCCTACCTCACTCCTGCTTTCAGGAGTGGGCATATGATGGAACAAGCCCATGGAACACTGTACTCCCAAACTGTTAATTGGTTTAGGAATGTGTAGGTGATTTTATGAGCGTCAATCAAAGTAATCCTGGGTCTTCTTTGGGGAGAATGATGTTTTTGTTTCCTGTTGGAATTGAGGTACAACAACATAAGCCTGAGACTAATATGGATGCCATATTGACAGAGAATGCCCAAAACTGGAAAGCAAAGGTGAGAGAGGGTGAGAGACATACTGGGCCAGATGGCATTACTTGGGCTCATGAATCTAACTGTGCCTGAAATAAGTCCTACCTCTTCACTTTTTACTTATGAGTCAGTAAAGCTACTTCTTTTTCCCCCTTAAACTAGTTTGCTGCTTTTTTGTCACTTATAACTGAAATAGTTCTGACCTACACTTATGTATTTATGTGTAGGTTTATAGAGATTAAAAGATAGACATAGATTCTAATGATGTAATTGACTAAAAATGAAATTGGTCCAATTATTTAAACTTTCAGCACCTCAGTTTCCTTTCTGAAAAGTGAAGAATTCGATTACATGACCAATATTTTTTTCTTAAATCTGAACTCACTGGGCCCAGTCATTCGATGTTGATGAATGAACAACTGGAGGCATTTAAATTTGGAAGCAAGTTAGGTTCACCTTGGTATCTTTATAATCCTAGGCCTGAGAAATAACAGCTATAAAAAAATATAACTGGTCTCTATATCGGACAATGGGTACCAATTTTTGTACTGAGGTAACATTGGTTTTAACATTATATAAGTTTCATGTGTACAACACTGTATTTCGACTTCTGTATACACTACAGTGTGCTCATCACCAAAAGTTTAGTTTAACATAGGTAACTATAGGGGCTAGCTAGTAAACCTTGGTCTAGGTTTAACAGTGAGCCCAGAGAGATAGCGTGCTGTGGCACATAACAGCAAGGGCTATGAAATAGGAGGCCTGGGTTTGTAAGCCTAGTTCTAACTTAGATTTCCTTATCTGTAAAATGGGAGTAGTAATAGCTCCCTTGCAGGCCTGTCCTAAGAATGTACTCATATAATGTATTTAAAGCTCTCACCACAGTATTTGCCACAAAGTAAGTGCTCAAAACTTGCTGTATGTTGTAATTATCTGCAGAGTTATTATAATGACTAAAGTGCTTGAAAAAATGTAATTCCCTCTGGCATGAACATTAATCTGCAGATGTTTCAAAAAATACTATGTACTGGAAGTTGTTTAAAAAAACACAACTCTCAGCATATTAGGTCCATTCAACCTTTGTGAGATCCTGCTTATGACTGCTAACCCAGTATTTTCTACACTGTCTCACACATTGCCTGTTATTTCTGGACAGGAAAATAAATAAGTAAATAAGCACCCATCTGGTAGAGTATTTCTCCACCTATATATGAACCAGAAATGCCAAACGTTTCTAATGTATATTCCCCAGATGCAATAATTATCCTCTTCAGTTAAACCACTGATTACTATGGAAAATACTGTCAGCTAACCATATACCCCCAAATGTGTATCTATGAAAGGGAGAAAAATTTAAATCGCAGAACAAAACCCTGAACACATTCCAAAACAGAAGTCATATCTTTGATGGATTCATAGAGAAGACTGTACTTATTTTCATTTGAGAAGAGATACTTGCTTTTATACAATAAAAATGTTTAAAACTACTTCTCTGATTTCTGGTTCTTAAAGTGGCAAACTTATGAAACAGTGATTTAATCACACATTAATAATAGCAAGCAGAAAAGGAGAAGAGTGAAAAAACCAGTCTGCAACTGATATTATAGAATGTTTTCCTGATTTGTATAAAGATACCAGTTGGACCTTAATACATTTACAAGATGCAACAATTAACTAGTATTTGCATTTTAATTCACACAACCTGTTTGTATGAGAAAGAAGCCTATTAAGGAAAACATGCCATGAAAAACTAAATTTTTGTGCTCAAAATAATTTTGTAAGGCTAACAATAATCATTTAAAGAAGGACGAGAATCTGAACCTTTAACAAAAACCCAGTGTTTTAATTTACAGTATATTTGAAAGACATTAAGAATGAGGTTTTTTTTTTTTTCCTGAAAGAAATGTATGTAATCCAAATCCTAGTTTCAAACTGAAGATGCTAGAATATAAAGAATGTAGAGGTGATACTTTTTACACAATGATGTTAGGGGCAAGAGTCTACCTTTATACTGACAGGACTGAAAGTATTACTTCCTGAGTGCTTCCAAAGGTATATTTAAAGCTCTTAAATTCTACTAAATTAAGTAAATAAAATTCTAGTTAGCCATTTAAACAGGGTATTATTGCTTTGATAATTAAAAAAAAACCCTTTAGTGACAATCACTCTAAAATCAGCTCGAGAAATATATATTTTATGGGCAAGGTGGCGGGATTTAGGAGAGAAAAAAAATTTCCTAGGGTCCAAGTGATCGATTGGGGTGACAGTCTGAAATTACCTTCAGCAGTGTTGACAACTAAACTCAGCACTTGCTGTTTCTACAGGTGTACACACTCAGGCCCACCTCCGCTTGTTGTCAAAAGCAAGGAGAAAGACAGCCAGTCCCCACAAAGCTGCGCCTCTGGCTGCCACTACAAAAAAGTCAGGCTGGCTATTTTTAGGTTTGGGGTAGGTGCTCAGCCAAAGCTCAGCAGCACCACCACCAGAGCCGGGGCTCCACCGGCCTCCCATCTGCCTGCCTACTCACCCCAACCCTACATTCTGTTTCCTGTGGTCCCCAAACCACCTGTGGCTTTCATCATCTTGCTCAAAGGTCTCCATTTCTGTGCCTGTCATGGTGCCTCTCCTGTTTTTATGTTTCTGTCTCAGTTAGCTCTAGACCTTGAAGCCATGAAATTTTCCTTCTTAGCACCTACACCGAAATAAGGGGGAAAAAGTCAGAAACACTCTGCAGCTGCTTCCATAAAGAAAACAGTGGATTTAATTTGCTCATGATATGTCCTTCACTTCACTAAGCCTCTAAGTCATGGTCATTGCTATCACTGTGCTGAAATGCAAGAGGAAAGCGAATGCTTGTAATATAAAGGGTGGCAGGTAAAACAATCGATGTGGAAAGGAGGAAGAAACTGACAACTGTGTTTTGATAATTTAAAGGAAGCCAGGAAAGGGAGCTGGGAAGTCTGATATTCAATGGTGTGCATTATTTTACGTTGGTTGAACACTGATGCAGAAGACCAATATGTCTCGGAGTGTGCATGCACGTAGTGTTGCTGTGTGCTAGCATAATCTCAATCGGTTTGTGTCATTTCCAGGTGGAAAGCTGTGCTTTAATGAAAGAAATTATTCTATGTTAAATCTTGCTTTCTCCTCATAGCTCTCTGTAATTTGTAAACTGAAGCACATGCACCCATTTATATTATACTCTTAGGTACTGCTGTCAAAACTCTAATAAAAACACTTTTTTTTTTAAATGTTTTGTTGTGAACTGACATGAACATTTATATATGAACTATGATTCTGAAAATTAGGGTACAGTTACAAAATTAATAAGGAATCTAGGTCAAACAAAAACAAAGCCAAACCTTGATTTTATAGAACTGTTTTATCTCCATGCAAAGTCATTCGAAATGACTGCTTAAATTATGTGAAATAATTATCTAGAAAATGCATTTTAATGTGTCCCTATAAATGTAATTTTATATGCCTAAAGTAAAAAAATAATAACAGAAGAAAAATTGATATTTTATTTCCTATTTTAATTTTTATCCCCAAAACTGCAACCCAAATTCCATATGGCACATGCAATTACAAGAATTTATTCTCAGGGAACCAGTATTGTTCAGAGATCAGCCTGGTTCATAATTATCTCTCATGAATGAAGGGTTTGCCAAAAATAATATACTGTGTCTTTCTCTTGGGCCAGTAACTGAAAATGTATTGTACTTCAGAGAAAAGCATAACTAAAAGAGGAAATCCAATAAAATGATATGGTCATTATGCCTCTACAAAAACTTTTTTAATATTTTAAAAATGTATTACTTACATATATATATGTATATACATATATGTGTGTGTGTATGTGTGTGTGTGTGTGTGTGTGTATGTATGTATATACATGCAAACACTCAAACTCAGGAGCTAATTTTAGAGCTGAGATCAAAATCTCATGTCTGCCACTTACAATGATGTGACCTTGAGAAAGTTGCTTAAACTCTGTGTGCTTTAGTTTTTTCATCTCTAAAATGGGGATGAGCATTTCTCATGATCTGGTTAAGAGTATCAAATGAGGCGCACACATCTGTACTGCCCCAGGGTTCTCTTATCCTTTTGTTGTTAGTATATGCATTCCCTCTGTAATCTTCTTCTCTTCTGTAATTTCAACTACTATCAACCCCATGTAGATGATTCTCAAATATTTCTAACTCTTTTCTTAGCTTCAGTCCTCTATCCGAAATGCCTGTACAATACACCCACCTAGATAGCACATCAACAATTCCCAGTTAATGTCTGAAAACAAACAACCATCTCCCCACTGCTCTCTAATTTTGATCCTATTCCTGGTTTCTCTGCTTTTGCTCATGTTACCATCATCTTCCCAATTATCAAGGCTGATTAGCTCTTTTTAAGAATCTCAAAATATGCTTCATAAAACATTAGACACAGTGGCTTCTATTGACTGTATGCGGAAGGAGTTCCATGGTTAAATGAGTTTGGGAAACTGAGTTAAAAATTTATCTTTACTGCAGGATTCCAAAGCACCTTGCATACACACTGTGAAACTCTACAGTAGACAGCATTTTCCTAACTTATAGGACTACAGAAATCTTTTTTTTTTTTTTGAGGGGTGGGGAAAAACAGAGGGATCCCACATTGAATAATTAGTGTTCCATAGAGCCTTCTTCGAGGATTGCCATCATGGGTGTCTGCTATCACTATTCCCTTCCCTCATCTCCCACAATTTACCAGCCACTCATTACTAAACAATATTGGTTCTCCTTGTTGAATTCCTGGCTCATTCTGAGCCACCTCCTCTATAAGTCTGGCCTGGAGACTGTTTTCCATCCATATGTTTTCCATCTACTACATTTTCTTATTCTGTCATCTCAAACTCTCAATTCTGTATTTTCTATACAACTGAGATCTATTTTGCTGTAAGAGATAAAAAGATGTATAAGACATGATCTTTATTGTTATAGAATTCATGGGAGACAGCAATGGGCACACAGAGTTCAAATACTTGCTCAATACCACAAGCACACAAGCCTCTTAGATAGCCTCATACACCAGAGTGCAGACAGCAGAAGCAAGAAGAACTACAATCCTGCAGCCTGTGGAACAAAAACCACATTCACAGAAAGACGGACAAGATGAAAAGGCAGAGGGCTATGTACCAGATGAAGGAACAAGATAAAACCCCAGAAAAACAACTGAATGAAGTGGAGATAGGCAACCTTCCAGAAAAAGAATTCAGAATAATGACAGTGAAGATGATCCAGGACCTCGGAAATAGAATGGAGGCAAAGATGCAAGAAATGTTTAACAAAGACCTAGAAAAATTAAAAAACAAACAAACAGAGTTGAACAATACAATAACTGAAATGAAAAATACACTAGAAGGAATCAATAGCAGAATAACTGAGGCAGAAGAACAGATAAGTGATTTGGAAGACAGAATGGTGGAATTCACAGCCACAGAACAGAATAAAGAATGAAAAGAAATGAAGACAGCCTAAGAGACCTCTGGGACAACATGAAACACAACAACATTCACATTATAGGGGTCCCAGAAGGAGAAGAGAGAGAGAAAGGACCTGAGAAAATATTTGAAGAGATTAAAGGCGAAAACTTCCCTAACACGGAAAAGGAAATAGCCACCCAAGTCCAGGAAGCGCAGAGAGTCCCAGGCAGGATAAACCCAAGGAAAAACACACCGAGACACATAGTAAACAAACTGACAAAAATTATAGACAAAGAAAAATAATGGAAAGCAACAAGGGAAAAGCGACAAATAACATAAAAGGGAATTCCCATAAAGTTAACAGCTGATTTCTCAGCAGAAACTCTATAAGCCAGAAGGGAGTGGTAAAGTGATGAAAGGGAAGAACCTACAACCAAGATTACTCTACCCAGCAAGGATCTCATTTAGATCCGATGGAGAAATCAAAAGCTTTACAGACAAGCAAAAACTAAGAGAATTCAGCACCACCAAACCAGCTCTACAACAAATGCTAAAGGAACTTCTCTAAGTGGAAAACACAAGAGAAGAAAAGGATCTACAAAAACAAACCCATAAAAATTAAGAAAATGGTAATAGGAACATACATAGCGATAATTACCTTAAACATAATTGGATTAAATGCTCCAACCAAAAGACACAGGCTCACTGAATGGATACAAAAACAAGACCCATATATATGCGGTCTACAAGAGACCCACTTAAGACCTAGGGACACATACAGACTGAAAGTGAGGGGATGGAAAAAGGTACTCCATGCAAATGGAAATCAAAAGAAAGCTGGAGTAGCAATACTCATATCAGACAAAATAGACTTTAAAATAAAGAATGTTACAAGAGACAAGGAAGGACACTACATAATGATCAAGGGATCAATCCAAGAAGAAGATATAACAATTATAAATATATATGCACCCAACTTAGGAGCACCTCAATACATCAGGCAACTGCTAACAGCTATAAAAGAGGAAATCGACAGTACACAATAATAGTGGGGGACTTTAACAGCTCACTTACCCCAACGGACAGATCACCCAAACAGAAAATTAATAAGGAAACAGAAGCTTTAAATGACACAGGAGACCAGATAGATTTAATTGATATTTATAGGATATTCCATTCAAAAACAGCAGCTTACACTTTCTTCTCAAGTGCACACGGAACATTCTCCAGGATAGATCACATCTTGGGTCACAAATCAAGCCTCAGTAAATTTAAAAAAATTGAAATCATATCAAGCATCTTTTCTGACCACAATGCTATGAGATTAGAAATCAATTACAGGGGAAAAAAACATAAAAAGCACAAACACATGGAGGCTAAACAATACATTACTGAATAACCAAGAGATCACTGAAGAAATCAAAGAGGAAATCAAAAAATACCTAGAGACAAATGACAACGAAAACATGACGATCCAAAACCTATGGGATGCAGCAAAAGCAGTTCTAAGAGGGAAGTTTATAGCAATACAAGCCTACCTCAAGAAACAAGAAAAGTCTCAAATAAACTATCTAACTTTACACCTAAAGGAACTAGAGAAAGAAGAACAAACAAAACCCAAAATTAGTAGAAGGAAAGAAATCATAAAGATCAGAGTAGAAATAAATGAAATAGAAACAAAGAAAACAGTAGCAAAGATCAATAAAACTAAAAGCTGGTTCTTTGAGAAGATAAACAAAATTGATAAACCTTTAGCCAGACTCATCAAGAAAAAGAGGGAGAGGACTCAAATCAATAAAATTAGAAATGAAAAAGGAGAAGTTACAACAGACACCGTAGAAATACAAAGACTCCTAAGAGACTCCTACAAGCAATCCTAGGCCCATAAAATGGACAACCTGGAAGAAATGGACAAATTCTTAGAAAGGTATAACCTTCCAAGACTGAACCAAGAAGAAACAGAAAATGTGAACAGACCAATCACAAGTAAGGAAATTGAAACTGTGATTAAAAATCTTCCAACAAACAAAAGTCCAGGACCAGATGGCTTCACAGGTGAATTCTATCAAACATTTAGGGAAGAGCTAACACCCATCCTTCTCAAACTCTTCCAGAAAACTGCAGAGGAAGGAACACTCCCAAACTCATTCTAGGAGGCCACCATCACCCTGATACCAAAACCAGACAAAGGTACTACAAGAAAAGAAAATTACAGACCAATATCACTGATAAATATAGATGCAAAAATCCTCAGCAAAATACTAACAAACAGAATCCAAGAACAGATTGAAAGGATCATACACCATGATCAAGTGGGATTTACCCCAGGGATGCAAGGATTCTTTAATATATGCAAATCAATCAACGTGATACACCATATTAACAAATTGAAGAATAAAACTGTATGATCATCTCAATAGATGCAGAAAAAGCTTTTGACAAGATCCAACACCCATTTATGATAAAAACTCTCTAGAAAGTGGGCATAGAGGGAACCTACCGCAACATAATAAAGGCCATAAAAAAAAAACCCACAAGCATAGGCATTCCACGTGAGTGTCATAAATAAAGAAATTGCGATCAACGTTTATATGAAAAAAAGTTAAACCAGGATTTTCAGGAAGGTAGGAACAGCATGATATTAGTCCAGGAACTTCTAAATGAAATACTCTACAATATTTTTCTACAATGAAGCCTATTTTCTTCTCATCTTAAACTAAATTTAAAATAGAATTAAAAATTTTATAATAAAATACTAATTGGAGAAAGTTTGGGATGTGCAATTAGAAATACTGAAATAACCTACAGTATAATCTCACTCTATATAAATCTTCTGTTAATTAAGGGTGAAGTTTTATTTTGGCTCTCTGACTTGTCTCCAAGTCAACAATTCCAAAGATTTATCTTCTAGAGCTACAGTTTTCTAATAATAATGCTAATAAAATATTCCAAAAGCTTAAGGAAAAAAAGATATTATGGCTAAATTTTAAAAATCTGATCACTTTTTGTTCACAAGATTTTGCTTTTCATTTCCATATATCTTAAACATGCACATCATGCAAATTGATATGAAAGCTATACACTCAAATAGATTAAGCTGAACTTAGCGATATGTAGTTTATGGAGGAAAAACTTATTAAAATGGAATCTACTTCTTAATTTCCAAAGTAATCTGTAACAATTGACCATATATTTAACATCACTGAATGTCTAAATCTGTGCACACATTAGAATATTTCTGTGATTTACACAGCTTGTAATATATAGTATCCACCAATATTGTTGCTCAGAGTAATGACATGACTCAAAAATATATTTATTCCAGTAAGTGGAAAGATCTATATTAATCATAATAACCATTCCATAAACATTTCTTTCCCAATATTGCATCCACATTTCTTGGCCTCCAAGGGTTTACATTCTTCATTCTGTGAATAGGGATTTATTAAAATGGTAATAAATGGTAGTGGAAAAGTAATTTCTACAATACGGTAACTTCTGTTTTAGAGATACATGTAAGGCACCAATAGGGCTACATTCAAGTCTGTCTAAGCCAGAGGAAATTTAGGAATTTTAGTTAAAAGGAAATTTAGTAATTTACTGTGCAAACAAGAGGGGAAAGGGACAAATCAAAGTGTATGTACAAATGCAGAGATGAGAGTGAGGATGTCATTTTCCAGAAAACTAAAATAGTCTAGCATAGCTGGAAAGTGTGGTGTATGGGTAGCGGACAACATGAAGTAGGATGAATACACACAGGCCCAGTTATGGGGCTTTTGAAATTTATCTATTTTAATTCTGGGAGTGATAGTTTTGACTTACTAATTCCCTGGTCTTTTCTAATTCTGTTTGTTGTAGTTTTTTCTGCATATATAGAAAACTGGAAGATAGACGATTGCTACAGAAATAATTTTTTAAAATAACCAGGCCTGATATCTATAAACATATATATGTTTTTTTGTACATCACTCTATATGTGCATATACATGAATTACATATATACATATATAATTACTGAATATTTAACCTACAATCAAATGAACTTATCACTCCGTATGAAGATGTGGAGACTCTGAAAGCAGTATAAGATACCACCTTGACCCATATACCACGGACTTTTTCTAACTATACAGTTATATAGCAGAGTGGTATGATGTGAAAATCATCAGCTACGAACCACCTGGGTTTTATTTAGTTCTGGCTTTGTATCTAACTAGCTATGAGAATTGGAATCTCACTTTTGATATCTGTAAAATAAGGGCTTAGAAAACATTCTCCAGGTCTTTTCCGGCTGTTATGGTCTATTATTGTGTTATTCACCACAGGGTGTCAAGCTAGCGAAATAGCAAAACCAGACCAAATACCAGGTTTCCTTTAGCCATATCTATCATCTATCTGTCTATATCATCTTTTAAAATCTTCAGTCTTCTCAAAGCAGTTTTTAATCTCTCCTGTTTTCCACTTTTCTAGCCCATTTTTTTCTTTTTCTGACCACCTTCTCTTTATTCTCCTACAGTTCTTTTGCCCTCTGTTGCTTTGTGGTTCCAAATTGCTAATTGTCTCGTGCACAAAGGATTCATTTGCACTACAACCACACTTCCAACAGTCCTCATTAACTCAGGTGGAAAGAAAACCCTCTCAAGCAACTGAATCCTTGTAGCAGGGGGGATTACAAAACCATTTCCCGCGGATCTGACTGGTTCACAGAAAGAGTGAGAAGAGAACAGCAAAGAACTGAGTCATCTTCCTTTTCCCCATATTCCACTCAGAGGCCAATCTCTTTTGCTCTCAAAACTGTTTTTTGACATGGTTTCTTGTTACAGGCTGAACTGTGTCCCTCTAAATTTCATGGTGAAGTCCTAAACCCCAGTACTTCAGAAGGTGACTATACTTGGAGATAGGGTATTTAAAGAGGTAATTGAGGTTAAATGTGAGGTCATTAAGGTGGGCCCTAATCTAAATGACTAGTGTCCTTATAAGAAGAGGAGGTTAGGACAGAAACATGCACAGAACAAAGACCAAGTGTGTACTGAAGGAGAAAACAGCCATCTATAAGCCAAGGAGAGGCCTCAGAAGAAATCAACCCTGCCAACACCCTGGTCTCATATGTCTGGTCTCCAGAACCGTGACAAAATTAATTTCTGTTGTTTAAGCCACCCAATCTGCCATGGTATTTTGTTATGGTAGCCCCAGCAAACAAACAGACAATATACTTATCATCCTCCATTTAGAATGTTTTGTGTTTGAATTAAGATCATTCCCATTTTCCTGTTGGACATACATACACATACACACACACACACACACACACACACACACACACAGATGCAGATATAGATAGATAGATAGATAGAGAGGGAGACACACAGATATATATATTCTTGATACTAGAACACAAAAAGATGATTAACTATAATGAGAGTGTTAAATGGACTCAGTTCCTCATATGCTTTTAGATATTCACTTATTTATTAAAAAAGCATTAACTGAATATCTTTATGTTCTAAGCCTTATGCTTATTTCTAGGTACAGGGTGGGGGGAGCACAACAATAAAATAACACTACCACCATAATAATGATAAATCAAACACACGGCCCTTTCCTCAAGGAATTTAAATTCTAAAATTAAAATAAATTAACTGACAAAATATAGCAAAAGATGTACATTTTAAAAGAGTTATGCCATGGGAACACTTTGAACTGGTACCTCCCCTTGTCTGGTGGAGTGAAGGGGACTGGGGAGAAGGGGTTAGGAGAGGATTTCTCGGGGGATGAAATGGAAATCCAGCTTTAATGAATAAAGATTTTTGGTAAGGAGAAGAGGGGTAAAGGGGGAGGCATTTCAAGAAAATGTAGACCTGACAACATGAGAGCATGGAGTTTGGGGGCTCCCACCTAGGACCCTCTGGCTAAAGGGCTAGAAATAGGAGGTAAGGAGAGTGGTGAGAGAAGAAGGAGTAGTAAGCTGGGTCCAGATAACACATGACCTTGCACATTCCATGGAATTGACAGCAGTCTATAGCAGCGAAAAATATTTTCCAATTTGTGAGTTAGGGTCAATTTTAAGCTTGTCACCTGTAATAATAATCTCTTTGAAGGAATGAAGTTCTCCTATATTCATTTGTACTAATCAGTATCTTTCAGTGCGAGATGAATGTGAATTTTACCTAACTTCTAATTTCCTTTAGGAATCTAAACTCATTCAATATTTTCACAAGATGATAACTATAATCAAAGCAGAGAGCTTTATCTCATCTAACAAAGAGCAGTCCTTCACAAAGGAATTGCAAATACCCTAATTAATGATTATTCCAATTGTTCTCCCTGTTGGAAGACACTACTTCCTGTTTTGTGTTTAGCCAGGATAAATAAACTATGGTATCACCATCCCTCTAGTACAGGATGTGAACTGTTTTATATAACATATTATTATTATAAACTCTGTCTTATATTCAAAACCCAGTCTTCTGACAGGATTTATAAATGGTGCCACCCTGCCCCCCCATGCTGGGCTTTGCACTATGATGAAGTGTGTACGTGTTTTATGCTTCTGTGAGCTCAATTTGTAACTATACAACCCTCCTGAAGGAAATGGCTAAACATTAGGTCTAATTTCTGTCTTTAAGGTTACCTAAAGTAATCGACTGGACATTTAAAAATTATTGTTTTTTTCTATACATGTAAGCATTCTGGCAATTTCTAAAAGGATATAAATACAAATATATACAGTATAAACCTCTATTTGCCCAAGTCAGAAGCTAGGAAGTCAATACTGACATTTTTTTCTCTATAACCCTTCTCTCTTTCCTCATTACCTAGTCAAATTCCATTAATAAGTTTTACCAATTAAATATCTAAATATTTCTCAATTGCATTCCAGCTTTTCCGTTCCTAATTCCCTACTAAGGCTCTTATTTGGGATATAACCACAACCTTCTTATACCTGCCTCCAGAACAGTGGCTCAACACAATCTGCCCCTGGTGTGTTTTTCAGTTATACTTTAAATGGTCGAAAAGCAGGGTTATAAATATGCACACAATTTTTAAAGCTCCCCAGGTGATTCTAAAGTGCAACCTAGGCTCAGTGCTCTAAGTCAGGGGTTCTCAATGTGTGGTCCCTGGATCAGAGACCTAAGCATCAGCCTGGAAACTTCTAAAAATGCAAATTATTGGGCCCCACCTCAGATATACTGTGAGTGGAGCGCAGCAATCTGTGTTTTGATGATATTCAAGTAACTCCCATGGAGGCTCAAGATGAAAAACCACTGCTATTAAAACTGCTAAAGACCACTGTGGGGGTTATACTCCCCCCGCACTTTGCTCCAATTCAAGATACATCAAGACGGTCTCACAGTCTTCTCCAAACGTTAAGGACTAAAGTGTAAATATTAGATTGTACTAATTCCCTGCTCAGCGTTATTCACTGGCATATGACTCTAACTTGTATTTCGGCTGTGCCATATCATTGGGTTTATGATCTGACAAATACCTACTTATTTAATTTCCTAAATACACTACAGTTACTCCACATTCTTGTACATGCCGTTCCCTCTATCTTGAATGTCCTGACAAATTCTCTTCCTCCATTAAGCCTCAGCCCAATTCATTCCACTTTTTTGAAAAGTCTTCTTGGATCTCCCTGCAGACTAAGGTGTTCCCTTCCACATGCTACGGCTGCAACTTGTATAAACCTACATCATAGCAATCTCCATACTTCATTGTACTTGTTACTTATATAATTCTATCCTCTTTTGGGGGGACAGAAACTATGTTTTCCTCGACTTTACAATTACTGTGTTCTAAATTGTAACATTTTCTACATTTACTGTGATGTAATATTTTCTATGTTGCCTGAAATTCAGTATGTGTTGGAAGAAAGGGAGGGAGGAAGGAAGGAAGGAAGGAAGGAAGGAGCCCCTAAATATTTTGGAAAATTTTGTTGGATCATATAGTGTATCTCATCTAAGCAAGAAAGTTTGACCATCAACCACCTACAGTATCACAGATCTAAATGAACCAAGAAGTCAATGAGTTTTTTCTTCATGTGAAATCTCTTATATTTTCATGGTACTTTATAACTTGCAAGAGTTTTCACAGATATTACCAGTCACCTAGAAAGGGGATCTGAATTTTCTCCTTTAAAAATTTCAAGATGCATAAATACTCCCTGACCATGCATATTTTGTTTCAGTATTTTATCTCACTCATTGTCTAAGCTACTGCAATGTATAGAGTAAGCACCAGAAACCTGTTTGAATATACAGTACTGCTTAGAGCTAGCCACTTCTCTTTCCACCACTCACACCAGAACCAGAACCAGAACCAAAACCAAATAAGGATGACATCAGAGGTCAGCCATGCTAGGGCCATCCATTCAGTCATCATTTATTAAGCATCAACCGCTAGGAACTTTGCTTAGCACAACTGATACAACAGTAGTCACTGTGTAAAACTCACAGTCTATTGGGAGCAAAAGTCCTCTAGACCAGGGGTCCCCAATCCCCAGGCTGTGGACCGGTACAGGTCTGCGGCCTGTTAGGAACCGGGCTGCACAGCAGGAGGTGAGTGGCGGGCAAGTGAGCTAAGGAGCGAAGCTTCAACTGCTGCTTCGCGTTGCTCGCATTACCGCCTTGAACCATCACCCCCTCCACCCCTGTCCCCCGTCCGTGGAAAAACTGTCTCCCACGAAACTGGTCCCTGGTGCCAAAAAGTTTGGGGACCGCTGCTCTAGACAAGTGAATTAAAGGCAAGAATTTAAGTGCAACAGAAGAAAAACAGGCACAAAACTCTCTTAATTAAGAAGGAGGAATACCAAACTACACACTTTGTTTACATCTAAAGATGTAAAGAAGGCTTTCTTTCTTTTTCCACAAAATACTCATGCTGGAACTAGCATGAAAGATAACATCTCACTTCCTTTGGCCCTTTTTCCCCCTTTTGTTTAAAGGAATAACCTTGATCCGCAAGGCATACCAAACATGTTAGATTTTATTCTATGAGCAAATGTATTAACTAAGAACGTGAACACATTCACATTCATTCCAATTAACATTAAATGACATTCTCCCAAAGAACGAGACGTCAAAAATCATGCTCGTAATTGCAGTCAATGTAATGAATGCGCTGCTCTTGGGCTGCATGCATATTTGTACTCATAAATTGACTACTAATATCAAGAAATACACACCTAACTCAGAAAAAGTAACAGATGCGTTAAGATAATATTTGTCACTAATGCCTAGTTAATAGGTGGTGATTTAACTTCAAATTACTTAATTTCTTGGCCTTGGAAATTAGATATACAGATTTTACACTTAAGCGAGCATTTTGTCTGCACGTATTAAACTTACTGAGATCTGAAATTTCATCAGTTTTTAAATTTTGGCTGGAGAGGAAATATGTCCTAATGCTTTAAAATCCTTCTGTTTAAATTTTGGTTTACATAGCAATGATCTGTGCTTACTTTAAAATTATCTTTAAGCAGTAGATGATTCTTCTTCCTTTTAGAGGGAATGAATTTAAGGGAATGCTAAAATCATATCCACTAACAAAAAGTAATTCGCATCTCTGAAGTTAACTATTTTAGGTGCAGAATACCTTATTTTAAGAAACACACATAGGGCCGCTGTGTTTTTCTTTCTTGACAACACACACATATATACACTCACACGCAGAGATATTCACACATACATACGACATGAAAGCTGGATTTCATCTTAAAGAAAAAAAACTCTCTAAAATGGGTCCAAATGAATTCTAAGTATAGACTTGAAAGCCAGATGTTCTCTCTCACAATATACAAACTCCAAATCCCCTTTTACATCCACGTGAATTTACATTTGAAAGAACTCTGAAGCTAATGTAAGCATATACCAGATAAGTATTTGAGTATTTGAATATTTATAGCAATCGATTATGTTCTTGATAAAAGATACACTACACTTACACTGTCTAGATACAATTTTAATGGTTTCCTGCAATTGGAAAAATACTTGACATATTAACTGATTAGTATTCTTTTTATACTTCTATTATAGAGAGTATGTTTTTGTTTAAGTACTCAAGATTCCAAAAGGGAATGTATGTCTGGGTACAACATTTTAATGTGAACAACTAAAATAGACATGCAAAACTCAAATGCACTGTATACCTGGGCTGTAGGCTGAATCAATAGTCTATGCCATTTTTGAGAACTCTGGGTGTATATGTGCATAATTCTATTTTCTGAATTTATCTGAGATTCCTTCTATACTATATTTCTAAAATATTAGATGTCATGATCCAATGGTTTAGGCCAAAAGAAATTTATGGGCAACTGATCACTCTTTCCATCATTTTTGGATATGAAAGAATGAATTCAACACACATTTACTGAACTTCTTCCTAGTATATGATAATATTCTAAGATCTATGAGAACATAAGCACATATAAGACATGGCTTGCAATAGCCAGATGGAAGTAATCTAACAGTAGAGAAAATATAATTAATAAAATTATAATACCAATAATATAGACTCAGTTACCATATTTTTCAAGTGGGAATGGTAATATACTCCTTCACCACAGTGTTTTTAGGAATTATATATAAGAAATGTTTTCATCATTATCATTCATTATAAAAGATAATGGATACATGCAAATTAATTGTTCAATGAACAACTTGATTTCTAGATGTCTTGGATTGGAACACAGCTCTCCTCTATTTCTCATTCATAGTCTGTATTTTCAATTTTCAGTTGTATACCACATTTCTGTAGTGTAATCCCCAGCCAGAATAATGCCTATAAGCTTAATTTAGGTACAACATATTATTCAAGGCCTAGATTCTTTTCTGGTTGGGCAGCTCTTTACTTTTGGCATATGAAGATCAAAAACTGGACATACAATCTATTTTAGTTGAAGACTTAATACAATAGTAATGTATGCCTTCATTAAGAAAATTTAATCCTAGAGCTATCATCATAAATTATCATGGATAAATGAGCCTGTATCATGTCTTTTCCTTGGTTAAAGTTTTCCAAGTTAAAATAGGTTGTCGTGATGTCCCATAAAAACTTTTTTTTAATACAAATAATGTACTCAAAGATAAAATATGAAAGAAAAAGTTACTTTTCAATTTCATTTTAAAATCAGGTCAGAAGGCCCACTGCTTCAGCAAATCATTATTATCTCTCAAGCTAGTTTTTCCCATAAAATGCCTGGGTACACCTGATGTATGGATTTCTGTAATGCATGAATAGTATGTTAACATAATACACAAAATACAGTTCATAGTCACTTGCCAAGAAAATACTTATAAACATTATTTCTAGCACAAAAGCTTCCACCTAATAAGTATAAATAGGCTGTTGGATGGACTCAGTAGATGCTATTTTTGTTTTAGGAGACCCTTGAATTCCACGTTTGAGTCATTCACCAGACATTTCTCACCTTGAGTTTGGGCATACTTGTAACGGGACTCTTTGCTTGTGCACATAGTTACCTAGCGACTAACTTTCCTTTTATAAATTAGCTCCATTCCTGATTAAAACAGATGAAAGATTTCCAATCTTTGCAGCCAGCCCTCAGGGTGGAAAATGAGCTCAAGGAAGGCAGCTATCTGAAACTGAATACTCCCTGCAATGGACATTCCGTTCTAGTCCCTTCAGGGAAACTCCAACAATAGCTCAAACAGAAGCAAACACTTGTCTTTGAGATAGGCCAAGCCAACCATTCACTTCCTCAGCAACTTGTCCTCAGACACCCAGCCAGAGACTTAAAGCTCCTGCGCCCATATCAAAGAACTGCAGACACAGCATGTTTTGTTTTTTCTTAACATCCTTATAGGAGTACAATTGCTTTACAATGGTGTGTTAGTCTCTGCTGTATAACAAAGTGAATCAGCTATATGTATACATATATCCCCATATCCCCTCCCTCTTGCGTCTCCCTCCCACCCTCCCTATCCCACCCCTCTAGGTGGTCACAAAGCACCAAGCTGATCTCCCTGTGTGATGCGGCTGCTTCCCACTAGCTATCTATTTTACGTTTGGTAGTGTATATATGTCAATGCTACTCTCCCACTTCGTCCCAGCTTACCCTTCCCTCTCCCTGTGTCCTCAAGTCCATTCTCTACATCTGCGTCTTTATTCCTGTCCTGCCCCTAGGTTCGTCAGAACCGTTTGTTTTTTAGATTCCATATATATGTGTTAGCACACGGTATTTGCTTTTCTCTTCCTGACTTACTTCACTCTGAATGACAGACTCTTGGTCCATCCACCTCATTACAAATAACTCAATTTCGTTTCTTTTTATGGCTGAGCAATATTCCATTGTATATATGTGCCAGCATGTTTTTAATGTGTGAACAGAAGTGATTCTCAGAATTTCTACCCTTCCTGCATTTCTACAGCTTGGTATTAATTTGATATCACCAAAGATGTAGCCCCTCAAAGGAATCCCCACAAGCTGGGCTTCTTTTCTAACTCTGACACTTCTTTTGACACTAAGAAAAAAAATTACAGAGATAAACCAAAAACACTTCCGATTGCATGAATGATCTAGATTTTGCAACAAACATTTTAGTCTGAGGTTTACAACTTTTACAATTCATTGAGCACTCAGGAAAAAATAATGTACTAAGGATTATCCTATTCTGTTTCATTAGTTATCATATTGTGTATGGGAATATAATAATACATGCCAGTATTCACTGTTAAACATAAACCTTTTTCAGGCTGGATGCCTGAGTTTCAAACACATGATGATTTGATGACTAAATAACAGTCAGACAAATGATGTGGTATTTAATCTTTCACTTATGTGTCGCCAAACAATTAGGCACAAGGAACCCATAGATAAGAGGCACAAACCTTCCTCTCAAGGAGCAAGGAATTATATCAGAGACAGCCTGACTTTGAAAAAGAGGATATAATTACTTGCATCGAATTATCTCCAGTGAATTTTCACTAAGAACATAGAACAGGGGTACTATATTCTGACCTAGGGTAGTCAGGAACACTTTTGAACAAGGTGCTATAAGCAAGCACTAAAACAATGAATAGAGATCGTTAGTGGGCGATATGCGGTGATAGCATTTTTTGAGAACATTCCAGGAAGTGGCAGCAACTCATAGGTATGAAATTACATAACTTATTTGTGGAACCACAATTTTGTGGTTAAAGAGAAGTGTGCATGGTGAGGAACAGCAGATAAAGAGTTGAGAAATGTGAGCACGTACTACACTATAAAGGGTCCTGTGCGCTGGAGGCTTGAATTTCACCCTGTAGCTAGAGGATTCTCTAAAGGATGTTAAGCTAGAGGCGTAAGATCTTCTGTGAAACATGACTGGGAAGCAATCAGAAGGACAGATTTGTTTAAGATCAGATTAAAGCAAGGAGATCCTATACATATACATAAACACACACACATACACACACACACAGAGACTGTCTTTTGATCTATGTATCTGTTTATACAGTTTGTTATATCTTTGGAAATTATATATAAATGAGTGATTCATTAATATTAATAGCTATAATAATACAAAGTAAAAAAATTATTCCCCACACCTTTGCCACTCACTGAGCAGTTTCATATATCCCATCTTTAATACCAACAAGATGTAAATTTGTGAAGTATTATTATTCCTAGTTTATTACTGAGGACAATCAGTATTAGACATGCTCAGCTCAGTGCCAGGCACTGTATAAATAAATAATAAGTATTGGCTTGGCCATGCTTACTGTGCTTGGTAGGTAGAGTCAGGTCGAAAACGCAAGTAGTCTTAGGCCTTGTCCTGTTTCTATGCCCATGGACCAGCTTAACTTTTGAAATGCCAGCCCTTTCCATACAGGCATTTTGGTCATAAACAACGTGAAGCACAATACCTCACAAGGTAGGACATTTAGAACAAGGCTTAAATCACAATGACATTTTGTTCAATAAGTGATGCATGTTCCTGTATAATAGAAATGGATTGCATTCTAGTGAGTTAGCATTAAACCATCCTTTGCCTGTACCCTGAGTGGTGGATTTATTAATTTGTAACTTATTTGTTGATTAGGTCTGGTGACGACACACTGGCCTTTAAGACACTGAGGCCTTGTTAAAGGTTTAACACTGTATTTAAAAAATTTATTTTGCAGTAAGTATAGATTCATAGGAATTTGAAACAAAATATGCAGGGATATCTTATGCAACCTTTAAGCTACTTCCTCCAGTGTTGACGCCTTAGGTAACTGTAGTACAATGTCAAAACTGGGAGTTAATTGGTATAATCCACAGAATTTATTCAAATTTTACTAGTTACACATGCACTCATTTGTAACCCTCTGTGTATGTGTGTGTGCGTGCGTGTGTATGTGTGTAGTTCTATGCAGTTTTACCAAGTATAGCTTCGTATAACAAACACCACAATCAAGACGCAGGCTGCCTTGTGGCACCCCTAAAATAGAACACCCCCCATTCCTAACCTGTGGCAACCAATACTCTGTTCTTGATCTTTATAATTCTGTTATTCAATAATGTGATATAAAAGGAATAACAAAGTATGTAACCTTTTGATCTTTTTTCACTCAGTGTGGTGCCCCTGAGATCCATCATACAGAATATCAATTGTTCATTTCTTTTTATTGCTAAATAGTATTTCACGATATGGATGCACCGCAGTTTCTTCTACATACACCCACTGATGGACACTGGGTTGTGTCCAATTTCTGGCTACTGACAAGAAAGATGGTATGAACATCCATATACAGGGTTTTGTGTGAACCTAAGTTTCCATTTTCTGGTAGAAATGTCCAAGAGTGGAAATGCTGGGTTGTATGGTAATTGTATGTTTAGTTTTAGAAGAAACTGCCAGACTGTTTTCTAGAATGGCTGTACCATTTTACATTCCCATCAGCATTGTTTGAGAGGCCCAGTTTCTCCGCATCCTTGTCTGCTGTACTGTTGTCAGTTAAAAAAAATTATTTGTAATAAAAATTTTATATATTTGAGCTGTGCAACATGATTTGATATGCATACACAGTGAAATGATCACTACAGTCAAAGTAATTAACATGCCATCGTCTCACATAGTTACCCATTGTGATGGCAGCACCTGAGATCTATTAACACACTTCCAGCATTCAGTACAGTATTATTAACAATAGTCACCATGCTGTACATTAGATCTCTAGAGTTATTCATGCTATGTACTGCAACTTTGTACCCTTTAACCAACATCTCCACATTCTCCCCAGCTCCCCACCCCTGGTATCCACCCTTCTACTCTCTGCTTCTACTCATTCAACTTTCTGAGATTGCACTTATGACTGAGATAATACAGGGTTTTTTTCCTTCTGTGTTTGGCTGCAAGTTCCCTTTCCCTTATAAACTGGGAATGTTGTTATTAACAATATATTTTTATACAGTGTAATTTATTTTTCATTGCAAAAGTCTTTTTGCCCTTTCTCTGAGGGATTGTTTTCAATTTGCCTTTAAGTCCTCCCTACCTTTTACACCTCAGGACAAATCACTTAGTAGTCAATGTCTCTTCTCTAGAACATTTTAAAATGAAATTACTACTTTGTCTTTATACTCAAATATATGTCTCAAGCTCTTAGGTTAAAAAGAAAATGGATCTCTTCTTCAAGAGATAGACTAGCAAAGTAAGAGCAAAAAGTAAATATCTTATTTCCCCAGAATATCCACAGATAGCAATTTGGAAGAGGGAAAGGAGAGAACAAATATAAGAGACAAAAGAAAAGGACTAGTGTAGAATCAAGGAAGAACATCTTAGGTATGAAGGAGGCAGTTAACGTTGACAAGTGCCACTGAGAGTTTACAAAGACAGATGAAGGAAAGAAAATCTACATGAGTTGAAAACAGTTAAAAACAAAACAAAATGATACCAAGAACCAAAAGACTCTAGAGTAAAATGGAGTATGGGGAATTTAAGAAGGAAATGAAACCCAGTGACAAAATCCTTATCTTCAATACTTATTTATACACATTAAGTTTCAACAAGAATTAGAGTGCTTTCATTGTCATTTCAAATTTTCATAAACTGCAATAAAATTATCATTATTATAACATGTTCTTATATGTGAATGGCTATAATAATAGTGTGCAATAAAATTTTAAACACCAATTCACTTATTCAAAAATATTCATGTGCCTGGTTCTGGAGAAACAGTGGTGAGCAAAAACAACTGTTGTGGCTGGGTTCATGGAACTTACCACATAGTCTGATTGATAAGCATTAGTCAGTCACATATATACACATAGGGAATTGCAACATTGCTATGTGTTATGGAGGGATGTTACATGGTAGGGAAATTTTATCTACTCAGGGAATTTTGATGTCTACTCAGAGGGACTGGCTGGTAAGGAAAACTGATATTGTCTAGGTGAAAAAGAGAGGGAACAGAAAGAAAAGCATGTGCAAAAGCCCTGTGGCAGAAAGAAGCAAGGCCTATTCAAGGAACAGAAAGAAAACCAGAAAGGTGGTATGGCAGGGGGTAAGCATTACAGAAGAGGAAAACAGTATCTAGATCTTGTTTTATTTTCTTTTGCTTTCCTTGTAGCCAACAGAACTTGCTAACGTCATTACGCGGGTGCTGATATTATCAAACTTAGCTGACTGGATGAATTTTAGAGAATAGATTAGAGGGCATGGGGAAGAGGTGAAACAAAGAAACCAGAAAGGAAAGTGCTGCTGTATTCCTAGTGAGAGGGGGCAGCTTGGGCTAGGGTATGGGAGAGGAAATGAAGAGAAGTGGATCAAAAAATTTTAGGAGATAAAACGCACAGTATTAGACATAAGTGGGCAAGAGAGATAAAAGTTTCAAGGATGAAATGGGTTTCTAGCTTGTGAAAACTGCATGGATACGTAGCATCATTCACTGATAAAGGGAATAATGAGAAAAGCTCAGGTTTTGTGGGGTGAATGGAAAGTTCCCTTTGGGGCACTTAGAGTGGAGGTGGCTTTGTCACATACAAATGGAGATGCCAATCAGGCAATTGAAATTACAGTTCTGGAATTCATTGGAGAAATCTGAGCTAGAGGTATAACTTGGTTGGTTTTCTGCACCTAAGTGTTAATAAAACCACAGGCATGGGTGCAATGACAATGAAAGGGATTACAGAGTCAGAAGACAAACTTGCTAGGACTGACCTCTGAAGAATTCTACTGTTTAAAGGTTCAGTAGAGAGAATGAGCCCACAAAGTAGACTGAACAGAAACACCCAAAGAAATGGGAACCAACGCAGGAGAGTGCAATGCACAGATCTCAAGGGAAGACAACATTTTTAAGGGAGAAAATGGTCAATAGTGACCACTGCTTCAAGTTCAAGAAAGAAGAGAAAAAATTTTTCTCAATTGGTTTTAGTGACATGACATTCTTTACTTCACTTGAACTAAGTCAGGTGAAGTTTGAATAGGAAAAAACTGAAAGTATAACATTTTAAGGAAAAAAAAATCTCAAGATCTAGTTCAACTGATGGATATAAAAAGTAGAAAGATAATACCTTGTTTTATTTGTGTATTGGTATCATACTGCTCTGATAGTATGATAATTCCATTTATAATACCATTTTCTTAAAAAATTACCAAAAACATTGCTAATATAGTTACCACTAATGTTTAATATTAAAATTAAATGATGAATAGCCCCTTAAGGAATAAAATAACAAACTATAGCTGTCTATTATAGTTGGGAGGCAAAATATGGATATAACAAATTGTTTTCCCACTTTCCCCCAATTGTGCTGTAGTTTTCTTTACATTTTCCAAGTGGAAGAGTTGATTTCAGTTTAGTTTTAATAATATTTACTGACTATATATATATATTAGTAAAGCCAAATTATTTCTGCTCACAGTACTGAATCTTATTCATGTGGGCCCAGTCCTTAGTGTTTTGTTCATCTAGCACAGTGGCCTGTGTACAAGTGAAATAAAATCAGAAAGACATCTAGTGAGATCCTTCTGAGGAACTTGCTGTAGATGGAACACCCTGCAGATCAAGGGTGACATTAGTTTTATTCTTTCATCTTTCGAGTTCACACAGTCTAAAGACTGAGGTAGGAATAAAACAGTAAAACAAGTGACCTATTGTGGATATCATCATAGATAGCCCCCTGAGAAGGTCTAGAGGATGGATATGAGGTTTTTCAGGACATCTTAGTTTTTATCTAAGAAATTGTAATATGCCAGGTCTTTGAGGGCACACAAGTTTTATGAGTTTTTTTAATGAACATTCTCAATGGAACATATTTAGTTCTTGTTAGAAGACAGCATGATTCTTTCCATTTTACATTTTGTTGTATCACCTCTAGAGCTCTGACAGACCCCCTTCATCAAAATCTGAGAGGCTGTGGCAGTTAACTGGTTAAGAACCTTGAATCCTCCGCCACCATTCAAATCCTGATGCCAGTATGTACAGGCCGAGCTACTGTAGGCAAATTACTTAAGCTCCCTGTACCTCAGTATCCTCATCTGTTAAATATGATGATTCTATCCCCTACCTCCCAGAACTGTAATGAGAATTAGCTGAGATACATGTAATATACTCAGAGAAACGCCTGATACTTGGTATAGCATTGATGAATGCTAAATGTTATCTCTGAAGACTAGGTGAACCAGAAATATTGCTATGCACATACAAGGGACTATCAGTAGCTATTTATGTAGGGTATATCAATGCCTTGTTGATTCTTGCTGATGAATAATTGCTCCTTCCGCCATACTTTAAGGCCTATTTATAAAGCTGGATTCTTCAATGAAAGTTTCATAATCACATAATCTATAAGTAATCATTTATGGCTGATTTGTACCATGGTTTATAACTCTCTTGACATATTACAGTACTGGTATTTATGTGTGTGTGTGTGTGTGTGTGTGTGTGTGTGTGTGTCTATTTTTTTCTGACTTACAGAGCTGTAATTTCATAAAAGGCAGAGAGAACATTGCAGGTGTTCAACAGTTTATTTACAAGCTAGTAAAAACCTAATGGTAAAAAAGCTGCTTGATATCATATTAATATTCTATCTAGTCTTACTTCCCCAAAAGCTAACTGGTAAGTACATTATACTCATCCATGACTAAATTTCAATTACTCAAGTACCTTCTTTTTCTTCAGTACAATTCTAGTTTTATTTAAACTGAATTGTCAATGCTTTCCAAGTATTTTTACCATTTTTCCAGATTTAAGAATAATCAATTTTACTAATGGTTCTCAAGAAATGTTAGACGTTTCTCCAATAAACATCTATATTAACTAAAATAGCATTAAATAAAGTGCAAACTTACCTTGTCATATCTAGGCACTTCTGTATTCTCTGAAGGATGATTTTTCATATTGCTTAACAACTCTGACTGAGCAATTGAAATTCAGACTATGATAAATGTTTTACACTGAAGGTTCATTTCATTATACAGCAGTCAGTTGAAATGGGGTTTCCAAAGAAGGTATTTTTAGGAAGCGCAGAGTACAGGAAAAAGCTGAATACATTATACAATTTAAATATTTATTGAAGCTTTTCTACTAAGGCAACATTTTGGTGATATCTCATAGGAATACCAATGCGGGAGAGACAATTAGGGGTAAATAGATGGTAGAGATTGCGGAAACCAAGACACCTGGTACTGCGAGTTCCTCATTCATAAAGTCATTAAACTGAAGATGGAATGGGACACTCCTCATTACAGAAATATTATTTTCCTTAGGATTTCATCATTCTTTCTAGATGCCTCTTCTATGATTTTCTGAAGTGTTCTTGTCTTCCTTATTGAGTTCCTGGCCTCCTTCTCTTCACCCTCTATATGATCTTTCTACCTAGTCTCATCCACTCTCTATGGCTCACACTTTAAGTCCCCAATAATGACTTCATTTGTAGGCTTCACATCCCCAGATCCGTAGCACCCATGCTCTGCATAAAAAAACTTATTACTTATCCCCAATCTTTCCCATTATTCCAGCGCTCTTCAAGTCTTCTCCTTATAAATGGCACCATTATCCACCCAATTCTACATGCCATGGAGGGCACCACATCCAATTCAATACTAATTTCTATTGACCCTATCTCCTAAGTAAATCTTAAATCAATCCACTTCTTTCAACTCCACTGTCACCATTCTAGTCAACATCACCTTATTTTGCCCCTGGAGAAGCTACCAGATTGATAGCTTCAGACTGATAGCTCTTCATCTACTCTTTTTTGAAAATACATTTATTTATTTATTTTTGGCTGCGTCGGGTCTTCTTTGCTGCGCGCCGGCTTTCTCTAGTTGCAGCGAGCAGACGCTACTCTTCATTGCAGTGCACAGGCTTCTCATTGCGGTGGCTTCTCTTGTTGTGGAGCACAGGCTCTAGAGCGCAGGCTCAGTAGTTGTGGCACATGGGCTTAGTTGCTCTGCGGCATGTGGGATCTTCGCGGACCAGGGGTCAAACTCGTGTCCCCTGCATTGGCAGGTAGATTCTTAACCACTGTGCCACCAGGGAAGCCCTTTTTCATCTACTCTTAACACCTCCTAATCGTTTCTTCACAAAACACAGTAATATTCTTCAAAAAAAAAAAAAAACCCACAAACATGGTCATATCACTGCCCTACCTGAAACCTTTAAAAGGCTGACCACTGATCTTACTATACAGAAAAAAATCATTCTCATGAGGTCTCAGGCTCTGAACAATTGGACCCCAGCCCACTGTTTCAGCTGCATGCTCCAAACTTTGCCTCACTTACGACACTCTAGGAAAACTGACCTTCTTTTAGTTCTTTCTTCATACCAACTTATACCTTCACATATGTTTTTCCCTCTGAATGTCACATTTTCCCTCTTTTTCCCTTGGACAACTATCGCCCAACCTCATTCTTCTTTGTCATACTTTGAAGGTCTTTTTCTTACGAGTCCTTCCCCCAATTTCTAATACTGGTCTAGGTCTCACTGTCATACATTCTTCTAACAATGTGTGCTTTATTCTGTAGCCCTTATCCCAAATGAAGTTTAAATAGTGTGTATAAATACCATGTGTAAAATAGCTAGTGGGAACATGCTATAAAGCACAGGAAGCTCAGCTAGGTGTTCTGTGATGACCTAGATGGGTGGGATGAGCAGGGGGTTGGGAGGGAGGTCCAAGAGGGAGGGGATATATGCATACGTGTAGCTGATTCACTTCATTGTACAGCAGAAACTAACACAACATTGTAAAGCAATTATACTCCAGTTAAAAAAAAAACCCGGAATGGGAAATAAATAAAGTGTGTGTGTGTGTGTGTGTGTGTGTGTGTGTGTGTGTGTATTCTCTCCTAAATTCTAATCTCAATGAGTTCACTTATTTAGAACATTATCTCCAGAGAGCATGGCACAATACCTAGCACAAGTAGGCACTCAATATATACTAGTTACACGACTAAATGAATGAATAACAAAGAATGGATAATTGTTCCTTCTTTAAACAGTGGTCACCGAAACCCACACAATATAAACTTTACGTAGTCACTTCCTTTGATACTTTTACTTCTGGATTTATTTAGAGAGCCAATCTATTTCCAGAGATTTAAAGTAAAACACTGCGAAGTCCACAGGCTTGAGCGAAGTAAACTCTGTGATAACACTTGGTGCTCTCTGACATAGTCCCTTAGAGACGGGGTATGTACACCTAATCCAGAGGAACCCTTTAGCTCTTCAGCAGCTGTGCATATGGCTCCTGACCTGCCCTTCAGGCTCTACTAAATCAGGATTCCCCAGCTGTCTGAGCTGCCAGTAAGCTCTTGCAGTTAACCACCTACATGCCAACACTGCTTGTATCCGGTTACACTCTTTAGCGTCTAATTTTCCTTTTTCCTCCCTAGTTATTTTCCAATACATCAGAGCCACTGGGATTCACCACTTTCATACATAATTTTATCCGTTCCTCAACTATTTTGATAACACTTTGTCTGCTTAGTCAGCAATCTATTTCTAATACTGTCCTCGTGAGCATCAATATAAAAAGGAATTACTCAACTTGCCTTTGATGAAAATACTTGAGCAGTTCTGACTCTGTGATTTTTCTCCTTTCTTATTTCTTTAGTTTGACCTCACACAGTTTCCAAGGCTAAAATCTGCACTAATAACAGTGTGCTGACTCCTGTGCCCTTTAAGTCAGCACTTAGCTCAGGCTAAGGTACTATTGCTGCTGTAATCTGATAAAGGAGCAGACAAGTTGTGTGCAAATAAAGATGGGTGCCAAGAATGAGCAAAAAGCCACTGATGTTTATGCCCTTTTATAGTCCTGATTCCATGACAGTCTTAGCCAAAGGCTGAGTGGGAGGAGGGAGAGCAATTTAAAACAAAAAAAGCAAAAGCCAAGAAGAGGGTGAAAACATCGAAAGGGTAATCCCTTTATTTGCCCATAATTGGGTAAAATGAGACATTGTGATGCTAGTTGTGCTTAATTAATACTGGTGCTTTTTCAACATCAATTATTTCAAAAGGTTGGAGATAAAGTATATCTAAAAGTTGAAGATAAACTGGCAAAAGCCTATATGTTATTTTGGCATATATAAACTCCTCACTGTTGTAACGCCCATGAATGGGCTGAGTATTTATCAAGTATAAACTAAGAGCTTGACAATTCAAACATTTTTTTAAGTTTCTTTAAAATTCTATTAACCCTGTTTAAAATCCATTCAGCTACCTACATTCTGACTTTATTACGTGAATAAGCATGGGCTTTCACATAGTTCCCTTTAATATTCCTCCTATTCATGAAAACAACCCAGTTTTCTACTAAAAATAAATAATAAAATGAAATAAAGAAAAATAGAGGCAAAGTGCTTCCTCAGATTCTTTTACTTGAACAGTAACATAATAAGACTAAATATTTTAAACTAGCCTTAGATATATTTCAGCTTTCAAAATTAATGTATAGAAAATAATTTTCCCGACATTTAAAATTTATGGAAAATCAGTTGCTTAAAATTATATGGAATCAAAATACTGATTTAACAGTTCTGGAAGATTCATTTATGCACACCAAAAACAACAACAGCATCAACAGTTCACCAGCATAGTATCAAAATGACAGTTCCTTTCCAGTTAAAGGATAATTGTCTACTCTCCCCACCTTCCATTAGTGAAGAATGGGGTGAATAATGACAAACCAAAAGTGAGGCACTGAGGTAGAAGGTAAAAGATAATAAGGAAACTGAGAGGAAACTGATTTCCAAACTCAATCCGGATTGCTGGGAACACTTGTTTTCTCCAGGCTTAGTATCATTAAATATATTGTACTGTGCAAAGTCACCTCTCTAGGGACTGCAGGGCCCCAGAAAATTGCTCTGCATCTTCTTTCACCTACTGAAATTCTGAGGTCTTCTGAGTGAATATCAGAACGTAAAGACTGAGCACAGAGCTGGATGGGAATTTTTCCTTAAAATGGTAGCCTAAGTGGAAGACTCCAGCTCTGAGAGAAGGAATACTGCCCTTTGCTTTTGTTAATAGGCATGTGGGGGACGTCTTTTTAAGCGTGAACGAGCAGGGCCATTCCCCTTCTTCATCCTCATCTGCCTGACGCTTATCAGAATTGTGGCTGAGACATTTAAGATTCCCTTAAAACACTGGAGCCAAGGTTTTTTGTTCTGTGGTTTCCTGGCCATATTCAGGGCAGTAATCTCGAATGGGGAAAGAAAAAGGCCATGTCCCTTGGAGTCAAAGCATTTCAGAATCTCTGGAGGAGCCATCTGGTTTAAAAAGGCACTTGCGAAATTCTAATATGCTCTAATACATGGGAAAACAAGCTCTTGATACTCAAGTTTCAGGAAAAAACAAACCAAATCACTTTAGCTGCTAATCTTCAAACTATTGTTTGCATATAAGTGATTCACAAAATGCAGGGTTACTCTCCCCTTCAAGAGAGGATATCAGAATCTCTGACAGACGTTTTCACTCACAATATTAACTACAGGGAGTCTGACATTTTACAAATATAAAGATGTTAAGGACAATTCTGCATGTGACACAAGTAGACAAACCCCTTCCAAACTGGCAAAATAATAAAGTATACTATAGCACTGCCAACCTAACTTTCATATCTGTATTAAAATTAAACTTCAGAAGTCCAAATACATTATGAATATTACTGTCAAGATTGTAGAGCGTGAAACTCCAAGGAAGTTTAACGAATAGATGTTTTTAAATGAGGAAAAAATGAAGAGCACAGGTGTTTACTTATTTGCACGTTTGAGTTTTGAAGATCAGTCTGCTGCATGGACCATACTCCCGAAAGACAAATATTTTCATGAAATTATGCTATGGTACTTGGTTGCATTTAATTAAAAAAAAAGTCTTCTCGTTTCCCATACTGCAGCCCATGACCTTCCCAACAAAACGTTCCTATATGAACCAACTGCCTTGATAACAGAACACAAATCTCCTAGGACTATAGCAGGACTTTGTGAGAAAGAAAACTGTTGCCTCCCTCTGAATTCAATCACAACCTGAATGTACTGCATAAAAATAAACCAAGGTCATCATTATTCCGTTTCATTCTGATTTGGCTTGCCTTCAAGTTACATACCCTGTATATCTGAAATAACTGCACTGCCTCCATTAACTGACTTTGACATCACTTTAATCATTGTATCTTTTCAGAATGAAAGGCAGAAATGTCAAATTCCTACCATTATAAATTCTTCTAACTCTCTAATCTGCATTAAATAAAAGCTTGTCTTGGAGAAATAATATATGCTTTAAAGAAATATAACTAGTATCAATTTTATTTTTAAATGTAAGTGAGAAAAGATTCACCCACAACGACTCTCTTCATACAGAGGTGATTTCCCACGAAACTTTTAAAGCTTAAGTCTTGAAGCCCTTCACTTATATTGGCTCCTTGCAAGTCCTACCTAATTTTGTATTCTTAATTCTGTATTACTTTTCCTAAAAGAGTCCCCTTCCTTCAATTTTTCAACCTCAGGCCCCATAAAACTTAGGTCTACTTCTTCCCTCATGGTTTGTTATGTTCTGTAATTACTCTTATTTGCCAATTTCTTTTAAAATGATGTGTATTTAAAATAGAAAATAAAACACATAAACAGAAAATTTGGATGACTGAATCACTTTGCTGTATACCTGAAGCTAACACAGTATTGTAAATTGTACTTCAAAAAAAGGTTTAAAAAAAGAAAATTATCTTTAAAGAAAAGTTAATTTCCAATTAATTTTCAAGGTCTCCCTTAGGTAACTTAGTACCTAAGTTAAAGCTGTGATTTAAATATGTACGTGTGTTTATATAAAAATACACAGTCACACCAAAATATTATGTTTCTTGTATATGCAATGCAAGAAAGAATGGTGTAATGAAAAATATGATGAATCATTTTTAATAAGTTAGGGAAATATTACAGCAGAAGGTGGAAGGGGAAGGAAAGTTTGGGAAATCACTTTCTTTTAGTTTTGTGGTAAAGCCATGATGAAAGATAATAGAATTAAAAAGAACACCTGACTTTTCCAGAGAACAAAGATTTTAATCTCTTTTATTAAACCACACAAGTGGTTAAGAGCTTTACAATTTGTTTCACACGCAGCAAAGGCCTTGGACTACAAAGATTTCAAATGAATACTTTAGGACTAAAGAGGAAGCTGTATTAATATCTCCGTCCAAATTATGAATTTACATTTCAGTACTGTCTAGCTGGAGTAGTGTCAAGCAACACCTCTCTTCCTTAAATAACAGAAATTTGCACAGAACACTTCATAGTCTTTTTTTTTTTTAAGTTTAGAGTAACTACTACATGGTATTGTTTATTGTATTTTCCATACTGCTATGCCACATAAGAGACACAGAAAGATTCTTATTAAATTAACAAGTATATTATCTATTTAGATCAGCAATCTCTTTTTCATAGTTAAGATGCCCTTAAAAGACTGCAAATGTAATTCTAAAAGATTATTTTATTAGACTTCAAGATAATTTGCATCATTTAAAAAATTCTAAGGAAATGTATAATTTGCAATCAATTATTTGAATGATTCTTTGCAATGCAATATTTAAGTAATTCTAAAAGTAAACAATACTTAGGTTAATACAGTGATGTTTCCTATTAATTGGTGACTATTTTGGTTAAAACAGAACCAAGTGTACTCTTTTAAGTTCTTCAAACTAAGGCAATTTTAAAAATTGTATTCAAATGTCAATACATTCAAAGAGTATTATGTTGTCAACTAATAAAAGTTAATGTATAATATAACCTTGTGAATATCTTCATTTTCTCTTAACAAACTCATTGTCATGTAGCCTAAGTATTACCTGATCGTTTCAAAATGTATTATAATAAAGTCCTACAGGGATTGTCCAAGAAGGTTAGCTGTCTTCAGATTCTGATTAAGAATTTAAAAAGTCATTTGAATATCTATAACAAAGCAGACAGTATGTTTGCCTTGCTTCATTCCAAAATTAAATCTCTGCCATTCTTCCTAAATTGCTCTACACACTGGTTTATGGTTTTAATTTTGTAGCTATATCGATTAAGTGAGCAATATGTGTGTATTGCAAAGAACAAACGTGCTATTGTATTTTTGTAATATTAGTAAATGGGATGGTTTTTCAATCAGAAAGCAATTCTGATACTCACCAAAGAAATTTATAAAATAAAGAAATTATATAAAAATGTTTTACTACAAAATCTGGTAGCGTCTTTTGTGAATCAATAAGTGCACAAGGTTAATTTCTTTTCCACAATTTTTTCTCAAAGGCAAAACTTCTGTTGTGACTCTTTTCCAGAAGTTTTGAATAGCTACTTATTTAGAGAGATTTATTTTTTCCATTCTTTTTTTTTTTTACTTTTTTCATTCTTAATTATAGGCATCGCCCTCACATCTATTTCAGAATGACTATAATCCACAAATCAAAGGCAGGAAAAAAAAAGATAATCTCTTTCATCCATCTCTTTGGGAGACACTGTACTCCTCATATATTATTTTTATATATTATTTTTACTGTTGTACCACAGTCAATTTTTACACTTTTCATTAGTCATCCTGACTTCCTTAAAATAAACAACATAGGTAGAGCTTATATAAAAAGCCAAACTAAAAAGTTTTACTGAAAAACTAGGTCATCATAGACATGAAACAACACCTTGACTTTACTGCAAAATATGATTATAAGCCCCTCATGTTTTTCTGTTGTTTTCTCAATAAAAGTATCTGGTCACTTGCCAGCAGAGGTCATCTCATTATTTGAAATAATTTTCATGACATGCTACAGAAAAGAACATGCCAAATACTAAACACAATATGAGAAAGGAACTTTTAAATTAAATATTTATCAATACTTTTCTCAACCTCCATTTATCCATCACAATTCATTTCATTCTTTATTTTCCCCCACAATATGCCAGATAAAATTTTTCTAACCTTGAGGCATCCACATATCATTCCCAGAGAGCAATTAGTTCACTGAGAATATGTGTCAGGTCACTACCCCACATGTAACTGTTACTAAATACAGAAATATCAAATAATCATGATAATAACTCAGATACACAAACTATTTCACAGCAATTTAAATGGTTTGTCACAGATACTCCAAGCCAGGTATGCATATTCTATTACTCTAGTACTTTCTTAAATAAGAAAGATGTGTTTGATTATATTTTCTATTGAAAAGTTTTCCCAACGAGAAACATGTACACCTGCACATACATTATGTGTACAGTGTATATAACATTTATGCTTACTCACAATCTACTATAATAAGTTTAAATTAATCTGCCTAATCAGTGAGTTTGTCACAAACTAAAAGTTATGCCAATGTAAAAAATATTTTTAGTTACTTTGTACTTACAACAGTCCTCTACTTCTTCCCACCAAAGCATTTGGAAAAAAGAAAAGTATATATGAAGGCAGCGATAAAAATCTTGGTAAATTTTCTCCCAACTTTATTGCTTCAGTAGGTTTAGGAATGATGAGAAACCAATCAACTTCAGCAGCCTTTAAAAAATAAGACTTCAGGTTTTCCTATTCGTTTTCTCTGATGCTAATTGCCTCCAAGATCTGAGTCCTGTAAGGGGAAAGTGACTGATCCCAACACTGAGTGAGTCAACACAGTAACTGATGCCAGGATTCTGCAGAGGCCCCTGGATATTTCGAATTCCAGGACCTGCGCAGAAGCAAGAGACTCGCCTTTTCTCTCAAGTTGCTTTCCCATAATAGGACTGCCCATGGCCACTACATATAAGGTTGTGCTTCCAGCATGGCAAGTCCTGTGAATTCAAATGTTGTTCAACTCTGTTCCCATTAATATCCAAACCAGAATAGCACAGAGGACATAGTACTTTCTCTCAAAGGCTTCTAAACATAAAAACTCTTCAGTAAACAACTGTAACAAGACTTTCTGAAACTTCTATGCACATTTCTAAAATAACAGAGCAGAAAATCCTGATCTAGAATAGCCTTTTAAATGCCTTTCTTTTTCTTCACCTTTCAACAACACTAAAAACTTCACTCCACTGAACAAAAAGAAATGCCCAGAATAATCTATGCATTTGTTATGTATCCACCGGCTACCAAACTTAATTTCTACCCTGGGGATCCAATCAAAAGTTATGTATTGATGATGTCAACAGCCTGACTAAGAGAAGCAAGAGCAGAATGAAGCAGCTGAGCTCTAAAGGCAGAATGTGTATAGTTCTCATGGGACAAGGTTCCTGCTAAAATAAAGAGCACTTTTAGAATGGAATAAAGAAATCCTCCTAAAGTGCTAAATTTCTGTTGTAGCTTATGATTACTAACAAATTACTCTTTCTTCAACTTTTTTGGTGAGAATTATTAAAACACCATCCTCTTAGACACTGAGTTAATGATCAATTATGTAATGGTTCTCAAAAGTTTTCTGTATTAAATGAACACAGTTGTAACACGTTGTTCAGCATGTTTGTAAACTCTTCTTTGCCAAGAGAAGGCTTCTTTATCTCCTTTCTTATTTTTACTTTTAATGCAACAGGTGAGCCCGATATTTATAGGAAATACTGGTAACACATTTTAGAAAGATATTCCTTTTGCAATAACAATGATCTCTGGTAAAATTATTTGCTTGAGTGTTTTTACAGTACCATTTGTTAAAGTGACAGACTCATTTTTCTATGTCAAGCATTCAATTGCTTGGCACAGAAATAAACTGTAGATAAAAGTAGGAAGAAAAACCTGACATATGGGAGTCAGATGATGTTTACTTTAATAGTGAAGTATACATTTTATATTTTGGAATACATCATAATATTACCATTCCCCCCAACAAAATCCATATGAAATAAAACACAAGCCCTGATTTTAATTTTGGGTAATTATATTTAAATTACTATCATCCAAAACAGATTTAAAATGTTCTCTATAGGTCACCTCATCTCCTTAATGTGGTTATCTAAATATGCATATAACCAACAATTTTATAAAACATAATAATAAAAGTGTTTTAGGAGTGACATGGATCTAAGTCTGCATGTTAGCATCAGTGTCCTGCACAATGGACTGCAATAATGCCCAGAGTATAAGTTCCTTTACACCTGTACCATGAATTCCCTGTAGATATAAACCCGTGTTTTGGCCAAGGCACATGTACAGTTTATCAGTGATTTGTAAAGTGTAGTCTATGAAGCAGCAGCAGCAGCATATGGGAACATTTTAGAAATGTGAGTACACATGAAACCTGAAAAATAAGAAACTTTGGGAGTAGGACTCAGAACTCTGTGTTTTACAGGTGATCTAATGCATGGCCAATTTTGAAAAACCCTGAAGTGTATGTTTCCAAAAACAATTGTGACTCCAAATATACCAAAAACTTGTCTTGGTTAATATCTAAAGCACCAAATATCGAAGGACCTGAATGCCCTTAGGTACATCTTAATTGTCTTTCAGCCTTAGTCAATAATCAGAATTTGTTGGGCACCTGTGATGAATTCTACATTAACGCAGAATACTTATAGTTCTCTTAAGGTTTTTATAATCTAGGTGGGAAGATAAGCTAACTGGAAAAAGTGAAAGGTACATAAAATTTGGCCCAAACAAAGTGAACACTAGTTCAGGCCACACCACTACTTTCCTGTGGTCACTTCTGTCTCTCATTTAGTCCCCACAATAACTACAATGGATAGGTTTTAGGAGTGTCATTATAAAAATGACTGGCCAAGGAACTTGCTCAAGTTCCCATTGTTAATAACTGGCTGAGCAGGATTTTTTTTTATTTTGAACTAATTATAGATTCACAAAAACTTTCAAAGATAGTATAGAGGGGTTCCATAAACTCTTCACTCACTTTCCCCCAACAGTTACATTTAAGATAACTATAACACAATATCAAACCCAGGAAACTGATACTGGTACACTGTATATATTTCTGTCATTTCATCATGGGTGTAGATTTGTGTAAACACAACCTCAATCACAATGCAAAGCCATTCTATCACCACAAAAATCTTCCTTCCTTTAGTCACACCAAACACCCCCTTCCACCAGCCTGGCACCCACTAATTTGTTCTCCATCACTATAATTTTGTCATTTCAAGAATGTTATGTGGCCTTCTGAGATTAGCTTTTTTCACTTAGCATAGTGTCCTAGAGATCCATTCAAGTTGTTATCTGCATCAATAACCTGTTTACTTTTATTGCTGAGTAGTATTCCATCTCATGTGTTTAGGCATTCATTTCTATAGGACATTTTGGTTATTTCCAGTTTTTGGTTACTACAAAGAAAGCTGCCAAACAATCACGTATATTTTTTTCATTTATCTGGATTAATGTCCAGGAGTAAAGCTGCTGGATCATATGGTAAATACATATTTCGTTTTTAAAAGAAACTGCCAAAATGTTCTCCTGAGGGTCTGTACCATTTTACATACCTGCCAGCAATGTGAGTGATCCAGTTTCTCCATATCTTCCCTGGCACTTACTGGTGTCATTATATATATATATATATATATATATATATATATATATAATATAGTATTATATACATTATATTAATTTTTGTCATAAACAGGTAGAGATATATCATGGCAGTCTTAATTTAATTGGCTGAATGGTTAATAACATTGAACTTCTTTTTCCTCATTCTTATTTGCCATCTGAATATACTTTTCAGTGAAATGTCTATCCATATCTTTTGCTCATTTTCCAACCGGGTGCTTTGTTTTGTTTTTGTTTTTTTTTATATTCAATATACACTTTATTTATTTTTTTTAATTGGGAAACTCATTTTATTAATCGCTAAAAATCATTCTTTCAACAAAGCTAAAAAGTAAAATAAACATTGAAATTTGAAATCTTAAGCAAAATGTGGCAACATAAAAAATACTCCAATTTACGCATTTTCAGGCAAACATAACATGGTCTTTTAGTGCTTTTTTTTTTTTTGCTTTCTAATCTATGCACCTTTGGGATTTTATTTTTTTTATTTTTATTTTTTTTTTAACATCTTTATTGGGGTATAATTGCTTTACAATAGTGTGTTATTTTCTGCTTTATAACAAAGTGAATCAGTTATACATATACATATGTTCCCATATCTCTTCCCTTTTGCGTCTCCCTCCCTCCCACCCCCCCATCCCACCCCTCCAGGCGGTCACAAAGCACCGAGCTGATCTCCCTGTGCTATGCGGCTGCTTCCCACTAGCTATCTACCTTACGTTTGGTAGTGTATATATGTCCATGCCTCTCTCTCGCTTTGTCACAGCTTACCCACTTTGATTGTAACTGCTGAGTTTTTAGCGTTTTTTTATATACTCTAGATACGAGTCCTTTGTTAGATATGTGGTTTGCAAGTGTACTCTCCCAGTCTGTAGCTCGTCTTTTCATTTTCTTAATAGGGTAATTCCAAAGCAAAAGTTTTAAATTTTTATAAAGTTCAATTTATTGAACTTTTTCTTGTATGGTGCTTTTGGTGTCATGCCAAAGAACTCTTCACCAAGCCTTAATTCGTGAAGATTTTCTCCTACTTTTTTAATCATTTTATATTTACATTTAAATCTAGAATTAATTTTATTTTAAAAAGATATTTATTTATTTATTTTGGCCACGCTATGTGGCTTGTGGGATCCTAGTTCCCTGACCAGGGATTGAACCTGGGCCCATGGCAGTGGAAGTGCAGAGACCTAACCACTGGACCACCAGGGAATTCCCTACAATTAATTTAGAGTTCATTTTTGTATACGGTGTAAGGTGTTTTTTTTTCTTTTTCTTTTTTTTTTGCGTTACGTGGGCCTCTCACTGCTGTGGCCTCTCCCGTTGCGGAGCACAGGCTCCGGACGCGCAGGCTCAGCGGCCATGGCTCACGGGCCCAGCAGCTCTGCATCATGTGGGATCTTCCTGGACCGGGGCACGAACCCGTGTCCCCCGCATCGGCAGGTGGACTCTCAACCACTGCGCCACCAGGGAAGCCCTCTTTTTTCTTTTTTGGCTTACAGATTAACAATTGCCTCAATGCCATTTGTGGAAAGACTATCTTTCCATTGAATAACTTTTATACCTTTGTCAAAAACCAGCTGGGCACACTTGTGTGGATCTATTTCTGGGATTGCAACTCTGTCCTATTGATTTATTTGTCTATCCCTCTGCCAATACCATACTGCCTTAATTACTGTAGCTGCAATAATATGCCTAAGCATTAGGTAGGGTTATTCCTCCCACTACATTATTCTTTTTCAAAATTATTTTACACATTCTAGGTCCTGTGTTTTAACATAAAAATTTTAGACAAATAGGTCTACAGATCAGACAACAAAAGATCTTTCTGGATTTCGATAGGGATTGCATTAAATAGATCAATTTGGAGAACTGACATTCTTACCATGTTGAGGCTTCTAATCCATTAACACAGTACATATTTCCAATATTTAGGTCATCTTTATTTTGTCGTACTGTGCTTTCTAAAAGTGCTTTGTATTGTGATCATATTGTTCCTTCACATGCCTATAATAATATCACTATCTGTTATGCATGTGATTGCACAAAGAAAGGGAAAAGAACAGAGGTTCCCAAACTACCACTCTGAAAAATAAACACATTAAAATACAGAACTTTAGTTTTATAAAAGTGCAAAGCACCCATTTCTGGGCATGTGTCCAGACAAAACTATAATTCAAAAAGATACATGCACCCCTAGGTTCATAGCAGCACTATTCACAGTAGCCAAGACATGCAAACAACCTAAATGTCCATCAACAGATGAATGGATAAAGAAGATGTGGTACATACATACAATGGAATACTACTCAGCCATAAAAATTAATGAAATAATGCCATTTGCAGCAACATGGATGCAACTAGAGATTATCACAGTAAGTCAGAAAGACAAATACCATATGATATCACTTATACGTGGAATCTAAAATATGACACAAATGAACCTATATATGAAACAGAATCATGGACACAGAAAACAGACTGGTGGTTGCCAAGGGAGAGAGGATTGGGGTGAGGGATGGAGTCGGAGGTTGGGTTAGCAGATGTAAGCTTTTACATATAGAAATGATAAACAACAAGGTCCTACTGTATAGCACAGAGAACTATATTCAATATCCTATAATAAACCACAATGGAAAAGAATGTAAAAAAAAAGTATATATGTATATATATATGTGTGTGTGTGTGTGTGTGTGTGTATAGCTGAATCACTTTGCTGTACAGCAGAAATTAACAAAACATTGTAAACAATTTTAAAAAAAGAAAAAAATGAAAAGCATATTTTTATTACATTGAAGGCTTACATTAGCATGTTTTTAAATTACTTTCTTTAGCCTACAGTTGTAAAGTACATGCAGTAAAATGAAAACCAGTCCTTGCTTCTATTCTAATACTAACCAGTAATCCCTATATCATAAAATGGGTGAACTATTACTTAGAAAGAACTGATTAGGGTAAACTTAAAAGTAAATAAGGAGTGTATTCTTAAGAAACTGAAAACCTTAATGGCAGCATTTTATATATATATATTCTTTTTTTAACATTTTTATTGGAGTATAATTGCTTTACAGTGGTGTGTTAGTTTCTCCTTTATAACAAAGTGAATCAGTTATACATATACATATATCCCCATATCTCTTCCCTCTTGCACCTCCCTCCCTCCCACCTTCCCTATCCCACCCTTCTAGCTGGTCACAAAGCACCAAGCTGATCTCCCTGTGCTAAGCGACTGCTTCCCACTAGCTATGTATTTTACATTTGGTAGTGTATATATGTCCATATACACACTACCACTCTCTCACTTCGTCCCAGCTTACCCTTCCCCCTCCCCGTGTCCTCAGGTCCATTCTCTAGTAGGTCTGCGTCTTTATTCCCATCTTGCCCCTAGGTTCTTCGTGACCATTTTTTTTTTTTAGACTCCATATATATGTGTTAGCATACGGTATTTGTTTTTCTCTTTCTGACTTACTTCACTCTGTATGACACTCTCTAGGTGCATCCACCTTACTACAAATAACTCAATTTCGTTTCTTTTTATGGCTGATTAATAGTCCATCGTATATATGTGCCACATCTTCTCGATCCATTCATCTGTCAATGGACACTTAGGTTGCAGCATTTTATATTAACTGGGATGGGCCTGAGTCATTTTCCCCACTTATACTGTACAATTATTTAACAGTTTTAAGAACTATGACTAATAGAGCTTCAAAGGATAAATAAGCTGGGAAGAAACAGGCATGATAACTAAGATTTTATATAAAGTTCACAAATTTATTGATTTGGGAAAAATCATTTCCGGGCCATTTCCCTTCCCCACAATGATCTATATTGGTTGAGATGTTATATTGGGTTGGCCAAAAGGTTCGTTCAGTTTAAGATGGCTCTAGTAGCACTTAGTTGTCTTTAACTTCATTTGAAAAAATTTTGTTAGATTCTATTGTGACAGCCGTCATATCAGGGTGCATTTTAAAAAAACTTATCAAAATTGGTGATATTACATTTTAAATTTTGATCTGTAGTAGTTCACATCTTGTGTATAGAAGTACAATTAATTTTTTATGTGCATCTTGTATACTGAGACCTTGCTGAACTAATTATTTCTACGAGTAATTTTGTGGAATCCCTGGGATATTTTACATTGCCCATCATAATATCTGCAAATAGGGAAAAGTTTTAACTTTTCCATCCTGGTTTTTATGCTTTTATTTACTTTTCTTACATTTTTGTGCTAGCTAGAACTTCCAATACTACAAAGAGTAGCAGGGCTGAAAGCAAATATCTTTGCCTTGATCCTGCTACTAGGAAAAAGGAATTAAAATCTTTCACCATTATTATGATGCTGGCTAGAGAATTTTCTAGATGTTCTTTATCAAGTTGAAGTCCTCTATTCCTAGTTTTCTGAGAGATTTTTTTTTAACATGATTGGGTGTTGAATTTTGTCTAACCTTTTTTTTTGGCATCAATTGATAAGATCATGTTATTATTCTTTTTTAGCTAGTTAATTTACCAAATTTTAAATGTTTGTCTCTATATCTATGAAGGTTATTGGTCTGTAGTTTTCTTCTTTTGTACCATGTTTGTCTGGTTTGGGAATCAGATTACCTCTTGTCTCATAAAACATGTTTGTAAGTATTGCCTCCTCTTCTATTTTCCGGACACTGACAGTTCTTTTCTTTAATCACATGAAAGATGTCATGCCATTTCCTTTTGGATTCTATGGCTTCTCATAAGAAATCCTGTCATTTGATTTTTTTTTTTGTACCTATAAAGTGTCCTTTCTCTTTCACTGCTTTCAAGGTTTTTTCTTTTTTCTTTTTTTTCCTTTATCATTAGTTTTCAGAAGATTGACTATGATAGGTGCAGGCAGGGATCTCTTTGAGATTATCTCTTTGGGTTTTTCAGCTTCTTGAATCTGTAGGGTTTTGCCTTTTGCCAAATTAGGTTATTTTTAAGCCATTATTTCTTCAAGAACTTGTTCAGCAACACTTTTTTTTCTCTCCTTTCAGGACTCTGAGACATGCATCATAGATATTTTATTATAATCCCACAAGGTCGGTGAGGATCTGTTTATTTTTTGTCAGTCTATTTTCGTTCTTGTTCAGACTGGGTGATTTCTATTGTTCTAGCTTCCTGTTCACAGATTTGGCCCTCTGCCCCCTCCAATCTGCTATTAAGACCATCAACTGAATTTTATTTTGATTACTCTATTTTTCAGTTCTAAAATTTCATTTTGTTCTATATGTCTTCTATTTCTTGCTGAGACTTTCTATTTTTTGTTTGTTCCAAGCAAGTTTGTAATTGCTTATTGAACCATTTTTTTTTATAATGGCTGCTTTAATATCCTTGGCAGATAATTCGATCACCTATGTCATTTCAGCGTAGGCGACTGTTGATTGTCTTTTTTCATTCAAGTTGAGTTTTTTTTTTCCTTGGTTTGATGAATGATTTTAAGTGGAAGCCTGGACATTTAGGGTATTATGCTGTCAGACTCTAGACCTTATTTAAACCTTCAGTTTTAGCTAGCCTTTCCTGGCAATGCTTTGTTGGAAGATGGGAAGGGGGTTGCTCCCTTGCTACTACTAGGTAGGGTTGGAAGTCCAGGTTTCCCATTCAACCTATGTTGATACCTGAGATTATTTCTCTGTGTGTGTGTCTGCAAATTATACTGCCTTGACATTATTTTAATTTCCATTAAAATAGTAAATGGATATCTGGAGGCTTGTGGATTCATTTTTAAATATTCAGAGTTTTTTCCCCTGGACAAAAAAGAGCTACAACTTGCAAAACTCAAAGCATATCTTAACTGATATTTCCATAGATGATGAACTGTATGACACTTGCAAAATGGTTTGATTTTAGAACTTGGTACTATATAGAGTCAAGACAGAAGACATTTACTTACTTATTAAATACATGTAAAACTAATTTATCTGTGTTGTAAAAATAATGCATGCCTAACTCATATATTGATTCTAAATCATTTTAGGAGGTAAATGTGTAGGAACTAATGAAGGTGTTTTAAGATTTCTGAATAAAAGAAAGTTATTATGAGTACAAAGAAATTAAACACATTGATGTCAGTGAGCTGAGGATCAGTATGAAGATTTCATGGTTGCATCTCTTATACTATATTAGTCAAGGTCCTGGCATGAAACAGGTAGAAACAAAAGCATGAGCAGAAAACAATTTGTTGAAATAGCCGTGGAGAGAGGTACAAGCAGGATGATGAGAACAAATAAAGGATGGTGAGTCATCCAGGTGATAGTAAAAGCGGGAAGTTCCTTCCACCTCCAGTTCTGATGGGTCAAAGTGAGGGAATAATGTTGTCAGAATAGTAGTAGAGACACACAGTCAGTCACCAGCAGGACTTTAGTGAGGCACATGGAAAAGGAAAAACAAATACCTTAAAATCTTTTTCCACCTGCCCTCTGATATCCTGGTGTCACACAATTGGCTGATAGAGTGCAAGAGGCTTTGATGATGAAGAGCTAAGCTTCCCAGGGCAAAGAGTAGGGCAGAGAATGTCATAAAGTGGAGTGGGTCCACTGATACAAGTAAAGAATGATCAACACATGGGCTCAGCCCACCTTGTAAGTCTTGGAAGGATACTCAGTACTAATATGATACCCTAGTGGAAAATATGATAAGGGATGAATTGACCCTTTGAAAACTAGCCCTTGCCTTCATTTTTCAACTCTGCATTACACCTCTCTGAATTCCACTAAAGTGATCTCACGTACTTTTCTACCAATGCATCTCAAATTACTTCAGAAGTTCACCATAAACGTTCTCCTTGCATGGTGCTTCGCTACTTTGCTGCATGTATAATAAATAAGCTGGATATATGTTGAATGTGTGAATTACCTGCTGGAATGCAAACTCCATCAGAACAGGAGTTATGAACTGTTTCATTCCTGTTGCCTATCATTTTGCGATGTATATAACATTGCCTCTGCTTGCAATTTCCTTATCTTTGATCCTTTATCTTTGTATTGTATGCTGCCTTATCCTTCTGGGCTTTCTTTAAGTTTACTTCCTCTATGAAGATACTTTGAGCTTCCCCTTAGCCCCATTTGTAGCTGGGTCTAATGATATGAATGCACCTTCCTACTCAACTGTCAACTTCTTGAATGTTAAGGACTGGTTTCTATTTATGTTGATATCAGTTCTCAGAAGTGTATTGAGTACAATAGGAGCTCAATGATATCACTTGAAAAAAAAAAGGAAAAAGGTACAAGGGAAGAAGAGAGGAATGTGCATTGCAGATAATTATAATACTCAAAATAAATACTGAATTCTTTGAGGGTGGCAAACCAAATGTGTTTTCAAGTATATATTAGAAGAGATTCTGAATCTTGTCACTGTGGAATGACCATAGTATCAAATACTCATTTAAAGCAATGGCATTGAGCTGCAGAATAGATATGCATTTATTTTTCAGACATTTATTAGGGACTTCCCTGGTGGCACAGTGCTTAAGAATCTGCCTGCCAATGCGGGGGACACAGGTTCGATCCCTGGTCCGGGAAGATCCCACATGCCATGGAGCAACTAAGCCCGCGAGCCACAACTACTGAAGCCCATGCACCCTAGAGCCCGAGTGCCAAACTACTGAGCCCACATGCTGCAACTACTGAAGTCTACGTGCTCTAGGGCCTGTGTGCCGCAAGTACTGAGCCCGTGTGCTGCAACTACTGAAGCCCGCGTGCCTAGAGCCCATGCTCCTTAAAAAGAGAAGCCACCGCAACGAGAAGCCTGTGCACTGCAACGAAGAGTAGCCCCTGCTCGCTGCAACTAGAGAAGGCCAGTGCGCAGCAACGAAGACCCAAAAGCAGCCAAAGGAAGAAAAAAAAACATTTGTTAGAGCCAGATTTTCAACATTAAGGATATAAGGTAATAACTCCTGGTCCCTGCCTTCAAGGGGATTATGCTTGAAGTGTATTACAAGAAAATTTTACATTTTAATCTACTGGTTAATTAAGGAACTCAAGTAAGTTTGATGACACCTGTCTGAGAGAGGTACCTAAGAGAGGGAGCAGATTTGAAAGATAACACCAGATTTACTGCCTACCATAAAAGATTGTCATGTATGTTAAATAAAGCAATGCATTTAAAAAGTCATTTTCAATTGTATACATTAGAAAAGAGAGAAAATTTCAAATCAATAATCTAAGCTCTCACTCCAAGAATCTAGAAATTGAAGAGCAACATAAACCTAAAAGAAGCAGAAAGAAGGAAATAATAAAGATCACAAATCAGTGAAACTGGCAACAGAAAAATAGAGAAAATCAATGAAACAAAGGGCTCATTCTTCAAAAAGATCAATATAATTAACAAAGTGCTAACAAGAGTGACCCCCCCCCAAAAAAAAACACCCCGAGGACACACAGGTTACCAATGTTAAGAATGAAACAGGGGATCTCATTACAGACTCGATAGACATAAAAAAGATAATAAGGGAATACTATAGGTAATTATTCACACAAATATTCGACAATTTGGATGAAATGGACCAATTCCTCACAAAACACAAACTACTGCAAGTCACCCAATAAGAAATAGATAATTTGAATTGTCCTATTACTAATAATGAAATGGAGTTCATAATTTTAAAACCTCAGAAAAATAAATCTTCATGTCCAGATGGTTTCACTGGAAAATTTTACCAAACTTTTAAAGAAGGATTAACACCAATTCTACACAATCTCTTCCAGAAAATGGAAGAGAACACAACAATTCTAATACATTTAATGAGTCCAGCAATAGCCTGATACCCAAATCAGAAAAAGACAGCATGAAAAACCAACAACAAAAACAACAAACTACAGACCAATATTGCTTATGAATATCAAAGCAAAATTACTTAACAAAATACCAGCACCTAAAATTCAGCAAATATATAAAAACATCATGTAGTGTTTGTTCCAGGGGTGTACAGCTGGTTTGATATTCAAAAATCATTATTGTAATCCACTGTGTTAACATGTTAAAGAAAAAATCACATGATCTTATCAATGGATGCACTACAATCATTTGACTAACTTCAATACCGATACCTGAAATAAACTCTGAAAAACAGAAACATAGGGGAACTTCCTCAACTTATTTATCAACACCTATATAAACCCTTCAGCTAAGTTTGTACTTAGTTTAAGTATTAAATGCTTTTTCCCTAGTACTGTGAACTACTCTCACCCATCTTATTGAACACAATGCTTCAAGTTCTAACCAGTGCAATGAGGCAAGGCAAGGAAATGAGTCCATACAAATAGGAAAAAAGACATTAAACTGTCGTTTACATGCAGATGGGATGAAAATGAAAATTGCAAGCAATCTACAAAAAAAAACTCCTAGAACTAATAAGTGAGTTTATCAAGGTATCAGGATACAAGAATAAACAAACAAAAATCAATTGTATTTCTACATACTAGCAATGAACCCCTAGGTTCATTGTGGACACTGAAATTAAAAATATACTACTCTTTTCTATCTCAGCAAAAATCAAAGTAGCTGTTCACCTAACAAAACATGTCCTTGACAATAACAAAATGCTGTAGAAATAAATCAAAGAACATCTAAATAAATGGAGAAACATACTGTGTACATGGATTGGGAGACTCCACATAGTAACGTCAATTTTACTCAAATTGATGTACAGATTTAACATAATTCAAATTAAAATCCTAGCAAAGTTTCTTGTTGTTGTTGATATAGACAACTTTACATGGAAAGGCAATGGAACTAGAATAATTAAAATAATGTTGAAAAAGAAGAATAAAGTAGGAAGAACAAGACTATCAGATTTTAAGACTTAACATATACAGCTATAATAATTAAGATAGTGTGGTACTGGTGGTAGGATAGACACACAGATCAATGGAACAGAATAAAGAACCACACAAATATGGCCAACTGATTTAGACAAAGATCTGAAAACAATTCAGCTGAGCAAAGATAGACTTTTCAACAAACAGTGCTAGAACACTAGAACACTTAAGTCTCACACCTTATACAAAAGCAGCTACTAATGGATGATGAATTTAGATTTAAAACATAAAACTCTAAGTATTTTAGAAAAAATACATAGAAAAAAATCTTAGGATCTAAGGCTAGGAAGAGTTTTTGGATTTTACACTTAAAAGCATCGGCCCAAAAACGGAAAAATTGATAAGTTAGACTTCAACAAAAATTTTAATGTTTGCTCTTAAGGAGATAAAAAGACAAGCTAAGGAAAAAAATATCTGAAAGCTACATATCCAACCAATGATTAGTATCTACAATCCATAAAAAACTCATAAAACTCAAAAGTAAAGAACAAACAACAGTAACAAAAAACTCCAAAAACTTATTAGAAAATGGTACTGTGGAAAATAGCTTGACAGTTTTGTAAAAACACTAAACATGCAAATGTCATACAATCCAGGAATTTCACTCCAGGGCATTAATTCCAGAGAAATGAAAATTCTTATTCACACAAAAACTTGTACATGAGCGTTCTTTGCAGATGTATTTGTAGTGCACAGAACCTGGAAACAACTCACTGAGATATCCTTCAACAGGTGAAAGGCTAAACAAACTGTGGTACATCTATCCAATGGAATACTACTCAGAAATAAAAAGAACAACCAATGATATACAACAACCTGGAAGACACTCCAGATAATCTTGCTGAGCGAAAAAGCCAATACTAAATGGTTACACATCGTATAAATCCATGTATATAACATTCTAGAGATGACAAAATTATCCAGATGGATATTAGACTAGTGGCTTCCAGGGGTTAGGAAGTAGGTGGGGGCAGGAGGGAAGTGGATCTGGCCAAAAAAAAGGTAACGTGGGGGTTCCTTGCTGTGATGGAGATATATTCTGTACCTTGATTGTTCTGTCAATATCCTGGTTGTGATATTGTACTACAGTTTTGCAATATGTTATCACTGAGAGGGACTCGGTAAAATGACAAACGAGATCTATTGGGTGTTTCTTTCTTTTTTTTTTTTTTAAGCTGCAAGTAAATCTACAATTATCTAAAAAAATTTTTGTAAATAATTAAAAAAAGATGGCAGCCTGGGTGTGGCCCATGGGCCAACATTTTCAGAGTCCTGATACAGGACACTGGTATATATGCACATAAACCAATACAGGGGTAAAACACACTGAAGAATAAATGGCAGCAATGTCATGTTTACAACTATCTTTGCACTTGCTTCTCTTTGTTTTAAAGGCTACTGTGATTGGGTTATGAAAAAGAACATATTTAAGAGCTACAATTCTCTAGTTCAAGAAGACTTTAAATCTGCAAAAAAGAATTCTGGGTATCTTTTAACTAAATATTTAGAATACTGGAAAAACAGGCTCTAAATGACACTCTGTTGTTACTTAATATTCAAAAAACATTTCACATATGTATTTATTGAAAGCCTAGACCAAGTTATTAATGTGCAAGAGTGATGAAAATAATATAAATCTGTGTGGATGACATTTAAATTGCAGCTTCAACGAACCTATAGGCTCAAATCAAAATCCTTTCCTAATTCTTGTTTAAAAAAGTTTTAAGGTTAAGTGGGCCATCCTAAGAAACAAGAGATGACAGTGATCCAAAAATTTGGGGCTTAAAATTTGAGGACCTTCTTTGTTTTGCCAATGTTTCAAGCACCTGGCTACCTGAAAGCTTTACTGGTGTCTTTGAAGAGTTCTATGAAGTGGAGGGGTTCTGACACTTAGACTTCATTAGTTTCCTGACAAAGCTGGAGAGAAGGTTAGAGAGGACTTGTGTAGCAGATGAAGCTACGCATGCTATTCTCTCTAATAAGCTTTGAGAGAGTGATAGAGTGAAAGAGACAGGTCTTTACTTGAGTGGCATTCTATTTTGAAGGTCTCACTAAAGAACGCTTTAAAAATAAATTCAAAAAAACCCTCACAAGTGATGACCATTTATAATATGGCTCAATATTTTTCCTGAGCCTCATAAGAATATACTTACTCACTGAAGCCTGAAAGTGGAAGCCTTTATGGAAACTAGAGAAAGTATTGTTTTTGACTCTAAATGAGGTTTCAAACATGGACTGGATTTAGAGGAGGATTTTAAAAAATGGTTTATACAGGTTTTACTTCCAAAAGTCCATTCAATTTTTTAAAAGTGATTAAAAATTCTTAAGTCTGGTTACTTGAAAATAGTCTACAGCCCTTCTTATATTAAACATTATTGCTTAAATATTCCTATAATATGTTGGATCCCATTGATGCCTCAAAAAACTAAAGCACTCATATTTCCTTAATCATTTTTAGAGGACTGAAAGTTTTATTGTGAAGTTTCAGGGTTAGCTTTATTTCGTAGCTTTATTTAGGGTATTGAAAAGTCTGTTGAGTTACCGAACCACGTTTAATATATGTGCGCAGGTGTACATGTGTGTATACCTTTTTCATTATTAATTAATTTGTCTTCAAAGCTACATGCTTCTCTTCACATTAGTACATGAAGTACATTTTTAGGATTTCAAGATTCTGTGGTAATACCTTTAGAAAACTGGAGAAGAGAGTAAGACTAAAGATAGGTATAAATCCCTATTTTTTAAATTAAAAAAAAAGGGATTTGGGGAAGGATCACGTCAATAAATCCTCAATCTGAAAACAGGAAAGTCTGATAATAAGGTTGGTTCTTGAAATGGGGGTCTGCCGAAAAATATTAAATCTGTGGATTGAGACAAGTTAGAAGCAACAGTTTAATCCATGAGAAAAAATAAACTGTTAGGCTCTCACTTCTACCTTATAGTCCCTATTTTTTCCCTATTTTCTTCAGTTATTGGAAAGAGAGTAAAATGAAATAATATATGGTTTAACTCAAGTGAAGTTGAACTTGAACTAGTTAAGGGATGGTTCTGATGGTGATTCAAGTAGGGAATTGAGGCATTTTCTCCGTTCCCCAGTCCAATCCATTTTTCCCCACAGGTAGTATAGGTACCTAGTAACAGAATATTCACTGTTCTTCCTTCTCGAAACTTATAATGTTGCTGTCATTTGTTTACCTTATCCATAAGCTCTGGTCACCCAATACATTGTTGCTAATATTATTTTGGACAAAGAGATAACTATTATATCATTAGGAATAAGAAAAATAAAAGATTTGATTTTACTTTCATTCCTTCCTTCTCTAATGCTCTTCTTTTCTTTATGTAGATCCACGTTTCTGACCTACATGATTTTCTTTCTCTCTGAAGTACTTCTTTTGACATTTCTTGTAAGGCAGGCCTACTGGCAACAAATTCCCTCAATGCTTGTTTGTGTGATAAAGTATTTATTCGTCCTTCACTTCTGAAAGATAATTTACTGACATAGAGTTCTAGGTTGGTAGGGTTTTCTTTCTGTCGACAATTTAAATATTTCACTCCACTCTTTTCTCACTGGCCTGGTCCAACCCATTTTTTGCCCTTCTTTTTTCTGCTGAGTGCCTGCAAGGCTGATCCTCACAAATGACATATTTTTAGCTCGCTGGATGACTTGTCTCTGGTGGTCTTGGCCAATGGCAGGCACAGACATCAGACCACAGGCAGGGAGAGAGAGGGTCTGAGGCATTATTTTCCTATCCCCCTCCACCTTATTTGGTCCTTATTTCCCACAGTGGCAGGTTACATCCCTAACTTCCCTGTCAGAAACCCACTCTTCCACTGCCCTATCTCTTACTGAATTTAGAAAATGCGACTTCCTTCATTTGACACTTCAGACTTGGAAAGGGGGACATATAATAATGTGCTACTGCTGGTAGTCTGTACCATGATAACCCTTTTTGTGTCCTTTAAACCTGCCCACACCTCTCAAAATAGTCCCTTTCTTGTGTTTTATTGAACCATCTGTGTCAGATTCTATTTCTTTCCAGAGTCATGGCTGATACAGGGAGATCAGAAAAATCAATAGCTTCTCCCTTTGAAGTAATAAAGTATAAAATGAAAATGAATGGGATTCATAGTTACTTTAATACAGTATGCTTCTGTGTATATAAACAATCTCTAGATTTTTCATAGCTGTATCTGGTGGTTTGAGTATAAAATACTTATTAGAACTTAAGATTAAAGTTTAGCCCCTCTATACTGAATTGCATATGGAGTTTTCACTCCAGAAGTAAGGGTTAAAGCAATGAATGTCTTGTCATTTAGAACAGGAATCATATAACGATTCACTTGCTTACAATGTACTCTACTCAGTGATAAAAGGCCTAAAATTGTGTATCTGAGTGTTTGTGCCTGTATGAATAAGTCACTCTACACCCATTCACCCTCCGCTCTGCAAGAACATGGTAACTGAAAGACCTTATTACAGCGCTGCAAAATATGCATGAAGTTATCAAGTTGTTTGATTCCAAACTGTCTTATTTTTTTCTGGCCTCTGTGCCCCTACACTAGCCCATAAGCTTGCACATTTTCCCATTGTGCTTAACTAAAGAGATGCTTTAAAAACAAAACTTGAGAAGTATATGCCTCTATAGAAGGTGTAATATTTCAACAGATATGAACCAGTGTGGGGAGGGGAGGTAGAAATGGCCCCCAATTTTTTTCTCATCTCAGTAAAGTTCAGAACTTTATATAAATATCTTAGCTATCAAACCTGCTTTTACCCAGTTTATTACCTGTGAAGCTGTATAAATCTTAACGTTTTAAATGATGCTAAATAATTGAATACATGGGGAAAATGACACAGACCCATCCCAATTTATGTAAAATAATGCCCTTAGAGTTTTCAATTACTTAAGAAATCTTTCCTTATTTATTTTTAAATTTAGCTCACTGAGTACTTGCTAATTAATATGTCATCTGTTTCGTGATACAGGGATTATTGGTCAATATAGGAATATAAGCAAGGACCAGTCTTCATTTTATAGCATGTATCATAAAACTGCAGGCAAAAGAAGAGTAATTAAAAAATGCACTAATGCATGACTTTAAAAAGATGTTCTGCATTCATGAAAAATTATAGGTCTCTATCAATTCCTCTATAAACAATTATAACATTATCATTTAAAATTATTTCAACATCATACACAGATGGTGTATATTTAGTTATAGTCATTTAAATTTTTTAAGAAGTGCTTCCCTTTCAAAACTGCAGATTTGGACCCTTTCTTATTTTCCCTTTCTTTTTGTAATCATGTACATAATATTGTCTATAACACATAATAACATAATAGACAATACATTATAGGTGTATTAGAAATATGAAAACACAATCTAATCCCAATGTGAAACACTGTTAAAAGGCACAAAATGATGAAAGAAATCAAAAAAGATCTTGTAAGTGGAGAGAGACACTGTGTTAATGGATTGGAATACTCAACATGGTAAAGATGTCAATTCTCTCCAAACTGACATATAGGTTTGATGCAATTTCTACCAAAATAACAAGTTTTTTTTGTAGACACAGACAAGCTTATTCTAAAATTTCTATGGAAAGACATAGCCCTATAAGAGCTAAAACAATCTTGACAAACAAGAATAAAGTGAGATGAATCATACCACCCAATGTTAAGACTAACTATGTAACTACAGTAATCAAGACACTGTGGAAATGGCAGAGGGATAGAGTTATAGACTGAGGCAACAGAACAGAGAACTGAGAAATACACCTACACAAACGTGTCCAACTGATCTTCAAGATAGTTGTAAAAGCAATTAAATGGTGAAATAAGTCTTTTCAAGAAAGGTGCTGGTGCAAATGAACATCTACTATAGCTAAAAAAAATTAACTTAGCTCTCACACTTTACACAAAATTGACCCAAAGTATAAAACATAAAACTATAAATCTTTTAGAAATGTATGTAGGAAATAGTATTTGTGACTTAAACAAAGACTTTTTATACTTGACACATAAAGCACTATCCATAAACAGAAAAATGGATAAATCGGACTTCATCAAGATTTTTAAAAGTTTGGCCGTGCAAAGGAACCTGTTAAGAAAGTGAAATACAAGACACAGAATGGGGGGAAATACTTGCACATCACTCATGTAGACAATTATTCCAGAGAAATGAAAACTTATGTCCACACAAAAGCCTGCACATGATTCTTCATAACAGCTTTATTGGTCATAGCTCCAAACCGCTAGAAACCAAAATGTCTCCCCATCGGGGAATGGTTTACTAAACTGTGGGACATCCATCACAATAAATGAATCAGTAATATACATTTGCAATAAAAAGTAAACTATTTGCCACATGCAACAACTTAGATGGATCTCAAGGGAATTATGCTGAGTGAAAAAGCTAGTTCCAAAGTATTAACTTCTATATTATTCCATTTGTATAATATTTTTGAAGTGACAAAATTAAGAGACATGAAAATTGCTGTCACGGGTAAGGGATAAGAGAGGGTGGCAGCGGGGAAGTGGAGGTTATCAAAAGACACCAGGAGGGATCCTGTGGTCATGCAAATGATCTAAATTTTGGCTGTAATGGTGGATGCGCTATCCTGCATATGTTGAAATTGTACTGAACTAAACACACACACAGAAATGAGTAGTAGGAAAAATTGGGAAATCTGAAATGAGTTCATTGTATCAATGCCAATATTCTGGTTGTGATATTATACTATACTTTGCAAGATATTACCATTGGGGGTAACGGTAAATGTTATAGAGTATCTGGTCTGTGTTATTTTTTTTATAACTGCTCTTAATTTTATAATTAGCTCAATTAAATGTTTTATTTAAAAACAAACTTTCTCAAACTACTCAAGCTTGTGTCACAGGTGGGACTCAAGTGCAGGTGAGAAGCCTACACCCTAGCTTCTTGCCATAGTTCTCTACTGGCCCTCAGAGGCCCCTGGGTGCGAGGAGGTGGACTGGAATTGGAATGTGGGCACAATCTAAGCGCCGTATGGACTTTCTAACTTCTAAGCTATCATCAGATTTTAAAGCCAACATTGGTTTAGAGAGAGCTTTTGGGAAGAAACATAAATCCTATAGTCTTGATAAATTGTATGGGAAAGCAATAGTTAAGATCATGCTGCCGACCTCTGCCACCCAATAGGGTGTGTGTGTGTGTGTGTGTGTGTGTGTGTGTGTGTTTGTGTGTGTGTGCACGTTTGTGTGTGTGTGATATTTTAGAGCAGTGACCTTTCTAAGCCTCACTTTCCTTAGCTATTAAATTGGGGATAATAACCATACCTAGCTCATAGAAGTTGCTTAAAGACACAGCTAGCAAAAGGTAAATTCAAACCTAGGCAGCCTGGTGCAAGAGCTGTACCCTTAGGATATGATCTGTTCCTCCTGGATCCCCACATCTCCCATGGTCCCCATTCATGACTAAGGACACTCCAGTCTAATTCATACTGAGGAAGAGAAACATTTTCCAAAGTTGCACAAAACCTGCCTACTTCGTCCTGCCAACTTATGTTATTATGCAAAGCAAGGACCAGTGTTTCCTTTCTTCTTCCCTTCAGGCTATGCCCTGGGGGGGCACTTCAGAGGCATAAATATAGGGCCCTTTACAGAGCCGCCTACCAGAAGGATGACAATTCTTTTACCACCAAAAAGCTGGCAAAAGTTTCTTTGATTTTAGAGGCTTCATCAAACTCCAAGACAGGGTAACCTCCTGCAATCTCTAACAATGGAGGCTGAGTGGCAATTTACCATTTTTCTGTCCTCAGAAAAACTCCCAGGATGGTAAGTTATTATCCTTCCAGTTACATTTGTGATATTATTCAATGTGTCTTATGGATTAAATATGCCTATTTCATCAACTCATTCCCCATCTGTGACAGAAAGAAGCAAGTTTGATACAAGAAGCAGTGATTAAATGTCTCTCAACCTGTTCATGCATAGAGTGAACACAACACCAGAATACTTCAAAGTGAGGATACATGACTTTAGCAGCATTACCTAATATTCGAGGGAAACAGTTGTACAGTAAGAAATGATTTATTACTTTCAGATCAGTCCAATCTAAGAATTTCCAAATTCTATAAAATGTACAGTTGTTTTTCTTCCTTTTGCTACACGAAAAACTTTGGGACATAGGATTTTTCTATCACTGAGCAATAACAACCAAATACAGGAATAAACAAAATACTTCACTGACCTGGGGATTTTGGTACATTGCTTTGGGTACAAAATGGGCAAGGGTATTTAAAAATAAGAAGAATGTCTCACTCTTCTCATTTTTAAATACTTTGTAATACATGCCATGGTTTGTACAAAAGCACATATATGTGTCGCTTTATCTTGATATATTTTGTACTTTTTTGTCAGTTAAAATTATTTAATTCCTCTATTTAAAAATTCAGTAATAAAGCATAAATCAGCATGTGAATCTCATGCATCCACATACACACATGTATATACTCACGCAAAAGCACAGCATGGTATCTACAATTTCCCTACAGAGTTCTTTTAAACTAAACATAATAGTTACCAAAAGGGATTCATAGTTCTTGAATTGATTTCAAATTAATCTGCCAGCCAGCTCCAAATGAATTTCCATTCCTATAACATGAAAGTTGTCCCATGACAAAACTTTCAGTGGGAACAAATTCATTCCTTCTTATATCTATCATTTGCAAGGCACTATGGTGTGTCACTTGGAAAGGGATCTGAATTACAATTTTTCCCTAAAGCCATACCAGGTACTTGAAATACAGAATTTAAAAGAGCATCGATGTTCAAACCCATCAAATTATACACATTATGTGTACCTTTTTTGTATATCAATTATACCTCAACAAAGCTGTTAACAAAATAAGGGCACTGATGAACTCATTTTGAGGTCTGTACTCTTTTGAACCCATACATTTGACACCAGAGACCACCTTTTCTTGCTTTGTTCTAGCTCACATGTATGCTCTGGCAGTAAAGATGCTCTAAATCAGAAAACTGTATATAAATACACACACACACACACACACACACACACACAGAGGAACCATGGGATGTATAGAAGGAATCTGGTACTTTAAATTGCATGGTGATCGCTGCATACCTTAGATTCCTCTTGTGGTTTAATAAAGCATCATCCTAGTATTATGTAGGCAATATCATTTGTATTTGGCTGATTAAAAAAAACACCTGATATTCAGCGAGTTAAGAAATCAGCCAGTTCAAAGTCAGAAGTGACATTTTTGAATCCTGTTATGTTAAACTCTAAACCCCATACTTTGTACTATCATAATCTTTAAGAGTATTACCAGATAACGCTTAAAAAATCTGCTGAGTTAAGGACTGGATAACAATTACTAAGGTAATTAAATGTATCTAGGTTTAAGTGAAGGCTTCCATCAATACTGAGAAGACTCCTTCTCAAAACACCCTTGCTATTCACTGAGAAACAGCATCACTATCATAAAGATTCTTGCTAAAAAAACACTAAATCTCAGGCACACCCCAAAGCTACTGAATCAGAATCTGAAATTTAACAGAAATCTGAAGTAATTTGGATTCACATTACAGTCTGAGAAGCACTTATGTATACAACTATTTTCCAGTTGTAGCAAGACACAGAAATAACTATGAAGCAACGTGAACGTTTCACGAGGAAAAATAGAGTGTGAAAACCTCTTCATTTATTCCTTTATTACTTTTTTTTTTGCGGTACACGGGCCTCTCACTGTTGTGGCCTTTCCCGTCACGGAGCACAGGCTCTGGACGCACAGGCTCAGCGGCCATGGCTCACGGGCCCAGCCGCTCCGCGGCACGTGGGATCTTCCCGGACAGGGGCACGAACCCGTGTCCCCTGAATCGGCAGGCGGACTCTCAACCACTGCGCCACCAGGGAAGCCCTCCTTTATTACTTTTGAAGAGATTTTATAATGATCTGTTAACTTTTAATAGCACTGACTAGATACATACCCGGGTTTAAAATAAAAAAAGAGATTCCAGAATGTAGTCAAATTATTTTTCTTAAATTCTAGCTTTTTTAAAAAATTGCCATTCCTTGGCTAACCACTGGTATGAATAGCCGATTTTTTAATTATATAAGGTAATCACATTAGTGGGTGAGAAAGTCAGCAAAGTCAAAGTTTTGCTGTTTCTTGTAGAATTTTAAAGCATGCTGACAGCAATATGATAAGCATAAAATCTGAAATAAGTATTCAACACACAGATGCCAATTTGCTTAGAATTACATAAGCATGGAGTTAGGTTAGTTTGGTCAAACATAGTTAAAGTAAATAATGGCTAAAGAGAAAAATAAATATTTTCTTAAGACTCTGAGTTCAGCTCAATCTATTTATTCTCTGAGTTTACAAGGTGGTTATTTAGAATAAAATGATACTTTAACCTTGGTTTTTTTTTTCCCTGAAATGGTCAATTGGGGAAAAAAACTGTTTGACTGGCGGATTAGTAGTTTTATGACTGAGTAGGTAATGTCTCAGAATTTACCTCCTCCAAAGACTAATAAAGAAGAAATTAGTATCTGTCCTGTTTATAGGAACATAGCTTCTTGAGCACTACTGATCTTACCTAATACTGTAGAAATAAAAAGAAATGAAAGGATATATCACATTTTAGTCTATTTTATTGTGGCCTGATAGAAGCCAAAAGAAGCTTCATTTTATAAGGTGCTTTACAATGAAAGTATATTGGCAAGCTCTAGTGTCTTGAAGCCATGCAAAAAATGCTTTCAAAACAAATTATCAACGTGTGCTTATGAGATAAAAAAACTTTTCCAAATGCATCACTATAAATGGGGGTAAACACAACTTTTGATCTATTCTTCCTGCCATCATACACAAAAAAGCACATTTTTTGTACATTTTGCTTTCAAATATGTGACATTTTTCCCGTTCTTAACTTTAATTCATGAACAATACTTATGATAAGAGAAACTAGCTTGACTTTTACTACAAGTTACTTTTCCTGAAATGCGGTTTAAGAATATAGATTTTTTTGTTCCTTCATCATAGTTTTTAACTAATGTATTTCAATAACACTAGCTTATTATACATTTTATTGATACTTAAGCTAAATGTACATGGTTATTTTTTGGGGCTTTGGAAAGAGAGAACAAAAAAATCAATGACTAAAAATTAATCCTTGCAAAATAGCAAGCAATGAATTAGAAAGTGAGTGAAAATGCTCTGAATATTCAATAACTTTTAAATTAATAAAACTGCATGTGTTGTATTTATCTTATTTGTCGATGATCAATAAAACTCTCTTTTTTCATTATTCATTGAAAAGATAAAAGGAAAATTTAGCAGGTGAAACAGATCCGTTCTACATTGTCATATTAGTTTTCTCTCTTTGTCCTCCTCATTTTTGTTCTTTTAACTTTTTTTTTTGGCCGCAGAGCTTGCGGGATAATAGTTCCCTGACTAGGGATTGAATGCAGGTCACGGCACTGAAAGCGCCGAATCCTAACCACTGGGCCACCAGGGAATTCCCTATCCTCCTTACTTTTTTTTTTTTTTTTGCGGTATGCGGGCCTCTCACTGCTGCGGCCTCTCCCGATGCGGAGCACAGGCTCCGGACGCGCAGGCCCAGCGGCCGTGGCCCACGGGCCCAGCCGCTCCGCGGCATGTGGGATCCCCCCGGACCGGGGCACGAACCCGCGTCCCCTGCAGCGGCAGGCGGACTCCCAACCACTGCGCCACCAGGGAAGTCCCCCTCCTTACTTTTGATGTGATGAATATTTCATGATGAATTCCAAGTATGGCCATAATACTGGAGGGCTGGGCAGCCAAATCAGCTAAGAATATTACCAGAATTGTATGCAAGTGCTAGAATTTCCATTTCTGGAAATTTTCATTTCTGAAAATTTCCATAGTACAGAAAGTACTATGTATCATAGAGGTAATATGTATAATTTTCCAAATTTTTATGAGTTTGGGTGATTTGAAGTTTTCCAGAAAAAAGTCTTAACATCTAGCATATTTTGTAATCCATGAAGAATACAACAAATGTTGAAAATATGGTCAATGTTGACAGTGGGAAGATCAAAACCCGAAACTGAATGTACTTTTTTTTTTGAAAGAAAAAAAAGCAATTCAAAAAGAGTACAAGTTAAGTTTCTGCAACTGAAACAATGCAACATTGATTTTACCTTGTTCTAAATCCATCTGGGAATTCATCACTGGTAGAACTCTAAAATGTCATAAAGTTACAGCTTCTAAGTTTGCTAAGGCATGTGCCTTACATACACTATGTGGAATATTATTAACACCTGTATAATACTCCATACAGGAGTTAAACTATTCATAATTTACATTTGTATGTATGTGTGTATATATGTGGTAGAAGACATACACAAATATATAAATATACATATAAATGTGTGTTGTCTATTTTTATTCAGTATAAGTTTTGGAAAACTGAAATGAAAGCTTTTTAAACTCTCCATCTACACATGTGGACATTTCCCTCCAAATATCAAGTGTGTTAAACAGTGGAGAAATGAAAACTATTCACAAGAAAAACATTTCAGATAAAAATGTAATCACAAAAATCCATTACATATTCTAAATTTTATTTCTTCTTTATGTGTGTATAGCAAAGTAGTTGTGAAGAAAAAAATAAATTTTAACTTGAAATGGTGCAGAAAAATTCCCTACCTTAGATATACAAAATAGCACCAGACAAGAGATGCATAAATAACCTTAAGAATAAAAGTCGTATATTATGTGCAGGGCTAAACCATTTCAAACACATATGTGGCTGATTAATTAGCAATGGTAAAGGTCAAGATTTGCGTAAATGTTTGGAAACAAAGTGCTTATTTTTTCTTTCTATTAGTTGGACCAATACTTTGGAATTTTATATTACTATATTTTGCTTGTGAGTCCTCTCTAATTTATTTGTCCAGATAACAAAAATAAAAACAAATAAATATAGATTAAATCAAAATGTAAGATTAAGAATACTCATAGAAATTGAGAAACTTGTCTAATTTAACATACAGAATTACAAACCCTACTTATTTCTAATCTGTGTCTAACATTACACAATTTAAATTAAAAATAATCCTTATATCTGCTCATCCAGCTTCCTTATCTTCTATGTTAACATAACTCCAATTTTGTTCATATATGAAGGAGCATTGTGCTCAGGGAATGGGCCAACCCCAAAGAAGACAACACGATTGTCCCAGGCCAGTCATGTTGTTTCTGTGTCTTTTTTGCTAGTAATTGGCCAGAATGGAGTCATCTTGATATGCCTAAAACAATGACAGGCAAGCTACTGAAACCAAGCAGGACCCTGTGGGGCTCCTGGGCACTGAAGTCTTTCCGTCCCCCATTTATTTTTTGTAGGGAATAAGCTCCAGCCTCCATGACCTTCCCTGAGTCCTAAAAGTCAGATTCAAACAGTTGCTAATCAGGGAAGGGAGAGGACACAGAGACAAGGGAAGAGCAGCCAAGAAACAACAGTGCAGCCTTGGGGCAGGGTCCTGGTTCTGCCTCAAGGGATAAAGAGAACAGTACCTTTGAGCTCTTTACAGAACTAAAACCCTCAAACAAATTAAAGATGTTAGCACTCTTCATTCCAGAGAAGACCACCTGAGGCCAGATTAAAGGAACCAGAGAAGCTCATCAAGAGACTACCTAAGACCAGAGCAGGTCTCAGGCAGGCCAAGCACACACCCCAATCCTTATCAGCAACCCCACCCTTGAACCATTGCTATAAAACCCCTCAACAAATCCTCCCATTTTGGGACACACAGTTTTGAGGGGCATGAGCCTGCTGTATCTGCACTTGCCTGGCAAAGCAATACAGATATTCTTTCCTACTTCACCCAAAACTGTGTCTCTGAGATTTGATTCGGTGTCAGGGTACAGAGGCCGGATTTGGCATCACGACCTCTGCACTCCTTGCCACATGAGATGATATACCTCTATTTCAAAAGTATGTTTAATTGATGGCCAGGTCTATGGCACTATATGCAAAAGATATATACAAATCTAGGTTTTTTACACAAAGGTACATTAGTGGATACTTTTGATATTATCAAAACATTCTTCTCCCCAGAGATGCTGAGAATATGTGGTGTTGGCAGTGTAGGTAGTTTGTGGATCACATTTTGAGAAAATAATGTCTTAAAGGAATTCCAGAGAGAAATAAATAAAATGAGTAAAATTTGGTTAGTTAAACTGTGAAAAAAGAGGCAAACGTTAATGTGTGAACTAAGAACTTTGTATCAATAGTTGGGGAGGGCCATAGAGTTCAGAATAGTTTGAATTTACTGATGACTAAAATAAGTCCAACTATAACAGAATGCCTTAATGTCACTGCTTAACTACTCAAGCATTTGGGAAGTCTTACTAAAATCTCTGTTGTAATTTCTGAGGTAGCCTGGAAAAAGATTTCAACTTTGGTTATATAAATAGAAATCAATACCTTGATCAATACCTATACACAGCATTTTCTAGCATTCAAGAGGCATGGCATAGAGAGACAATTTATATGAGGAAACAAATGGAAGAGAAAAAAGGTAGTCAGCCATTTTGAGATTATTTATAAGAAAGCATAAAACAAACATCAAAGTGGCTGCCAGAGACAGTTGTTGACAATTTTTTTCTCAAGTATTATTCCCTTTCTTCTTTTTATCTTATCTGCTCACCTCACTTGCTTACTTTATCTTAAGTTGCCTTCTCTTGGCCACCACATTTTGGCTACACCCCTCTCTTCATTAACAGTCACATATCTGTTTAGTCTCTGCCCTCCACGGTTCTTTTCTTTGTTTCTCAAAGTTGCAAAATGACAAGTGACTAATCTCATTAGACTGTGCTAAGGGATATCCAGATAGGTAGAAAAACATTATTTCTGGGTGTGTGTGTGTGTGAGTGCTTCTGGAAGAGATCAGGGTTTGAATCAGTCGACTGAGTAAAGAAGACCACCCTCAGCAGTGCGTGTGGCCGGGGGACATCATGTGATCGCTTTAGGGCCCAGATAGGACAAAAAGGTGGAGATCGGGCAATTTCTCTCTTCTTGAGTTGGAATGTCTATCCTCCACTGCCCTTGGACATAGGAGCTCCTGCTTCAGAGGATCCATATCCTGTGGAGAAGCCATGCTTATACCCATTTTAGTATTTACATGTCAAGTACATACTGCAAATAATAAGTTAACTAGAAGTTTGATATGGGCCAAGACTAATAAAATGGAAGTTTATTTGTGAATTTATAGAGACATATTGGGTCTTGATAACAATTATTTAATAATGAACAGATGAACCACTTCTGATTAAAAAGAATTAGAAAATAATGGAAAGACAAGCTTTATAGGAAGTGAAGAATTCATCCATTATTGCTCAAAATAGATAAATCAATCATTTCACAGTTGAACAAAGAAATTGCCAATGAATGATTTTTAAACAGCTAAGGACTATGGAGGTGTTGAAAGTTATACATAAAAAAGAAAAAACAAACTATGTTTAGTTACTGTTGATCCATGAAGCAGAACAAATGTGCTTGGCAAAACAGAATCTGGAAGGATTTTATGTGAACACTCCTGTTTAAGTGACAAAATGCCAATGGAATTTTGACATTTCACAACAGATGTCAACCGTCACAAAGTAAAAATGTCAGCTTTTTCAGGGGTCCTCTCGTCAGGGAAGCCAATAAATCCATAATGTACTAATAGCATTTTCCAAACTTTATTTGGATCATACTTATTTATTAATTTTTTAAATTTCATTATAATTTATTCACAGAGACAACCAGAGAATCCCATCATTAAATAGCAATGGCTCTTGATTAATATTTTAAGATAGTTTTCAAACCAAACTCTTAATACATCTGATAAAATAAATGAGAAACTATCCATTAAATTAAAAAATACTTTTACGCATTTCTATATGAGTAAAAATTATTTTGTAAATAGTAAGAAGAAAATTTCATCAAAAAATAAAATATTTTTTAAATTTTGCATTTAAGTATCTGAGAATATATTCCCAGTAATCTTGACCAGTTTTAAACCTAATTTCAGCAATACTTCTAATGATTAATTACATATACATTTGCTTTACTTCCTGTCACATGGGTTAGTTTGTCCAGAATGGACACTGTTTCTTTCAGTACATTTATTTATTTATTTAGTTACAACTTAGATGCTTTTAAAGTGAATTTGAAATATTTGCTCTTAAAATTATAATAAACAATCATGGATTACAAAAGAGATTGATATATCAAACTAAGAAAATTGCCTCAACAAATTCTAGAGTTTATAATTATCCTTAAAATTGGAGCACTGGGGTATATTAGATATATGCCAAGATAGTTATCACGTTTTTCCATGTGTCTTATGCAAGGGCATTTTACTCCTCCTTTAGTCTTTTTTCCCTATATTTCCCTATATTTTGATATAGATTTTGATCATACTATTCTTGTTTTAGTGGGGAGGTGATGCAAATCATTTGAAATCAGTTTTAATATTCAACAATTTTAAGGTTCACTATTTTATGTAATGCTTCACAGAAAGAATAAATTAGAGAAAAAATAGTCATCACCATACTAAAATAGAAATATTTAGATTGGATGCTCTGATAAATAGATAACATAGTATCAGTTATTAGTATTTGGTTAGAAAAAATCCAAAATGTGTACAAGACTGGGGAACAAATTCAGTTTTAGATCAAGATTTTTATTTCACTCAAAAAAAAAAAAAAGACCATCCACTGATGATATGTTTATAATTTTTACAAGACAAGAATTTCTTTAATAACCTAAAAGCTACTTGAATGATTATTTAAGGAGTAGACCGACTTATAAGAAGGGATATTATAAATTTTTTCAATCATACCATTTTATTACTCTTACATGTTATCCTTCTATATATTTGTGTTATTTTAAGGTGTGGACAGGTTGTTAATTTTGAAAGACCCTATATATTCATGCATGAGCAAGAGAGACTGCACTGGAAGTGATCTCTTTGGCACAATATTCAAAGAAACTTCTTGTGCAACACTCTCAATCATGAGCAGACATTTAGCAACTATCATGAAAAATTTAATCTTATAACACCGGGCAAATGTCACTGGCCCAGTCATTAAAATCAACAAACCTAAATAAACACCCAGGGTTAATTCCAAATAAATACCACTACTATACTGAACAAAATCAATAGAGAAATAATTATTAAATAATTTTAGTTAAATGAGCATTACATTTCTAAACCACCGGGGAAAGCACTTATTATTCCAGAATAATGTTGATAAAAGAGATTGCCACTCACATGGAACATTCTCTAGGATAGATCACATGCTGGGTCACAAAGCAAGCCATGGTAAATTTAAGAAAATTGAAATCATATAGCATCTTTTCCAACCACAATGCTACGAGATTAGAAATCAACTATAAGAAAAAAATGCAAAAAACCCACAAACGTGTGGAGGCTAAACAATATGCTACCAAACAACCATTGGATCACTGAAGAAATCAAAGGGGAAATCAAAAAATACCTGGAGACAAATGAAAACAAAACATGACAATCCAAACCTTATAGGATGCAGCAAAAGCAGTTCTATGAGGAAAGTTTATAGCAATACAAGCTTACCTCAGGAAACAAGAATCTCAAATAAACAATCTGACTTTACACCTAAAGCAAGTAAGAGAAAGAAGAACAAACAAAACCCAAAGTTAGTAGAAGGAAAGAAATCATAAAGATCAGAGCAAAAATAAATGAAATAGAGACTAAGAAAACAATAGAAAAGATCAATGAAACTAAAACCTGATTCTTTGAAAGATAAACAGAATTGATAAACCTTTAGCCACACTCACCAAGAAAAAAAGGGTGAGGGCCCAAATCAATAAAATTATGAATGAAAAATCAATTACAACCAACACCACAAAAATACAAATGATCATAAGAGACTACTACAAGCAGCTGCATGCCAATAAATTGGACAACCTAGAAGAAATGGACAAATTCTTATAAAGGTACAATCTCCTAATACTGAACCAGGAAGAAATAGAAAATATCAACAGACCAATTACAAGTACTGAAATTGAATTTGTGATTTGAAAACTCCCAACAAACAGAAGTCCAGGACCAGATGGCTTCACAGTTGAATACTACCAAACATTTAAACATTTAGAGAAGAGTTAACACCTATCCCTCTGAAACTATTCCAAAAAGTTGCAGAGGAAGGAACACTTCTGAACTCATTCTATGAGGCCACCATCACCCTTATACCAAAGCCAGACAAAGATACTACAAAGAAAGTAAATTGTAGGCCAATATCATTGTTGAACACAGACACAAAAATCCTCAACAGAATACTAGCAAACTGAATCCAACAATACATTAAAAGGATTATACACCATGATCAAGTGGGATTTATCCCAGAGATGCAAGGATTTTTCAATATCTACAAATCAATTAATGTCATACACCACACTAACAAATTGGAGAATAAAAAACCATATGATCATCTCAATAGATGCAGATAAAGCTTTTGATACAATTCAACATCCATTTATGATAAAACTTCTCCAGAAAGTGGGCATACAGGGAACATAGCCCAACAAAATAAAGGCCATATATGACAAACCCACAGCTAACATCATACTCAACAGTGAAAAGCTGAACTCATTTCCTCTAAGATCAGGAACAAGACAACGATGTCCACCCTCACCAATTTTATTCAACAGAGCTTTGGAAGTCCTAGCCACAGCAATCAGAGAAGAAAAAGAAATAAAAGGAATCCGAATTGGAAAAGAAGAAGTGAAACTGTCAATGTTTATATATGACATCATACTATATACAGAAAGTCCTAAAGACACTACCAGAAAACTACTAGGGCTCATCAATTATTTCAGTAAAGTCACAGGATACAAATTTAATACGCAGAAATCTGTTGCATTTCTATACACTAACAATGAAAGATCAGAAAGAGAAATTAAGGGAACAATCCCACCTACCATCACATCACAAAGGATAAAATACATAGGAATAAACCTGCCTAAGGAGGCAAAAGACCTGTACTTCGAAAACTGTAAGATGGTGATGAAAAAAATCGAAGATGACACAAAAAGATGGAAAGATAAACTCTGTTTTGGATTGGAAGAACCAATATTGTCAAAATAACTACGCTACCAAAGGCAACCTACATATTCAATGCAATTCCTATCAAATTACCAATGGCATTTTTCACAGAACTGGAACAAAATTTTTTTTTTAATTTGTATGGAAACACAAAGGACCCCAAATAGCCAAAGAGATCTTGAGAAAGAAAAACAGAGCTGGAGGAATTAGGCTCCCTGGCTTCAGACTATACTACAAAGCTACAGTAATCAAAAGAGTATGGTACTGGCACAGAAACAGACACATAGATCAATGGACTGGATAGAAAGCCTAGAAATAAACCCATGCACATATTGTCACCTTATCTTTGAAAGGAGTCAAGAATATACAATGGAGAAAAGACAGTCTCTTCAATAAGTGGTGCTGGGAAAACTGGACAGATACATGTAAAAGAATGAAATCAGAACATTTTCTAACACCGTACATAAAAATAAACTCCAACTGGATTAAAGACCTAAATATAAGACCATATACTATAAAACTCCTAAAGGAAAACATAGGCAGAACATTCTTTGACATAAATTGCAGCGATATTTTTTGGATCTGTCTCCTAGAGTAATGGAAATCAAAAGAAAAATAAGCAAATGGGACCTAATTAAACTTAAAAGCTTTTGCGTAGCAAAGGAAACCATAAACGAACCAAAAAGACAACCTACAGAATGGGAGAAAATATTTTCAAATGATGCGACCAACAAAGGATTAATCTCCAAAATATAAAAACAGCTCATAAAGCTCAATATCAAAAACAAAAACACCAAACAACCCAATTAAAAAATGGGCAGAAGATCTAAATAGACATTTCTCCAAATAAGACATACAGATGGCCAAAACACACATGAAAAAATGTTCAATATCACTAATTATTAGAGAAATGCAAGTCAAAAGTACAATGAGATATCAGTCAGAATAGCCATCATCAAAAGGTCTACAAACAGTAAATGCTGGTGAGGGTGTGGAGAAAATGGATCCCTCCTATACTGCTGGTGGAAATGTAAACTGGTACAGTCACTATGGAGAACAGTATGGAGGTTCCTTAAAAACTAAAAACAGAGCTACCATATGATCCAGCAATCCCTCTCCTGGGCATACATCAAAAGAAAACCATACTTTGAAAAACTACATGCACCCCAATGTTCATAGTAGCACCATTTACCATAGCCAAAACATGGAAGCAACCTAAATGTCCATCAACAGAGGAATGGATAAAGAAGGTCTGATACATTTAACAATGGAATTTTACGCAGCCATAAAGAAGGGTGAAATAATGACATTTGCAGCAACATGGATGGACCTAGAGATTATCATATTAAGGAAAGTAAGCCAGAGAGAGAAGGACAAATATCATATGATATCAGTCATATGTGGAATCTAAAAAAGAAAATGATACAAATGAACTTATGTACAAAACAGAAACATACACACAGACATAGACAAGAAATTTATGGTTACCAAAGGGGAAAGGGGGGAGGGATAAATTAGGAGCTTGGGATTAACATATTCATACTACTATATATAAAATAGATAACCAACAAGGACCTACTGTATAGCACATGAAAACATACTCAGTATTTTGCAATAACCTATAAGGGAAAAGAATCTGAAAAAATAGATATATGTGTATGTATAACTGAATCACTTTGTTGTACACCTGAAAGTAACACAACAACTTCAATACAAATAATTTTTATAAAAGATATCACCACTCATATTTCCTATGAAAGGCACTCCATGAATATTTGTTGGTAAAAATATTTTAATATTAGTCAAGTGTGATGATATAAATCGGATTTACATAAGCACCTTCTTAAACTTTTAACTGCATAACAAACACCACTTCATTATCTTCAAAACAAAAATGGGAAGAATATGATAGGAAAACCAATGAAGCAGGATATATATCTGGTTTTTATGCTCTAATAACTTCAAAGCTTTAGGCAGGTTACTTAACTTCTCTGGCTCCCCAGTTTTCTAACCTGTAAACAGGACTGGATGATCTCTCAAATGAATTCCAACTCTAAAATTCTCTTTTTCTATGGCCTACCTGAAGAATTATTTCTTTAACCAATTAATTCCATTTACATCCTTGATTTTATGTAACGCTACACTAAAAAAGAATTGATAAAATACCACAACACCTATTAGTTATTTTTATTATCTGAGCTATCATAAAAATGGTTGGACTTATTCTACAAGCTAGTCCATATATATCTGCCTTCCTATAAGGGCATGATGCAAAGCTTCTAGTGGCAGAGACCTCTGTAAAATAACAATATGTTAGATAGCATTTTAACCTGCTAATACTCCCTTTCCTGTTCAGTAGATCTTTGCCTAGCAGTTTAGATTCAAAAGACTTCAAAGCTTTCATACTCTAGACAGGCCATCACAGATTAATTCTTTCCTATTGTGCACTCCTCACTCCTTTAGGACTTGTATATGAGGTTTAAAATTATCCTGTGTCTGCCTGTGTTAAATGGGTATTAGCTAAAGACTAATTTCTTGGTGATTATACGTACCAAGGAAGAAAAATTTCACAACTTAAAGTAGGATTCTAGTTTTGTCCTTTTACTATTGACAGTTTAATCGTATGTCTGAGTGAGAGTTTAGATTTCACAGACACTTTGGTTTATTGACAGTCTCACAAACTCAGTTACATTTCATAATATTTATATCCATAATCAAGGAAAAGTCATTTTACACATTTATGTACAAAAATAAAATGTTATCATGTGTTCTCAATTGTCTAATTATTTTCCATCTGCATACACAAGCCAGCATGCTGCATGATGTGCATACAGCAACAAATTTCCTTCCAGATATTTTTGGTCTAGTTCAAAATACAAACAAATATACTAGGTACAACTGAAGGGCAAAACATAGAGAAGTCATAGTGTAATGTATTATAATGTATAGTACTTAATGTTTAAAAATTAGTTATCAACAGGCACACAAAGAGAGGAAATTATCCTTGAGCTTGATGGTAACACTATCCAAGCCTCAAGTATGGTTATGTTTCTCTAAATATTTTTCCCTAGAAAAGTATGGCTGCAAGCTTATATGATCAATAAAAATGCTTTAAAATCATTTCATTCTGTGCTAGGATGAGAAGAGGTTTAACACATATTTTAAAACAGTCATAAACTACACATTAATTCTGATTTAAAAGAGAAGCTTACTTTTCAGCTGAGAATGTATATCTGTCACAAATCTCTGAAGAAAAACTATATTCATATTTTAATTTCAGGTTTCAGATACAACCGTTTACTGAATTCTTAAACCAACACGTGGTTGGAGAAATACATTTGGGGAAAAAATGATTATTGTGTACATACTCAAAATTATTCACTTTAGATTTTAATTATTAAATGGTAAAAGAAATGTTTCATTTTAAAATAAAACATACAGTATTAAGATATTCTGACTATGCACACCACCATTAATTTTTCCTATTACTTTTTATAAAAGAGTTCCTTCTTTGGCATTAATAAAAAGCTATATCCAGATGTCTTTAGCCCCTTCATAAATACATGACTGAGTAACACATCTTGAGCACATCCCTAGTCACCATCTTATAATACGTGAAAAAATTCAGAGATTTAAAATATAACTTACTTGCAATTTTCCTATTTTCAAAAAGGCATAGTTGCTCTTTTGGTGTTATCAACGGGTTTCTGAAGACCAACGTGGAAAAAGGTATCCATTTCTGAGAAATACCCACTGCAGGAAAGAGGGTGCTATTTGCATTGAATATAAATACTACCTACATCACCTTCATTCCCTTTAATTAGAAAACAGAAAACCTTGTGTATTCCTAACATAAAAAAATAGAAGTTTCTTCTCAATATGGTAGTTGATTGCAAAAAGCCATTCTGTGTGTAGAGATGGTCCTTCTACCAATTATTTTTAGCATCATGCCATTTTCATTTAGAAAGGTCAGAGGAGTTCTTTGCTTAAACCAATGTGATTTTCCTAATAAGCTCACCATGCTAGGCGATCCAACAGAATGGCTCTGTATGTTAATAAGGAGAGTAAATGGCATTACTTGACAGAACTGTTCTTTCAATGATGGTTCATTCTAAGAGATTAATTTAGCCATACTTGTCTAGTGCCACATAAACACTATTAAATAGGCTATGCAGCATCCTTCTCATTCGACTCTTACACTTTGCTGTTTTGTATTAATATTCGGAAATAAAATATATCACTCCATCTGTTAGTAATCATGATGATGAAATTATATCATACCATAATAGAAGCAAATCTAAGGTATTAGAGAGCCCTGTTCTTTTTAAATGCTCCTGTAGGATATCCCATTTTGCACAGTCATCCTTTTTTTTTTTTTTGCGGTACGCGGGGCTCTCACTGTTGTGGCCTCTCCTATTGCGGAGCACAGGCTCCGGACGCACAGGCTCAGCGGTCATAGCTCACGGGCCCAGCCGCTCCGCGGCATGTGGGATCTTCCCGGACCGGGGCACGGACTCGTGTCCCCTGCATCGGCAGGCGGACTCTCAACCACTGCGCTACCAGGGAAGCCCACAGTCATCCTTTTTATTCTTCTAAGTCTCTTGCCTTCCTTCACATTTAGTTAGTGGTCAATTCACTATCAGAGGAATGCATTTTTTTCTGGTGGGCATTGAGGATGAATAAAAAAGAAATCACCCGATCACTAAATATGCCATAGTCTCAAATGTCCTACTCACTCTAGCTGCATCTATAGAGATTCCCAAGAGCACAAAAGATCAAACTATAGTATCGACAGATCTGGCGAGAATGCCTTTCAGAAATGGGATCATTCCCACAGCAGTTATTCTTGTTACCAGTTTCCACAAGAGTCTGAGGAAAATTTTCCATTGTCTCCTACAGTTATTAGAGTGTTGGCTCCTAATGATATGAATATACAACTTGCTATTGTTTCAGCCCAATGTTTTATGCATGATATTTTAAAAACTGTACAAAACACATTAAAATTCTAAAGTGAAAAATAATAGCATTATGGCTCATTACATTCTGTATTGTGGTCGTCTGAACTGTGAGTAACTGTACTGTCATCCTGTCAAGTCTCCCTAAAAGATCTGCTATAATGTTTTACTGAATGTCATTCATTTCACAGATATAACTACACTAAAGCGTTCCAGTTCGGAAGCATATTGTAAATGTTTTTAAGTGTTTTCACCTAGTCACCTGAGAACTACCTGCACAGAAAACTGTCAATTATACCAACAACAACAAAAGATCTGCTGCTAGTAATAGTTTTCATCAAACACAAAAGAAATAACATACTGAGTATTTTGATATAATTTTCCAACGTTATCATTACATTCCTTACTCTTCTTAGAGACAGAATTTCCAAGATTTCCTAAAAGACTTGAGGGAAGATGATAGAAACATTTATCTAAAAATTTTCATTGCTCTTAAGGTGAAATGACTGGCAAATAAATGACAGCATTTGGCCCTAGAGACATCTTTTTCTACTTTAGCCTGGGGTGTCCTTAAAGCCCTTATACAATGATATCGTATGATACTCCAAGGTCCTTTGCTGCCATCATTTCAACATCTTTACACAGTCTCTCCCACCGCAGCTTTGCTCGTAACTGAAGGATCATCTGCCATTGGTGGTTTGTTCTGAATTAATTCTATTATATAGTACATATTCAATTAAGACTCATGTTGGGGCAAGGCTCTCTTGACTTTTGTAACTGCTTATTAAATAGCCAAGATGTTGTAAAAGGAACAAGTGACAAATTAAATAAAAACACATATGAAGCTTTGAATAGCAGCCAGAATAATACCAGGTTGAATTAATTATATTAAACATATGCAGAAGGGGAAAATAAAATATCTACTATTATATGAATGAGTCATTTAAATATATATGTTTGATGATAAGCACTTTCAAAGGAATTATTATACACTCCAGAGCATATGGTACTATACTGAGCATGTTTTAAAAGTGTCCTTAAAACAACATGTCTTGTCCTAATAAATATTTTTTTAAATAGACTTTATTTTCTAGAGGAGTTTTAGGTTCACAGCAAAACTGAGAGGAATGTACAGAGATTGCCTATACATCCTCTGTTCCCCAATATGCACATCAAATTTCTACATGAGAGTGGTACATGTGTTACAGTTAACGAACCTACATTGATACAGCATCACCCACAGTCCATTGTTCACATTAGGGTTCAGTCTTGCTGTTATGCATTCTATGGATTTTGACACAAGTATAATGATAGGTATCCACCACTATACTATCAAACTGAGTCATTAACTGCCTTAAAAATCCAATGTGTTCCGCCTATTTACCACTTTCTGCCTCCAACCCCTGGAAATCACTGACCCTTTGATTGTTTCCACAGCTTTGCCTTTTCTAGAATGCCATGTGGTTGGAATCATAACAGTATGTAGTCTTTTCAGATTGGCTTCTTTCACTTAGCAATATGCATTTAAGTTTACTCCATGTCTTTTCCAGGCTTGATAGCTCATTTCTTTTTAGTGCTGAATAATAGTCCCATTGCCTGGATGTACCAGTTTACTGATCCACTACCGTACTGAAGGACAAGTTGGTTTCTTCCAAGTTTTGGCAATTGTGAACAAAACTGTTATAAACATTCATGTGCAGCTTTTTTTTGTTTTTTTTTGCAGTACGCGGGCCTCTCACTGCTGCGGTCTCTCCCGTTGCGGAGCACAGGCTCCGGACGCGCATGCTCAGCAGCCGTGGCTCACGTGCCCAGCCGCTCCGCGGCATGTGGGATCTTCCCGGACCGGGGCACGAACCTGCGTCCCCTGCATCGGCAGGCGGACTCTCAACCACTGCGCCACCAGGGAAGCCCCATGTGCAGCTTTTTTTGCGGACATGTTTTCAACTCATTTGGGTAAATACCACGGAGTGTAACTGCTGGATCATATGGTAAGAGTATGTTTTGTTTATTAAGAAACCACCAAACTATCTTCCAAAGTAGCTGCACCATTCTGCATTCCCACCAACAATGAGTGAGAGCTCTTGTTGTTCCACATCCTCACCAGTATTCGGTGCTGTTAGTATTTTGGTTTTGACCATCCTAATAGGTATGTATTAGAAAAATACTTTTTAAAGCAATAATAATTTTCCTTTTCTAAAATGGTAGTTTTCTTAGTCTTTAAGAAACACTCAGAAACCCAAAGACTGAATAGAAATAAATTTTCACACTCTTTCATCCACTTACTTTTCAATAACATAGACAACAGCATTGCTGTACTAAAAATATCCAAGTTGTATCTTTTCATAAGACCATCAAATAATTCAAAGCAGGAAAATAACAAGAGAAAAATAATAAGTTCTACATCAGGTTGGTATCTCTTTAGGAAATAATCATTATGGTTTGAAAATGTAAAAGACTATATGCATATTTTCTGTTGTACTTATATCAATATTAGGAAATTCATAAAATGACTTACTGAAAAGAAAATGTTTTGTATCAGCTTAATATGAAATTGTGTCAAAAGTGAAATAGGATTAGTTTACTGTTATATATTCTTACAGCATCCATTCTGTTTTTCTGTGCTTATCACCTTATATACTTATTTATTTTAAAAAAAACAGAAAACTTATTGCCAGCCTACTTTGTTGATGATAGCCTGCAAGGCACTGCAGTACAGAAATTGTATCTATGCCTGCACGTCCCCTCAATGCTCATGTCTTCAATTAGCATTTGTCGGCCTAATTGCTAGGTATCATGCTAGCTGAGAGGAGTATGATGGAAAATTACAACAGTAACAACAACAAATCACACACATATGACATCAGTCCTAGGTCTCTAGAGCCTATATTCTAGAGGGTGATGCAAATACAAAAAAACAGCAGTTAAAAGCAGGTTCATTAGGGGAACTACTGGTGTTTGAGAAGCACAGAGGAGAATCATTTAAGCCAGATTTATGTATATTAGCTCAAATTCCTGCAAAATCATTACACTTTTAAATTTGGATACTCTTTGATATAGAAGACAGAGACAAAAGAGAAGCCTTTGTGTTAATTTTAGTGTGTCACAATAATATGCATATACTGTCCCCTAAAACATAACGATCTGGTGTATCTTCTACTAATATATGAGCAGTATATGAATGTGGATTTTAACTGACTTTGTGAAGTTAATGAATAACAGGAGATTAAATATAAAACATTAAAACCTCTATAGTTGAGATGGCATGACAATTTCATGCCTGATACATATTACCTATTTAAAATACACAGCACTGATGAAGAAAATATAAAAAGAGGAAAAAAAGCATAATAACACAGCAGGGCTTAGACTCAAGCTTGGCATCTCTGTGGATCAGACAAAGTAGCTACAGGTCCTAATAGGCTCTTTTCCCCAGACACACAGTGTCACTGCATTTCCACTCCTTCACTAAGAGTCTACATGTAAGGAAGGAACCAGAGTTAAGATCACTGCTTGAAGTCACAGGTTAAAATGAAGGCCTACCCAGTGATCATTCTTGAAAGGACTAAGTTTTTGAAAATTCTGCTGACCTGATGCCTGAGCCTCTATCTTTATAGAAAACTATTAAACTAGTGATATGAGAAGAAAAAAACCCACCATGATCGCAGAAAACAACCCCAAAGATAAAGGACTGAGTACAGCCCTCAGTATCTCTAATCACCACCACAACAGAGGAACCCCAAGATGCTATCTCCATCTAGATTGCGATTCCAGGAGACATATGGGGACAACATCAAAGTTAGGGAGGGATAAAGGGAGGAACAAAGAGAAGAAAAGACATAACAAAAACCATGACAATAAAAGCAAATCTCTTCAATTAAAAGGATCCAGAAACCTGTCACTTAAATAAAAACCTAAAAAAGGCAGAAATTCACCACTACCACCACCACAATGATTCCAAGGCCTCAGTCTAGATAAAATCATTCTCACAGAAGTGTCTGTAAAAAAATTAAAATGAATATGTTGAGTGTTTTCAACAACAAAATTAGACAGTAAAATTCAATTAAAAAACAAGAGTTCCTATAGAAGTGAATGGGTGGAATTACAGAGAAGAAAGATTTAAAAACAATAGCTGATAATCTTACAGAACTGAGGATAGACAAGAGTACTCAGTTCAAAGTGCACTGTGAGTACCAAGCAGGAAAAAGATAAATTTACACCCAGATGCCCTATAGTGAAACTGTAGAACATCATGATAAAGTAACACATCTGAAGACATATTAGGAAAATGCAGGTTATGTCTAAGGGAATGACTGTCAGACTCGTCAAAAGATCTAATCTAACTTTGTGACTGAAAATAAGCATATGAAATAATAACATGAAAAGAATAACATGAAAAAATGTGCTGACCTAGAATTTTAACTAAAACTATTATTCAGAACATTTTCAGACAAAGACCAAGAAAGATTATTACCTCTGCATGTTCACTGAATTACTGAAGGATATATTTCAGGAAGATGAAAAGTGAACCTAAAGCTTTAGAAGTATTTTTATTAAAGTTAAGAACAACCAATATAATAAGGCACAATTAAAAATTTAAAAAATCAAGCTAAGTTGTCATTTCTCCCAAATTAAGTTCAATATAATCCCAATAAATATACCAACAGTTTTTAAATGGGCTTTTATAAATTTTACCTAAAATTCACATGCAAACAGAGGGTTAGGATTATCTAAGAAAATTTTAAAAAACAAGGTAGGGTGCTTTGCCTTACCACATGTCAATGCTAATTATAAATCTACAGTAATTGAGATGTATGGTGTTGGCACAGGAATTGGCAAATGAAGGAAATAACAGAAAAGAATGCCCAGAAATACATGTCCATATATTAATCTTGATACACAATAGAGGTAGCAGTACAGATGAGTAGGGAAAAGACAGACATTTTTAAATGGTGGATAGTTGTTTACTTGTTCTAAAACACTCTCTTGTTAGAAAAATAACTTAAAGATGATTTCCAGGTTTATTAAGAGAACTAAACGTGGAGGAGTAGAACTCTAACATTTTAAAAGAATATATAGGAGAAAATAAGAACTAGACTCACAACTCAGTCAAAACAATGGCAAAAGGCATGAACAGATAATTCATAGAAGAACAAATAAAAGGGACCATGAATAAAGATCTATTATCATGGAAATGGAAATTAATATGAGATAAAAATTCACACTTATCAGCTTGGGAAAAATTTAAACATGTCAATATCTAGTTGATAAGGATATGTAAAATAGGGGATGCATGCACCATTTGGCAAAGTGTTATATTATCCACAATCATTTTTTGTTTGACATATTCAATAATAATCAACATAAGTAAAAATAGCTCTCTTTAAATCAGAAAATGAATGGACATGACCCTGTCCTTAAGAACTAATCCATGTGTTTGCCATGTCCATTTGAAAATTCTTTATTCATTCCTCATATAGATATTGAATATTTAGTATGTACTGCCTATCTTTATTAAAGGCAATGCTGAAGACTTGCCTTTCAATTTCAGTGCCTTATCAACATGAATCACTTCAGATTCACAAGTGACCTTACCCTGGTTAGAAAACTATCTTTTCATTCTATAGAAAACTGCTTCCTTTTATTATCTGAGCTATGGATTTTGAGCTAATTGGTTTTGAGCTATGAAGCCTTGCTTACTATGGGTTTATTCATTTCCTTTGTTGTTAATTAGATTTTAATTTATATATACTACTTTAGCCCTTTAAGCAAATGGTTAGACTTAAGGGCACCACTGATAGTACTATTATTACATATTACTAGTCAAACATCTATAAAAAGATAAATATGAAACCAAGTGATAGAATATCAGAACTCTTTCTAAAAAAAAAAATAGTAACAAAACCTTACAAGAAGTTGTTTATGAAGTTAAACTTAATTTATGCCCCCAAAGTAGTAAGAATGATAAGGATATGTACCTGTGGAAAAGAAAGATTTACCAAAAAAAAAAGCAAACTGATTTATAAAGTGCCTATAATTTAAAACTATTTTAAATGTCCTATTTTTATTTAACAACTTGCACAAATATTTGAGATGAAAACAGTGTATAAAAATAATCTTGCACTTAAAATCTTCTCTCAAGTCTAATCTACCAGCCAAAAAAAAAAATCTATTAAAAGACACTGGACAGTCTTCTATGCTAGCACTTTGCCTCTACTAGGTAAAAAAAACATCATCAACCCTTAGCACAGTTTGTGAAGGAAGCATAAACATTTTACCATCTTTTTTTGGCTTACATATAAATGCTGAAACTTATTCTGCTAGAACAAATTTCCAAATGTTCAGTTCTTTTTTTTCCTGATAGAAATGCATTGTTAAGTGCATGGATAAGGTCCCATCCCTGCTAGAGAATAACTCTGAAAACAAGAAATGAAATTCTGACAGGAAGTTTCAAGTACCTTTTAAGGGACTAGGTGATGAAGATGATGCTAGGGAAATTTACCTCAGGGTAGCAAGTCATGAGTTAGGAAGGATGAGTCCTTAAGCCCTGCAGTCTAAGCAGTTGTTCATCAGCAAAATAATCTAGTTCATTTTTATTTCCTTATTTATTTATCTTTTACTTTTTACTGCCTATGGTAAAGTTGTACCCCAAAATTTTGACCAGGACATAATTGTAATCACACACAACATTCAGGGCTAGGGCAGGTCCTAGGTTACTCTAGAGTTAGGGTGTTAAATCAACAAATAGTAAAATATCCTGAGAGCAAAGTAAAATCAAAGAAGTCAGAAATGAAGTTGAGGGGGTCTCCACTATTCTTCAGATGGAGAACATTTCTCTTCATCGTAAAAGGAGTAAGGATAAAGGAAACTTCTTTATGTGTATAGATTGGAGAATATCCACAAAGTAATCAATTTTCAAATACATTGGCACCGAAGGAAAGGAGGTTACATTTTCTTTATGACCATAGTAGGTTGTGAGAGAGAGTCTGGAATATGCCAGTATGGGCCTGGCATTCTAATTCTGAAAAGTAATTATAATTACTTTGAAAAAAATTCTTATAATGCATTCTATTAAAACTCATGCCTGAATTATGGAAACACAAGGGATGTGGCCACAAAGGCCTAGAAAAGTAAGAAGAGCAATCAGGGAATAAGGAAAAATTATGCAGAAAATGTGAAGGAAATGATGCTCGGTGTGGACAACACATTCTCAGTGTGACAACCAGGATGGTGTATCTAGGTGATTGTGTACTTAATTTACCATTGGCATCTGAGGCTTAGGATGCCTCTAGGCTAAGTATAGGTAATTTCTGTTTTCCCCAGAGAATCTACCTTAGAATGGATAAGTCTATACTGAGTGTGCCTACTGTTTGTCTGAATTTGGTCTAGATCGCCACTATCACAGGTGCACATAAATTCAATCCACCTCTGGGCTCATATTGGGAACCCTGAAGGATTTCTAAGCATGCTTCAAAACTCAAAACATGCCACTGTAGATAAACAAATTACAATACTCATTAGAAGCTGGCAAACTATTACTTTTTATTTTTTTAATTACAATTGAATATAAAACCAACATATATTGTTCGATAGGCCCCTTGTGGGCTTAGCTATATAAAAATGCTGACAATTTACGCTAATGTATTTTTTTTCTTCATTTTGCATTTTAGTTGAAATCTCAGGTAACTTTAGCAAAAGAGGATCCAGTAAGTTACTGTTAAAGAAGGGTTCCACAACACCAATAGAGCTATATTAAATGCCAGTATCTCATTTCAAGAATCAGTTTTGCCAAATATAAATTCATGATATGAAATAAACTAAGAATACCAATATGGGTCCAACAAAACACATAAAGATAAATTTCTTAATTTTTATATCATACCTTCTAGGATATTTAATAAAAAAACATTTCTAGCCCTAAGAGTCCATACTGATGGGCTTCTTAGTTAAAACTCCTGAACTTATTACAAGCTTAATCATCAACATAGCTTTTAGTTCACATAAAATAAATACACGTGGTATTGCCATGTCTTTTTAGTACTAAATATTAGTGCTTTATAAGCAACTGAATTATTTAGTCACCTTTTTTTTTCTTCAGAGTGGAATATCCTCGGCATTATGGATTTAACACTGATGAGTCTGACTATTCCTGAGAAAAATCAAAACTCCACTATATGTAGAATACTGCTATTTTACTGAGGCACATATAAGTCACTTATGCTAGTGCATGATCCAAGGTGAGCCCTCCAGCATTCTCTTTTCAAAGCAGCCTAGACCACCCCTTATCTTTGTGTAGGCAGTGATTCCCCTAACTTGAAGCAAACTTTCCTCCTTTGTGAAACATACACCACCATTCATCTCCCTGTCATCTCTCCAACCTCTGTTACCCCAAAGAGAGCTAAGAATGCTGGCAACAGAAAGGTAGACAAAATATTTTACAATGGAGATGACTCTTGAACCAGCAAAGTGGAAGTCTGGGGTACTTAAAAGCTTTTGCACAGCAAAGGAAACCATAAACAACATTCAGAATGGGAGAAAATATTTGCAAACGAATCAACTGACAAAGGATTAATCTCCAAAATGTACAAACAGCTCATGCAGCTCTATGTCAAAAAAACAAACAACCCAATCAAAAAATGGGCAGAAGATCGAAACAGACATTTCTCCAAAGAAGACATACAGATGGCCAAAAACACATGAAAAGATGCTCAACATCACTAATTATCAGAGAAATGCAAATCAAAGCTACAATGAGGTATCACCTCACACCAGTCAGAAAGGCCATCATCAAATATTGACAAACAATAAATGCTGGAGAGGGTGTGGAGAAAAGGGAACCCTCCTACACACACTGGTGAAAATGTAAACTGGTGCAGCCACTATGGAGAACAGTATGGAGGTTCCTTAAAAGACTAAAAATGAAGCTACCATATGATCCAGCAATCCCTCTCCTGGGCATATATCCAGAGAAAACCATACTTCAAAAAGATACATGCACCCCAATGATCATTGCAGCACTATTTACAACAGCCAGGACATGAAAGTAATCTAAATGTCCGTCAACAGAGAAACGGATAAAAACGATGTGGTACATATATACAATGAAATATTACTCAGCCATAAAAAATGAATGAAATAATACCATTTGCAACAACATGGATGGATCTAGAGATTATCATATTAAGGGAAGTAAGCCAGAGAGAGAAAGACAAATATCATGTGATATCACTCATTTGTGGAATATAATTAAAAATGATACAAATGACCTTATTTGCAAAAACAGAAACAGACTCACAGATATTGAAAACAAACTTATGGTTAACAAAGGGGAAAGGTGAGGGGAGGGATAAATTAGGAGTTTTTGATTAACATATACACACTACTATATATAAAATAAATAACCAATAAAGACCTACTGTATAGCACAGGGAACTCTACTCAATAACTTACATGGGTAAAGAATCTGAAAAAGAATGAATATATGTATATTTATAACTGAATCACTGTGCTGTACACCTGAAACTAACACAACATTGTAAATCAACTATACTACAATAAAATTTTTAAAAAGTGCAACGTTTTGTTTCTTGAAGTGATTGAACTGCATTATGTTCCCTATAGAAAACTAAATAACTACAGAACTGTTTTACTAATTACAATGTTCAATACCTCATCAAGTAGGTGTCAGAGGTTTAGCAAAAGTTGAAAGGTGGTTATCTTGAAATAAGACATAGGCAACAAATACATGAATCTTGATGGATGCAGATTTTAGGAGAAAAAAACAGGTCTTGGGTATCTGTCTTCATCCAGTGACAGGTGAGAGAGGTGCTACCTCAGCCAGGGGACCAACCGTAACTTAGCATTAGTTGAACAAAAAACTTCAAGAAGCATTTGTATTTCTGTAGCAGGAAGCATGGAAGACCAGATTGTTCTTTCAGCATTTCTACTTGAGAAGAAATAGTTCAACAAGTGAAAAGGAGTAAAAAGAAACAAGCTGTTAGATACACAAAAAAAGGGGTCTATTGCAGAGAAAACATGCTGGGCACGTATTACACAGCCACTGTCATCATCATTTACTCCTTAGAGTTTTCAGTTCAGGTGAGTTCAGAGTTAAGAATTATATGGGGGTGATACAGTGGTGTGTGTGTGTGTGTGTGTGTGTGTGTGTGTGTGTGTGTGTGTGTG
>NW_021703779.1:29669451-29687579 GCF_005190385.1 Monodon monoceros
GTGTGTGTGTGTGTGTGTGTGTGTGTGTGTGTGTGTGTGTGTGTGTGTTCATGGTAGAGTTTATTTTAATAGCTTTATAAATGACTTGAGTTTATACAATCATTAAGGGTCTGATGGGGTCTCTGTAATTGTTCAGTTATACTTTAGTGCATTTTATGAGTGGAATTATATGGTTTAGTGGTATTTGCAAATTCGGAGGTTTGCAAAGGTCTCAGGACATATACCTTTGGGCTACTGACAGTTTGTTTTATATACATGTGTAAATAAGCTGTCTCCATATAATTTTATTTATTATAGCTTTATAATAATCTCCAAAATGGATATAGCTATAGGTGATTTAATGGGGTGTTAATTTCTGTAGCCTGCCTTGTTCAATACTGTATTTGGTTGATGTCTCTAGTAAGATAATGTTTATGTTATTTTTTGATTTGCTTTTTCCCCCTTCCTGGCTTTTTTTTTTCCCCCAGACATCATTAACAGGCACTCAAGATAGATTATTGGACAAGGGCTGAAAATATCAAGAAACAGCAAATGGTCAGTTTTTAAAAAATTTCTCAGACTTTTTTTTTTTTTTTTTTGGCCACACGGCACAACGGATTTTAATTCCCTGACCAGGGATCAAACCCGCACTCCCTGCTTTGGAAGTATGGAGTCTTAACCACTGGACTGCCAGGGAAGTGTCTCTCAAACTGACTTTTAAGACACAAAATGGTATATCTGACTAAAGTAAGGCTCAGAGTTTATCCTGCGGCAACAGAACAGGGAAGAGAATAAAGAATGACAGCCACACCACTCTATCCACAGGCACAGCAGTGGAGAATCACCAGGGCTGAGGACAGGAGGTGCCCACTGTACACAAATTCTTTGCCCAGACTCATCTGAATTGTCCCAGGTGGGTTCTTCTGCAATACCCTGGAGCAATTACAATCAACTCCGTCACAACAGAGGGTAAGCACATTGTCTCCCAGACAATGGTGAGATTTAAAAGGAAAGGTCTTAGTTTTGGCACATGCGAAGAAACTGAACAGCAGCAGAAGGCACCCTATTACACTTGTCCTCAACTAGAAAAAATTTTAATATATTCCCAGAGTATCTAATAATATGGTCATTATTTGTCTGCAGAAAAAGAGAGAAAATACAAGCAAAATATAAGGGAATGATACATAAACAAAAGCAATTTCAGTAGGAGCAGCTGAATAAACTATTAGCTTGAAGAGAAAGGATCAATATGAGACCACTGTATTCTTTTATTAGATAAATTATATATAGCCATGAAACATACATGAATAGAATCTTGACTGTATTTATCTTTATTATTTTTAGAAATTAATTATTCAAATTTTCCAGAGCTGTGGTTAAAACAACAAGGACTTTGGCCACCCAAACTAAGATTACTCTGATATTCCAAAATATTATAAAAAGGTGCCATTTGTGGCAATATTTTAATCCCAATCTTAATTATCTTAAAGACCTAGAAAACAGCAATTACTATTAGTGAATATTTACTGAATATGAAGCAAATGTATAGCATTGTATTGAACGCATTACTAATATTGGTAAGTTATAGTTCCAATATTTTCATAGTATACAAATATTATATATATGTTTCTTTTTTAATAATGATTCTTTTTTTACCTAGACTGAAAAACCTAATTATTCATCAAACACCTTACATGTGTCAAGCACTATGCTAAATACTGTGAGCAATTATCTATTTCCTTGTCTATCTATTTTATAATCCCTGCTCTAAAGATTTCATTCCATTTGATGAAACATTAAGTATGAAAACATGATAAAATAATTCAACGATGTAAGTCAGAAAATAAATATTGACCAGGAGAGTGGTAAAGAACATTTGTGATCTAAATACAGAGAAGCAAGAATTTATTGGGGTTGGAGAAAGCTGGGAAAGATGTTGCACTGGGCAAAATTAATAGGGGAATTCATGTACAGGGAGGAAATGATCAGTTATTTTTTGGCTAAAATTAATGCAGGGGAAAGTTAGTAACTCAACCATATTTTAAAGGATGAAAAGGAACAAAAGAAAAATACAGTAAAGAGAATAGTGAATGGTTTATTTACATTACGTGGCCCATAAAGTTGAAGTCATCAGTTTATGGGGAGTTTCTCAGGTAGTCTTTCTCAAGAGTCAAGTTTGAAACTACATATATCGGGAGGGAGGTGACTGAAATTTTTGCCTTATAGTGGGATCCCAACTTACGATAATGACATTAAAATGAGAACCAACAGAAGCAAATGACACAAACTGTAATGAGAAGTAGAGCCATGCATGATCTAGTTATCTCCACATTGGTCCAGGGAAGAGTCGAGACCATAATGGGTCAGATCATGTCTATGAGACAAAATGAAATGAAGAAATAACGAATAAAGCAAGAAAAATATAATTGAGACAATTAGATGTGATCTTTTTATGACACTAACTGAGGGTTTCTTTATCACAGATACTTTTACCAAATTAATTAGCTGAACCTAATGCAAAATGTGGTGACAAAGACAACTCAGATTTATCTTAATCAGGAATATGAGGTAGTAATTAATGTCGGAGTTAAACTAAGGGTGAGTATAAAGGTAAAATTCCCAGGGAAGGTGGGTATTGGATTTTAAGAATGCAAAAATCAGGGAAAGAGAAAGATTGGAGGCAAGTTTTGCTTTCTTGCAGCAGGCCCTTTGAAAATTGAGAAATCTGGAAATAATTAAAAACCAATGGATTTTAATCACCATGAGGGTAAAAATTATCTCCTTCACCAGTGTATTCCTAACACAGAACATGTTATCTGACACTCTCTAAACATTCTGTGAAAGACTGATTGATTGCACATTCTAAACTACTGTATCAGTATCTCCAACCTTTAAGCATGACCCAGAGATGTTAATAAGCGGTAAAGGTAACTGGTTGCAATTACCACCTCAGTCCAGGCCTAACTCACAGCAGAGCTCTGACAACAAGGGAACATCAAAAAATGACCCTGGCGGGCTTCCCTGGTGGCGCAGTGGTTGAGAGTCCGCCTGCCGATGCAGGGAACACGGGTTCATGCCCCGGTCTGGGAAGATCCCACATGCCGCAGAGCGGCAGGGCCCGTGAGCCATGGCCGCTGAGCCTGCGTGTCCGGAGCCTGTGCTCCGCAACCGGAGAGGCCGCGACAGTGAGAGGCCCACGTACCGCAAAAAAAAAAAAAAAAAAAAAAAAAAAAAAAAAAGACCCTGTCCTGACATGTTTTATACTTGTCTAAATTAAAGTTCAAATATGATATTTCTAACCTTGGTTACAATCTCAGAATAATGCATTTCATAAGTAACAATAGGTGTTTAAAAAAGAGGCATTTATGATGCAAGAAAAAGGACAATATTGCTTCAAGAATCAGTCAGTGGTACCTTCTTAATGAGAGGATTCATACTCCATTGTTTTCAGTTTAAATGTCAAGGCATGTACATATAAACATTTGGAAAAACAGGTTTCAGTAGATCATGCTATGTAAAGGTCATACAGACCTTGCAAATACTGCTGCATCTCTAACTCATCTAATCCATTTCTTGAGTTTAAATATCAAATTATATCCCTTTCTGTCACCCAGAATTGTGAACTTCTGATACTCAGTGGATCCTAAAATTTCCACATTCCGATATTTTTAAGAGCCCATATGAAACCATATGCAAATAGCATATGTTATATTGTGGTATGTTCTGTCAACAACAGCTCTCTGATCAACGATGCACCCTAACTGTTGTTTCATCAAAACACTACAGCAGTACAACTTCAGTTCTGCATAATATGAAGTAATATGCATGCCTGCCCTCTATAAATATGAGAGGCAATTTGTTTGGCTCCACATTTTATTTTGCTTTCAGGATTACACTACTCACTAACTTCCAACAAAAGCAATATAGTGAGAAATATTGCCTCACAATACCACAGCTCTGTCCATCAATATCAAAAATTCTCAATCTTAACACCAGTGCCAGAAGATGAACTGCATTATGGTAATTCAGTAATCATATACGGATTCACATATTCAAGTATACTTAAGAGAATACAAAACAAACACAAGTTAGATAAGCAATCAGATTACTGAAGTTTTTGTCGATGATGTTAAAGAGTATGTTAGAAATCATCTAATACAATCTAACCATTAATGAAAACAGTGGAAGCTCAGAATGTATCTGATTAGCTCAAGGTCACACAGGTAGTCGGTACATCCTAGAGAACTCTCTATTCACATTTCTTAATGACATATCCTTACTATTATACTGTATATGTCATGCTGATATTAACTACCACCAAATCAGCACTAATTTTCACTTGATAGCTTTAAAAGGACTAAACTGAAAATATTTTGAAAGCTCATCTTGCTGGAGTAGTGAGAGATGAGGTGGGATCCGAGGTAGCCTGAAGCATCAGAGACTGAACTAGATAACATGCATGTGAAATTTATGAACAACAGAAGAGGTCAGAAAAATAGGTTTTTAGCAAGGATAGTTTGTTATGAATTTACAGGATAAGGCTGAGAAAACCTTGCCTTCGGGGGGTCCAAATTAGAGAATTGCCTGTAGAAATTCAGTAGCAGAGATGAGGCTCTGTGATTTCTCGAGGTTTGAAAACCTTCTGAGGTTTTCAAAAGAAATGACTCGTCAACTATTATATCAATACTGAATTATACCTTTAAAATATTTTTAGTACTAGTAGTCAAAATTTGGGGTTTACTTAGTACAAACTGTGTTTCAAAGACCACTAATGCAATCTGGTATAACTGAAGAGCCCATAACTGAGGTTCCATCCAGACTGGCATGTGTTTTATCAGTACATCTGTCAACTCCAGGAAGATTTTTGAAGGCTTTGGAATTTTGTTAAAACTCTTCTTACCATTATCCTAAGAATGTTGCCTTAATAGCAAAGAAGCCAATACTGGGGCTGAGTTTTGAGCAGTGGGCTGGCCCCTGCCCTGGGCAATGAATTCACTGAATGAACTCAAGTGCCTCCTTTTACAGCTCTGACTCACCACAGGTTTGTGCTTTCCTACACAGTGGAACTGGAGCAGGCTTTTCTTTCATTTGTTTTTGTTTTCTAAGCAAAGCAGTTTGACATCCCTCCCTGAATATAAAATTCATGGTGAATGGAGTTGTGTAAGCTACGTGGTAGGACTAAATCCATATATTGGACAGCCTAGTAAATGTTATTCTTACATGCATTCAAAAATAAACATTTGTAAAACGACATTTGCTCATATGAAACATCTAAAATTAGCAATGCATACTGGTGAAGAGTTCAGCTTTGAAAGCGGACAGCCTGGGTTTAAACCCCAGCTCTACCAGTGACTAGCTGAGTCATCTGGGTACTTTACTTAAGCTCTATGAACTTCAGCCCTTCTCATTGGAAAAATGGACTAAGTGTGAGGTTGATGCAAGGAATAAGTGAATTAGTATTAAGCACAATTCTGGATTTATTAAATGTCAGCCATTATTTATATATTTAAAATAATGTAGTAAGCCAGAAAGAGAAAAATATCATATATTAACGCATATATGTGGAACCTAGAAAAATGGTACAGATGAACTGGTTTGCAGGGCAGAAATAGAGACACAGATGTAGAGAACAAATGTATGGATACCAAGGGGGTAAACTGGCGGGGGGGGGGGCGGTGATGGTGTGAACAACTAGGAGATTGGAATTGACATATACACACTAATATGTATAAAATGGATAACTAATGAGAATCTGCTGTAAAAAAATTAAATTAAATTTAAAAAATATATAAAATAAAATAATGTATATCCATATACCACCAAAAATCCTTTCTGGGACAAACTGAGACATAGTATAATTAAGTGTCAACACCTATGGTACTTGCAATTGATGCTAAAGGCGGCCAGAGAGAGGAGAGATCAATGTTGGCATTTTAGCATTTAGAAATTATTTTTCAAAGAAAAGTGGGGCTGTGCTGGGCTGTGGAAGTTGAACAAACATTGAACGAAATGAAAAACATTCTGACGGTAAATAAAACAGGACGAGAAGTAACTATGAGAATGAGCAAGACAGACTAACTGTTAGCCTCCTACAAACTTGGGAATATATTAAAATAATCATATATCAGTGGAAAAGCATATGGCATGCACTTCATAAATATATATGCTATACGTGCATGCATGCATCTATATGCATATAGAGCATTTTCAGGAAATTCCTGTTTTTACATTTATGCATGCAACTCATTTGTGTGTGTATATGTATAGCTATATTCAATTTTATCACGTTACTAGACGTTAGCAAAATCACAATCAAGACAGTAAAATGTACCTTCACCATAAGGTTACCTTGTGTTACCCATTTATAGCCACACCTACCACCTACGCCCATCTCTATAGCTGACAATCACTAACCCTTTTCCCATGTCTATAATTATGTTACTTCACAAATCTTATATAAAAGGAAACATTCACTATGCAACCAATCGAGATCCGCATTTTTCATTCAGCATAAATTCCATGAATACTATCCAAGTTTTTGCATGTATCAATCATCCATTCGTTTTTATTGCTGGGTAGTGTTTCATGGTACAGATGTACCACAGTTGTTTTCTTTTTAACCAATCATATATGGAAGGATATGTGGATAGTTTCCAGTGTTTGGCTATTATGAATAAGGCTGCTATGAATATTTGTGTACAAGCTTCTACATGAAAACAAGTTTTCATTTCTTTGGGGTGACGAAGGATGCAATTGCTGAGTTATATGGTAAGTCCATTTTTGGTTTAAAATGAACTGCCTATTTTCCAGGATGGCTATACTATTTTATATTCCCAGCAGCAATGTATGAGTTATCCAGTTTTTCTGCTTCCTCGTCAGTATTTTTATCTCTTTTCTTATTGTAATCATTTTACAGGTATGTAATGACATCTCACTGTGGTTTTAATTTTCATTTCTATAATGGCTATTGAACATCTCTCCGTGCACTTATGTACCAGCAATATATTGTTACCTAGTGAAATGTTTGGGCCTGTCTCTTGTTCATTTTCTTATTGGATTACTTTTTATTTTTTAATGTTTAGAGAGTACTTTATATATTCTAAACACCAGTCCTTGGTCAGATAAGTGGTTTGCACATATTTTCTCCTAGTCTATAGCTTGCATTTCATCTTCTTAACAGAGTGTTTTGCTGAGTAAAAGTTTTTAAATTTAATGAGATCCAATTTAACAAATTTTCCCTTTATTGATCATGCCTTGGTGTCAAGACTAAAAGAACTTTGCTTAGCCCTAATCTCAGTATTTTCTTTTTTCTTCTGTAAGTTTTATAGCTTTATATTTTACATTTCAGCCTCTGAGGTTTAGGTTGAGGTACGTTTTTTGTCTGTTTGTATTTTGCTTTGTTTTGGTTTTGGCCTGTGGATACCCAACTGCTATGACACCATTTATTGAAAAGGCTCTCTTCTCCTTCACTGGATTACTCCTTTGTAAAAAAATAAATAAATTTGGCATATTTGTGTGGATATATTTCTGAGTTCCCTATTCTATTTTACTGACTTATACGTCTGTCCACCACCAGTAGCATTATGTACCAGTAGCATTACTATTGGTACATAATAAGCCTAAACATTAGTGATTCCTCCAATTTATTCTTCTTTTACAAAATTGTTTTCACTATTCTAGGTCCTTTATCATTCCATGTAAGTTTTAGAATAAGCTTGGGTGTGCATATAAAAACATTGCTGAGATTTTGATAAGAATTAAATAATAAATATACATCAATTTAGAGGAAATTGACATCTTTACTATATTGGGTCTTGTAATGCATGAACATGATGTCTCTCCATATATTTATTTCTTCTTGATTTATTTCAATAGCACTTAGTAACTTTCATCATACAGATTCTGCACATGTTTTGTTAGTTTTATACATGAGTATTTCATTTTCTTTGGAGAAATTGTAAATGGTATTACACTTTTATATCTTGGTTTCAACTTGTTCATTGTCACTATATAGAAATGCAATTGATCTCTGCATGTTTATCTTGTACTGTAAAACCTTACTAAACCTGTTATAGGAGGGTTTTTTTGGTATAATCCTTAGGATGTTTATATATATACAGTACATCATTTCTTTTGCTCTTTTCCAAAATGTATACCTTTTAGTTTTCATTCCCTTATTGCAGTTGCTAAACTTCTAGTACAATGTTGAATGAGAGTAGTGAGACCAGAGACACTAGGCTTCTTCCTGACTTTGGAAGCAAAGCATTCAGTCTTATCCTATTAAGTACCATGTTAGCTATAGATTTTTGGTAAAAGCTCTTCATGTGGTTGAGGAATTTCCCCCCTGTTCCTAGTGTAGTAAGAGTTTTATTATGAATGGATATTGAATTTTGTCACGTTTGTGACAACTGATATCATCACGTATTTTTTCTTGTGTAGACTGTGTATATATATGGTGGATTACACTAATTTTGAGACACTGAAGCAGTTGTATATGCCCCAAATAAATTGTACTTGGTCATGCTGTATAATCCTTTTTTACACTGTAGGATTACATTTGCAATTATATCATGGAGGGCTCTTGTGCCTAAGTTCATGAAAGATATTGGCCTGTGATTTTATTTTTTGAGGTACTGACTTACTTGGTTTGGGTATCAAGGTAATACCAGCCTCATAAAATGAGTTTGGAAGTATTCTTCCTCTTCTCTTTTCTGGAAAACACTGTACAAAATAGGTGGTAGTTCTTTAGTGTTTGGTAGAATTGTCCAATGAAACCCTCTTGACCTCGATATTTTTCAAGAGCTTTTAAATTATGAATTTGAATTCTTCAACAGTAATTAGACTATTCAGATGATTTATTTCATTTCTGTTGAATTTTGGTAGTTTGTGGTTTTTGATGAATTGTTCCATTTTTGAAGTTGTCACATTTATGAATACAAAGCTGTTGATAGTATTTCCTTATCATCTCTTTCATAGTTGCAAAATGTGTAGTGATAACTCCTATTTAATTCCTTCCATTGGTAATTTGTGTGTTTTTATTTTTGCCAGTCTTCCTAGAGGTATATCAATTTTAATGATTTCTTTGAAAAACTAGCTTTTCGTTTCACTGATTTTTCTATACTGGGTCGTTATTTGCAATGCACTAATTTCTGCACTAACGTTTATCATTTTGTTCCTTTTCCTTATTTTGGGTTTGTTTTTTCTAGTTTCTTGAAATAAGAACTTATATATATATATTTTCAAGACATCACAAGAGAATTTTTTTTTCAGTAAATTGCTCAACATTTTAAAAAATCCTTTATATAAAACATATCAATTAAAAATACTTTATCTCCTTTATTATTTTCTTTCTTAACTGAGGTATAGTTGATGTACAAAATTATATAAGTTTCAGGTGTACAACACAGTGATTCACAATTTTAAAGGTTATATTCCATTTATAGTTAAAAAAATACTGGCTATAGTCCCTGAGCTGTTCAGTGAATCATGTACCTTATTTTATACAGAGTAGTTTGTACCTCTTAATTCCCTACCCCTATCTTGCCCCTCCCCACTTCCCTCCCCGCACTGGTTACCACTAGTTTAAGAACTTATATTATTGTTTTGAGATATGTCTTCCTTTGAAACTTAAGAAATCACTGCTCCAAGTTTCCTTAGCATTGCTTTAGCTGCACCTTACATTTTTTGACTTTTTATTTTTATTTTCACTCAGTTCTGTTTTTTCAGTTTCCCTTATGAAATCTTCTTTTACTCATGGATTATTTAGAGACACATTATTTAACCTTACCATGTTTAGAGATTTTTTATTTTCTTTCTGTTACCCCTTTCTACTTTGACCCCATGATGTTCAGAAAACATACTCCATATGATTTCAATTTTTAAAAATTTACTGAGCTTTCTTTTATGATTCAGTATATGGTCCAGCTTGGTGAATGCTCCATGAATGCTTGAAAAAGAATCTGTACTTCACTGTTGTCGCATAGAGGATTTCTAATAAGTCAATTAGATCCTGTTTGGTTATTGTGTCATTCCGATTATCTATATCCTTCTAAATTTCTGTCAAGTATATCCATCTCTTGCTGACAGCGGGGTGTTGCAATCCTCAACTATAATTGAGGATTTATCTATTTCTATTTTCAGCTCTAACTTCTTTTGTCTCATGTATTTTGAGGCTCTATGTTCGATGAATACACATTTAGGATCAGTATGTCTTTCTGTTGGATTGATTCCTTTATAAGTATGTAATGTTCCTTTTTGTCTGTAGTAATTTTCTTTTCTCTGAACTATACTTTATCTGATATTAATATAAACACTCCTGCTCTTTAAAATTAATGTTTGCATAGCATATATTTTCCATCCCTTTACTTTAAATCTACCTATGTCATTGAATTTCAAAAAAGTTTCTTCTTAACGGTGTACAGTTGGATCATTTTCTCTATCCTGTCAATTTTTGTTTTTTGTTATATTTAGACCATTTATATTTAAATATATTATTGGAACATTAAATCTCAAGTCTGGCATTTTATTATTTATTTTCTGTTTGTTTCTTCTAGTTCTTTCCTCTTTCTCTTTTCTTGCCTTCCTATTGCTTACCTGAATATTTTTTTAAGATACCATTGTGTTTTCTTTATAGTGCTTTTGAATCTTTTACTTTGAATATATTTCTAAGTAGCTACACTGAGTACTACAATATCCCACTTAACTTGTGCTAACATTATTACCTCTGAGTGAAGTATTAAATCCATACTTCCATTTAGCTTTAACTTCCCCATTTTAAAAAGTCATTTTCTTGTTTACTATATTCTGTTATAATTTGAATTTCAATCATCAAATATTATTTATAAAACTCATGAGGAGAATAATAATCTATTTTATCTACCCATATTTATGCCTTTTCTGTTGTTCCTCCTTCCCCTCATACTTAAAGATTTTTTTCTTTTATCATTTCCTTTGTGTTTGAAGAACTTGCTTTAAGCAATCTTTAAGAGTAGTTTTGCTAGTGACAAATCCTTTTAGTTTTCCTTCATTTGAGAATAACTTTATTTGCCCTGCATTCCTGAAGCAGTTTTGCCAGACCTTTTGAACACCTGAAAAATGTTCCATTTTCTTCTGGCCTCCATGTTTCAAAAGATAAATCACTGTCATTCAAATTGATGTTTCACTATATGTAATGTGTCATTTCTCTGGCTGCTTTTACGATTTTGTCTTTGTCTTTAGTTTTCGTAACTATAATTATGAAAATGAATTTGGGCATATTCTGTTTTGGGTTTACTCAGCTTGATTATTATATAGGTTTGTGTCTTTTACCAAATTTGAGAAATTTTCAGCCATTATTTTTGGTAAAATTCTTTCAGTCCCACTCACTTTCTCCTCTCCTTCTGGGATTGCCCCATGATGCAAGTGATGGAACTTTTGCTATTGTCCCAAAGGTTCTTGAAGCTCTGTTCTTTATTGGTATTATTATTATTCTACATTCTCTCTGTTGTTCAGAGTAGGTAAATTTTACTGATATGTCTTCAAGTCCACTGATTTTATTCCCTGTTATCTCTACTCTACTGCTGAATCCGTACAGCAAGTTTTCTTTTCTTACTGTGGCTACTGAATTTTTCAGTTTTATACATTCTATTTTTTTTATAACAAAGATTTGCAGAGATTTTATTCTTTCATTTGTTTTGAGAGAAGTTGTATTTGAATGTTTAAGGAGTTTTATGACTCCTGCTTTAAATTCCTTGTCAAATGATTTCAACATCTAATTCATCTCAGTAATGACATTAGTAGATGTCTTTCATCATTCTAGTTGTATTCTTGATTCTAAGTGTGATGAGTGAGTTCTGATGGTGCCCTGGGCATTTTGTTTATTATGTATGGAGAGTGTGGATCCTATTATAACCTTTTATTTCAGCAGGCATTCACCTAATGTAGTTTTGGTACACAAGTCCCAGTCTACTTTTATGGGCTATGGTTCCAAGGACAGTTCTATATTCAGAAGCTTTGTGGTGCTATTTTGACCTGCTTGGTTAAATGGTGACATTGAGGTTCCCAGTGGTCCCTAATGGTACTGCCTGAGGGGGTAGAAGGACTTCCCCAGGCTAAGGCACCTAGTGCCTCTAGGTGGAGTAGGGGTGTCTCAGGCTCAGGAAGAAAAAGGGTTTCCCAGGCTGCGATGCTTCTTGTGGCAGAAATCACTATACTGGTGAATCACTCCAGCTGCTGCAATGTCTCTAGGTAGGAGAGAGGAATCTCAGGGTCACCAGGCCAGAAAGACTTCCTTGGCCAAATACCTCTTGTGGTAGATAGGCCTACAAGTGCCCCATGGTTGCCCAGGTATCTCTGGGTATGGGAGCGAAGTTCCAGGCCCAAAGGGACAAAGAAGCTTTCTGGGCCTGGTTGCTTGTTGTGGCTGTGTCTTTCTTGTCATTTCTGCCAACCCATGCTGATCTCCCCCTGTGGGAAAAGGGAGTCTCAGGCCTATAGATTTCCATGGGCAGGATAATTGTTCCTGGCTGAGCACTTGTTGTGGGGGCATTGCGCTACCAGTATCTTCGGGCTACCCCAGTATCCCTGTGTGCGAAAGGGCAGCCTCAGCCCATAGGAACATACAGGTTTCCTGGACCAGGCCACTTGTGATGGGATCCCTTGACTTGGTGCTATGTAGCCACCTAAGTATTTCTTGCAGTGTGTCTCAGGCCTATAGGCACAAAGCTTTCCCAGATCAGGTCACTTGTTATAGCAAGGTTCCTCTAACTGGTGAGGCGAGCTGTGTCCATATCTTTAAGCAAAGGATGGTAGTATTAAGTCTAGGGGAAAGAGAAGCCCTTCCCCTGGCTGCTTATTGCTAGTACGGCTCCTGTTCAATATACTTTCGCAGTTGTACCTGGCTTATCTGGTATAGTCAGAGGAACTCCTATTCAATCCAGGGGAGCAATGAGCCCACCTGGGCTGCTTTCTGCTACCAGTTGGGGGTTTCAGATGTGCTAAACATGGGTTACCTTCTTTTGTTGGATAGAAGTACATAGGAGAACTTGCTGCTGTTCATCTTCCTCCAGTCCTGGCATCTCAAATCAGTTTGCTTTCTTCTGACCACCTTTCACAGATTTCTTTTGATTGATTCTTGTGTTATCTCTAGCGTTTATTGTTGTATTTAGCTGGGAAGGCCAGGGAAAAATGAGTCTATGCCATCTTGTCTGAACTGAAAGTCTCAATCTTGTTTGAATATGTTTTAATGGGTTATTCAGTTAACAGTATATTTAAAATACACACAACCTTAAAAAAAAAAAAAGATGTTACAAGACCCAAATCTGCATTCAATTATACTATGCTGTGTGCAGGGTAGCTGTCGACTGCTCCAGTTATAAGTAAATGGCAGCCTTTGAAGTTAACAACAAATAGAGCATCAAGTATACCACGTGATGAGTAGAACAAATGCACTTGGTATGTTTTTTTCAGTATATATTTAGCATTTGCATTAGTAACCTAAACAAAAATAAAGCCAGCAATAAAAACATCTCAGTTCACCGAAATATGTGAAACTTGAAACCTGAATATGTAGATTCATTTTCCTCTGTTTAATTTTATGAAAACTGTTAAAACTATGCAAACAAAAAATCCCCACCGGCCTGAAGTTGTTGACTAGTCTATGGCATATATGTGTGTGTTTACACATTTATTAATCATAAACATGTCTAGTTTGAACAAGTTAGGTAGTACAATATGCAGCTACCACAGTGTCTAATAGTTTGTATAAGTGTTTTAGTCAAAGTCAAACCTGCCTATTAAAGAGGAACTCAAACCTTTATTCAAGTACATTTGGTTTGAATATAAACATACAACAATCAGGCTTCCCTGGTGGCGCAGTGGTTGAGAGTCCGCCTGCCGATGAAGGGGACACAGGTTCGTGCCCTGGTCTGGGAAGATCCCACATGCCGCGGAGCGGCTAGGCCTGTGAACCATGGCCACTGAGCCTGCGCATCCGGAGCCTGTGCTCCGCAACGGAAGAGGCCACACAGTGAGAGGCCCGCGTACAGCAAAAAAAAAACAAAACAAAAACATACAACAATTTTTTCAATAATTAGAATGTTCTTACTAAAGGAAATTAAAATATATAGCAAATAACTCATGAACTTTAGGAGGTTTTATTTTCCAAATTCCTACCAATTAAATGTAGGACAAGAATATTTTTTAAAGTTTTAGCATAATTGAATACAAAGTAATTTTTGCTGAACCACTTCTATTTTTTGTGTTCGGTATTTTATTCAAAGCTTTCTATTATGGCTTACACACTTTTGTAATTATGCTGCAATATTTTTATTTACTATTAATACCTTCTTCAATTCAGGCTCAATTTTTTTTATTCATTCTCCCCAGACACTAAATCACAGACCCTTTTATATAAATTCTGGTTTTCTATTTCATGTCACTGTGTAAAAAACTCAAAAGCCAAAACTTTCTTGATCATCCTTTTTTTCCTCTCTTTTTTTTTGCCTTAATGCCTAACACAGAGCATAGCACATAGAAGTTCCCAATAGATTATTGTTAAATGTATTTGTATTTGACAAGAAAAAAGGGTAAGTAAAAGTAAAATTATGAAAGATGAGCGTTTTTTTCCTTTGAGAAACATAGTTTAAATTCAGTGAGGGGTATTAACGATGCTGAGTAAATGACTTCCGATTTCACTGAAGTGTTTAATAAGGCCTTTAAAAAAGCACTTCATCACATCCTGCTCTTCAAAGCAACATTTGGGACTCTTTTTGGTTCCTAATAAGTGATAAATAACAACAGGATTTTTGGCTTGCAAAAGGACCTAAAAAGGAGAGTTGGCTACGCTATTAATAGATGTTCTTTATAACAGGGCTGCTGTAATTTTATTTTATTATATCTACAATTTCCACAGATATATTGTCAATTGCCTTCTTTATTAACTTACAAAGTATATTCTTTAAAAAGGAAGCCACATACAAAACCTTTAATGATGTAACATAATGGACCACTCATTTTTCTTCTTATCTCTATTAAAACCAGAGTTTTCAAAGAGTTTAAATTACTCCTTACTTTTTGTGTGTTATAATGTTGGGGAGAGACAAAAGATAGATTTCATGTTTTAACACTAAGTACTGATACATTCCTAATTCAGTTACATCACAAGTGAAAGAAAAATATGTATGTGAAGCCTTTAAAACACATTTTCACTTCCGTAGACTTTGGAAATCAGAGGATCAAAGAAAAAAACTCAGAATTCTGTCAAAATAGTGTGGAACATGGAACACACCAAATAAGAGCGATATTTGGGAAGGCCTTCCCAGCCCACAATCTTTCTCCCTTTTCTGAGAACTGTTAGCCTCTCCCTCAAACAAACCCATAAGCATAGTTCCCTGGTGCCATGTTCACACCATGTGACACTGTCTCCCAGGCAAGGCTGAAGGGACCAAGATTACTGACACGTGACTCAAACTGGAACACACATGTGCTCTTCCTGGAGTATTTTACCCGAGACTCATAAAATGAAAACGTGGGTACTTAGTCATCCTCAATAGCTCACAACTAGGGGAAAGGCCCATGTCTCCACCATTGCTATAGCCTGATCGTTCAATTTTCCTTAGATTCTACTATGATAGAAACCACAATACGCACACACATACACAGCTTGAATACTGAACTGTATTTCATTTGGGTTTCTATTTCTTGCAAGGAAGATACATTATTAATATTCACAACATGGCTTGAAAATTGGGTACATTTCAGAAAGAAAAGATAAGATGATACTAATTGAGAGAGTGAAGTAAACAAGGAACAAGGGTATTTTCAACAACATATTATCATGCTGTAGATATAATTTTTTCCAGAAGCCTGAGAGCATGTCAGTATTGTGTTTCGTATATAACTCTAAAAAAGGAATGTATAGGATGGAACACTGTAATATTCCTCTGAATTATACTTTTATATCAATAAGAGCTTCTACACACTTACACCAATGGACAGATGATCCAGACAGAAAATTAATAAGGAAACACAAGCTTTAAATGATACATTAAACAAGACGGACTTAACTGTTATTCGTAGGACATTCCATCAGAAAACAGTAGATTACACTTTCTCCTCAAGTGCACATGGAACATTCTCCAGGATAGATCACATCTTGGGTCACAAATCAAGCTTTGGTAAATTTAAGAAAAATGAAATCATATCAACCATCTTTTCCAACCACAATGCTATGAGATCAGAAATCAATTAAAGGAAAATAAACGTAAAAAACACAAACACATGGAGGCTAAACAATACATTACTAAATAACCAAGAGATCACTGAAGAAATCAAAGAGGAAATCAAAAAGTACCTAGAGACAAATGACAACAAAAACACAACAATCCGAAACCTATGGGGTGCAGCAAAAGCAGGTCTAAGAGGGGAGTTTAGAGCAATACAATTCTACCTCAAGAAACAAGAAAAATCTCGGGCTTCCCTGGTGGCGCAGTGGTTGAGAGTCCGCCTGCTGATGCAGGGGTCACGGGTTCGTGCCCCGGTCCGGGAAGATCCCACATGCCGCAGAGCGGCTGGGCCCGTGAGCCATGGCCGCTGAGCCTGCGCGTCCGGAGCCTGTGCTCCGCAACGGGAGAGGCCACAACAGTGAGAGGCCCACGTAACAAAAAAAAAAAAAAAAATTATATATATATATATATATATACACAAAATGTAGAAGTCATATGTAATTTTATCAACTTAAAACTAAATTAACTGATATAAAACAAGTTCAATTTACTCAATTTGTTCATTATGTCTTTTGAGAATGATAAAATTAGGTACAGTAGCCCAGAGAATTATACAAGCACATATGTACACATCTACAAGAAATCCTAATTACTAATAATCTGTTCTAATTCAGTGTTCATAATCTAACCATAAGAGAAAGCAATACAGATACGTTTGAAGATTGTTTTGCTCCCTTATCACTAGGCCTATTCTCCTGTTCTGCTCTTCATAGGTGGCTACTATATATGAGTTTTTTGTTCATCAATTCAGCCCAACTGTTCTATTTTCACACGCATTTCTATATCCATAAACAGTGTGTGTCCATGTGTGTCTATGAGATCTTTACAAATTTACTTAATGGCTAGGTGCCCTTTACTGAGCTAACCAGTTATCCACAAACATCCATGTAGCCCCACTCACACTGTGGTATTATTGCTGAGAGAGAAGTTGTTCAGCCTTTAACCACATTTCATAGCCCTCCTCCCATCCAGGTGTGGTTATGGGATTAGTTTCTCCCAGTAGAATATGAGTGGAAGTAATCGGTAACAGTTCTGGGTTTGGGATTTTTAAAAAGCTAATGTGTCTTTTCCACTCTCTCTTTCTCATCCACTGGCTCAATGCAGAGGATTCTGAGATCAAAGAGGTGGTGGAGCAACAAGGTAGAAGTCGTCTGGAACCTTGCATCACCATGTACAGGGGAGCCAAACGATGACACGGACTGCCATGGACTATGACATGAGCAAATAATACATGTCTACTGTGTTAAATCACTGACATTTTGGGTTTGGTTTGTTATAGTAGCTAGCATTAAAACAACTAATACACTACCATATTTCCTATCTTCTAAACCTTTCCTTTTTCATTCGACATTATGTATTTAGAATATATCATCATTGTTATGTGTGGACATAATGTAAGGTTCCTCAAAAGCAGCACAACTGACATTTTGAACTGGAAAATTCTTTGTTGTCAGGGGAGGGGCCTGTCCTTTACATTGTAGAATGTTTAGCAGCATCCCTGCCCACTAGATGTCAGTAGAATACCCCCTCCCTAGTCATTACAAAAAAAAAAAAGTCTCCAAACATTGCCAAATGTCCCCTGGGAGGCAAGAGAATGCTCAATTGAGAACCATGAATCTAATGCATCATTTTTAGCGGCTCAATAGTACTTCATCACACGTATTAAGGGTATTTATGATATTTTCACTATTAAAACATTGCTGCAATGAATATCCTTACAACTGATTTGGAGCTACATTACACAACTCCTATTAATTACCTAAGAAGACGCTCCTTTTCTTCAATACCAATAAAAAGTAAAGCATTATATAGTTCTGAAAAGTAAGGGACAATTAAAAATGGGTGAGTAGAATTTAGAGCACAAAGACAGTGCAAAAAAAAAAAAAA
>NW_021703779.1:29687979-29721344 GCF_005190385.1 Monodon monoceros
CCACCCCTCTTTTGTGTTTTGGACACAAAACACCGAGCTGATCTCCCTGTGCTGTGCGGCTGCTTCCCACTAGCTATCCATTTTACATTTGGTAGCATATATATGCCCATGCCACTCTCTCACTTCATACCAGCTTACCCTTCCCCCTCCCCATGTCCTCAAGTCCATCCTCTGTGTCTGCATCTTTATTCCTGCCCTGCCCCTAGGTTCTTCAGAACCATTGTTTTTTTTTTTTTTCATTCCATATATATGTGTTAGCATATAGTATTTGTTTTTCTCTTTCTGACTTACTTCACTCTGTATGACAGATTCTAGGTCCATCCACCTCACCGCAAATAACTCAATTTTGTTTCTTTTTATGGCTGAGTAATATTCCATTGTATATATGTGCCACATCGGTTGCTTCCACATCCTGGCTATTGTAAATAGAGCTGCAATGAACATTGTGGTACATGACTCTTTTTGAATTATGGTTTTCTCAGGGTATATGCCCCAGTAGTGGGATTGCTGGGTCATATGGTAGTTCTATTTTTAGTTTTTTGAGGAACCTCCATACTGTTCTATAATGGATGCCTCTGAGTTAAGAATATCAGCTAAATGGCTCACCACTCACTATCTCGTATTCCTCTATGATTCTTACTTTCTCCAAACCAACCTGCTACCATGTAATTCGTCTTCACATCCTCAGTGCTCACTGCAAAATATACTTCATGTGAGGCTACATTTTTTTTCCCACTATAACTGCCACTACCCGGCACAAGCCACTTGCAAAAGTAAAAAGGCCTCCTAAGGATATATGTGCATTCTAGACTACCAGAAAGATGATGAGATGCCTGTCAGCCACTGAGGATGATGTGGCCTTGCTGGTTCTGACTTTAAGGACCAGACTGTACTTCCTAGAATGAGACAGATGCTGCCTTGGCTCTTACGTGTTATCGGTATCTACTCCACTGAGGGCTCTGATGAGCCACAGGACTCTATATTGATGAATAGTGTATCAGTCCTTGTCTATGATATTATCTAACAGCTTTTGCAAGTCCTTGGCTAACTTCACTGGAAACTTCATCTAACCTGATTGCACAGTAAGCACAAGTTCTTCCAGCCAATCTATACCTGACCTGAAACTCTGCACCTCCTGACCTCTTGCCCTCTCTATGTCCTTTTCATGGCAAACAGCATCAGAGTGGTCCCCTTAAAAGCATACATCTCATCATTAGAACTTTTCAAATTCTTCAGTGGCTTCCTACTGACCTGGGAATGAAGTTACCACTCTTTCTCAACTCCGAAGTCCCCTGTCAAACTCTCCTAGTTCATTTCATGGCACTTGGCTCAGGCTACTCTCCCAGCTCCACAGATACTGGCCTCTTTCAGTTCTACAAGTTCACCCACTTGCTCAAGCCTGAGGGCCTTTGTATATGGTATTTCTCTGTAGTGAATACCCTCCTCCTTCTTCTCCTCCATTTTTTTTTTAATTTAAAAAAAATTTTTTTCCTCCATTTTTCATAGTTCAGAACTTCTCAGCACGAATGTCACTTTTTCCGAAAGTTCATTAGATCACAGAGGATTGTAAGCACTTCAGTAGTTTGTTGGTTGCATTGTTTCATCCTTATGTATACGGCAACTATCTTGTATCGTGCCTGGAGCCCTAAAGGGCTCAGGTCACATATGCTCAAACACAAGCATATGTGACCTGAGCTGTAAACAAAATTGCACCCAAAGACTCACGAGAAAGATGGGACTGTGAGATTTCCGAGTTTGTGTACTGAAGGTCAAACAAACAAGCATTTAGGCTTGATTCTCTCTATTTTGACCAAGTTATTATTTTTATCTTGCAACAACAAAATATAGTTCTTTATTAAAAAGCCTTTATTGTTGAAATTGCTGCAGGAAAAAGAAAAAATTTCTACTACAAGCGCAAATAAAATTTTCTGGGTCCCAGACTCTCATTTTTTCCTTAAAAACATTTGTTTTTATTACATGATTTTTAAAAATAATGTATAAATGTTCTTTCATAGAAGAGGCAAAAGCCATGCTGCAATAAATGGGCAGAAATTATGGGCAGCATTTGGAATTTTAGTAATTTTTTTCAAGCCAGATAAAACTCAGAATAAGATATTTTTGGAGGTATCTAGTTTAGTTGCACACAAAAGGGCACTGCTTACATTCAATACACTTTTAAATTGTACACATGTTCTGTAACACTTGCAATACTAATTTACATTATAAAACTATTCTAATTTGGTTAACAGTAAGGAGATTTCTGAGATGGTTTCTCAAGAAAAAGCATGCTTTTCAATATAAGAATAAGTTAAGATGAATTCATAACACCAGATATTTTCCTGTCAACAAACACTCTTTCATTGGAGAACAGTCAGTCAGGGTCTATATCCCTAAATATAGCATGCCAGATAGTTTTCTATTTCACACCCAAAAGAGTTTCTACGCTATTCTCTATGGCAGTTGTTAATAAAAAAATAGTTCGCATTAGGCCACTGTTTCCTGGTATGATAGATTTTGGATATCATCATTTCAGGAATGATTTCTTGAAAAAACAAAACCAAAACCAAACCAAAACTGGCTGACTTACAGAGTTAGTGCCACTTTTCTGCAGGAGGAATAATGATTTAAGAGGAAATAATTTTAAAATGAGCTCCATGTACTCTAGACAAATATTTTCTACTACTTACTGAATAACTCCGCCTTAAATTTGATATGACCAGAATTTTAAAACTCAGTACAGTCTACTTCAAACCTCCTTCTCTGCAGGTGCATCCTACCTTAATAAATGGAACTACCCTTTAATAAGCCTCTGCTGCCAGATTCTTCAAGGCATACGGGGTTTCTCTCTTTCCCTCTCTGTTGTTTCAATGAAGCCTCAACATATACAGATTCTACAGCCAAAAAGTCTTTTTTTCACCAATGTCCAGTGCCTCTATTCTAGTCCAAATCACAATACTTTCATGACTAGACAACTATTATGATCTCTTAACTGGTCTCTTTGCATCCTCACTCAGCCTGTTGACTCTCCAAACCCCAAACAAGTATCTTCCCTTCCCAACCAAGTCCCTTTTCCACATGGGGGTCATAATGAGCTCAAAAAGATAAAGATGATCATGTCACGTCACTTGATTAAACTTATCAGTGGTTCCCTATTTTTCTTGGTATAAAATCCAAAATGATAAACACAAGCTATAAGATGCTGCATGAAGTAGTCTCTGTTTACCCCCTAAGACCCATACAAATCCATTCATCGTTCCACACTCTAATCATACTTGCCTTTAGTTGCTCAAATGTACTTGGCTCCTTTACATCTCAGGTTTTTAATACATGTGCGTTTTATAAACCAGAGAACAGCTTACCACCACTCCGATGTAATATAAACTAGAAAAGTTCATGCCATGTCTTTACTGCATGGTCAATTTTTATCTGCAAGTGAATTTATAATCACCACAAACTTTGCTATAGGTTAAAGCGTTTGCTTGGTTAATTTGATCACAAAATATTGTAAAGGTGCAAAAGGGTTAAATTTGATTAAAACACACTGAAGCCTCTCTTATCCTTGAAAAGGGAAAATGCATCTCAACAAAACAAAGGTTACCTCCTTTCAATATGAAAATGTTTCTTATACAAGTAGTATATTTTCAATACATTACTTTGCCATCCATTGTTTTCCCATTAATCCCTATAAATTACCTTCTAGTTATACTAATGTTCATTGTGAGTTAACTAATTGTTTTGTTCCAAATTAAAAAGCTTTTGATTATTATAAAATAATTTCATCAGAAAAGTAAAGTAAAAAATAATCATAATTTTATCATAGAGATACACTCAATTATTTGAACATCAGAGCCGAAAGATATTCACATGGAGTGTCTCTATCTCTACCCTACATTCCTCTTCAATACATCTTATCCTAAAAAACATACTATGAACACTGTTGTGTAATTCATTTTCAAAATTCTTCAGTTGGTCATAGACACTTTTCTACTTCTATATATAAAAATTCTTCAACATTTTGACTTCAATATTTTGATGGCTGTACAAGTTCCTATTCTATTATTCTAGCATAATTTATTTAAGTATACTTTCATTAGGTAATATTTAGGATGTAACTCATGTACACATCTATGCAAATTTAAGACGTAAGCCCATTTTAAAATGTAATACATACAGTCCACATAATCTCTAGTAAATTTATAAGAATTTACATATTCTTCCAACAAGAGTGGAATGAAACTGCTAATCTCTGCTTCATTTACTCATAGTTGAATGGATAAACAATAGTCTGTAATACTTTTCTCACTGTGAAAACGCCCCAGACGCCCAGTCTCTGTAAGATATTCATTAAAGCCCTCTCCTGACTTCTACCTCTGGGCTAAACATATAATATGAACATATTTTCCTTCCCCCACCCAAAACCAATAATACGCAGCATTGCTGACATCAAGTATGTATCCTAAAGATAGTTACCTGCCAAAACTTTTCTCATTAATGCCTGCATCGATAACTCCATATCCTGGCAGGGAGACAACTGTATTTTAGTATGCAACTGGTAGACAGTTAACACATCATGGGAAGTGAAGTGAACTTATTCAAACAGCACATGGCAGGAAGCTTTAGGGGGAAGAATCACTTGGATTCGTTCCCGGGCTTTTCTTGATCCATTTTGAGGTAAACTTTGTACATGGTGTGAGGTAAGTGTCCAACTTCATTCTTATTGCATACGAATCTCCAGTTGTCTATTACCATTTGTTGAAAAGATGATTCCTCTTTCCCATTTTCATAATCTTGGCAGCTCTCCCTCCACGTACAAGAGGAAGGATCTGTACTAGGAATCAGGTGATTCTGAACCAGCTATATCTCTACAGCTATGGTCAGGTGGTCATACGGCCACTTCCACCTAGAGTAACGCTTTTGTCACACTGAGCTAGGGAAAGAGGGGAGTGGGTTGTGACTCAAACATCATAGACTCTCATTGTGAGACTTAGTAGATTTTCTTTAAGAAATGTTTCTCCATTTGCTGTATGATGTGAAGACAATTTCCAGAGACTTTCATTCAATTCAATTTCCAGAGACTTCATTACAGTTTTCAACAGTTATGGTTGTTTCACTAGGAAGAGAGTCCATGGAGCTCTTCACACCACACAATTCCAGAAGTGCTTTGGTCTAAGTTATTCATGTTTATATTTTACCATGGTCTCTTTTTCTACAGAGTTGTAAAGTGTGAGGCTCTTCACCACAGCCTTCATGACTGCAGTGGCAGAGTGTATGATGAGGGGCAGAGAGGAAGAAGTAGGGCTGGGACATATATTTGTGTGGGAGGAGAAATTTTTGTGGATTAACTTAAATTTAACTTGAACATTTTGAGTCATATAAGTACCATTTACAGGTAAAAAACCTGACAGGTATACTTTGCATTTACAGGCCCTGTTTTCTTATATTTATTTTGAAAAAGTATGTATTTAATACTAAATATTGAAATGTTCACTAGTAAAAAAACATGTTCAGAAAATGTTTCAAAATTTGTATTTCACAGCCCATAGTCTTTTACTTAACATATAGTTTATCTTTGGTGAAACGAAATATTTCAGCCTTGTTAAAATAAAAAAAAAAAAAGAAACAAAGGGTAATAAAGTGCATTAGTGATTTGAAGATTAGCTCTTATGACCCTTGGTAATATACTATAGAAATCATTCAAGCAGGATATACTATTTCAAGTGTACAAACAAAAGGCAAATTCTTGAATTGTTTGGTAAGTTTCTACGTATGAATATTTACTGTAGAAACTCACCAAACATCAAGAATTAAAAGGACATAAGAGAACACCAAAAAATTTTTGGTTTTGAAAATGAGAAAGCAACAGGGACTTCGAAATTAAAGTGCTGTGCTGGAGCACCGGTTTCTACTGCCTCGTGAGAGCTGAGTGTTAAACTTTAAGGAATTCTGCAAGCCTCCAATTAAACACGGTCTTTGTTAAAATTAAATTATATAAACTTACCATTAAATAAATTATACTAAAGAAACTTCAATAAATTAAAAAACTGAACACTTCCTAATGATTTTGCTGCATCTTACTATTATTTATGCTTGTGAGGTTATTTACATCTCTGTATCTGTATGGTGAAAAGGTTATATAATAGTATGTCTCTACACATCTCTTTCCAACTCCATACTCAGCAATATCACGTTGATGGTGTGAATTTGTATATGATTGAAGTATTTACACTATAGAAATAAGCAACCATTAAAAATCAGAGCTTGCCTTTTTTTTTTTTAGTGAGCCTGTCATTAAAAATTTACCAGTACACTACACACATAGAGATATAGATATAGGTAGTATAGATATAGATTTACAGGGAGAGATAAATGTAAATATTGATACAGATATATAAATTCAGTTAGCTATACCAGCAAGATAAATGAATGAAAACTGGAAATTTGCCAGCACCATAAGAATAAAGAAAACGTGGTATATACATACAATGGAATCTTATTCAGCCACAACAAGAAGGAAATCCTGATATGTATCTCAACATGAATAAACATGGATATTATGCTAAGTGAAATAAACCAGTTGCAGAAGGGCATATATGTATATGATTATACTCATAGGAGATATTTAAACTAGTAAAACTCACAGACCCAAAAAGTAGAATGGTGGTTGCCAGGGGATAGGGGAGAGAGAAATAGGGAGATGCTGCCCAACGAGTATAAATTTCCAGTTAAGCAAGATGAATAAGTTCTAGAGATCTACTATAAAACACTGTGCTTATAGTTAACAATACTGTGCTGTATCCTTAAAATTTTGTTGAGGGAATCTACCCTGTTATGTTATCTATTCCTACCACAATAAAAAGAAGAGTAATAATAATAAACAAAGCACAAATAAAGTCTCATTTTAAAAAAATTTAGAAACAAGCACAGAGAATTACCAGTGAGAACAGTAGTGACATACAATGAACAGACCCACATATATAGCTGTCTACATAGGGCTGTTGTGAAATCAATTTATTGGAAAAACATTTACTAAGTTACTGTATACTTACTACCATTTTCTGTGCTAAATAGAACAATGAGTAAAAAATAGTCACTACCATTACGAGATTCAAATTCCACAAATGGACATGGAATTCTATAAACCATATGACAAGCAACGCCCATGAAGGATGAATATCTATTGGATGAATATCTGACAATCTATTGTGTGACAAAATATGATACCAGAAGGTTTATTTGCATTATCCTAGGTAAATTCTCTATGAATTCTGATAGCTAAGCATCATTACCCCATTTTACATATCAGACCTAGAGAAATTAAGTAACATCACAAAAAACACAATACTTAGATTCTATGCCCATTCTGCTACTATCTTTTGTCCATGTCACTTATTCTCTTTCATAACTTTATTAGCTTCTCCCTTTAGTAATGCCTTCTTCTATGAAAGGTATTGCATATAAATTACATTAAAGCAAGGCTATCCCATGTAAACCACCACAATAGCTAATGAAGTAAATGTATCATCACAAAATAGGAAAGCTTTTGTAAGTGAAAGAAAGATAAAAGAAACAGTATGCTGAAAGCCATGTCTACCTGGATATTAACTAATACATTGTAGTAATGTCTCCCACTTGAAATCACTGCCCAAATGAAGCAAACTGAAGGAAAAAAGGTAGCTTCTTAAATTCAGAAATAGAACAGAAAAAGATCTTAGAAAGTGTAACAGTTTTTTTTTAAAGTGTCAGTTAAACTGCATGATAACCTCTTCAGAACTATCCACATGTTCTGGGGTACATGGCAGAATGACATTAAATAAAGATAAAAACAAACAAGGCTTTAAAACGTATTATGAATTCCAGCTTTATCATGATAGGAGAATATAGGGTATGAGAAGTTTAAAAGGTACCAGATGCTCTGATTTGTCAATTATCTCTACATTTTAGAAGATAATTTATTTTGAGAGTCTTCCAGACTGAGCACTTCATCTGACATATAATTTACCTTACAAAGAGGCAATAGCTACATCATAAAGTTAGACCTAATGAGATTTTCAAATGCATAATAATTGAAGAGATTCCATTACTTGCTTTTATATAACATATATATATATAGATAGATAGATAGATATACTATAAATCAAAAGAAGATACAAATACTTTTAGTTCTTATTTTTAAATTATTGGTAAAAAAATCAGTCGATTATTGAGAAAATAATTTAATCTAAACTTACATAAGCTTGCATTCACTTTAGCTTGATATTTTAAAAAAAAGTTTTACCAATTCTAACTAGAAGGGGTGACTGAATAGTGTAATGGTTAGGAGTAACAGCTCTGAAGTTACTGGGATGAAATTACTTGCTGTTATGGGTAATATCTCTGTGCTTGTTTTCATCTTTGTACATAGGTGGGGAACGTTAGTAACATCTACTTCATAAGCAGTCTGAACATTTAAAAATTATTTCTTGCAATATATAAACCAAAATCATAATACATAACCAACTGGGGAATATACAGGGAAATATTAGTTTACTTCATTATCTGTTTTTCTTCAAAAAATGCCTCAAATAAGACAATAGACAATATAAAAAGGAGTAGACTTTAACTGTAGATAGACCTCTTTTGGATGAATCAGTTATATTAATCTTTTTTTTTTAACATCTTTATTGGAGTATAATTGCTTTACAATGGTGTGTTAGTTTCTGCTATATAACAAAGTGAATCAGTTATACATATACATATATCCTCATATCTCTTCCCTCCTGCGTCTCCCTCCCTCCCCCCTCCCTATCTCACCCCTCTAGGTGGTCACAAAGCACCGAGCTGATCTCCCTGTGCTATGCGGCTGTTTCCCACTAGGTATCTATTTTACGTTTTGTAGTGTATCTTTGTTCACACTTTGAAATAAAAAGTTTAAGTCTCATTACAGTTTTTAAAAAGTATCTTTAAATAATATTAATATCATGCCATTACAGAAGCTACAAAATGATTAGCAATAAGCATCTAATGATAAAATGATTACCACTTTTGTTCACTACTGTTAAGTTCTAATACTGCAACAGGGAAATGCTTCTCTGATGATGTTATATTCCATTTTAACCGAAAACATTAAGATAGAATGGATCACAGAAATTACCTGTGTTTGCTTTACATATCTTAATTCTTACTCAAAATTTACTTGACTACCTTCTGTTAGGGAAAACAATTTCCTTCCAGGAAGACAACCTTATTGCTAGACATCTTTAATTTCAAAAACCATCAACAAAATTCAAATCAATTTTTATTTGACTTTTTTTTTTTTTTTTGCAGTACTCGGGCCTCTCACTGTTATGGCCTCTCCCGTTGCGAAGCACAGGCTCCGGACGCGCAGGCTCAGCGGCCATGGCTCACGGGCCCAGCCGCTCTGCGGCATGTGGGATCTTCCCGGACCGGGGCATGAACCCGTGTCCCCTGCATCGGCAGGCAGACTCTCAACCACTGCGCCACCAGGAAAGCCCTATTTGACTTCTTTGGAGATGAAAAATTTTGGTATCACATGAGCCAAATGTGGGCCACAGATACAGTACGTGATTCTGAAAAACATTTCCTTAACATGTTTGCTGATTCAGTTGTAATACAATCACTGAAGTTTAGTTTATCAGTAATTTTAGGCTATTGTTTTATAACAATGAATCCCCAAATCTCAGTAACTTAGTCCTTCCACCACAGCATGGAATGGCCATGCACTGCAGTCACTCAAGAGGACAGAGTAGCCACCATCTTGAATGTTGTTGGCAGCTTGGTCTGAGAGAAAAGTGAACACGGTAAAGCGTTCAATGGTTCTTAGATCATCTGACCAGAAGTGATACAGGTTACTGTCACTTACACTCCATTCATCAAAAATATCATATAGCCAGACCTGTATTTAAGTGGATGGGGTCATGTTTCCATGTACCAAGATGGAGAGATAGACAGAAGAGCTGCAAACAGCCATAGTGATCACCACCTTGACCTTATTTATTAGATAGCTACAATTCAACACAATGTGTTTCATAATAGGTACAGAGAATATATCATATGTATCAAACTTTTAATTAATAAAAAACTTTAACTTCTGAGATATTTTTCTCCATTTAAATAACAAATTAGTTAAATATTTATAAGTGAAATCTATAAACTTTAATTTCAATTTTTTTCCAGACAGCAAATGATCATTATGTTACTCTATAACCGAAAACCAGAATGAGACTCTATAACCGAAAACCAGAATGAGAGAAAAGAAAAAGGACCGACAACAAACAGCGAGTTCTAGGTAAAAATCCAACCTTTTTCTCTTGGTACCTGCAGGACTTTGCCGAAGAATTTGGATCTGACTAGCCCTAAGCTCCCTCAGGAATATGGGATTGATACCATCTACCATAAATAGATTGTTGTAGTAATTAAATGAACTAATGTTTACATATATGCATAGCCTACAAGAGCTGCTCTAGGAAACATTATCTCCTATCCCTTTTCCCTTTAGCTTCTTCTTCAAAAAACATTAATATAGGGAGATGTAGCTTTTCAAAGAGACCATGAATTTGTCTCTTAGATTATAGGGAAGACCTAGTGAGATAAGAAGAGGTAGGCAGTTGCTGTAATTCTCCAAGTTAAGGGCAAGAGCCTCAAAATGAAAGATCAAAGAAAGGTACAGCTGCGGTGGACAGGTAAAGAACAGGAAGAGGTAAAGGTGAGAAAGTTTAGATGAATAATTGGATCATGTTTTCATAGCCATTTTGACAATCAGTGGATTAGCTGACATTGTCATTTTTCACATACAGTTGATACCTTCCACTTAACTTTTCCTTAACTTTTCCATGTCATTTTTACACTTATATTTTAAATAAATTTTAAAGATATCAAATGTCTCTTTCTGGATTTTGGCTTTCTCCAGTTTCCCCGACTTTGATATTTCTGATAATTGTTTAACTGTGATAACAGTTACACTTAAGCAGAACAGTGCAAATCCTACAATATGAGAGTCTTCCTTTACTTATACTCAATTCCCAAACTGCACCAACTGCAGACAGCTAAACAGAGACAGTGAATACTAATCAAAAGAGGAAGAATGGCTTGGTTGTGGTCATGTCGTAACAAGAAACTTCTTTGCCAGAAGAAATATCTGTTTTGCATGCTACCTAGATATTCCTAGTGGAAACAGCCATTTCAAAGTGACTGTACGTTGCAGATGAATAAAAGCTTTACAATTTGCTTTTCCTGGTGCATAAACTAGATTTGAAACCATCTAGTATTTTATATTTATTGTAAAGCACGTGCAAATTAGCACACATAAGCTTTGATCAAACACAGCATCCATACCTAGAATACTTTTGCTAGTTTGAAGCCATCCTTTGCAAAAGTTGGAGTCTTTTGTTTTTAATGAGGAAAACATAATTTGAGTAAACACATGAAATTATCAAGCATCTAAGCCAAAATGACCCAGTAAAAAGTTCTGGTTCATCTGTGTCTAAAGCCTTCCCAGTTCGCTAATAAGAGAAATTCAAAACAGGCGAAATGTGAACACAGAATATTTAAAATTACCTGAGATATCTGGGTTCAGGGAGGATTTGGCAGTAATTACTGTCTCTATTATTTACTATTTAACAGCACAAACCTCTATAATCAGGGGAGGCTGAACATAATAGCTGCACTGCAGATACCATATACAAAATCAAAGATTTGTAAGATGTAGGACTGGTTGCTTTACTATTATGGTTTCAGAGACAATGTGTTATTTGCAGTCAGAGACCAACTAACAAGGTGCAATAAAATAGTATCTATATGCTCTTTCTCCTTAGGGAATTTGTGTGAAACCAAACGCAGAATTTGCTAGAAGTAGAAAAGCAGGAGGGTAATATAGCCATTATTATCATCAGAAGCCCAGTATGGCTCAGGACCAGGCACATCTGGTTTAAGGAGAAGCATGAATTTTCCTACCAGTAGTATTACTTGTGGAAAGCATGTAGCAGCTCACTTTCCAGGTAAGGCCTTAGGAACTGTACTCCTTCAGTGTTCCATCTCAGTTTTGGAGGAACCTGCTGGAATTTGTACTTGTGGACCCTGTCAGTTTTCATCAGGTAGGATTAAGTGCTTCTCTAAATAGCACTTTCCAGGTATATTTCTTGGTATAATTTTTCTTGTAAGGAAGATATACCAAACATAATGACACAATGATCTTGTGAAATCTTTGTTTTTAATTGTAAGCACAGCACATATCTTTTTATTATTTATTTTTACATCTTTATTGGAGCATAATTGCTTTACAATGGTGTGTTAGTTCCTGCTTTATAACAAAGTGAATCAGTTATACATATACGTATGTTCCCATATCTCTTCCCTCTTGCATCTTCCTCCCTCCTCCCCATCCCACCCCTCTAGGTGGTCACAAAGCACGGAGCTGATCTCCCTGTGCTATGCGGCTGCTTCCCACTAGCTATCAGTTTTACGTTTGGCAGTGTATATATGTCCATGCCATGCTCTCACTTCGTCCCAGCTTACCCTTCCCCCTCCCCATGTCCTCAAGTCCATCCTCTACGTCTGCTTCTTTATTCCTACCCTGCCACTAGGTTCATCAGTACCGTTTTTTTAGATTCCATATATATACAGCACATATCTTATTCCACTTGGAGTTCACAAAATTAAGCTTTAAGTTTTTTTTTCTGATTATAAGAAAACTTTTATAACTTAATACTTAATCATAATCATAATCTCACCACATCAGAGATTGTGTTAATATTTTAGAAACTTTTCTTTTAACATTAATTTCTCTACGTAGATTTAAAAAATTAAATATACTGGCTATATGGCCTATATTTTTAGATTGGTATTATATGCTCGATAGTTATTCACTTTACTAAATTTCTTGAAAACATTTTAATACTTGCATAATGTCCTACTGCATTGATATATCATGATTTGTTTAACTGATCCCTTGTGTGCCAACAACTGAGTTGCTGGCTGTTTCTCTTTTTTTTTCCTATTAAAAAATAACACAGCAAAGAACAACCTTGTCCATATTATTTAATCATGTCCTTAGGAAAGAGCCTCAGAAGACAAACTGCTGGGTCAAAGGATTAAATATGCTTTTTATGCATATTGCCAAACTGCTTTCAAAAACCATCAGACTGATTTATAATCCCACCAACAAGAAAGGGCATGTCCACCTCACTGACTCCTCTGCTTTACTGACCATTTCCAATTTGATAGGCAAAAAAAAGACCCCAAAAAACTACTTGATTTAGCTCTTCTACTAATTGTTTGAACATATGTTCATATTTATTAGGCATATATATAATTTTTGCTGAGCTCTTTGTTCTCTTTACTCCTTTTAATTTTTCTATAATGAGTGTATTGTATATTTTTACATTAAATTGTGTGGTAAATAAGCCAAAATAAATCAAAGACACAAGTGAATTTCAACTAAGAATCAAGGCTTTAACAACTTGCAAGATGAAAATGATAAAATAAGGCCAAATTTCAAATAGGACACCTAGTTTCGCACCATCTTCTGGGGAATCAGCATATGGGATAAGAATTACCAGTGGATCACGAAGATAACTAATACGCTTTTGTAGTATCTAGATAGTTACCATTTTAAATTGATTTGCTGTCCTTTGTTCCCTGTCTTTTCAATGCATTTTAAAAACTGTGTTAACTTTTTCACTAAATCAGTGAATTCTTCTGTAATTTTTATAAATACTATGAATTTGTGCATGAATTTTAGAATAACATAATTTAAAAAATGACATAAAATATTATATGTTAGGTCTGTTTGTAAAGGGCACCAAACATCAACAGTAAAATCATCTCTCCAACAATCAGAAATCTATACCTCAGTTAGTAGAAAAAATAATCTAAGATCACAAATTCACTTGCATACGCATCTAATTCACAAGTATAAATTCAAGCATTTTCTCTTTTCATTTAACCCTATGTAATGAGAAAATCTCAGTCTCCTAAGTGACATTATGGAGCATTAGTTTCTCTCTCAAGGTGAAAAGAATTAAATCTTAACAAGAATATACCTATTCAATGTCTCTGGGGGATAATTATATCCTGCTTGAATGTTTGTGCAGAGGCAAATTGCAGAAGTCTGCGCCCAAATGTAGCTTCTGTAGACTTGAAAAATATGAAAGGGAATTTAGTGAGGAAGAGAGACAGAGAGGAACTCTTTCTGGACTACAGTACAAACACTTTTTCTAAGAACGAGGCTCTAGTTAATTAACTAGTCTGAGCCACACACAATGGATAGGCGTTTCTGACTGGCACTTTTTAGCTATGAGGCATGACACAGAATTGGGATGAGAGAGCTAAAAAAGGCCATGGATCCTCCCTGGATACAGACAGTGGTGATGCACCGCACTGAGCCCACTGCCCAGCAGAAACTGGCACTGCAGCTGGCTGAGAAGCTGGGCAGCCTGGTGGAAAACAATGAGCGGGTGTTTGACCACAAGCAGGGTACCTATGGTGGCTACTTCCGAGACCAGAAGGATGGCTACCGCAAAAATGAGGGCTACATGCGCCGGGGTGGCTACCGCCAGCAGCAGTCTCAGACGGCCTACTGATTGCTTGACTTCAGTCCTCAGTGCCCTAAACCATTCAACGTTTAGGTCCAGCCACACCCCAGTCATTAAAGGTCTATTTAGAGTTGGCTGCAAAAAATAAAAATAAAAAAAAAATTAAAAAGGCCATGGAGACAAGGATCCACCTTAAGCTTTCTCCCCATGCAGGAATCTCCTTTGCCACAGCTGTGATGACCATTCATTTAGCTCCTGCTTAAACTCTTAACATGATAAGAAAATCTTGCTTTCTACTATTGTGCTCCATTAATTTAGACAAGTTTTAAATGCATTTACTTATCGAAGTCTGAGGGTCCAAAAATGAAAAAGACATGGTTCAAGACTTTGCAGAGTTTCTAGGTTATAAAAGGGGACAGAAATACAAGTGATTTAATATGCCATATGGTCATAATAGATTTGAAAATTTGAAGTTTTGGCTAAAATGAGGAGTAGCTAATTGGGCCCAGTATTTCAGCAACTTTTATAGAGGCAGTGATGTTTGACAGAAATAAGTGGGGGATCATCATAGACAGAACGCTAGAAGCAGGGCCGCGGCAGGTGCGGGGGACACAGAGGTGGGTTGGCAAGTGGTGCAGACACCTGAAGACTCCAGGCACGTTCAGATGGAAGGCGACAGAGCCATGCGCCGGGATTAAAGGAATATGGGGGTGCGATGTTTGAAAATGAGGCTAGAGAAGTAAGATGGCACGAACAATGAAAACTCTTTATTAGCTCTAAGCCATGGGGATCTGGACTCTGTCTCTGTGACACTGAGTGCAAAAGCAGTATGGAGAAGATATTAATAGCACAGACTACGGTGCCAGACTGCCTAAACCTAAATGTGCCACTGACTACCTGGTGACTTTGGACAAGGTGCTTAGCCCTTCTGTGCCTCATTTTACTTAACTGAATAATGAGAACACTATTATTATTAATATTTAGCTCACTGAATTATTATATAAATCACCTGATACAATTTGTATAAAGTGCTTTAAAAGTATATTTAAATGACAGCATCCATTAAATAAATGCCAAGTGTCAACTGGAACAGAGAGATTCTACATGATGAGCCCAGAAATCCAGCCATGGTAAAAAAAAAAAAAAAAAAGGTTGAGGAAGGCAAAAAGCATGCTCATTCCGACTGTAGACATATTACAGATTAGAAAGTTCTTTCTTACAGCAAAACTCAATCTGTTCCCCTTCATGCAAAGAATTCAATTTCTACCTGCTGATCCTAGTTATACCTTTCACCTAACAGACATATACATAATAAAAATTCCAATGTTATAATGTCTCATAGATAATACCTATTTTTTAATTTTGAAAAATATTGAAAGATAAAAGATTTTGACACTGAGATCATGGGTAATCTTCAGAAGAACAAGATCAGAAAAGCTACTGAAAGTACTTATGGTTCAAACAGACAGCAGGCAACACAGAGAGCAGAGCCCCTAGCGTCAGGGCAGAAAGCAGAGTCACAAGCAAAAATTCAGGAAAGACAAGAACAAAAACTGTTTACAATTTAAGAATCCCATTTACTTCAACAGTTCTTTCTCCAACATCCTTTCCTAACTCTGTAATGTTTTAGACAGATGCCAAATACAACTACCATATGATCCAGCAATCCCACTCCTGGGCATATAACTGGACAAAACTATAATTTGAAAAGATACATGCACCCCTGTGTTCATAGCAGCACTGTTCACAGTAGCCAAGACATGGAAGCAACCTAAATGTCCATCGACAGATGAATGGATAAAGAAGATGTGGTACATTTATACAATGGAATACTACTCAGCCATAAAAAAGAATGAAATAATGCCATTTGCAACAACATGGATGGACCTAGAGATTATCATCCTAAGTGAAGTAAGTCAGACAAATATATGGTATCACTTACATGTGGAATCTAAAAAAGTGATACAAATGAACTTATTTACAAAACACAAACAGACTTACAGATGTCAAAAACAACCTTATGGTTACCAAAGGGGTAAAGTGGCAGGGAGAGATAAATCAGGAGCTTGGGATTAACATACACACACTACTATATATAAGATAGATAACCAACAAGGACCTACTGTATAGCAAAGAGAACTCTACTCAGCATTCTGTGATAACCTATATGAGAAAAGAATCTGAAAAAGAATGAATGCATGTATATGTATAACTGAATCACTTTGCTGTACACCTGAACTAACACAAAATTGTAAATCAACTATACTCCAGTAAAATTTTTAAAAATTAGAGGCACAACCAAAACCCAAGTCTAAATGTTATCCCATCCAGAATAAAGTTTGGCTACTATCTTACTAGAAAACACATAGATAAAGTGTATGCTTAAACAGTCATGTCTCTGATACCTCCACTAGCCAACAGTTGATGTTTACTGTCATTTACTGTGAATACGCCATAAACAGCAGCAGCTTATAACATTCAGTGAACCACTGTTTCTGAAAGTCCCTCTATCCAGACATTGTTCTGAAGGCTAAGACTTTAATAGCCTCGGTAGCACAATGCTCCCCTACACTGCTTTCCTACATGCCCCTTTGCCACTTCCCAAACTCCTACCCTCTTCTCCGCCCAACCTTGACATTTTCCAAGTGAGAGTCACATTCCAAGGCCACAAACATGTACCTCTTCTGATACTTGGAAATGTCTTGAGGTTTTAAATAATATTTCTGGAGTCAGTTATGAAAAGTTCTATTTTAAATGAAATGAAACTGGATTTTAAAAAAACAGGAATTAAACTCTAATATTTTGATGCAAACAGAGTCCTTGTTTATAGAATCCTTTTAAAATATTTCTACATGTTGCTCCTTAAAGGAAAAGGTCAGTATTTCTTGCAGGAAAATTTACAACGATCTGTTTACAGAAGTAGATATTCAAGGCTCTTACCAACTGTGCATCTTCAAAAGTTCCAATTTGGAAATGCTTTTCCTGCTATTTTTTTCATTATGTCCTTTCTATAAATGGTGAGTATACTTATAGAAATTAGTCATAACTATTCCATTAAAGGCTCTGTCCTTCCTTAGTACTGGGGAAAGGTTCACAATATGTGAATTTTGGAAATTCTAATACTTTATTAGATGCTACAAGACTATTACATGTAGCTTAGTCTCACAGCAGGGATAGCCATACAGTGTGCTATTTGTGAGCAGGACGTCAGCCAGTGCAGACTAATATTAGCTTAAAAGAACTGAGATGTCTCTGATATAAACAAACGCTTGGAACCACACAGTCAATAAACATTTTATAGACAAGAAGAGAAATCTAATGACATTCATTTGGCCTTTGAAGAAGATGCATTTGGGGCATTTTTCATTTTATAAAGGAGAACTGAATCCAAACGTTGTTCATAAGGGAACACTAAAGCTGTAAAAGTACATAAGAGAGCCAAGTCAGACTTTTAAATATTTATATGTTCTTTCAGGGAAATTGTTCTGGTTCCTGCAGATGATTAATAATACCTGCTGTATTTGCATAATTCATGGCTTTAAATAATTAACAGGATTATAATTATATTCATAATTCTTTATCAATTGAAGTTAATAACTTTGGTCTGCTATAATGTGCTATGTTATTGAACTAAAATCTGTACTTCAAAACAATGATTCTAGTTAATATTAGCAACACATATTACATATCTACACCTTTCTTTATATGCCCTAGTCAATGCCGATAAATGAATATATGGTTTAAATCCCTTAATATTCGATGAGAAGAATAAAGGCATTTTAAAATCTGGAAATCTGTCTGTATTTAAGTATAAAAAATCGTATCTATATCTCTATAGATCTATCTATATCTATCTATACATGATGTATAGAGATACAGAGATGTACATTCATTTTTTGGCAAAGAGATGATACGCATTTTGTTTCAGGACAAGTGATAGGTAGGAAACAGAACTTAATTTTTTATTAAAAAATAATAAGGATGTACAAAGTACAATAGTTTATAAAAAATCTGCCGTTAGGTAGATCACTCCCGCCTTTTGTGAAAAGGCATATTTACATCAAGACTTGATCAATTTTTTAAAAAGGAATATTTTTTTATTATGCATGTATGGAATGACTAAATAATTATAGTAAAAATACAAATAATATAGAACTACACAGGAATCCTTCAACTTCCACCCCCGTCATTTCTACTCCCACCAACAATAAAGTTTGGTAGTATTTAGTGTTATGTTCTGTTTTATTCATTCATTAGCTATAATGGCCTTGTCCATGACTGGAATTTAAAAGTAAAATATGCTTTAAATTTAGAGAAAAATATAATGAAAATTAACGTGTATTCTTGAGCAAAACAAAGCTAAAAGTAAGGCATCTTTTTCTACTCAAAAGATATAGGAGTTAAAATATAACAATAGTGAAAATCAGTCTCCTTTCAAATAGCTTATATTAGAAAACATCTTGGATTTTCTTGGAAACGTGAATACTATTAAGAAGATATTTTCAAAAGAAAAATAATTTACTCTGTATAAGCTGTATTTAAAAATGGATCCGGGGGAGAGGGGGGAAGATGGCGGAAGAGTAAGACGCGGAGATCACCTTCCTCCCCACAGATACATCAGAAATACATCTACACGTGGAACAACTCCTACAGAACACCTACTGAACGCTGGCAGAAGACCTCAGACCTCCCAAAAGGCAAGAAACCCCCCACGTACCTGGGTAGGGCAAAAGAAAAAAGGATAAACAGAGACAAAAGGATAGGGACGGGACCTGCACTAGTGGGAGGGAGCCGTGAAGGAGGAAAGGTTTTCACACACTAGAAGCCCCTTCGCGGGCAGAGACTGCGGGTGGCAGAGGGGGAATGCTTCGGAGCCGCGGAGGAGAGCATAGCAACAGGGGCGCGGAGGCAAAGCTGAGAGATTCCCGCACAGAGGATCGGGGCCGAGCGGCACTCACCAGCACGAGAGGCTTGTCTGCTCACCCGCCGGGGCGGGCGGGGCTGGGAGCTGAGGCGCCGGCTTCAGCCAGATCCCAGGGAGAGGACTGGGGTTGGCGGTGTGAACACACCTTGAAGGGCTTAGTGCACCACGGCTAGCCGGGAAGGAGTCCGGGAAAAACTCTGGACCTGCCGAAGAGGCAAGAGACTTTTTCTTGCCTCTTTGTTTCCTGGTGCGCGAGGAGAGGGGATTAAGAGCGCTGCTTAAAGGAGCTCCAGAGACAGGCGCGAGCCGCGGCTATAAGCGCGGACCCCAGAGACTGGCAAGAGACACTAAGGCTGCTGCTGCCACCAACAAAAAGCCTGTGTGTGAGCACAGCTCACTCTCCACACCTCCCCTCCCAGGAGCCTGTGCAGCCCACCACTGCCAGGGTCCCGTAAACCAGGGACAACTTACCCGGGAGAACACACGGCGCACCTCAGGCTGATACAACGTCACACTGGCCTCTTCCGCCGCAGGCGCGCCCCGCCCTCCGAGCCCCTCCCTCCCCCACCCACCCCGGCCTGAGTGAGCCAGAGCCCCCGAATCAGCGGCTCCTTTAACCCCCTCCTGTCTGAGCGAAGAACAGACGCCCTCAGGCAACCTACACGCAGAGGTGGGGCCAAATCCAAAGCTGAGCCCCAGGAGCTGTGCGAACAAAGAAGAGAAAGGGAAATCTCTCCAGGCAGCCTCAGGAGCAGCGGAATAAATCTCCACAATAAACTTGATGTACCCTGCATTGGTGGAATACCTGAATAGACAACGAATCATCCCAAAATGAGGAGGTGGACTTTGAGAGCAAGATATATTATTTTTTCCCCTTTTCCTCTTTTTGTGAGTGTGTATGTGTATGCTTCTGTGTGAGATTTTGTCTGTATAGCTTTGCTTTCACCATTTATCCTAGGGTTCTGTCCGCCCGTTTTTTTTACTTAAAATTTTTTTTCTTAATAATTATTTTCTATTTTAATAACTTTATTTTATTTTATCTTACTTTATTTTATCCTCTTTCTTTCTACTTTTCCACCCTTTTATTCTGAGCCGTGTGGATGAAAGGCTCTTGGTGCTGCAGCCAGGAGTCAGTGCTGTGCCTCTGAGGTGGGAGAGCCAACTTCAGAACACTGGCCCACAAGAGACCTCCCAGCTCCACGTAATATCAAACGGCGAAAATCTCCCAGAGATCTCCATCTCAACACAAACACCCAGTTTCACTCAACGACCAGCAAGCTACAGTGCTGGACATCCTATGCCAAACAACTAGCAAGACAGGAACACAACCCCACCCATCAGCAGAGAGGCTGCCTAAAATCGTAATAAGGCCACAGACACACCAAAACACACCACCAGACGTGGACCTGCCCACCAGAAAGACAAGATCCAGCCTCATCCACCAGAACACAGTCACCACTCCCCTCCTCCAGGAAGCCTACACAACCCACTGAACCAACTTTAGCCACTGGGGAAAGACACCAAAAACAACGGGAACTACGAATCTGCAGCCTGCTAAAAGGAGACCCCAAACACAGTAAGATAAGCAAAATGAGAAGACAGAAAAACTCACAGCAGATGAAGGAGCAAGATAAAAACCCACCAGACTTAACAAATGAAGAGGAAATAGGCAGTCTACCTGAAAAAGATTTCAGAATAATGATAGTAAAGATGATCCAAAATCTTGGAAATAGAGAAAATGCAAGAAACATTTAACAAGGACCTAGGAGAACTAAAGATGAAACAAGCAACGATGAACAACACAATAAATGAAATTAAAAATGCTCTAGAAGGGATCAATAGCAGAATAACTGAGGCAGGAGAATGGATAAGTGACCTGGAAGGTAAAATAGTGGAAATAACAACTGCAGAGCAGAATAAAGAAAACAGAATGAAAAGAACTGAGGACAGTCTCAGAGACCTCTGGGACAACATTAAATGCACCAAAATTCGAATTATAGGGGTCCCAGAAGAAGAAGAGAAAAAGAAAGGGACGGAGAAAATATTTGAAGAGATTATAGTTGAAAACTTCCCTAATATGGGAAAGCAAATAGTTAATCAAGTCCAGGAAACACACAGTCCCATACAGGACAAATCCAAGGAGAAACACGCCAAGACACATATTAATCAAACTGTCAAAAATTAAATACAAAGAAAGCATATTAAAAGCAGCAAGGGAAAAACAACAAATAACACACAAGGGAATGCCCATAAGGTTAACAGCTGATCTTTCATCAGAAACTCTGCAAGCCAGAAGGGACTGGCAGGACATATTTAAAGTGATGAAGGAGAAAAACCTACAACCAAGATTACTCTACCCAGCAAGGGTCTCATTCAGATTTGATGGAGAAGTTAAAAACTTTACAGAAAAGCAAAAGCTGAGAGAGTTCAGCACAACCAAACCAGCTTTACAACAAATGCTAAAGGAACTTCTCTAGTCAAGAAACACAAGAGAAGGAAAAGACCTACAATAACAAACCCAAAACAGTTAAGAAAATGGGAATAGGAACATACATACTGATAATTACCTTAAATGTAAATGGATTAAATGCTCCCACCAAAAGACACAGACCGGCTGAACGGATACAAAAACAAGACCCATATATATGCTGTCTACAAGAGACCCACTTCAGACCTAGGGACACATACAGATGGAAAGTGAGAGGATGGAAAAAGATATTCCATGCAAATGGAAATCAAAAGAAAGCTGGAGTAGCAATTCTCATATCAGACAAAATAGACTTTAAAATAAAGACTATTACAAGAGACAAAGAAGGACACTACATAATGATCAAGGGATCAATCCAAGAAGAAAATATAACAATTGTAAATATTTATGCACCCAATATAGGAGCACCTCAATACATAAGGCAAATACTAACAGCCATAAAAGGGGAGATCGACAGCAACACATTCATAGTAGGGGACTTTAACACCCCACTTTCACCCATGGACAGATCATCCAAAATGAAAATAAATAAGGAAACACAAGCTTTAAATGATACATTAAACAAGATGGACTTAAATGATATTTATAGGACATTCCATCCAAAAGCAACAAAATACACATTTTTCTCAAGTGCTCATGGAACATTCTCCAGGATAGATCATATCTTGGGTCACAAATCAAGCCTTGGTAAATTTAAGAAAATTGAAATCGTATCAAGTATCCTTTCCGACCACAACACTATGAGACTAGATATCAATTACAGGAAAAGATCTGTAAAAAATACAAACACATGGAGGCTAAACAATACACTACTTAATAACGAAGTGATCACTGAAGAAATCAAAGAGGAAATAAAAAAATACTTAGAAACAAATGACAACGGAGACACGACGACCCAAAACCTATGGGATGCAGCAAAAGCACTTCTAAGAGGGAAGTTTATAGCAATACAATCCTACCTTAAGAAACAGGAAACATCTTGAATAAACAACCTAACCTTGCACCTAAAGCAATAGGAGAAAGAAGAGAAAAAAAAAACAAAGTTAGCAGAAGGAAAGAAATCATAAAGAGCAGATCAGAAATAAATGAAAAAGAAATGAAGGAAACGATAGCAAAGATCAATAAAACTAAAAGCTGGTTCTTTGAGAAGATAAACAAAATTGATAAACCATTAGCCAGACTTATCAAGAAAACAAGGGAGAAGACTCAAATCAATAGAATTAGAAATGAAAAAGGAGAAGTAACAACTGACACTGCAGAAATACAAAGGATCATGAGAGATTACTACAAGCAACTCTATGCCAATAAAATGGACAATCTGGAAGAAATGGACAAATTCTTAGAAATCCACAACGTGCCAAGACTGAATCAGGAAAAAATAGAAAATATGAACAGACCAATCACAAGCAGTGAAATTGAAACTGTGATTAAAAATCTTCCAACAAACAAAAGCCCAGGACCTGATGGCTTCACAGGCAAATTCTATCAAACATTTAGAGAAGAGCTAACACCTATCCTTCTCAAACTCTTCCAAAATATAGCAGAGGGAGGAATACTCCCAAACTCATTCTACGCAGCCCCCATCACCCTGATACCAAAACCAGACAAAGATGTCACAAAGACAGAAAACTACAGGCCAGTATCACTGATGAACATAGATGCAAACATCCTCAACAAAATACTAGCAACCAGAATCCAACAGCACATTAAAATGATCATACACCATGATCAAGGGGGGTTTATTCCAGGAATGCAAGGATTCTTCAATATACGCAAATCAATCAACGTAATACACCATATTAACAAACTGAAGGAGAAAAACCATATGATCATCTCAATAGACGCAGAGAAAGCTTTCGACAAAATTCAACACCCATTAGCATAAAAACCCTGCAGAAAGTAGGCATAGAGGGAACTTTCCTCAACATAATAAAGGCCATATTTAAAAAACCCACAGCCAACATCGTCCTCAATGGTGAGAAACTGAAACCATTTCCACTAAGATCAGGAACAAGACAAGGTTGCCCAGTCTCACCACTCTTATTCAACATAATTTTGGAAGTTTTAGCCACAGCAATCAGAAAAGGAAAAGAAATAAATGGAATCCAAATCGGAAAAGAAGTAAAGCTGTCACTGTTTGCAGATGACATGATACTATACATAGAGAATCCTAAAGATGTTACCAGAAAACTACTAGAGCTAATCAAGAATGTGGTAAAGTAGCAGGATACAAAATTAATGCACAAAAATCTCTGGCATTCCTATACACTAATGATGAAAAATCAGAAAATGAAATAAAGTAAACACTCACATTTACCATTGCAACAAAAAATGTAAAATATTTAGGAATAAATCTACCTAAGGAGACAAGAGACCCGTATGCAGAAAAGTATAAGACACTGATGAAAGAAATTAAAGATGATACAAATAGATGGAGAGATATACCATGTTCTTTGATTGGAAGAATCAACATTGTGAAAATGACTCTACTACCCAAAGCAATCTACAGATTCAATGCAATCCCTAGCAAACTACCACTGGCATTTTTCACAGAACTAAAACAAAAATTTTCACAATTTGTATGGAAACACAAAAGACCCCAAATAGCCAAAGCAATCTTGAGAACTAAAAATGGAGCTGGAGAAATCAGGCTCCCTGACTTCAGACTATACTACAAAGCTACATTAATCAAGACAGTATGGTACTGGCACAAAAACAGAAATATAGATCAATGGAACAGGATAGAAAGCCCAGAGATAAACCCATGCACATATGGTCACCTTATCTTTGGTAAAGGAGGCAAGAATATACAGTGGAGAAAAGACAGCCTATTCAAGAAGTGATGCTGAGAAAACTGGACAGGTACATGTAAAAGTGTGGGATTAGAACGCTCCCTAACACCATACACAAAAATAAGCTCAAAATGGATTAAAGATCTAAATGTAAGGCTAGGAACTATCAAACACTTAGAGGAAAACATAGGCAGACAATCTATGACATAAATCACAGCAAGATCCTTTTTGACCCACCTCCTAGAGAAATGGAAATAAAAACAAAAATAAACAAATGGGACCTAATGAAACTTCAAAGCTTTTGCACAGCAAAGGAAACCATAAACCAACAACCAAAAGACAACCTCAGAATGGGAGAAAATATTTGCAAATGAAGCAACTGACAAAGGATTTATCTCCAAAATTTACAAACAGCTCATGCAGCTCAATAACAAAAAAACAAACAACCCAATCCAAAAATGGGCAGAACACTTAAATAGACATTTCTCCAAAGAAGATATACAGATTGCCAACAAACACATGAAAGAATGATCAACATCATTAATCACTAGAGAAATGCAAATCAAAACTACAATGAGATACCATCTCACACCGGTCAGAATGGCCGTCATTAAAAAATCTAGTAACAATAAATGCTGGAGAGGGTGTGGAGAAAAGGGAACACTCTTGCACTGCTGGTGGGAATGTGAATTGGTTCAGCCACTATGGAGAACAGTATGGAGGTTCCTTAAAAAACTACAAAGAGAACTACCATATGGCCCAGCAATCCCACTACTGGGCATATACCCTGAGAAAACCATAATTCAAAAAGAGTCATGTACCACAATGTTCATTGCAGCTCTACTTACAATAGCCAGGACATGGAAGCAACCGATGTGGCACATATGTACAATGGAATATTACTCAGCCATAAAAAGAAACGAAATTGAGTTATTTGTAGTGAGGTGGATTGACCTAGAGTCTGTCATACAGAGTGAAGTAAGTCAGAAAGAGAAAGACAAATACTGTATGCTAACACATATATATGGAATCTAAGGGGAAAAAAAAAGGTCATGAAGAACCTAAGGGTAAGAGAGGAATAAAGACACAGACCTACTACAGAATGGACTTGAGGATATGGGGAGGGGGAAGGGTAAGCTGTGACAAAGTGAGAGAGTGGCATGGACATATATACACTACCAAACGTAAAATAGCTTGTGTGAAGCAGCCGCATGGCACAGGGAGATCAGCTCGGTGCTTTGTGACCACCCAGAGGGGTGGGATAGGGAGGGTGGGAGGGAGGGAGATGCAAGAGGGAAGAGATATGGGAATATATGTATATGTATAACTGATTCACTTTGTTATAAAGCAGAAACTAACACACCACTGTAAAGCAATTATACTCCAATAAAGATGTTAAAAAAAAGAAATGAAATTGACTTATTTGTAATGAGGTGGATGGACCTAGAGTCTGTCATACAGAATGAAGTAAGTCAGAAAGAGACAAACAAATACCTTATGCTAACACATATATATGGAATCTAAAAAAAAAAATGGTTCTGAAGAACCTAGGGGCAGGACAGGAGTAAAGACGCAGACATAGAGAATGGACCAGAGGACACGCGGGGGGGGGGGGGGGGTAAGCTGGGACGAAGTGAGAGAGTGGCATGGACATATATATACTACCAAATATAAAACAGATAGCTAGTGGGAAGCAGCCGCATAGCACAGGGAGATCAGCTCAGTGCTTTGTGACCACCTAGAGGGGTGGGATAGGGAGAGTGGGAGGGAGACGCAAGAGGGAGTTGATATGGGGATATACATATATGTATAGCTGATTCACTTTGTTATACAGCAGAAACTAATAAAACATTGTAAATCAACTGTACTCCAATAAAGATGGTAAAAAAAAGATTCTGCCTAAAAAATTACCAATATTATGTTCTGAAAGAACATATAAAGTCTATAATAATATTGAACCAGTGATTAAATATTTTCCTTCTTCGCAGAGAAGCTTATTTCTTTAAAATTGGATTACAACACAGAGAATATCACCTAAATTATTCATTTTAATTAAGTCATTTCCCGATTTTTTTCTTAGCAGGCACAGTGAATTAAGAAATTTCCCATGGACTTTCTTCCTATGTATGCTCTAATTCTATAAAAATGGATTATTGTTTCATTCTCTGCCTCCAAATTGGTAAACCACAAAAATTCAAATCTAAAATAAAGATCTCAAGTCTTGGTTTATTATTTTAATTTAGATAATATTTTAATTCAATGATCTCAAAATGTTCTAAAAACATTCTAATGTATTTATCACCATAATACTGTCAAATCTGGCATGGGGTTTGGAGAGACTGATGGTAATGAAAGGGGCTTCTATGCTGCTTCATGCACTAGAAAAAAATTAAGGGAAATAAAGTGAAAAAAAAAAGTGAAAAGAATTTTGAAGAGTGGCAGACAGATGAATGAAAGAAGCCTGTTGCTCAAAATTCTGCAAGGGTCAAAGAGACTTTGTATAAACCTTTATAATTTTATAAATGTACATATATATACCAATTTATATATAGTTACACATTTAACACATATATCTATATATACACTTAGTATTATTAATGCATACATATATGCATATGTATACACAGTTTCATATATACATACATATATACTTAATAGACACATACATATTTTATTTATATATATATATATATATATATATATATATATATATATATATAAAAAGAGAGAGATTGATGACTTTCTGTTTCCCCACAGATATTCCTGGGAGGGTTGTAGTCACAGTAATAAAAGAGGGTCATATAAAATGAGACGTTGGTAAATTGGAGAAAGCTTTGGAAATAATATATTTTAATTATATAAAAATTATCATACTGAAATAGCAAACAGAATGATTGCATGTCTGGCTGTTACCGAATATTGTACTGATACATATGAGTATTTGAGACAGAATTTTTGATCTTTTTGCGTGTGTGTTCACAGTTCTTTGAATTGCACAGGGAATTTCTTCAAAGCCTTTTTTGGGACGAGATAGATGGTTCTGCAATTTATCAATGCCATTAGTTATTGGGCACCCACTCCTATGCATAGGACTCTGTTTTAGACATGGACGTATAAAAGACAAAGATATAAAAGGATAAAAACACACAAAAAAAGACATTTGCAATGTGCCAAATGGTGCAGGGAATTGGAGGTCAGGAGTTTTATCGTTCTTTTGGCTAGCATAATAAAAACAGAAAGAAGATAATAAGAATGAGATACAAGACAGACGGCTAAGAAAAATAATCAACAGGGAAAACAAAGGAAGTCAGTAAGGAAAAAGGCCACTGAGGATGAGAAATAAGAAGATGAGATGAAAAAGAACAAATTTTTCCAGTAAAAGAAGGATTTATTCTTCACAGAACCTATGTGACATTTATTTGAGAAACACAGAATTGTGTCACTTCAGCTTCATGACACTCCTGGTACTGGTGGTACCATTTTTATACACTGGACTAAAAAATAAAAGTATAAATAATGTATACTTGGGGGTTTTACTAATGTGTAACTTCACTAACTTCTTAGAAACCCAAATACTGCTAAATATTGAACCTGGAAACTTGGATGTCACTGTGGATTTTCAGTACTGTTGGAACTGTAGACCCTACAGTGGGCAAGTGGCTTGGGAGGAAGGATGACGACCGTATGCTGTCAATTCTTGTTATTTGCAGTATTTATGTTCTATAAAGTCACTGCAAACACCGAAGTAGTGAATATCCGAGGGGAAATATAACGTTAGGTTCCTACAAGCCTCTGGTCACAACATTTTTTTTTTTTGAATCGATCAATACATAATCTTATTTTACCTGTGTTTCTGTTTACAGACACCTTATTTAATGTACAGCTGATTCATTAACACTGAATTCCCAGCCAACAGCATTATACCCCATGACTGAACAAAGCTTATCTAACACATCTATTTTTTCCGTAAGCCACATCACAGCCTTCCTGTGCTTAGGAAGACTAGACAGCAGTTCGCCACCATGCTGGGAGGCTATTTTAAACAACAAAATCAACACAAAAAGCACAAAAATGTGGCAAAAGTGGCACTGAATAGTCCATGTAAAGGACACATTTACAGTATGAGAGCTGACACAAGGAGGCAGCGTCCCCTTGTTTGACCCTAGCTGGGAATATTTAACTCAGTGACTAAAACTTTTTGCTACCCTGTGCATATCTGTGAATGATGGTGAAGGTTCCACGCGTATTGAAACCGGGTGTACAAATATATTTCAACAAATTAAAAAATTCAAAAATATGGAACTCATAAATAATGGAATTGTCTATATAAGCTTTCAGTGTACTGCTTGACTGGACCCATTTCATAAAATGCTATACTGTTTTTAGTTGCAAATGCTTAATGCTTTTCAGCCCTTTCAGTTATAGTATTTGTATAGAAAACTAAATTATACACAACATATATTGTTGACCTTCTCTAATTACCCTCTGAGTGATCTGAGCAGAGATCAACTGCTGGGCCACACTGTATCCTGATTCTGTAATATACAGGCTTTGTTAAGCACTATGGTTCAGAAACACTGTTAGTTAAGGTTTACAGCAATTTTAATCAAAAGATTTAAGAACTGCTCAATCTACTAAGTAACTAGCATAAGAAAAAAGAGTGCAAGATAATTCCAAGAGACTTCTTGTCACCAGCTGAAGAACTATGTTATTAATTCAGTCACATAGAGAACTACTTAAAACTTCAGTGTCTTCTTGTTAAGCAAAGTAGATAGAAGAAAAATGCAAAGGAATGTAATAAATGCAGCAAATACAAAGCTGAATTTCTAAAACATGGAGCTTGCAAATAGACTGTAGGTGCAATTTACTTGGAAATAGGTATGAAATCCAAATTTTAATAGCAACTGTCACTTTGTATACCAAAACATGTTTATCAATGAAATGAAAAACCTAGATATCCATCTGCCTTGATGATGTTTACCATGAATTTCATAATCTCAAGTCAAACCCAATGTATTCTACTCAGAAATTTGTGAGCCGTCACTAGAGCAAGATAAATCTGAACATGGTGTGTTATATACAAGTGTGCATGTGTGTGTACTTGTGTGTCTGAGTGCGTGTTGCCTTCAAGGTAAGATGTGTAAGTAATAAGATAGGCATTTTTAAAAGTTTGCTGTAAATTACCCCAAAATATACATATGTATATAAACACATGTCAAATGTGCATACATTATTTTCATATATACAATACTTATATTCTATTGTATTATTTTTATATTTTTTTACATAACAAATTGTTAGGAACTTAGTGGCTTCCCTATAGTTCTGAAGGTCAGAAATCTGACACTGGGCTAAAAGCAAGGTGTCACCAGGGTTGTGTTCATTCTAGAGGCTCTAGAAGATAATCCATTTCCTTGCCTTTTCCCGTTTCTAAAGGCTGCCTGCCTTCTTTTGGCTTATGGTCCCTTTTCTCCATCTTCAAAGCCAGCAGCATAGCATCTCTCAATCTATATCATATCACTCTGTCACTCTGCTCTTCATTCTCACATATCCTTCTCTAATTCTTTTAGGAATCTTTGTTATTTTATTGGCCCCATCCAGATAATCCAGGATAACCTCTCCATTTCAAAGTCCTTAACTTAATCCTATCTATAAAGTCCTCTTTGCTATTATGCAGTAAAATATTCAATCAGCAGGCATGGGTTGTTCAAATTCTGCACATTCCAAAGAAACATCTGGCTCTTGACTGATTTCTGGGAGATAACCTCTAAGCCCTGGGAATATCCTAACTGACATATTTATCTTTGTCTACCTCAGGCCTTGGGCCACAGTATAATTTATGCTAACAATGTGATTTAAAGTGTGATCCTTGGGTAATACTGGATCCATTTTACTTCTGGAGAGCTAGAGACTTAGGAACTAAGATTAGCCACAAGACTGCTCCATATCTACATTACCAACCCCAATAAACCCTGAAAACCAAGAAAAGCAGGTAAACTCCTGTTGGCACTACTTTGTGTTGGTTGTCCCACATCATTGCTGGGAAAGTTAAATATTGTGCATGTGACTCCACTGGGAGCTGGCACCTGGTCTCTCCTGGAGTCTGTCTTATACAACTTTTGCCTTTGTTAATTTTAATATTTATCCTTTTGCCTTAATAAACTGTAACTAGTTGAACAACTTTTATGAATTCTGTGAGCCCTCCTAGCACATCACTGAACCTGAGGGTGGTCTTGAGAACCCTCAACTACATATTAACATGTTCCTGGGATTAGAACACAGACATCTTTGGGTGGCCATTATTATGCCTACACACTACATAAACAAATGACTATATTGTACAAACTTCCTCCATTTCTCTGACTTTAAGAGTAGCTTTAGAAATACTATCAAGAGTTTGGTAAAGTATGTTCCTTTATTGAGTCATGATTAAGTTTTCCCTAGAGATATTTACCAATCACTTTGTAATGTGCTAACTTCTGCAAACTACTCTTTCCTATATAGAGAATGAAACTAAAAAGCAAAATTAAAAGCAAAAGCAACGTCATGTTATTTTCATGTTAGTTATCCAAAAACAACTACGTTATCAACTTTTGCCTCCAGTAAACAATAAAAAAAGTACTCAACTTTCATCTATGAGGACAAGAGGAAACCAAGGGAATGACAAAGCTCAATTAACCACCAGAGACTGCAAAACACCTACTTGGAAAACCAAATCCCACCCCACCCCCCACGTCAATATCTTTAAAGGCAAGAGTATTAATGTAAACTTTAACTAAAAATGATGACATGTCCCTGCTGAGATGTGTGTCTATCAATCCATCTATCTGAAACTCTAAAGGAGAAATCGTCCAAGTACAAATACTTCTCCAAGAGGAACATTTGCATTTATATAAATGAGATCAAACCTAAAAATTATTATTTCTTTTACTTTCTGAAAAGAGAAAGTATTGCATAAGGTTTATTACACTGTACCTGACTCCAAAGGCAAAAGTTAATGCTGAAGAAAGATGATTTATCAGCTTTGTCCTGTAGTTGTGATTTCATGCTTAAAGTTACCATTGTTTGAAACTTTTCAGGAGATAAAAGACACACAGTAATCACTGGATGAGAATATTTGGGAATAGATGACAAGGAAAGAAGGGAGCAAAACCTTGAAACAATAACCATCACTCCTGTCAGTGTCACTGATAAGCCAAAAGGGTCCAGTAAAATATATCCTGTGTGAACTATACAGACTACAGAAAAACAACCCCAAATGGTACATAACTTGAGGATGGTAAGAAAACTAACTCACTCTCTCTCTCTCTCTCACCATAATAACTATTTTAGACAAGAAACCCAGTATGATATCAATGGAAACAATAACACACTTTCATTATACAGTCTTCAACTGAATGTATCTACTCTTGCACAACTTCAGACAAGTCAGAAGTGTGCAAAGCAGACTGATAAGACACTCTAAGGACATGACATTTTAGGCTTTCTTTGTGAGTTTCAACAGTGACATTCCTTTTTTATTCGGGTGGGATGGGCTCAGAGATAGTCATCTAACCAAATAAAATGTCAGTTGCTACAAAAATCAAAGCTACACACCTATGTTCACATGCACACACTTGCATACACACATACACAACCTTGTAAAAGGGGGCAAAAAAACCCCTAATATTGGGCTATGTAAACACTGGGCTACTTTCACAGAAATACATCTATGAAAGACCAGTAAGCATCCATGGAAACTTCAAAATATTTTAAAAATTCAAATGAATTCTATCTTGAGATGCAAGCCAGTTTCCATTCATGGTTTTTCTCATTTATATGTCCTCTGGCATCCCTCACATTCTCAGAAAAATAAAATATTCTCACATTTAGAAAGTTGGCCATGGTACTGTAGTGATGCTTTTTCAGGAAATTTCTTATATGTTCCTAAGCTTTTAACAATTCACTCTTAGATAAATAAGATATTAATAGTAAAAAAAAAATAAGAGTAGCTTAAAATCATACCTAAGGTACAAATACCTATCCTTTTTTCCGATGAATAAAAGTCACGTTGCTTTCTTATTCAGCTTAACATGACTTGCTTTTGACTACACACCTGCATTGTCCAATGGTTTTAACAGTAGTTTCAACAAATCTCCTTTTAGCAATCATGGAAAAAATAACTAATGCATACGTTTTGAGATTTTTCTTCTTTCTACAAATGGTGCTGAACCTCACTATTAAAAATAAATATCAATACTGATTTGAAGAGGTTAAGAGCTCTAATTGCTCTTAAAGCAGTTATACTGCTCCTTTACCAGAATCCACAATCTATAAGACTGGCCAAAGGAAGTCTTTAGATTTTAATCATTAAGTGTATATTATCATAGATAAAATTCTTTCACAGTGCAAATACTGTAACATTTTTCTAAAACATAAACTAAGAATTTCATTCTTATTTTACTCCAACTCTTACATTTTAGAAAATAGTTTTTTTATTTGTTTAAATTTCTTTTTATTGAGGTAACATTGGTTTATAACATTGTAAGTTTCATGTGTACAATGTTATAAAAATAGCAGTGTTTTAAGATAACTTTCCTGTACAGTAATATTTCTGCCAAATATGGCCTGGTAAACTACTAATTCCCTTGATT
>NW_021703779.1:29721744-29771206 GCF_005190385.1 Monodon monoceros
GCCTGTGCTCCGCGGCGGGAGAGGCCACAGCAGTGGGAGGCCCGCGTACAGCAAAAAAAAAAAAAAAGTAGAAACAGTTTTTACTTCTCAAGTTAAAAATTATATTTTACATCAATCCCCCTCTTCCATTAGCCTGTCAGTTGAAATGCATACTAAGTAGCATTTGCAAAATTAATCATCATGTTGTCCAGGCAGACATAGCACTTAATAGAGTCCACTGTCTCAGTAGGAAAGGAGTCTGCCTTATTTTAGTCAAATTTATTTGATTTAGAGTTAGGTAAATTCGATTAAATATAGAAAAATTTATATCCACAGTTAACTCTCTAGTTGTCTATTTCTTCACAATCCAGTCCATTACTAATAGTATAAAGATCACCTGGGATTAATAGGGCTGCTACAGAAAGGAACTTTTTCCCTTTTCTGATTTCAGTAGGGAAGCGTATACATTTTATATTATAAAAGCATCATCTATTTTCCAAAACTTTCATTTCATTTCACATATCTTGGTCTTAATGTGCTGATTAAGTAGAATGATATGGTGCCAGTGCAGTACCTCTCGCTCCATTTACTCAGCACTTTAATAGTAGAGCTATTAGTTAGAAATTACCATTTTTAGGTCAAAATGGTCCAATATCAGCCATTTAATATGGTTCAACCAATATGTTTATGTTAGATATATAGATTATGTATATATTAAGGAATGGATGAATGAATTGACTGGTGTACATATGACTGAATGAATTAAGGAAAACTATCCAGAGAAGTAAAGTTCTCTACACACAATTGTTCTGCTCAAACAACTATTTTATTTTGGTCTTTGTATCTGCATTTTTTGATTATATGATTTAAAATTTAAAAGTTCAAAAGTTTTACAAATAGTGTTAGAAACTTTAAAAATAGATACTTACACATCTACTTCCCCAGTCTTAATGATTACATTCTCTCGAGAATTAGAGAACCGACCTTATTCTCTTTCAAAATCTAAGAAGTCTCCCCGTAACACTTTCATGTTATCCACAGAACACTTCTAATATATTTTCCCAGTTTGACTTACAGTGTGTTATTCAGTGACTGTTATTTCGCAGTGAGGAATATCAAAAAGAATCAATATCAATGCACCCATAATCAGAAAAAGGAAGGCAAGTATTAATGAACAGAGTCATTAGCATAATGTATATAGGAATATGACACAAAACTCCACTGAGTTGAGTTGAATCCCCCTCCCTACATTCTACCTGCTATTATAGTTACCCACTACGAGGAATCATCATCATCACCTTCATCATCATCGTCTCTACTATCATCGTCATAGACAGAACAGACTGAATCATAGGGAAGACAAATATTATAAGAAAATGGGACCTGTACTCAGATAAGAAAACTTTTAACTCTTTCCCTCTATCAAAACTGAACAAGTTTACTTCAACGCGTAGATATTTTCAGAATGGTTTCTTTCATCCTTTCAATTTTCCCAGCTAATTACATCATAATACTCCCATTAAGGAGAGGATATAGCATTGCTTGGAGTCAGTTATAGGCCCTCCATGAACAATAATCTAGAATTGGAAAGGTAAGAAAACACATATTTCACAGTTTTCCATATGTAAACATAGTGAGCTATAATTTTTGATGAATGGGTGAGAGGTCATTTCAAGGCCTGTATGGAACTGAAAACCATCCAGAATTGTACATGGTAGCATCAGGATCCTCCCTAGCAGCTGTCATGATATTGTACAGAGACATGTAAACAGTCATGCAGGGCAATAATAGGAGCCCTATTATTCGTTTATAAAGTCTCAGTGAAAGCTTTTCTCCAAGTCAGACGTGAACCAAGAGGGACATGACCTGATTACAGTGGCACAATAGATACCATGTGCTGGTGATACTACAAAATTACTGCCTTTATAAATTCTATACCGTTTCCTATACTGATGTTTCGTTTTACTATGACTTTAGGGGCAACAGCTACAAGAGGAGTAAGAGGGTTGGGGGGAAGGAGTGGAGTGGATGTATCTAGTAATAGTCATATATTCTCAGAGTGACTTTTCTCCCATAACCACTGTAAGCTTCTTGAAGGTACAAATTATTTCTGATTAATCTTTCTATTGCTCTCAGTGCTCAGCATAAGACCTTCTATGTAGTATATACCCAATAAAAACATTAAGTGAATGATGGCTGAAGTAGATAAACATAATGAAATGTGAAAAACCAGTCAACTAAGAATATACCTCCATGCTTTATTCAAAACAGGAGGGATGTGGGACTTCCCTGGTGGCACAGTGGTTAAGAATCCACCTGCCAATGCAGGGGATACAGGTTTGATCCCTGATCCAGCAAGATCCCACATGCCACGGAGCAACTAAGCCCGTGTCCCACAACTACTGAGCCTGCGCTCCACAAGAGAAGCTACCGCAATGAGAAGCCTGCGCACCACAATGAAGAGTAGCCCCCGCTCGCCGCAACCAAAGAAAGCCGGCGCACAGCAACGAAGACCCAATGCAGCCAATAAATAAATTAAATTAAATTAAAAATAATGAAATAAAATTTTAACAAGTTAAAAAAAAAGGAAAAGGAGGGATAAAAATAGCTTTAATGTGTAAATTGCTCTAAAGTAAATCAGTATCACTACGCTATAATGAGTTATAATATTATCTGTCCTGATGCAATAAGATGGTTGAACTCCTAAGAAATCTTTCAATGGCAAAATGGGGCTTGGTGGCTAGACTATCATCTCTAAGAAAATTCAGGCTTTAGTAATGTCCTATGTAGTTTTTTCCCCCCACAATGGTCTCAGACATCCTATCTTTATCAGCATTATTTTTACTACAGCAATACTTACATGTTTTCCCCCCTTTACCAAGTGTTATGCTAAACCAAGCACAAAGCCACTTAGCCAAAACATATGTCTGGCTATGAATTGAGCTTCTCCTTCCCAAAACTAAGGTGCTGTTTACATTTTGATGCTGGCTTCCACCATAGCCCAAGACAACTGGCAGTTAACAGGTTAGCAAATGAAGTTTCCTAATTACGTATCTAATTGTGCTACTTTCAATACTGGCTAGGAAAATGTGTGCTGCTGAATAAATTTCTATACTCAGCCTTGCTTGATATACACAAGCATTACTAATTTAAAGTTACCTGTCAGCTATTTCTTGGTAGTGGTTAAGTAGGTAACGAAGCTCATTTCTAGATTTATGACTTAGAGTTGGAAGTAACCATAGATATTTTCTAATATGATGGCTTTTATTTCAAATTCTAAGGGTACTGATAGTTATGCCTATAGGGATATAAGGTGGAAGAAGGAGTAGCTGAGAGTTGAGTCAATTTCCCCCCTCACTTTTCATTCAGAATGCCTACATTTTCAATTCATTCCTTTTCTGTCGACCTATCACATAAAACCTCGTTCAAAGAAAGTATTGGGTATATTAAAAAAAAAACATAAAATCTGATCTAGTCTATTCTGGAGATGGTAAAAAAATATGGCACATTTGTTTCCATCACCATCGCATACATGCTGGGTATATATGGCATTAAATAATGGCACCTTTCCCCACTAGGTCTCGACAAACATAGTCTCAAAGTTTGTCATAGTACTCTTGGAAACCACTATTAAGCAACTATACATGGTGTGATGGCATTTTTTAAATCCTTTCCACTAACTCCCAAACCAATGTACCATTTGATAATTGTCCTTATAATTCCCTGAAATACACTTCTTTGATTAAAAAAGGATGAAAAATTAAATTAGAGGCAAAATTATTGATAATAAAATATGCTCTCTTGGGTTGGGTTTCCCCAGAAGTAGACCCTGAGAAAAGGATTTGAGTGGAAATAAATTATTTTAGAGATGATTCCAGGAAGCACAGTAAAAGAGTGATTTAGGCTGAAAAGAAAATGAAGCCAGTACAATGTGAATTGATAAGCGTGTTGTCACTGTGATCGACTGAGGTTTAGTACCACTTGGGACCTCTAGGAGACCGAGTTGTCTCACCTGACAGACACCTCTGGGACACCTTCAACTGGGCCAAAAGCAAATGGAAATCATGAGGCAAAGAATCAAACTGTAGTGAGTTGTAGGCATATTCAGGAGTGGTGATTTTCCAGAATAGAGGGGAAGGCATGAAGACCATTGGTTACAGCAGTGTAGTAATTGTTCATGTGTTCTTACAAGTATGTCACTTTAATTCCTTTCAGCTGACTGAAATAAACTTTCAATTCAGTTGAAATGATAGTGTACTTTGAATCAAATTTTTATAGGCTTAAATTATTCTTATCATGTTAGCTAATTATTATTATTTAATTACAACATTGTAGTTATATTAGAATGAGCCTTAATGCATACGAACTTTCTCAACCTTCAGTGCATTTTACAATTGAAATATGTTTCTGATAAAAATGAAATCCTTCTTCAATCAATTTAAATATCAGCAAATCCATCTGCTTGCAAAAGGTTTTTACATGGATTCACTACTGATGTGTCCCATATTGGTTGACGTCACATTGGCTGACACAATGATGGAGGTCATTGGTCTTATGACCAGCAATTTCACTTTTCCCACATACTTTAGACATTTATTCTCTACCTTTGATACGCTAAAGACTGTAAAGATTTTCCCTTGATTCATCTGGGCGTAGATGAATATAAAGAAGGCGTTATTTTCTCAAAGGGAAAAGGAAAAGGAAAAGGAAAACAAGCAATCACCTTTAATATGCAATTTTTGGTTTTGAATGCATTCCCAGTAGAAATTATGGTTATACTGTCCCTTAACTTACCCAACCCACTGTTGTAACCCAAGGTCAATATATTTATCTATAAACTATGCAACAAGTATCACCATGATTACAATGTTTTGTAAATGTAGCCACAATATTTGATTTTCTTAAATAAATAATGTAATAAACTGTATCACCTGCTTTGGCTACTATAATGCTACAAATGATTGTTTCATTCCCTAATAAATACTGTAATGTATACACCTGAATTCTGTCAGCCTCAATGTGATTTTTAAATACAGTGTGCTAAATTCCATGATGTATAAGAAGAAGGACTGTATATAATATCAATAAAGAACGAGTAGAATCTCTAAGAAAAGCATCAAAATAAATAAATATGCACAACTCCTGGCATGTGGGCTTCCTGTCCAAGAGAATTGTGATTTTAAAGAAAGGATAAATTTTGAAAACAATTTGCTTTACACATCTTTGAGTTTTTCCTCTCCTCCAAGATGACTTGAGTTTATAAAATAACTAAATAGTTCACTTCTTTATTAATTCTCTAGTATCACAAAGCTGTGTATTGGAGCAAGTGGAGTGTAAACATCCAATATCACTGGGTACATCCAATGAATTCTTACTCTCTTTGCAGCTGCAGGGAACCTGGGATATGGAAGACTCTCCATATGTAGACATGAGGTTTAGGCTGTAAAGCAATCACACCATCTCCTATTGCTGGCATTGCATGTCCCCTACTTTACAACCTCAAATCCTTTAGAATGTAGTTCGCATTTTCTAATGAAAACTCAGCGGGGATTAGTGGGAATTAGATATACACTTCTACTCTCAGGGATGCTAGACAATGACCATGATGCATAGCACAATTGGCTGATAGGTGAACTTCACTACTTTCTACTGGTGATGGAAGGAGAGAAAAATGAGCACATTTTCAGTGTTTTACTTTACCAATATGCCTGAATGTGTTTACCTCATAAACTTAACTGCCATTTTACTCATCTATGATTTTACCTGATCATCCATTAAATTTTTATTATTATCTCAGTGGATAATTTGAATGAATTAAGACCTCAGGGGGAGGCAATCTGTAAATCACAAAGGAAATAATGCTTTAAAGTACTGTGTTCCATACATTTCTAACACGTAGGGTAATTACTATACTATCGTAAGTAACTATCCCAACTTCTACCCCTACAAAATACCCCCAAACTGTAACTTGGCTCAGCTTATTTCCAGAAACTAAATACACAGGGATCTTGAAAATCTATTATTCACGTACTATGGTTAGTCACATTGGCAGGAAGAAGGATGCAATGCAAATGATGCTACCATAGGACTCAAAGACCATCTTGCTACCTCCAGCTGTGTAACTCATTACAACCTAAAGTAAAATTTGAGTCACTCTTTCCACTGGCACCATGCAAGGGGTAAGACATGAAAGGAGAAACCACAGTCCTCAGGTACCAACAATCTGTAAGTAAACAAATAACCCAAAAAGATAGCACAGAAAGTTAAGTGTTGACACAGGTATGAGGAGACTGCCACAGGAGTATACACAGGGGTACATGATTTATCCAAAGATGAGGAAAAGGCACCATCTGCACTATCTTGGAGGATTATAAGAGATGCAAGAAATAAGTATGTGGGGTTAACATGACCTAGGGCACATGTCAGGGAAGTGTGTTACATTCAGAGAACTGTTTATATAGCTGGGGTAAGGCATTCCGATGGTGGGTGAAAGATTAGAGTTGAGAACAAGGCATGGAAAATATTGTAAAGGGTCTTTTCTTCCATACAACTTATTTGAATTATATCCTGAAACAATGGGGAGCCACCTGTAGATTTAAACAGGGGAGTGACATATTAAATTTGGCTTTTGAGAGATATGGGTCTAGCAGCCATGTGAGGGGTAAACTGGAGAGAAGCAAGGCCACGGGTAAGCTGGGAAGCTATCGTGGTATTCAAAGTGAGCTACAGGGATCTGAGCTGAGGCAGGGAATGGCAGGTGGTATGGAAAGCAGATGGCAGAGCTAAAAGAAATTTAAGATACAAATAGACATGGATATGAATAAAGAAGAAATAATACTTCTTACCTAGGTTACCTCACATGGTTGTTATATGAATAAAATAAACATGAAAGTGCTCTGTTAACTGTAAAGTTCTCTACCTTTAAGGAATTGTTTTTTTACCAAATGCCTACGAATTAGAGATCCTTGGTTTAAAGCCATTCCCGTATGTTCAGACACAGTGAAACAACTATAAATTTAAACAATATGGGCTTCCCTGGTGGCGCAGTGGTTGAGAGTCCACCTGCCGATGCAGGGGACACGGGCTCATGCCCCGGTCCGGGAAGATCCCACATGCTGCGGAGCGGCTGGGCCCGTGAGCCATGGCCGCTGGGCCTGCGCGTCCGGAGCCTGTGCTCCGCCACAGGAGAGGCCACAACAGTGAGAGGTCCGCGTACCACAAAAAAAAAAAGAAAAAAATTAAACTATATATATATATAGTTTAAAAGTGCTTCTCTCACTCCTTTAGAAAAATATAACATGCTAGGTAGTGCATGTGGATTTAAATTTCTAGATGGAGACACTAGTGTGTATCTGCTTTGCATGAAGGTAGGGAGGTGTGGCAGGGGGAACTCTCTCTGGCCAAGGACGAGAAGCAAGACAATAGAAGCACATTGATTTTTCAGGCATCTGTGGAAAAGCTCTTTCATGAACAGGAAGGATAAATATTTGAAACTAAAATCTAGGTGAGAAGTAATCAGATCCTAGAATAAATCACTAGACAGAATTGAAATCGAAGACTCATAATACACCTGGTTCCTTACTAAAAGAACATTCCACTACAGTCTTGTCCCTGGATACAAACTTACCTGTCAGTATGTAGGTTGCACTCTAGTAAAAGCTACACTATCAAGAATGCACTTTAGTCAATAAAGTAACTACAGTCAATGCCAAAAAAAGCACTTCTCTGATTACCACTTTTAAAAAGGACACAAAAAATGTAATGATTTAATGAGATTAGAACACAGAAACATCCCCAAGACCTACGGCAGAAGCACTAAAAGCAGATAGTGACCTAAATCTCTATTGTTAAATCTGTTTTCTTCCAAGCAGGTAGAGTGGGATCATGAAAAAGTGTGATGCTTGAAATCTGATAAATCTGGTTCAATTTCTAGCTGTCTCACAAGTAGCTTAAACTCACTGAGGCTCAGGTTCTAGATCAACGAAATAGAGATAATAAAACATTTGGGGGCTTGTTCAAAATTCTATCTAAAACAATCCATGAACATTACCTAATACTGCATCTAGAATGTAAAAAAAATTCTGTAAATAGTCGGTATTATTATTATATTAGCAAGTATGTCCTGTAACGTAAATCTGCTCCTGTTTGATGACAATATTAGAAAATTAACATTCCTACTAATCTGCTATAGAAAAAAAATGGACTTTCTTGAATTTGAACCAAATGTGGAATGAGAAGATAGAAGTAATGGGAATAAATGTGAAAAGCTGAATGCAATAATAAAGCTATAGAAGAGGAAAAAATAAAATCTACTACCCAAAGAAAAATACAAGTTGAAATTTTGCATGGCCATGCTATAAAACAGATGAATAGCTGGGGATATTTTTGTTCAGAGCATCAATGAGATTAATCATGCATCACTCTGTATCTGCTGTTACAATAACTATGTCATGCATTGCCTTGCTTAGCCTTCCCAGACAGACAAGGAGTTTCAGTCACCATATTAGAAGGGGCTAAGGACTCTCCATTTTTCTTATGTTTGTTCTTTTTTTTTTGTAGTTTTTATTGGGGTATAGTTGATTTACAATGTTGTGTTAGTTTCAGGTGTACAGCAAAGTGAATCTGTTATACACATATCCACCCTTTTTCAGCTTCCTTTTCCATATAGGCCATTACAAAGTATTGAGTAGAGTTCCCTGTGCTATATGGTAGTTCCTTATTAGTTATCTATTTCATATATAGTAGTGTGCACGTGTCAATCCCAGTCTTCCAATTTATCCCCCCCATCCCCTGGTAACCATAATTTTATTTTCTACACCTGTAACTCTATTTCTGTTTTGTAGATAAGTTCATTTGTAGTCTTTTTTTAGATTTGATATATAAGCGATATCATATGATATTTGTAAAGATTCTCCATGTTTTAATAAAGTCATTACTGTCAGAATTCGGAGACTATTTCCACTTCTATTTCTCATCTTTCTACTAACTAGAAGAGGTCTTAAGCAAGTGACTATCTCTCTATAGGTCTCAGTTTCTTCATCTGTCAAACTAAGACACTGGACTATGTATTCTTTAATGGTCTCTGGGCTTCAAATTCTATGCTTGTATAGAATATATATCCTTAGATGTTTGCAATACATATAATGAACATGTAAAATGGGCATTTCCAGAAAAAATAAAGAATCCTACAAATCAATAAAAAACAGATGATATCTCAACGGAAAAATAAGCATGAGGCTAGAACAGGCTCCTTACTAAAGCTAACATCCACATGACCAACAAATGTATAAAAGGGTTCTCCAACTCATTACTCATTTGAAAAGAATGGAAATGAAAACCACAATACGACAGTACAGAACAACAGCCAGATGGCTAAAATTAAACACTGATAACACTAAGCACTGGCAACAATATCCAGAACTTTCATATACTGATGGCAGTGATTAAGTAAGGTTGTTTACCTACATTAAAAAATAAATTTGGTTTTCTCAACTAAAGGTGGTGCTTGCTTATTCTGTAACCAAGCAATTCCACTTTTTGGTATTCACTTAACAGAGGTGCATGTACATGTGTAAAATGTACAAGAATGTTCAGAGTAACATTGTTTTTAGAGCCCCCAAACAGAATCAATCCACATGTTCATTAAGAGCAAATGGGGGTAAGTAAGTGAATTGTGGCATATCCATACAATGGCATACTACACAGCACTGAAAATGATTCAGCCCCAACTGAAAGCAATAAAATTGATGGATTTCATAAAAATAATGTTGAGAAAAAGAAGTCAGACACAAAGGAGTACATACTGTATATTCCCAACTATATAAATTTCAGAAATGGCATCTCCTAATCTGTGGTGTGTTAGAGGTCAGTATGGTATTTATCTTTGAGGAAGTACTGACTCAGAAGGGGTACGATTGGGGTTTCGGGATACTGGTGCTACTCTTTTTCTTCTTTTGAGTAATCACTGGGAGGTACTAACTCTGAAAATTCATTAAGTTGTACACTTATTGATTTGTGCACTTTTAAATATTTTTGTTATATTTTGATAAAGAAGTTCTGCAAACTAAGCCAGACAGAACTGCTTTTATCTACAAAAGAAAATTACTCCAATAATGAATGTGCCTTTACCCTATATATATAAATTACTTCAGAAAGTCAGATAGAGACAGAAACAGATATACATACATGCCTGCATGCAAACATACACATCTATATAGGTATGAATGGGGGAGGGGAAACAAGAAAGGGAAGAAGTAAGAGGGGGGGGGGAGGGAGGGGGGGGGGGGGGGAGGGGGGAGGAGGAGAGAGGGAGAAAGACTTTCTAGACCATTCAAGTGTTAAAAGAAAATATCCTGCTTACCTTTCTTCCAAATTAAAATGTAAACCTATGTCTTCTTAAGTTCCTAGGAGTCAGGGGTGACCCTGAAGACCAATTAATTCTGGATTGCCTTTTTTTTTTTTTTTTTGCAGTGCGCGGGCCTCTCACTGTTGTGGCCTCTCCCGTTGCGGAGCACAGGCTCTGGCGCAGGCTCAGCGGCCGCGGCTCACGGGCCCAGCCGCTCCGCGGCACGTGGGATCTTCCCGGACCGGGGCACGAACCTGTGTCCCCTGCATCAGCAGGCGGCCTCTCAACCACTGCGCCACCAGGGAAGCCCAATGCTAGATGCTTTTGAAGTTGGATGAAACCTTTGTGATTATCTAACACAATTTCCTCATATTATGGGTCTATGTAGCAATCGGCCCATCATATATAAAATGTCATCCTTTTAGCCCTCCTGTGTAATCTGAGGTCTAATTCTGTGATTAATTTAATTAAACATAGGTGAACCGCTTTCAAATAGCTTCTAATTAAAGATAGATACATACTGAGATAAAACAATATGATAATTTCTCTAAAGATAGCATAGGAATGAGTTTTCAGGGATAATGTACATAAACTATCAAGAGAGATATTTTTTTCCCCTTAGATCCTCCTGAAACATAGTTCTCATGGTCACACTCATGTAGGATTAAAAATGTTCAATCTCATTGTCTGAAATTGACTACACTCTAAACCTCTTCCTTCTAGGTATGATTTCGATGAAAATGAGCAATGGCTTCTAGGCAGACTCCTCCTTATTTCAAGTGAAACTTCAAGTAAGTTACTTTCCCCTTTACTTTGAATTACTAACCTTTTTCTCACTGCATCTGCAGTCTTTCTCCTCAGCTATCATTTTGCTCTTTCATAGACTTGCCAGTTCTTTCAGATCACTCAAACTAGGAACCCTGGAAGCCTCTAGCTCATTCCCTAGCTGGCTTTTCTCTCTGGAGTCACAGCTGCTGCTGTCTTCTCGTACACTGTAGATATTTTCCTGTCTTCATTCACATAACGCACATTCAGCTCTCAATTCCTCAGGGATCGTATCTGAGTCATCTTGCTCTAGCACGGAGCCTGACAGTTGGGATTTATCAACACGTATTTGTTGGATGAATGGAAAACAGCAGAAACAACCTGTCACTTCAGTTGGTGGGCTTTGATCCTGTTCTGGATGACGCAATGGAGAAACAGGCTCTGTCTCTTAGAACCACCAGGGCCACCAGAGCCCATCTATGAATAGGTCAGCAGCCAAAGGGAGATGAACCTGAGATTCCTACTCACTATATTATTAGCATTTCCATAACAGGCAGGCTTTTACTCAATTTCCTCCTTTTCACACTTGTCACAGAACATAAATAAATCCCACAACTTGCCTAAAACCCATAACATTTCAGGTTAACATTAGCGTCACTTTCCATAATGCAGTTTATTGTTGCTGTAATGCATAATTCCACCCATAATATGTCAAACGGAGATCTGTGCTAGCAAAATGAGAATATGATGGTCCTCATCAGGTTTTATCCTTGGAACATTGCAATCAGTTCTAACAATGTTATGAGCAGAGCAGATAGATTCTGATAAATCTATTTTCCCTACTTCTTAGTTCTTTTTATTCATCTCCGGATTGCCAGGTAATGACAATATTTCTTTGGAAATGGTGATAAGCACCATTTATCCTCAAGTGTATGTGAATACTGATTAGTTTCTGTGTACCACCTAAGCTTCTGGTTCAGCCATCCCCCACTTCCTGTATAAACCTTTGTCCAGAAGCTTATTTCCTATCTGTACTTCCCACAGTACTTTTGTCTAGACCATCTTCTTACCCATTTGCTTATGCCCTGCAGTGCACTCTGGACTATGTAAGCCCAAAGCCAAAGAAAATAAGTTTTTTGAAGGCCAGTCATGTTAGACACATGCTAGGAATGTCATACTTTTAAAATTGAAGTCAGGTTTCCAAAAGCAGTATATATGTTTAATATTTAAAGTAGCCTTGCTTTATTCAGAAACCTCACTTTATATTGCAATTACTGTTTATGGTTTGAAATGGATTCAGTAATAAACAAGGTTTTCTTCCAAAAAATTTATTTTCCAAAATTACCAAAGAAGGCACTGCAACATTACAGCTAACTCTATTTTTTCATTTAATTTAAAGACAGTGTGAACAAGTCCTGAAGACGATGTCTTATCTTTTATTAATACCTATACAGAGTGGATTAAATTTCTGGAAAGTTATATCTGCATAGAGAATCTATAAATTTCTTAAGGGCAGAAAATAAAGCATAAAAAGACTTAAATCCTTTAAAGCTTTAAGCACTATGACCAGTGAATAACAAGTAAATATTTAATTTGATCTTATAAATATCATTTGAAATGTATTTATTTTCATTAAGATTTTCCCCCCAAAATCTTAATTTTCTTTCATCAAGTTACGAGTTTCTGCTCACTTGCCATTATTTTGTTTTTCTTTTGCATTTGACCCCAACATAATAATATATGAAGACATCAGGATAAATGAAAGACCAACACCTGCCTTAATGTTGAAACTACAGTAAGAGCTTCATGGTAAGACAGCCTTCTCTCCCCTCTGAGTCTTACATTTTCCTAAAGGACATACAAATTGCACAAATATTTTATATGCTTTTTGCTATGTGATAACATCTTGAATACATACTTTAAATCAAAGGGAGAGTCACATTTGTCTCCTTCTTAAAAAAATTTATACATGGTGATTTCTTATTTTCTAAACTTAAAGAAAAGGAAAGGTGAAATAGAAAATCAAGTATTTTTAAACATTTGAGGGGTTTTGTTTGATTTTATTATTTTAATAAGAGATACAAAGTAAAACATGTAAAAATACAAAATCTTACCCAACACATTCTAAAAAATGCTTAATTGTCAAAGAAGCAGTATGCCTGTTATACTTATTACTGGTTTCTAATAGAAATAGATTTAAAAAGAATGTCTTCATATATGTATAACTGATTCACTTTGTTATAAAGCAGAAACTAACACACCATTGTAAAGCAATTATACCCCAATAAAGATGTTTAAAAAAAAAAAAAAGAATGTCTTGGAGAAACAGTGTACTTTCATCATTTCCTGAGAAGCTCAGTGATTATGAGCAATGCCAAGTAGAGCTCAATATTCTTACCCTTGGAATCAAGAAAAAGAAAGTCCTTTAAAAGATCAAGATCTCTGATAGCAATAACAAAAACTAAATTTGCCAAAGGTAGGGCCCTCCTCTTGTCAATTTCAGGCAAGAAGCAATCTTTCTCTGCATAGTGAAAAGTAAGCCACCTAAGGGAAAGATCTGTGTGACTGCAATAGCAAAAAATTGACTGGATGGTTGAAAAATAATACTTCTTGAGAATTTCTTTAAAAACTTTACTTACACATTGGTTTTTACTTCATTCTGAGATAGATTAAGAGGAAATGAAATTCTTTTCACACACAAAACACCTCCCTCATGAAAATTTCTCACAGTTGCCTCTTTTACCTTCCTTCAGCTTTATCCTCTTCCTCAGTGAGTCTCCCTCATTGCTCCATATTCCTAAACCAATAGGAAGAATTTCCTTCAGACCCTTAAGCCTTGTATCTGTTACCATAGAGACAGGCATCATAAGATAGCTGCTCAGTAACATCCTCATGGAAATAAAATAAGAATCCTATGGGTTTTATAGGAATTTCCAGTGCTACCAATGAACAGCAATGATATCCCTCCCTAGAAAAAAGGCAGGGATTTTAGTTTCACAATCATGGAATTATGGAGATTGTCATTTATGATGGTAAACCCAGAATCCCTTAAATTTATGCTTAGAATCTAATTATAGTTTCTCACATGATTTGAAAAAAAAATTCCCTTGTATCCACATGTTCAGGAAAATAGCTCAGAACTATTTCATTGCTAACTTTTAACTCTAGCATGTCTTATCAACCATTTACTAACAGCCTCAACTGCTGTTTTATAGTGCAGTGCATATATTTTTATTTTGATATTCTTTGATCCCCTCCAGACCATATTTTGATCAAGAACACCCTCATCTATTTAAAAAGGTGTGCACCTCTCCAGATCACTGTAATACAAAAGCCGCTTAGAAAGATTATAGACCTACAAAGAGAGAAAAGGTAGCTGCAGGGAGTAATTCCCACTGACTTCACTTGTTTTCCACTGACTTCTGTACTTTCTGTAAGTCTACCAAAATCACAATAATTGAACAGTAACAATAAAAATAACAATCTTAGCAAGTAGGTAAGTTCAGCGAGATCAATGGACTTAGGCAAAGCAGATATTATAGAATTCAGAGATCTCAAATTTTCTTATAGACATAATAAACAGACATTTCTCAGCAAGTAAAATCTCTTAACAGATTAACTGCCACAATGGCCCCATCATTAACTCCTAAGCTGTATACCTGGACCACTTTGCAAAGTCTGTAGTGCTTACATATTATGGGTGATCACAACTTCTGTTTATGGTCTTCAGCTGATATTTAATGGTGACCTCGCTTGTTCTAGACACTTGATTCAATGAGCAAAAAGCAAAGTCCTCTTACAGACTAGAGATGAGGTCAGCAAACTTTTACTACTAGGAAGGGCCAGATAATAAATATGGTCTCTGTCACCACCACTTAACTGCTGTGCTAGCATGAAAACAGCCAGAGACAATCTGTAAACAGATATGCTGCCAATAAAACTTTATTAATATTCACTTAAAATTTCATATAATTTTTATGTCACAAAATATTATTCATCTTTTTAAAAAACCGTTTAGAAATACAGAAACCATTGTTAGCTGGCTAGACAGAAAGAGCCATGGCACATGGGTCATAATTACTGGCGTGGAGGGCACCAAACAGAGTACTAGAGACACTCAAAGGAATAGCTGAAAAGGGAAAATTTTTTTTTAAGCTGTGACTGGACTCAAAGGTTCTTAAAATTAAAAACTATCTCAGACATCTTCTTCTTCAAATTCTCTTTAATGCAGGAACTGCACTCCCAGCAATGAACACTTCAGGAACAAGGAGTGCAGTATCTCAGAGTAGTCAATTCTCTGCTTATACAATTATTGAAGTTATATTTTTTTCTTCAGTACGAAAGAGGTAAAAATGAGTCTAACCCCTCTTCTACATTGTAGCTCATCTGATATTTGAAACTGGTCTAATTTTTCTTTATTCTTTTTCCTTCAAGCATTCTTCAATTTTTCCCTTTTCTAGAAACTTCAAGGCCCCTCAACTGTTGTGGTTTCTAGCACACTTCACCAACCATCCAGGCATTTTTTTTTCCACTGAACACTTTGAGGTGTTAAAGTTCCTCTTAGACCATGGTATGCCTCTAAAAAAGTTCCTTCTCAACTTTGTTCTCTCTTTCTTTTTTTGTTTCCTTCCAGAAAGGATAAATGTCTAATATTACTTTTATTTTGTTTTGATGTCATATGAGACTGTGACTGACACTGAAATATGGCCAACAAAAATCAATGTCTTTTTCAATGAATGGTTCCTAAGCTTTAACTCTCTCACATACGATACTTGTTGCAATGATTTTTAAACTTTAGTGCAGGATGTTATTCCTCTTAAAATGTTATCTTTCTGGTGTCATCAAGTTTTCTAGGTGATCATAATCCTTTGGTACATAATACTTCAATGCATTTCTTTTCTTTCTCAGTTGGACAAGCTATTTTGATGTTTTTTCTTCTTTTGGATATTAGTATTTCACAGGCCAAAGGGCCAAAGTCAGAATTACAGGTCACACTATGAGAGATCAGTTGCAAGTCAGATAGATCCAGTTGGATAGAATTATATCATAGTCCTGTGAGAGCCCCCCTTCCTGGTTTACAATGATTCATTAATTGATAGACCAATACAGAATAATTTATCAAGGTAATTAATCTACCAGACACATCAAATAGCAAATATTTCTCCACCCTGACTACATCATAAAAGTCTTCAAAAAACTCTATGGTATAATCAAAATAACTAGCCATATTACCTACTGTTTCACAGAACCTTGGAGGATTACAGCCTGTATTGCCTTTCCCCTCATTCTAAATCATCCCATCTTCCTTAGGAATTCTCAGCTATTCCCAATGAGGGGAAAATATTGCTTATTTTTTCCAAAAAAATTTCCAATAGGAACAGTTGTTTACTCTCCCCACTTTTCTCCGTTTCCATTTTAGTTTGTTAACTCCAGGACCAATTTAAAATACTGTCATGGTTTTCTCTTTTTAAACAGTTTGATTCTTTTTTTCAGAAGTATGCACGCACTTACGTGGTTTCTTTGTGTTTGCTTTTTCATTCTTAAAATATAGACAACCTGAGAATTGGAGAATAAAAGGAAGGAGCAAGCTTCTCAGGAAAAACACTTCGAAGCACATTTCTTAACTGATAGTGTCTCACCCTGCTCATCTTTCTAGACGAAGAGCAGTACATCTGAAGGCAGGCCAATCCAACACAAGTGGGAATTTTCACTAGACAAGATTATCATTAAAGGAGAACTAAGGAACATTCTTGATTTAAAAAAATAATGTTGCTCAATAAGATTTTTACCTAAAAGAAGCAAATAGTTGCTATCTTTGCTTTTGTAGTATAAATGCCTTAGAAAAAAACAATCTGGGTTTGTAGAGAATTGGGAAAAACAAAGATTTATACATAAATTTCATATTTTAAAAATAGTTAAACATTTATATTTCATTTGTCCCACCTCTCTTTCACATACTATTTCTATTTTTATGCATTTTTTCTTTTTTTTCCCCTGAATCTCTTCAGAAAACACAGAACTAAGCAACTGAGGATCTGGCAACTTCACATGTTCTCATCACTGTGCACGCCAATTTTGTTCCACAGCCAGAAAGGTCAGCAATAATTTCCAGCTCTCACAAATGCATTTATAAATAAAGGGACGCCTGCTCTTCAGGTGTGCGGCCCAAAGCCTCTAAGATTTCATTAATAATCAACAGCTGGTGCCACCTAGTGTCTATCCTCTTCATTCATCAGTGGAATCAAATACAAAGCACTTCTTAATCACAAACGAGGCAGTCTGAACGACAAACAAAAAAACACGGTCTGGGGAGTCCAGTGGCTGATTTAAATTACACTATCTTCATTGAAAGGAAAACCTTCTTTTTAAAGTAACTATGGTAACAGGAGTGTAAGGTTAGCAGGAAGCTCACATTTTTCTCACAGGAGACAATTCACAAAAGGAGAGTCCTACTAAAGATGTAATGTAAAAGAGTTTTTCCAGACTTGAACTGTCACTTACAATGGTTATAAAAAGTTGAGAAATAAAACTGACAGAAAAGAACTGTGTTTTACACAAAAGTTTAGATACAGCTGATTTTTGTCAACCAACCAAGAAATAATCCTCTATCATTTGGGTGCAAAATTCTGTTAGTCTCTGAGTTCTCAAAGATTAAAGAAGTCCTTAACAGACTGTACCAAACACATACAGCACTCCAAAGTATTAACAGGAAATAATGAGGTTGCCTGAATCACATTACTTTTAAAAATGTTTCCAGCTAAAACTATACATCTAGGAAACTATTTTCTTTCCTGCTGTATGTATGAATTATGAATTACATATTCAACCACAGTCATGTATGCTTCAAGGTTAAGAAGTACTCATTTAAATCTATTTTTCAAAACAGAAGTTATGAACCCAAGTAGTATAATTAGCCCATCAGTTTCTAATTATTCACTGATATTTAAATACATGTTGTTTTAAGTCACTCTTTCTAAGAGGAACACGTAATTGAAAAACATGGACTAACATTCAGGGAAAAAAGTTACATAACAGCCAGTAGTGTTCCTTGACCAGACTGACTATTACTATTACTGACTATTACTACAGAAAAGGTACAGAACATATAAGCAATACTGTGTACACTGAAAGGTCATATTAGATGTTCATACACGATAGTCCATTAACTTGGATCATTTAGCTACTCAGGTTACTGGGGAAACTGGGTATAGAGCTGAAAGATTCTCTATCATATGGACAGTTAACAATCATTCTTTTCATACTTAGGAAAATCTATTTCTGTATTATTGGACATCTGTTTGAAGCAATTACTTGTTAAAACAGCTCTGAATGTTTTATTTTCTTGTTACCCTAGTGGTGATACAAATTATTTCAATATGTTTGTTTGGTCCAATATATACTCACTGACAGATCTCTATGACAGCGTATGAAGATAGAATATGGAAACAATGGATAGTTTCTACAAAAAGCTTAAATTGTTCCCCTTTTCCCCAAAACTTTATTTTTGGAGGCTAATTCAGCCCAGGCTCATGCTCCATTTGTTTTAAAGTACTTATAAGTATAATCCACTGACTGTATGGGAAAGAAATATTGCAAAACAGCAAAAACGTTCTAAAAATTGTACGCAGTCAAGAAAGAATACAAGACAAAACTCATTAATGTTCCAAACTAATTAAATAAATAAATGCTCCAATTTTCAATAATTTATCATTTTCTGTCATTTTTCATTAACAGCTTTCAAAGCCCTATCCGAAACAAGCTGATACAGAGAAATTAAGAGCAGTAATCAAGAGAGAAATGATAGACCAGCTGGGTCGACATCAACTTGGCAAAACGTGAATACAGTTCAATAGCTGAAACAGATGCTAGAGTTGTTGAAAAACCCTGCAGGAGATATTGATGTATTTTCTTCATATAATGCAGAATGACTGAATAAATGTCAAAATCTAGAAATGAATGAGGAGAAAAGACTGACAGCCAAACTCCTTATAAAACAGAAACCAAGTGTAACAGTTTTCAACCTATACAAACATTCTATACATTCTCATTTTTCTCAATGTCTGAATATGCCAATAAATCCAACAGTCCTTGTAACTAAATAGCACGTAAGTGATCTGGGGTAGATTTCCCCATAGATCCTCCCCCCCCCCCCGCCCCGTCATCATCTACCTGAAGAAACCTAGACTCTTGAAAAATACTTTATTCTAAAATCTTCCAACACTGATTTCTATCCCAGAAGGGTTTCCCTGAGGTTGGAGTCAAGCACATCCCCCCGCAAAATCTAACGCAGCACAAGGAAATTTTAAAATCCATTCTGTAAAAGCAACACTGTTTGCAGAGTTTGGAGAGCTCGGCAACAAACCCCAGCTACCAACAGCTGCTTGTTCAAACATATGCTTTGTCATGGTCAGCTTCTAATTGTATTCATAATGATGTAATAGCTTTAATAATCCTACCTTCCATGCCAGCTGTTTTTCCTGTCACTCCATCATGCCAATAAGTTGGCTGCTGTAACAAATCAAGATAGTGCAAAACAGCATCTTTCTCCTGATTCTGTCATCTTCCTGAAAGCATTCTATTACTGCCGACTGCTGGGAACCAGAAAGTCTATTTGAATTCCAACAGCTCCCCTTTCGCATGATTCAAGTTAGGTTAGGTGGGCATGCCTAACATGATTCTCTCAGTCATTTATTATGCAGCTGCTACAACGTCGGTGTGGTAACCACTCTGACTATCTGATACGTCAGTCGAACAAAACCTACACCTCAGAGCAAACACATGAGCCGGAGCAGCGTTCTGCATTTAATGAGCATTCTTCCTGCCTAAAAAGCAGTGGATCTGCAAATTTCTTTCAGTATCTATTCGTTCCTCTGTATGGCAAAGCCTCTGGATTATTTTCCTAACTATACCAAAAATAGAGTTCCTTTGCCACACATCATATTATTCACACGGAAATTTTGGCTAATTTTCACTTCTCTTCACAGCCTTTAAAGGGTAAAAACTCTCTTCTGGTTCTACTTTTGAAATAAGGATGCTGTGTGCTCAGTTCCACATCTCTGCTTTAATATAAAACATAGCATGCACTCTCTCAAATGGAATTTGTCTCTTGCGATTCTATGGAAATTTTTCTAAGAAGAGAAAGTTTTTCAAGAAAAGATTTATTTTGCACATTGGATACATTTAAAGTCTGGTACTCTGTGTATTTCTCCTAAGAGTTGACTTTATACTTGATATTTTGACTTAAGAGGAGTGCTTTCTTTACCAGTGAGAAATGAGATTAGCTGACTCTCTCACACAACTTGTTTACCAAGTGAATAAGTGTCATTTTAGGAAAACGTATTTTGTATTTTAAAAATACCATTTATGAATCAATAGCTTTAAAAAATTACCGTATTAATTTCACCTAAAATTTCTAAGTACGCCTCTCTTGGAGGGTTAATGTTTATAGTTTGAAATGTTGAAAGAGGAAAACTGAACTATTTTCATAAGAAAAATACTTTTTCAAAAGGGAGAAGTGATAAAATCTTATGTTTCCTTTCAAACATCTACCCAATATTCAGTTTAGCAAAAAGTAAACAGCTTGTCGGGTCGCTACATTATGTGAGATGTGCCAATGTCACTGCTCTGAAATACTGTTTCCCTAAGGGTGTGTGTGTATACATTTTAGCCATACTAACTCCATTTCAATTTAATGTAACAAACACAAATAATCCCTATATATTAAGACATATATACTAATGAGTAACTTAGAGTTTATTATGTTTAATTTATAAATGCCAGGGGAAAAAAACCTCAGAAAGACAAACTGAATCCATTTGAATCCAACAAAGTTCCTCTAATATATATATGGTCCAACATAACAATTCTGAAAATAGTGGTTTATCAATTACTGTTAATTTACAAAGAAATGACTTTTGTGCTGAGCATATCTAGCTTAGGTGTTGTGAACAGCATAAATAAATGCCATATGCTTTTATTTCTACTCTTAGCCTCTGTGTATCTCTCCAGCTTCAACTCTTGCCTCTCCTTCTTCCCTGCACACTCTGTTCCAGCCATAATGAACTTCGTTTTGTCCCTTTATAGCACTGTGCCCCTTACTGTCTCAGAGATATTGCATGTTCTGCTTCATCTTTCCATAAGCCACTTCTCACTTTTGATTGCCTACCTTCCATCCAATATTCAGATATCAGCTTGAAACATAATTTGCTGTCAGCATCTTTCTTCCCCTAGATAAAATTATATTCCCCTGCTATGCAATTTCATAGCATCTTGCACTTCCTTTGTCTTCCTCATAATAGTGGCAGATACTTATAGAGCAGAAGGTGGCAGGCACTGTTCTCACATATACCACATATATATCTATGTATATCTATCTATCACTACCATATTGATACTCATTCAATCATCATATGGAACCTATGAGGGTGACTATTATTATATGCATTTTATATATGAGGAAACTGAGGCTCTGAAAAGTTAAATAACTCAGCCAAGGTCACATGACTTTATTCAACTGTATTTCCTGGTATACTATTAGTTCTTGAGACTGGAGATCATGTTTGCTTTGTCCGTTGCTAAATCCTAATGCCAGCGCAGTATCTGGAAAATATTATTCCATGCTTCACTCATCCAGTAGAACCTGCTTTGCACAATGCACTGTAGTAAGTGCTGGTTATGGTAAAAACGGATATGAATCTTATTTTCATGGAGCTTATGGACGAGGGCAAGAGGTCCAAGGATCCACAGATAAAATTCAGACATCTATTAACTTGGATGAGAGACATGTTACATCCATATTTTCATTAGCCTCAAGCATTTTTTTTTTTGTTTTCAGAACGCGGGCCTCTCACTGTTGTGGCCTCTCCCGTTGCGGAGCACAGGCTCCGGACGCACAGGCTCAGCGGCCAAGGCTCACGGGCCCAGCCGCTCCGCGGCATGTGGGATCTTCCCGGACCAGGGCACAAACCCACGTCCCCTGCATCGGCAGGCAGACTCTCAACCACTGTGCCACCAGGGAAGCCCCCTCTAGCATTATTTTCATTTGTGTTTGCATGCTATAAACCACAGTAGTATAAGTAGTACCTGTACTTTTTTCTTGAATAAAAATCACAAATTTTTCACATCATGTTATAGATGCTGCATGTATCTCACAGTATTCTTTTCCAGTCATCATTACTTTGACATTATGGTTACTATTAATTCCACCACTATATTGTGTTACTTAACGTGTTAATAAGGAAATTAAACTTTAAAAATCTTTTAAATATTTAGAAAACTTTGTCTCAATACAACTGGTTTATGTTATAGTCCTAAATATTTTGTGTATTTAAATATAATTTAGATAAGCTTAACCAACTGTCAAAGGCCTTAAGATGTTACGGCTTTAATATGTTCCAGCAATCCCACTCCTGGGCATATATCCGGATAAAACTATAATTCAAAAAGATACATGCACCCCTATGTTCACAGCAGCATTATTCACAATAGGCAAGACACAGAAACAACCTAATTGTCCACGACAGATGAATGGATAAAGAAGATGTGATGTATATATATACAATGGAATATTACTGAGCCATAAAAAGAATGAAATAATGCCATTTGCAGAAACATGGATGGACCTAGAGATTACCATACTAAGTGAAGTAAGTCAGAAAGAGAAAGACAAATACCATATGATATCACTTATATGTGTAATCTAAAATATGACACAAATGAACCTATCTACGAAACAGAAACAGACTCACAGACATAGAGAGCAGACTTGTGGTTGCCAAGATGTGGGGGAGGGACGGATTGGGAGTTTGGGGTTAGCAGATGCAAACTATTAAATATAGGATGGATAAACAACAAGGTCCTACTGTATAGCACAGGGAACTATACTCAATATCCTAAAACAAACCATAATGGAAAAGAATATATATATATACACATAATATGTATAACTGAATCACTTTGCTGTACAGCAGAAATTAATACTCCATTGTAAATAAGCTATTATTCAAAATAAATTTAAAAATAAAATCTTAAATTTATATATAAAAAACAATGTTAGGGATTTAAGCTTCACCAGGTGTCAATGCTAGAACCCCTGGCCTAGAGGATGGGAGAATATATCATGCTGGTTAATATCATTATTTCCAATATCTGACAACCTGCGTTCAAATCACATATCCATGGTTTAGTGTCGATGTGCTGTAGGGCAAGTTATCTTCAATTTACTCGTTCATAAAATTGGAATAATATTTGGTCTTTTGCATTCTTGCTGGTAGGATTAAATAAGAGAATGACTGTAAAATAGTATAACACTCACATTTTTTAAACTTTTAATGATTTATGTATTATTAGAGGAAAGTCCAGATACAAAGCTATTATGACAAATAAACTGTGAAAGAGATACAAAGTATTTACAAAGATTCTTAGAACAGGAACTGGAACTCTCCTATACTACTGATGGAAATGTAAAATGGTAAAAACCATTTTGAAAACTGGTTTGGCAATTTGTTAAAATGGTAAACATATACATACTGTAAGAGCCACCCTTTCCAGTCAGAGAAAAATGAAAGTATATGTCCATTAAAAAAAAAAACCTGTACATGAGTATTCATAGCAGCTATATTTGTAAGAGCCCCAGCTGGAAACAATCCACATATTCATCATTATGTGAATGGATAAACAAACTATGGTATATCTATACAACAGAATACTACTTCGCCATGGAAAGGATTGGTCTATTGATATATGCACCACCATGAATGAAGTGCAAAAGAAGCATGCTAATTGAAAGAGGCCAAACAAAAAGAGTATGTACTGTATGATTTCACTGCTACAAAACTCTAGAAAATGCAAATCAATCTGTAGTGACAGTAAGCACTTTAGTGGTTGCAAAGGGAAAGTACAGATGAGGGACAGAGAAGAGGTGTTATAAAAAGTCATGAATAAACTTGTAAGGTGATGTACATATCTGCTATCTTGATTGTGGTGATGGTTTCATGGAGATAGATATATAGACAGATAGATAAAAACATATCAAATTGTACATTTTAAATATGTACAGTTTATTAAATATCAATTATACCTCAATAACTATTAAAAACCTCCTTTTAATCAGACATAAGATCATTCAAATTAACTTAACTAAAAACTTAAAGTAACACAGTATCACCTCCTTAAAAAAAATTAACCTAAAGAATGTTGTAATAAAGAATGTATGTTCTAAATAACTCTATCTACATGTAATAATCCTGAAAATCCCAAGAAAGTAATTTTCCCCACCATCTGCTATTTATAGCTCAATGTTATGACTGAACAACCTGAAAACTGACGTGTATCCAATAACAGGGAAGAATTTTGTACTATTCAACATACACAATTTTGTTTGTTTATTGTGAGCATATAAACCAGTAAAATAAACAAACTGTTAGGCTGGTACAGAATGATCAGCCGCATAAAATCTAAGGTATTGATCGATATTAGCTTGTTGCCATGTAATTCCATGTTACAGAAAACCTTGGAAGAAGCTTCCTTTGTTAAGTAATGATTAAAGATTAAAGGACTTGATTTTATAAATTATCCTCATTTCATAGCAAAGGATATCATAACAAACTCAATGAGTATTTTGAGTGGAAGATGGCTGAAAAAAGGCCAATTGAATCTATGTGATAGTAGACTGAAAACAATAAAACCCATTCTCACATAAAATTTTCTCATATGCCATATTCAAAGTGTTGAGGTGGTAGAAATTTTAGCCAGATCACTGAACTTTTAAAAATTATTACCTCAGTGAAGTCACAGTGGATCAAGGAAAAGCAGAAAATCTTATCTTCATAATTTGAATCTAACACTGTTCTCCTCCCCCGTCTAGATCAGCCAAAATATATAAAAATGTTGGACACACACACACACACAGCACCAGCAGATCATATCACTGTCTCTACCCTCTCCTGTGGCTTCTTGTCACCCTTAGAACAAAAGCTCTTATTATACATGTGTGAAACTGACTTTCTTCTTTCTTCTACCATGCTACTCCCTATACCTTTCCTTATTTTTCTCTAATCACACTGGCCTTACTTCTCTTCAGACATTCCAAGATTATTCCCACCTTGGGGTATTTTCATTAGCTGATTTTTCTAGGAACATTTTTCCACAGATACTACAAAGTTCACTCCTCTTCATCCAGGTCTCTGTCCAAATGTCACCTCAACAGAAAGCCCTTTCTGGACTTCTCTCCCTAAAGGAACACTTCCTTGACCTTAATCCTTCTGTATTTCTTTTACTGTTTTACTTTTTAAAATAACACTTATATTACCACCTGGCATCAAATTATTGATTTCAATCATTCATTCAAACAGTTATTAAGCACTTACTTTAGGCCTGACATTCTTCTCGGTGTTTGGAATAGTATTGACCTCATAGAGTTTGTAGTTTTGTGGAAAAAAGATATTGGACACAATCAAAGGTATGATTCAAAAAAAGTGTGATGAGTGCTACAGGCATAAATAGAATATTTTTAGAAGCATATGATTAAAGAACTAATCTTAAAAAGTACTTCTTAAATATGGAACTAAAGGATAAGTGGTAATTACACGGATCAAGGGATAAAGGTGGAAAGTACTATAGGCAGAGGGGATAAGGCAGAAAACCATTCAAAAACTGAAAAAAAAAAAAAAAACACCCCAAAACCCATGATGACTGGAGTACAGTGAATGACAGGGAGAGTAAAACATGATGACCAGGATGAGGGGGTCAAGATAAGCAGGGTTTAGATCATGTGGGCCTCAATGTCAGCCCTGTTAAAGATCCTGCAGTTTATCTTGGGAACACTGGAAAGCCACTGAAAGGTATTAAGTGAGTGAGTTACATGGTAAGACTGTACGTCAAATGTATAAACCAGAATGTACTGGGGTTAAAATGGGGTGGGGGATAAGTCTAGAGGTATGGAGGCTTGTTAAGAGGCAATTTCAGTATATGAGGCAAGATAACTTGACTATATCTGCTAGCAAAGAAGACAGAAAGAAGCAATGAGCTTCTATAGATATTTAAAAGGGAGAACTGATAGAACATTATGATTGTTTGGAAACTGAAGGTTCAGGAATATGAAGGAGTAAACATTTACTTCCAAATTTTCAACTTGAGCAATTAAGAGAATGGCGGCAATATTTCCTGGAACAGCCAGGTTAGAAAACGATGATGCCTTGAGTTTTGCTTCTGTTGAGTTTGATAAACTTGGGAGACATTCCAGAAAAAGCATACAAGGAGGACACAGATATGAGGGTCTAAATTTTGGAAAACAAACATTTTAGATGTGCCATCATTTGATAGTAAATGAAGCCATCCATTTGAACAAAACTTGGATATGGAGCAAGCCACGGAAAGAGACAAGAGCCTAGGATGGAGCACTGAGGTACTCTACCAATTAATGACTGGATGATAAAGAAAGACTTAACAAGAGATTGAGAAGGAATGTCCAGAGAAAAAGAGGAAAAGAAAAAAAAAAAACCACACGTGGACTATGACATTCTTAAAGTTTAAGGAATAGGTAGTTGAAAGAAAGAAGAAATTATCAACTGGGTCAAATACGTTTAAGAGATGCAATGAGAAGAAGACTAAGAAGTTCTGCGTTTAGGAACATAACTAACATGGTGAGCTGAATGTGAACAATTTCAGAGGAGCAGTAAAGGTAGAAGACAAGTTAGAATAGGTTGAAGAGTTAGCGGACCAATGTGGGAAGATAGTTAAAGGAGCTTTTGCAGGCAACATATATTTTTTTCTACTTTAGGGTTTATTTTTCCTGACAATATACAAACCTAGTTATATTAAATATACCTAACATCCTACACAATTTTCAAGACTTTAAGTAGCATCAATGCCTACGAATGCTGATTGACTGGTAGGGAAGACCAGATTGAATTTTTTCTTATCCAGTTTATTACCCACACTTCCCCCACATATGCTTACTCCCATACTCACTGGAGCTGCAGTATCCGTGCCTCTTTATTGGCATGTTGTACCAGTTACTTAGAGAAATTTAAATATCCACTATGATTGTTGGTTTCTCAGAGTCTCCACTTAATTGTCAATTTTGCTTCACTCCTTTTGAAGGTGACTCCAAGTTCTATATGCCTATGTATCCACATTGATTTGACCCATTATATCATCACAAAATTTCCTTTCTCTCTCGTAATACCTCTTGCTTCAGTCTCCCTTGTCTGATATTAATATCACCATATCAATATTCTTTTGGTTCATGTTTGTATGTATCTTGCAACCTATCTGTGTCATTATAATTAAAGTGGTTTTCTTCTGAACAGGCTGTTCTGGCTGTTTTTCCTCAGTATGACAATTTTTGTTTTTTTTAACCAGTGTTTAATATGCCATCTACCATTCTGGTATTTTCTTTTTGTCCTATTTTTTCACTTATTTCTCTACTCTATCGTTTTTGCTACTGTTAATTATTGGACTTCCACATATGGTCGATACTACACCATTCATTGCTTTTATTGTTACTTTAGACAATTATCTTTTATATTTACCCAGTTTTTTTTTACCATTATTGGAGAAGTTTATTCATTTTTGCAGGTCTGTTTATTTCTATCAAGAATAATTTTTCTTCAGCCTGCAGAATGTCCTTTAGAATTTACACTAGTGTAGAACTACTGGTGATAAATTATCTCACCTTTTGGATGACTGAGACCATCTCTATTTGACCTTCATGATTTTTTTTGTTAAAAACTTTCTGTTTTGAAGGATTGTACATTCACATGCAGTTTTAAGAAATCATGCTGCATACTCTTCGCCCAATGGTAACATCTTGCATACCTATAGTACAATGTCACAAACAGGAAATTGACAGTGAGACTATCTTATTTAGATGTCAACAGTTTTACATGTACTTCCCTTCCTCCCTGCTTCCTTCCTTCCATGTATTTTGTTCAAGGACATTTTATCACATGTGTACTTCGTGTGACCATCACCACAGTCAAGATACAAAATAGTCCCCTCACAAGAATTCCTCATCCTACACTTTTATTGCCATAGCCACCTCTCTTCTAGTTTCTGGCTTCTAAAGAGTTACCAAAATAAAATAAATGGGAAAAAAGGAAGGAAATAATAAAGATAAGGCACAGATAAATGATATTGAAAACCACAGAGACAATCAGTGTAACAAAAAGACAATTCTTTGAAAAAAGAAACAAATTTACAAATTTTTGGCAATAGTGACAAAGATAACAAGAGAAAAGACACAAATCATCAATAATAGGAATGGAACAGGAGGTATCACTATAGACCTCACCTCAAAGTCATTAAAAGGATACTCAGAGAACACTAACAATAATTTTAGGCTCATAAATTCTACAACTTAAAAGAAAGAGAACAATTCTTTGAAAACCAGAAGCTATAAAAACTCAACCAAGACGAAACAGACAACATGAATAGTCCTGTGGATACTTAAAAAATCAAATGTATAATTAAAAAGCTATAGGAAAAGTAATCTCCAGGCCTGGATGATTTTATTGGAGAAATCTACCAAGCATTTAAAGAATTAACACCAAGTTTAAACACTCTCTTCAAGAAACTAGAAGAGGAGGGATTATTTCCCAACTCATTTTATTAGGCCAGTATTACCTTGACGTTCAAAACTAGAAAAAGACAGGAGAAAAAGAAAACTATAGACCAATATCCCTCATGAATACAGAAGCATTAATTCTTTTTTTTAAGGATTGGAGTATAGTTGCTTTACAATGTTGTGTTAGTTTCTGCTGTACAGCAAAGTGAATCAGCTATACGTATACATATATCCCCTCCGTTTTGGACTTCCTTCCCATTAAGGTCACTGCAGAGCACTGAATAGGGTTCCCTGTGCTATACAGTAGGTTCTCATTAGTTACCTATTTTATACTTAGTAGTATATATATGTCAATCCCAATCTTCCAATTCACCCACCCCGCTCTTTCCCCCTTTGGTGTCCATACATTTGTTCTCTACGTCTGTGTCTCTATTTCTGCTTTGCAAATTGGTTCATCTGTACCATTTTTCTAGATTCCACATATATACATTAAGATACAATAATTGTTTTTTTCTTTCTGACTTACTTCACTCTGTATGACAGTCTCTAGGTCCATCCAAGTCTCTGCAAGTGGCACAATTTCGCAGAAGCATTAATTCTTAACAAAATTTAGCCAATAGAATTTAGCAATATTTAAAAAGAATTACATACCACTAACATCGAAATGATTATAAATTCACAAGAAGTTACAAGGATAATTCAGAGAATTTCCCTGTACCCATTACCTAGTTTCCCCAAAAGTTACTTCTTAAATATAGTACAGTTTCAAAACCAAGAAATGAATGTTGGTACAAGGTGTATATATAGTTCTAAGTCATTTTACCATGTGTGTGCGTTTGTGTAACCACTACTGTAATCCAGATACGAAATCTCCATCAACACAAAAATCTACTCACTACCCCTTTGTAGCCACACCCACATCCTCCCCACAAAATCCCTAACCATTGGTAACCATTAAATCGTTTTTCATCTCTATAATTTTGTTATTTCTACAATGTAATATAAATAGAATCATAGATTATATAACTATTTGAGGTTGGCTTTTTTCCTCCCTCAGCATAATGCTCTAGATCCATCCAATATTTATTAATCAATAGTTTATTACTTTTTATTGCTGAGTAGTATTCCATGGTATTCATATACACATTTTGTTTAAATGTTCATGTAATGTAATGTAGAACATTTTGGTTGTTTCCACTTTTTGGCTATTAGAAATAAAGCTGCTATGAACAATAATGTACAGATATTTTTCTGTGAACACATAATTTCATTTCTTGGGATTAATGGCCAAAAGAGCTAGGTCATAGAGCATTTGACTATACATACATACATACATACATATATACATATACATATATATATATATATATATATATATTTTTTTTTTTTTAAGAAACTGCCAAAGTATTTCCCAAAGTGGCTGTACTACTTCGCATTCCCACTGGTATGTATGAGAGATCCAGTTTCTCTGCATCCTGTGTTGGCATTTGGTACTGTCATTAAATAAACATACATATATATATTTAGGTCTTCTGATACTTGTGTAGTGATATCTCATTGAGGTCTTAATGTTCATTTTCCTGATGCTTAGTGATGTTGAACATGTAGACTTTTTCATGTGCTTATTTACCATCTATATATCATCTTCAGTAAAAGGTTGCTTCATTCCTTTTGCCCATTAAAAAATTTGGATTGTTTGTTTTTCCTGTTTTCAGATTTCTTTATATATTCTGGCTAAGAGGTTTTTTATTTAATTCAGATATGTGGTTCGCACATATTTTCTTCATGTCTGGAGTCTGTATTTTCAACTTTATAATAGAGTCTTTCACAGAGCCTATTTGTTTTATATTTTGATAGATTTTAATTTATCAATTTTTAAAAATTTTATAAATCATGCTTTTCATGGCATGAAACTCTTCAATGAGCTCTTCAACAAGCTCTAGGTCCCAAATACTTTCTCCCACATTTTATTTTTTAAGTTTTACAATTTTACATTTTAAACTCATCATATACTTATATGATTCACTTTGAAGTAATTAGTTAATAAACTGAGTTTTCGTTCAAGTTTTTTTTTTTTTTTTCTGGCCCATAGATACCCAGTTGCTATAGCACCATTTGTTGGAAAAAGCATACTTTTCCATTGAATTGCTTTGACAATTTTGCCAAAAATAAGTTGGCCGTACTTGTATGGACTTTCTTTTCCATCCTCTTTTCTATCCTTCCACAAACACCAATCTTGATTAGCAACACTACGTAAAAATATTCAAGGTGTAGTGATTCCCCCCATTTTATTATTAGGATTGTTTTAGCAGTGAGTGTATTTCATTAAATTGTCAAGTTTATGAGTGTATAGTTTTTCACAATATTCCCCCTTCATCCTATTGGTGTTTTCAGGATTTTAGTGATATTCTTCATGTTGGTAATTTGTGTTTTTATTCTTTGTCAGTCTTGCTAGAGGTTTATCAGTTTTACTGATTTATTCATTTTGAATGATGTTTTGTTTCATAGATTTCCTCTTCTTGTTTCATTTTCATTGTTTTCTACTCCTATATTTATATTTCTTTCCTTCTACTTGCTTTGAGCTTACAATGGTATTCTTTTTTCTAGTTTCTTGATGTAGGAGTTTATTGATTTAAGACTTTTCTGATGTATTCATTTAATGCTATAAATTTCCCCTACAGCACAGCTTTAGCTGAACTACAAAATTTTACATTTAATTTAAAATTACCATTTTCACTCAATTCAATGTATTTTTAAAAACTTCTCTTACAACTCCTCTTTCTGACTCATGGATTCTATAACTGTCTCATTAGTTTCAGTGTTTAGAGATTTTCCTGTTATCTTTTTGATACATTTATCTAGTCTGATTAGAGAAAACATCATATATGATTTCATTTTTTTTTTTTTTTTTTTTTGCGGTACGCAGGCCTCTCACTGTTGTGGTCTCTCCCGTTGCGGAGCACAGGCTCCGGACATGCGGGCTCAGCAGCCATGGCTCACAGGCCCAGCTGCTCCGTGGCATGTGGGATCTTCCCGGACCGGGGCATGAACACGTGTCCCCTGCATCAGCAGGCGGACTCTCAACCACAGTGCCACCAGGCAAGCCTTGTTCAATTTTTTAAACAATTGCTGATGGTTGTTTTATGGCCCAAGATACGGTCTACACCCTGGTATCTGTTTCATGGACACTTAAAAAGATTGTATATTCTGCTGTTGGTAAGTGTTCTATAAATATGTAATAGATCCTGTTGGTTAATGGTATTGTTAAGTTCTTCTGTATCCTTGATGATTTTCTGTCTAGTTGATCTATCAATCACTGAAAATGGAGTTTGACGTCTCCAACTATAACTGTGGATGTGTCTATTTCTCCTTCCAACTCTATCAGTTTTTATTTCACATATTTTGCAGCTCTATTTTTGGGTGCAAATACATTTAGAATTGATATTGCATATTGCTTCTTGGTGTACTGACCCTTTTGTCATTATGTAAAACTCCTGTCTATCTCTTATAATTTTCTTTGTTTGGAAGACTACTTTACCTGATGTTAATTTAGCCACTCTTATTTTATTTAGTTAATGTATGCAAGTATATATTGTTCTAACCTTTTACTTCAGCCTACCTTTATCACTAGAGTTTAAGTGATTTCATCTAGATTGCATATTGGTGGGTCATCTTTTCTTTATCCACTGTGCCAATATCTGTATTATAATTATTTTACTTCGACTATCTACACTTAAGGTAATTATAAATATGTTATGGCTTAAGTCTGCCAATCTATTACTTTTGATTGTTTTCTCTGGTTCTGTTCCTGTGTTTTTCTTTTCTTGACTTCCTTTGGGTTGCTTGAAAAATTTTTAGGATTCTTTATTATAGTATTTTTTAGGACATCACTCTGTATAGTACATTCAGTGGTTATTTTAGGTAATACAATATACACACATAGCTTCTCACAATCTACTGATCTTGCTCTTTTACTACTTTAAGTAAAGCATAAATATTTTACTGCTGTTTATGTCCCTTTACCCTCCAAACTTTGGAAATATAACTATCTGAACTATTTCCTCCACACCCATTAAGCACCATATCAGGTGGTGGTACAACTTTTACTTCAACAATAAAACATGATTTAAGAAGCTAATGGGAAGGTGAGTCTATTATACTTATCCTTAATTTTTTCCATTTCAATGTTCTTTCCATTCTGAGGTTCCAAGCCTTTTTTTTTTTCTTTCTGTTATTTCTTTTCTGCTTAGACAACTTCCTTCAGTCACTCTTTAAGGGCAGGATTGCTAACAACAAATTAGCTTAGTTTTCCTTCATCTGAGAATGTTTTTATATCCCCTTAATTCCTTAAGCAATGTCTTCCGTGTCATGGGAATCTCGTCTATTTGAATCCTCACATTTTGGGTCCTATTTATAATTGTTTGTTCCTGTCATGTACTTAGTGCTAAATCAGTGTTCACTGTATGAATGAATGTTCTTTCACTTTGCCCATATAATCACTGCTTTAATCAAGGTTGTGATAATCTTTCTTCTGTATAAATTCTTTCTTCCTGGTTTGTCCAAATTAAGTACTAGAACATCCATTCTTTAATTCCCCGTAAATATCAGTGTTTACACATTAATTAAATAGGTATCTGTTGAACACTTATGATATACTTTAACACTTAGAGGGTTAGTTTTGAAGTAAAATAAAAAAAAAAAACCTCATGCCTTTTATAATATTACACTGTAGCCAAGAAGAATGTAAAGAAATATGAAACAGCTTATTAAAAATGGATAGCAACATATACTTAAGTTCAAAAATCATAGGGACTCCTTCACTTTAAAGGCCTCTTTATATAAGAAATCTATTTTAAATTTCCACCTGCATATCCTATGGTCAAGATTACTATGAGAGTACTATGCACATAAGAAGGCTATTTTATCTAAATCGAAGTTCATTCTCATTATAATTTTATAAAGCTCTTCCAAAATCAAGGAGCTAAGGGAGATACATGTTGAGTCCCAAGATTCATTTAAGATATAAAATATGATGCCCAAATGCCACAACTAGTTAATAAAACCAACAAACCAAAACCCCACAGATCCTGGCTACTAATCTTTTTTTGTTGTTTCTATCCAATCATCATTTTATGATCCTATTTCTCAGCCAATCTCCTTCATTCCTCTGAAGTACATCTGGTTAAAGGCTTTTCCTCTAATCACTGTAAGAAGTAAAATTTATAAAATAACTATTACTCTAAGTTTGTGTAGAATATTGTCACATTTTACAGAATTTGAACAATGTACTTACAATTACCCGCAAATTGTGTCCAGAGCTAATTTTTTCCCTATTACTTTCTCCCTTTATTTCTTTCTTACTAATTGGAAGAGAAGGCAACACCCCCTTCCCATTTGGAATTCCAATACTCTCCATCCCACTAATAGCTCTGGCATTTGCTATATCACATTCTGCCCTAATTAAGTGGAGCACCAAGAGTAACATCCTCTTGCTTTATATGGTCAGTGTATCATCAACTGCTCTTCTGCATGAGGTGATTTGTCAGGATGCTAGAGGCAAGACTTTTTCCTCCCAGGTATCCACCCTCTCTTCTGCTTTTTTTTTTTTTTTCTTTAAGGGGCCATCATGTAGGTTTTCCCCTTCCTGGCTGTACCACTAAGCATCTTCAAAACTGGTCCAGTGTTGATTGGTTTTCTCTGACAGTTCCAAGCTGAGAACTCTTACACTCCAAACTTAACTGGTATTATTCTTTCACTTACATCTGCTCTCTGTGCCCGCCAATGTAATAACTAACCTAACTAATAATTTCCACTAATAGTGGGGAGATTGTTGAGCCACAGATAATATCACTCCCAGGTAATATCAGCCAAGGTATTTGTAGGCATTCTTCTGTAGATGAAGTGATCACCCATCTTTTTTCAAACCTAAGAAATGACACCAAGGTTGGCAACTCAAATTTTGTAAATATGAGTAGTAATGCCATTGTAGACTAGGTATTTGTTACAAATGGGCCTTTTAAGTATCTCTCAAATCACACTATGTATATAACACCAATTATTCCAACATTGGACAACCCTGCATTAAAAAAGGCAATTCATTTTGACTAACAATCCTTTTTAAGCTTGAAATCTCTTAAGAAGTAATCCAAAAATCTCTGGTAAATATTTAATTGCCTTAGGCCTCTAGTGTTGGCTTATTAATTAAATCTGAATAAAAGTGCCACATTAAAGGGATTTACTCTTTGCAAATGGTTAACACAAAGTTTCCTAACAACCACACTTTCCCTAATACACGATAAGAACATAGTAATCTATCTTAGGTTCACAGTAAGCACTTCATATTTCGAGTTGAACCTGTGTATTCAAGTATCATATGGGAACAAACAGCAGCTGGGGGTCACAATCATGTATGTCACCTAGAGGAGAACAATTGACCTTTTTCCCCCTAATCTTTCAGTATTTCAATGAAGCTCAAAATGCTAACCTGAAAAGACATGTATGCATTTTGGTAGAAGAGAACTTTCAGTTCATTCTTTCAAACTTTCTTGGAATTGAAAAGAGCTCTTTTGTGATAGAGAAAGGCAATTTAGGTCAAAGAAATAATAATAACCTCAAATAAAAGAGCAAATTTACCACTAGCTATGAGCATGGTTTACTTAACCGTTATCTTACATTTAATAGATAAAATTTATAAATGACAAAATTGCCCTTACTTTTAGACCATGGATAAAAATTATAGTCATTATATACACAAAATTATATATATATATATATATATAATTTTGACCAAGAGGGAATTCCTCCTGTGTATATTTTATGTGGTTGTAGTAACTCTAGATTATTATTTGTTTTTGATGATAAATGAAAATATCAGATACCCCAAACCTTTTTTGCAACCTACAGCCATTAGTTTATTGTACCAAGCTTTACAATTGTGCACTGCATCATTTACCTGCAGACAATTTACTTTTTGGGTTCACTATTGTTTCTCTTTGTCCCTTTCCTTCTTCCTTTGAGCCGAGTTACTAATGATTCATGAAAGGAAGAAAAGTAAAAATTTACAGGGAAATAAGTTAATGCAATAACATTTGTGTTTTCTTCCAAATGCTCAAAGTGATAGCCTGTATATGCTTTCTGAAATCTAAAGCAGCATCTCACAAACAAAAGACATTTTTAATCCCTCTTCACAAATGGATTTTTCCTCCCTCTTTTTATTTTTAAATAATCACAAAGATAACACATTTTGGAGAATAAGCTAAGAGAGAGTAGCCAAAAACCTAAGAAAAAATACATGGAAAAATGTCTACATGGACCACATCCTTTAGTTAAAATCCATACTAAGTCAAAAGATCACCTTTCATTTTGCCTTATAAATAAGTTCAGCATTTAAATTCATAAGATTTCTCACCAATGTGACATTGTGGACATGATTCCTTATCAAAAGCAAAAGTGTCACTTCTATGAGGCAGCCAATGTATTTTTCATAACAGTGATGTATGTGACAAATCAGACATTTGTTTTTCATTTAAAAAAGTCACAGTCTGGATACTCAGCTTCAATTGTTTTGCTCTAGGAACTAAAAAATATATACTTCTTATTGTATTTTTGCAAGGACATAGGCACAGTGACAGCACAATAACTCCATGCACGGCTTAGCTACTCAGAAGTGGAGATGGATCCATCTAGTCATTGAGTAACAGATCCTTTTGTGCCAAGAATTCGCTCTTTAAACACAGAATCAAAAGATGTTACAAAAAAATGAGGGACTAAGCTTTTACATCATTTTGCTACATAAAGATAGAATCAGAGGATATTAAAAAGAAAAACAAGGAACTGACCTTTCAGATCATCTCTTTCAAATCTTTCTATCTATGAATAAGAAAACTAAGGCTGTAAAGAAAAGGACAGCCCACAATAGAGAAGAGTTAGTAACTGCGCTGAGACAAAAACTCTGAATGCCAGTCCAATGCTCTTGTAACTTTTAGGAGCTTCTAAAGGCCATGATCCTTTAAGGAATCGGGTGGCTCCAGGTTTCTGCACTTACTGCACACCTTTTAAAATAGTCCCTGTGTAAATAAACTCTGCTCAGACTACTCTGAGTGTGCTCTCTGTTTTCTATTAGGACCCTACGGATATACTATCTCTTAGTCATAACACAAACTTTCTGAGCTTCAATTTTTCATCTGTAAAAAAAAGAGGTGATGAAAATATAGACCTCACAGAAATGAGATGAAAATTGAATGAGATAATGTATGCAAATCACTTAACAAAGTGCCTGACACATAGTAAACAATTAATGTTAATTATCACTAGTGTGTGTACTAGGTCTTACTCTTCTCCAAAAGTAAAGGTGTATAGGGAATTTTGATATCTAGCATATTTAGGAGATAGAATGTTGTGGGAATCTCAGTAGCTGCTTGAGAAAATTATCCTATTATGCATTTACCAATTTCAATTAATACATAGATACAGAGGATCCAATTTTAAGGTATCCCCATCTTTTATACCCAAACGTTCCCCAAATAAAAACTATTAATAACTAATCCAAAAATCTCATAATATTACCATTTTCTATCTTGTATCATAAGTGAGGTCATAACTTAAAGATCTGTATCTCACATTTGATACATATTTTTAGAGAGAAACAAGTTTCTTAAGGGACACAATAGGCATCACGGGATTCTGAGGCTAACCAATAGCATCGACGTGATCACTTATCATCATACAATTGATATATACAAGGGGAACTGAAATATTTTAATCATAATGCCAAATAAACTTTCTTTTGCATTATTTAGAGGTTTAATATGGACTATGTACATATGTACTAAATCCAGTTCTTTCACGAGATTCAAGTATCTGTTTAAGGGAGTTCTTTTCTTTCAATCAGAGGTTGACATAAATATAGCAGAGTTGGTTTACATTCTGTTTACCTGAAACTTTGAATGATGATTTAGAACACGTAAATTTGCTCCCTATTTTTTCAGTGAACCTTCAAAAGTGGAAAGAAATAGGTCCTCAAGAGCACAGTGGTTCCCTTAGGGTGAACTAGAGTTAAAATATGAGTTTGAAGTAACTCCTAGTTAGAGAAGAGTGGCATGAAAATAATAAGATTAAATTAATTTAGCTTTTATCAGCATCTCTGGGAGACTCTGCTTACAGGATGCCCAGGGATGAAATAACATTGGTGTCTGTCAGTCATATGCTGGAATCTTGGCAGACAGTCATGGCAGTGCTTATACAGACCTTAAGAGTACACAGTTTTTACTTCTTTTCTCGTTTTCTTAAGCATTAGGTATTTTTTTCTATGCCCAATTAGAAAATACTTGTTAAGAAGAATTTTTTTTTAGCTTTTCACATATTTTGTTCCTCGCTAAGGCCCCACAAAGTAGTTGTAAAATTTTAACAATCTATTGTTAATTCTTTAATCTTATGGAAAAACAGCAAGGAATTTTGAGCAAGTATCACCCTCATTAAGAATCAAGGGACAATCTACTCTGAATATCCAAATAAATGTTAAAGCCATTAATATCAAGATCCCAATGACAATTAATTTCACTTTAAAGAAGAGACATCAGGAATATTTTAGACAACTATCAGGACAAAGCTAGACAAGTTCAGGGCTAAACAAGATAAGTCACAAGGTGAAAGGTAATGCTCAGAGTTTCCATAACAAAGTTCCAAAGGTGTAAAAGGTGTAACTTGGGGGAATGCTGGATGTGAAAGAAGAGACAGATACAACATTTACCATATGTCTCTAGGTAGCAAGATATTTTGGAACATGTCAGACAAATATGAGCTCAGCTGAGCTCTTACAAGAATATTACTATGGATTAAGTACTTAGGGTTTCCAAGTTCAGTTCCCTTATTTCTATGATATGATACAAACCCACTTAAGGGGTTGCTGTAAACATCCATTTGTTCATCATTTATTCATCCATTTAAAAATATTTCTTGTTTCTTATGTGGCAAGCTCTGCTCTAAGTACTATGGATTCAGTAATAGAAAGCCATGGTTTCAAATTTTGGGAGCTTATAATCCATGGAATACAGATACACCAACACACATCAAAATAATGTGTGGTAAGTATTACGAGAAGGGAAATATAGAAGCTATGATCACATGTAGCAGATGGAAGCCTCACGGGAAAAATGAAGAATATTAGGTGCTACATATAAAAAGATTTTGCAATAAACCAGTAACTATATTGTATCAAAAAAGTGAATACCAAGTGGTCTGGTAAACATGCCAAAATGGTTAAGACAGAAGCAGCAACTTTAGCCAAGGCATGTACTTTTGGGGATCGATAAAATATAGAAGCAGGCCTTAGGGTAAGATGAGATTGGAAAAGTTAACTGGGAAAATTAATGGTATAAATGCCAGGCTAATAACTCGACTTCAGTCTATATGTCCTGTTTATGGTATGCCAAGGAGAACTTAAAATCATAGTACAGAGAGTATGGTATATCTTCCTAGAGCATTAACTTACTCGAAGGTATATAAAAATCTACAAGAGACACATTGAAGAATATTACATGATATTCACATGACTTATAAAGAAAAATATGAAGTAGATAAATTTCTGACTGCTGGTAGCAACTTCAGCATTCAAATTTATTCACCTCTATAATTAGGAGATTTTAGGAATAGTTATTTACTCATTTACTGGCAGGGAATCATGGAAAATTTTAGCCAAGCAATGTCATGCTCACAGTACCTAGCAAGACTGCAATTTATTAACATAAAGAGGTGAATTTTCTATCAAATTTTCTTAGCAAAAATTTAGATTTTAATGTTTATTTTTCTAACTAAGAAATTACTTTTAGTCTCACTTCATGTATATATAAAATTCTGAGGAAAGTGACACACAAAAGAGATAAATCTATATTTCAGTAGTGGTACCTGGCAGAATTTTTGGCATTCAGATGTCTGCCAAGGAATGATGGGCCAGGTCAACAGTTCATGGTTATACTCCTAGAGAGGAAATCTGCATCTTCAGCTTCAAATGAGAAGATACTCTGCTACCTAATAAGGGATGTTTAAGTTAACTCCAAGGCAGTGATAGACAGATACATAGATACATAGATAGATGGATAGAGTAAATAAAAGTTTTTCAGAAAGATTCATTTCCTTAAATTTGCTATAACAAAGTATTACTTGACTGAAAATAACGGGAAATTTTTAGTGTGGTAAATCTAATGAATGCAGGTGCCTTTTGAATAGTCTAATTTCTTCAAGGCTCCAAGAGAAGACAAGGAGGAGGTGCAAGATCAAGCTGTGACAGCCAATCTCTCCAGATACCTAGGGTAATGCCAAGAAATCCAGGAGTGCATCTTTCAGCCTGCTCTGCTAGAATTCAAGATGCCATACAAGCATTCAACGGCTAGATATAGCTTGCCTGCAGAAGACAGTGAGCAGGAAATAACATGGATACTACCTCCTTAAAGGGTGTTTGTCTATATTCACATACAAATTTCTTTTAATCACATGGTATTGACTTATCTTTCATTATTTTGTTATAAAATTAAAATAAAGATACTGAAATGAAAGAAAATGGACTTTTTCCAAACAAAATCTATATTTGTCAAAGTATTAAAACTAATAAATGTAATGAGTATAATTAAATAAATAATCACCATTTTGACTTTTTGACAAAACACAATTATTTTACAGGCCTTTCATGGGAATACTGTTTTCATGAAATACATTTATGTTTGTAGTTGTGGGATCTATGTAGCAAGACAAATTTTTACATGGACTCTAACCGTGTATATACACATACATAGAATAAGATATAGTTTGCAAATAGTCCAGTTGTTTCTTTCCCTAGTTTTTTTTTTTCTCCACAAAAGTTCCTCTACTCATTGAACTAGCGTCATTCAATCAATCAAATTTGGCCTCTGAGTTATGAAAGTCTTTTGAAACCCATAGCACAGAAAATCTTGAGAACCAAGTCATTTTATTTTCAAGAGCGTAGGTATTTTGCAACACAATAAGCTGAGTCTGGACAGAAAACGTATACAGTACATGTTAGATTTGAAACAGATAAAGAAGACTCAAACTACGCTATCTTCACAGCTTAGGTAAAGTTTGTGGGAGCTGAACAAAGAGTTCCTGGGAGAGGGCCTGGTATAATTTCATCCCAGAATGATGAATACATCACACAGGTTTGGGGGGGGGGGGTGATCTGAGAGCAAAGAGTTGTGATTCACTCTCTGGGTGAACTCCAAGAAAGAAGCAGGTGTCACAGTAAATTTTTTCATTCTTGCCTGGAATAATATTTCTGGATTATAATGATGGTAGGGCACATATAAAGGAAGAGTGCTTGAGAGCAAACAGCATCTATGGCCACAGAGAACATTCCTAAATTATCTGTGCCATCAAAGGGGGTGGCACAGAAATGTCTAAGAGAAGATTCATTTTGCCCATCAACAAAGTAGCATTACAGTAAGGTCCCCATCTCTCTTACTAGTGATCACCCTCCCCCATAACCCATGGCCAACCCCCAGGGATAACAGAAGACCAAAGAGATAAATGAATTGCAATTCACCTGGAAGTGACTAAATTTTCTGTCAGGTGAAAGGATCCTGAAATAGAGATTGTTACATTATAGAAACATTTCTTTAGCATAAATCGTTTGTTGCTCTAGCAAATTTTGCTATATATACAGATAGAAACTTGAAGAAACACGATGGTTGTTCCAATTTTCCCTTTGCTCTAGCAATTGCCTAAGCTATACCTGTTTATAAAAATTCTCTTCCTTCTTGCTTGACCCTATCAAAACTCCTATTCACCTCTGCTCAGGAGCATATGCTGTGAAGTAACTATAATAATATGATGAAAGTAATTCACACCAATTTATGGTAAGGCTGAATCTGAGGAAAAAGATAAAGAGAATGGTGGGTTTCAGAGCAGTGGATCTACATACTTTGTATGTCCAAATGGAAATATATGTAACTAAAGTTGCAGTTTATAGTCTCTTTCATCTGCCATACCCATGCTCACACCCAGAGGATATAAAGAATCGTGCTGCCTTCAACTTTGCAAACGGCTCTCATCTCATACAAAACAGTTATTGCTTCATAAATTTGAATTAGAATAATGTATGCTGAACATGTATAACATTATGCTAGAACCTATCAAACACATGATTATTCCCCTAGATAAAAAAAAAAAAAGACAACTACTATCTTAAAATCATTCCCCAGGTACAGATGGGTGATCTGAATATATGAATATCTCAGACGTCATCTTATCTGTAAAGAAAGAATAAAAAGGATAATAACAATACCCACTTAAATAGATTTTTTTTTTGAGGATTAAATCAGATCAAGTTAGAGAAACAAGCTCAAAAACCTTGGATCTCTACCCATGGACACGTCTGGCTCAGGCTTAGAAATGTCAAATCTATTTACATGTTTAAAAATTTTTATTTATTTATTTTTGTCTGTGTTGGGTCTTCGTTGCTGTGTGCGGGCTTTCTCTAGTTGCAGTGAGTGGGGGCTACTCTCCCTTGTGGTGCGTGGGCTTCTCACCACAGTGGCTACTCTTGTTGCAGAGCACCGGCTCTAGGCACGCGGACTTCAGTAGTTGTGGCACGTGGGCTCAGTAGTGGTGGCTCGTGGGCTGTAGAACACAGGCTCAGTAGTTGTGGCGCACGGGCTTAATTGCTCCACAGCATGTGTGATCTTCCCGGACCAGGGCTCGAACCCGTGTCCCCTGCGTTGGCAGGCGGATTCTTAACCACCGCACCACCAGGGAAGCCCCTCTATTTACATTTTTAATGGGCTGGATATACAAATAGGATAAAGCAGGAGAAATAAGGGCTGTACAGTCTCTATATATTGTGAGAAACTAGCTATAGCCTCTGACACGTGATTTTGATGATATAAATTCCTACGTGAGAAGAGGTAGATTGTTAAAATATATCCAAGAAGAGCAATTTAAGAAAATGTGAAGGATATTCAGAGGATCTGAAAAAGAACAAGAAATAAAGAAAGCCTTTGCACTTTCAAGGTATTTATATTGATTTTTCTATCACACAAAAAAATACCATCACAGTACTCAACTTTTTACAGATTAGAAATCACTCCTTGTTTTGATTTTGTGAAGCATTGTGGTATTAATCTGTTTCCTTTCTGCCCATCCCAGGCCCAGAATCTGGAGAGTGATGGGCCACCGCTTTGTTACTTCATTCCAAAATTTCTACAGAACTCAGCCTGGAAATGGTTGAATGAAGTAATTAATAGTAAAAGCTGTAAACTTGCAGGTATTTCAAGAAGAAACATAACCCTGCATTCATGACTTGCTTTTCCATATTCTCCTTCATCTTCTCCCACCATCTCAGATGTTGGGGATACTTTAAAAGTTTACAAACACTGTGCAATACTAGAAAAAGAAAAAAACATGGATGTGGAAGTTAAAACTCTGGCTCCAACATTTTGTAGCTCTATTATCTTGGTGAGTTATCTTCCTACTCTTACTGTCAATTTCCTAAGTGTAAAATGGGAAAAATAATACTTCACATGTGAAAATAAATATAGCTTTTAATTTAGTACCAGGAACAGAATGGATGATCGGGTTTTTTGAAATGAATAAACTATATTAACTAAAATTTATTTGGCATTTGTCACATAATAGGACTCCATAAATGTTAATGAAATAAATGGAAGAATGAATGAACACATGAGTAAACTAACCAACATAGAGGAAGGTTTCCAGTGGTATGTCATGGAGTTCTCTCTTTGGCCAATTGTTGTTTTTGCCTCAGTTGCTTATACAGGAGAAAAGCCATGCTCAGACTATAGGCTCTCAGAACTTCTTTGTAACCACGTATGTGGCTTTTACGCTGCTAAACATTACTAAGAACATCTTAGATTCTTTTGATCACGACTGTTTTATAATGTTTTTCATATGATGTTCTAAAATATTTCGCTGAATTTTATTTCCTATTTTATATGTATTCCTTAAACATAGAACTGACTACTAGTAAAATTAAGGAAAGGTACCAATAAAAATGACTACTTTACTCAAGGTTTACAAGTTTTACCAAGTCTGCAAGTTTACTCAAGGTTTACAAGTGCTGTATATAATTAACTCGTCTCATACATAAGACAAAGAAAATAAACGTTTTTATTAGAAATATGAGATGTGCACATAGGTGACACTCATCTCCTAATATCAATTTTAAGGCAAGTCTTAGTGCCTTACTATGTACATGAAATGTGCTACTGTGAAACATGTATAATACTAAGGAAGGCTGTACCTGTGGAGAATAGTTTTCTCACAGCTATCATGAGATAAATGTGTCTGTAGCAAGATTGTAGAAAAGGAGACATTTTTTCATAGTCTTCTATAACAAATATGTCGGTGAAGAGAATATACTAATCATAATGAGCACTTTTCTGTTCCCCAAAAAATCCATGTTTCCTTAATTAAAAATTTCCTGAAGTTCATATATTTTTTAAAAAGTAGCTCCAGTATTAAAACAGCAATCACTTCCACATCGGATATGTTCTCAATGCTGTGCCTGAGGCAGCTGCCAAAACTTACACAGAGTTAACAGCTGTCACAGAAATCTGAGGACTCAGGGAGCCCACGGCACCAGAGAGTCCACCTTTTAGATGGAATGTCAAATCAGGTCAGAGCATATGACTTCAATATTCGTGGGTCAGAGAGGAACATCTGTGTCTGTAGGGGTGGAGGTGTAGGGGGGTGTACATGTACACTTTGCTACTCAGGAAGCATTTGACTGACAATTACTGTCACAGTTAACTTTGCTATGCACCTCTGAATATATACTTAAATTGAAAACCCTTTCCAGTGTCCTAAATTAATGTACGAAGCCATGGAGTACTATCCTTCCAGCTAAGTTGAGGCTGCGTAAGAAACCTATTATAAGACTCATATCTTGGTTATAGACTGAGGCGGTTTTCCGATTTAGAAAATAATCTCATATGTTGGGGATCTAAAATGATATGGTCACTAAAGCACAGACACAGATGCCAAGAATCTAGTCAGCAAGTTGACATATTGTATCACAAACTATTCATAAATTAAGTTTTTCATTATTTTAAATAGCAGGTTGATTAAAGTTGAAAATTCCATTATGTTAACTCTTACATTCACAGCATTTAGATCTGCAAGTAACTTTGGTGGTTACCCCCAATATCTGCTCTATCTTTTCTTGTGTTCATTCATTCATTTATCTTAGAAGCAAAACAACTGTTCTCTTATTTTCTAAAATTCATGGGAATAATTCAATATTTATTAACTCAAAAATTTCTTGCTACGAACACTGCAAGCAACCTAAGTGTCCATCAACACATAAAATGGACAAAGAAGGTGTGGTGTGTGTGTGTGTATACACACACACACACATATATATATACACACACACACATACGTACATACAATGGAACATTACACAGCCATAAAAAAGAATGAAATTCTGCCATTTGCAACTACATGGATGTACCCAGAGGTTAATCATGCTTAGTGAAATAAGTCAGAGAAAGACACTCTATTTTATCACTTATGTGTGAAATCTAAAAAAGTAAAACAAATGGATGAATATAACAAAACAGAAACAGACTCATAGTGAACAAACTAGTGGTTACCAGTGGGGAGAGGGAACAGGGGCGGGGCAAGATAGGGGTAGGGGATTAAGAAATACAAACTAATACTATGTATAAGTAAGTAAGAAACGAGGATACATTGAATCGCACAGGGAAATATAGCCATTGTTTTGTAATAACTTAAAATGAAATCTACAACAATCTTGAATCACTTTGTTGTACATCTGAAACTAATATTGTAAATCAACTATACTTCAAAAAAAAATTATTGAGGACTTCCATGGTGGCACAGTGGATAAAGAGTCTGCCTGCCAACACAGGGGACACGGGCTCGATCCCTGGTCCAGGAAGCTCCCACGTGCCGCAAAGCAACTAAGCCCGCGTGCCACAACTACTGAGCCCACCTGCCACAACTAAGACCCGGTGAAACCAAATAAATAAATAACTAAATTTTAAAAAATTACTGACATACCTCTCTTTTTCCCTAAAGCCTATTAAAATAAGAACAATACTTTCAACAAGTTGATTTTTAGAAATGTTAATTCTTCAAAAATATGTAATAATTCACACTTCATAAGATTGTGATATATAAACCTGATACAGCAGCTGGCATGCAATAGATAGCAAAAACTTGATGCTTATTTTTTTTTTAACTGAGGTAACACTGGTTTACAACATTATATAAGTTTCATGTGTACAACATTGTATTTCTAATTTTGTATATGCTACAGTATGCCCACCACCAAAAATTTACTTTCCATCTGTCACCATACAGGTGACCTCCTCTAACCATTTATGACAGATCTCAAGATGGCTCCGATTCAAAGAATCACACATTTTGAGCCAATGATCACTATTAATCTATTTCAGAAAAACAACATACAAGCTGATATTATAACCCTAACTTTATGAGTAAAAGTTACAATTACTTTTTCCATGTTTATATTAGGTTAGGCCTCTAATTTGAGGGTTTCTCTCACCACGCACAGAGTAACAGGGTTGTAATGAGCTTTAGTTCTAGCCTGGGGAATCCTGTTATTTTTGTCCTGGGCAACTCCTGAAAACAGTTGTGCCAATATCGCAGCTGTTTTGGATGAAACTTTTACAGTTGGAGAAAGATCAAAGTCAACACTTTGAATGGAGACCAGAATCTGATAGATAACTGATCTGGATATAATTCACAGGTGTTGCATGCTTGCTTTTGGCCCTTCCGTCTGTTCTGCATCAGCCTGATTTTCATTAGTTAGCACTTCAGTCAGTTCATGCTAATCCAATATTCCTAACTGGACACTGCCATCATATGACCCAACTCTCTGGCTTAAGTAATCAAGACCAACATGTTTAGGGAGTACATCATTAAGTGGCTATATGTGCCTAGCAAAGGACACAAACTGTCTTAGCCTTTTTTTCTTTTTAACAATGCAAAGAATTCAGGACATCCTATATGCAACACGAATTTTCAATCATGGTATCACAGAACCTTGCACAGGGATATACTCTATGTCCACTAAACGGTATTTTACACTGTGTTTGAAGCTAGGCCCAATTCCAAAGCTTAAACAACATCAAATTTCAGAAAAATAAAGATAAAAAGATATTATCGCTGTACTTAAGGGTTCAGGGTCAGTGTAGAACAAGAATGTGAAAAAAGCACATATATTCATACCTATCTAATGTATGTAAAATAAAAGGTAATTGCTGATGTAGACCATCAAACAAAGAGTCATGGTGGTTCAAAGGAAAGCGAAAGGCCATAACATCAGTCTGGGCAAGGTGAGAGGAAAATAGATTTCATGTAAGAGGTTGTATTTATCATGGACTTGAATAAGGGATGATCATTTCAAAAAGCTGATAAAGAGAAAACTCTGAAAATCTACTCTGAGAGAACACCAATACACATAAAAACACTGAAATATTAACCTATTATAGCGCACTGCAGAGGTGTGGATGTAATTCATTTCAAATAGAACAGAGAGAGTTTCAGGAAGAGTCCAGAGGCATAAAGTTGGAAACTCATTTTGATGTCAAGATACTAAATCCCGAATTGAAACAATTTTATTGAATACTACAGGCAATGGGGAGTTATTGAAGTTTGCTGAACAGAAGGTTGACACTGATAGATCTACCCTTTGAAAAGACAACTTTAATTCCAGTGAATATAATCAATAGGAATGGAAGATTACTCAGGAAAGTATCTATGTGACTATGTAAGAGGCTTTGAAGTATACTGAGGACATAATACAGGTTGATGACATTGGTTATGGTAAGGGAGGAAGAAGACAGGGCAAAATTAAGGCAAATTCTATGGACTTTGCAAGTGAATTGGAGGCTGCAAGCAGAGATGCAGGGAAATTAAGATATCAAGGGGCCCACGGGCCACCATCTCTAATCCTGACACAACATTGAGTAATAAGTGTTACTTCTTCTGATTATAATAATGATTAACTCTGTCATATCTCCCAGAAATTCTGAAATATATGAGGCCCCATGAGGAAGAAAGGAGGGAGGAAAGATCTCCCATCTCTCTTCCCTCAAACACACATACTACTTTTTAGGCTGTTGGACAGACACAGACACTGACAAACTGTCAGGGAACAAAAAAATAAAAGGCATATTGATATGATACAATTTTCAAGTAGTTATAATGGCTACAAAAGAATTCACAACCAAAAATGTCTGGAAATATAAATACTGGAAATACAAAAAGAGATCATGACGTGTACTCCCAGTAACATGACATCGTGCACATGGTCAATGTGAATAAAAAATGTTAGATGAAGATGACAAATGAAGTGTCATTATCATGTGAGTTATACCAAATTCTATGAAAATTATATGAGTTTAATGATGCTAGGAGAAATACATAAACATTATATATGTCATAAATTACATATACTGCCTAAGTACTCTTTAATGCGTCCTAACATCTGCACCTCCATGCCTCTCTTTATTTCTCTAATGGTGAAAGAATAACTGTGCCCTTACCAGAAAGACAGTCATGAATATAAACTTATTTTGGTGAAAGATGGTAAGTTCAGTTTTGGCTAGAGTTTCATGAACTACTTGGGAAACCTAGAAGAAACAACAACTAGGAAACATGAGGATGGAGTTGTAAAGGATGTTAGATATTTCAACTAGTTTATAGAGAAAAGTGGAATAAATCACTGTGTAAAATTGGAAAGTGAAAGAAGAAGAATTCACAGGCCACAACACTTGGTTGAAAAGATGTAAGACTCAACACCAGGTTGAGAGTAAAAGCTCCTGGAGATCATTTTGAATATTGATTCCATAACTCTTGACCTTGATTCTATAATTCTTGTTATCAAATGTACCTGAATTCGCCTGTGATTTGGTGGCAAAACATAATTCCAAGTAGCTTCTGATGGACATGGCACAATACAGTCTGGCTGTTTAGAAAACACTCCTTGATAAAAAGCAGTGATCAGGAGGAAATCATGCAAAAGAGGTCATGTCCTGACTGAAGAGTTACAGGGTAACATTTACTGGCATCTTTCTCATTCTAGAACTGAATTATTGTCACACACAAGAAAAACCAAACCTCAGTTTGGCAATTAAAGTTCTACGTATACCAGCAGTTCACAGCTGACAGTCTAATGAGCAGAATATCAGTACTTAAAATGTGCAAGTCACAAAATAGACAGTGATACATCATTTAAGAATTAGTGATCCTGGGACTTCCCTGGTGGCACAATGGTTAAGAATCCACCTGCCAATGCGGGGGACATGGGTTCGAGCCCTGGTCTGGGAAGATCCCACATGCCACGGAGCAACTAAGCCCGTGTGCCACAACTACTGAGCCCGCGTGCCACAACTACTGAAGCCGCGTGCCTAGAGCCCATACTCCGCAACAAGAGAAGCCTCCACAATGAGAAGCCCGCGCACCGCAACGAAGAGTAGCCCCCGCTCGCTGCAACTAGAGAAAGCTCGCACGCAGCAACGAAGACCCGATGCAGCCAAAAATTTAAATAAGAATTAGTGATCCTGAAATGAAAACCAAGGATCCTCAATTGTATGTGTAGACTTTTTATTAATCGCAAAAGATTTAATATCACTTAAAGGAATAAAGTTGGAGGTAAGGTTCATATGGGAAACTGAGAGCAGCTCTGCATAAACAAGAATACTGGAGAACACAGTGGGAAGAGAAATATGATAACAAAATATGATACACAAATCTGTGGAGGGAGAAAAGTGATCATCCTAGACAAAAAA